>NC_063352.1:19464649-19701020 GCF_021869965.1 Rhincodon typus | reverse complement strand
CATAGGAGCAGGAAGGCTGACGTTTCGGGTCTGGACCCTTCAGAAGAAAAAATTTTTTTCTGATGAAGGGTCTAGGCCCGAAACGTCAGCCTTCTTGCTCCTCTGATGCTGCTTGGCCTGCCGTGTTCATCCAGCTCTACACCTTGTTATCTCAGATTCTCCAACATCTGCAGTTCCTACTATCTCCTGCACCAGGTCCTGTTACACAAAGACCAAACAGCAAGCCATCCAAATGACTGATAATGTTTCAAACTATTATGTGTGTCTCTCTGATTGGCCAGAACTATAGAGAGTTCCAGAAAACCATTCAAAAAGGTATAAAAACAAGGTTCACCTGCAGATCGCTGTCTTGGACTCTCTTGGACCTTCTGAGGAGACCGGCATGGCCAAAGGCAGAGATTTGCTGACCGTCTGGAGTGAGAGGAAGATAGAAAGCAGCTTTGCAGTCCTATATAGACAGAGTGTCGCTATGCAAATCTACAAAGAGACTCTGGAAGTATTGTAAACTTAAGGGGCTGAATAGGATTAGAAATTGTATGGTTTTGTAGTAAAAGCTATTGTAACTGTTTTCCTAATAAAGTTGGGACTGTTTTGCATCGGTAACAGCTTGTGTTTCTAGTGATTTTACTGCTCCAGTATTGTGGGACACCTGGGCAAATTCATTCATAACATTCTGGTTGGAGTTGTCTAAATTGTTTTAAGGAGGATCTAGACAACACCAGTGTCTTAATAGAGCTAACTTGTGCACAGCATAGTCCCCAGACAGCAATGTAATAATGACCAGATAATCTGTTCAGGTGATAGTCATTGAGGAATGAATATTGACCAAGTCAATGGGACGAATACTCTTTCTCTTCTTCAAGTTAATGCTGTAGGATCTTGTATGACTATCTGAGAGAACAGAGGTGGTCTTAGTTTAACATCTCATCTGAAAGATGGACCTTTAAATAATGCAGGTCTCCTACTTCATTGAAGTGGCAGCTTTAAATTTTCAACATAAGCTCTAGTGAAGTGCTTGAACCCATAAACTCCTGACTCAATGAATGAAAGAATGACTGGTCACCACTGACTATTGAACATAATGGATTGTTCTATCCTAGAGATATCCAGGATGGAGTTTCAAGGCTCATCATATACTAATAGCATTTGCTTTCTCCACAGTACAGGTCAGGAATCCTTTATCCGAAAGCCTCAGGATCAATTGTTTTTCAGATGAAGGATATTTTTAGTTTTTTGATATGCTTATCTTACCTTCCAGACCTTTTACTTATCATCTCACAACCAAACGCAAAATGTTAATTTAACTCTTGAACTCATTGTACCCTAGTCTGTTGGAGAAAGGATTCACATTATCTAAAACCAGACGTCTCTGCAAACTATATTTTTCAGTGTCCCTACACTTATTATTCTTGGTGTCTGTTTGTCACTACACTTACTATTTAGGTCTGTTCAAGTCTGCTCACTTCTGTTTGAGCACTTTGGAAGAAAATTATGTTTGGCCCAAATTGGACATGTAGACACGCTGAGTTTGAGCCTTTTGAAAAAAAAGCTGCACTTTAAGGTTCATTCAGATCCATTCGGTCCAAGTGAAGCTTCTCCCAAAGGCCCTGAAATCAACATGTCTACAAGTCTATTCTGGTCAGGTCCACTTTCAAAAAGACCTTCGGTTTTTAGGTCTTTCTGCTTTTTGGACATGCAGATATAGGATACTCATCCTGTAATCCAAAATAATTGAACAACACAAATATTGTATGTTTAGACATCACAAAAACTCCATCTAAAATGGTGAGAGGCTTTGCTATAGTCAATGAGAAGGGACAAAAAAAAGTTCTTTAGTGATCTTTGTGCAACTAATTTATGAAGTAATTGCCGATTATTTTATTCTGTGCAGAGAACAAAGGAAACCGTCCTTTAATTTTTTGCTGATGCTCCTTCAAACTGAGCATCCAAATGAAGATTGATGAAATGAAGATCCAACAGAAGATCAATAAACCTGTAGGCATATTTCAAGTCCAGAAGAATAAGTTAGTATATGCTGGACCTGCTTAGAAATGTTCGCTAATTCATTCAACAACTTTGACCCTGCGATCAGCATGGAGAAAATTGACGTTTTGTATCGTAGACTGCTCCAAAAAAGCCCTATCTCAAGCCCAAGGTTGCAGTCCATGACCAGAACCTGTCAGGAGTGGATACATTCACTTATCTCAGCCTGTCAATATCAATGACAAGGCATGAGAAGACTATCAGCAGATTTTGAGTATCAGTCTGGGAATGAAAAAGACTAATTCAGCCTATAAAACTGAAAGTCTGTACAGAAACAGTCCTACACACTCTGTTCTATACATGTGAGACTTGAACAATGTATCAGCATCATGCCAAGAAGCTCAATCACTTTCACATGATCTACTTTCAGTGGTTTCTTAAAAACAGATGATCAGGATTAAATTCCAGACACTGAGCCTTTCACCTGAATTGGCAGATCATCCATCCACACCGTATTGAGACAGTCACAGCTGAGCTGGACTGGTCACGTAGCTAGACTGCCTGACACTCACTTACCAAAGTGCATCTTCTATAGCTGGTGCACTCACATGGCAGTCAAAGACAGCACTATAAGGTCACTGAAGGCTATTCTTTGGAGTTTTGATATTGATTTTGAGCCCTGGGAGAAGCTCACTCAGGATTGCTACAATTGGTGCACCCAAGCAAAAATAGTGTGGCATCCATTAAAAGCAAACAGTTGTCAGTGGTAGATAGAAGATCAAATACCAAGTCAGCAACTCATCCAAAGCGCAATCACCTGTAGTATCTAGCCCCATTCGCATTTGAACTAGCAGGAACAAATTGGCATCGCAGTCACCTATGTACCAATCAAAACTCTACCAAACACCCCGGATGATGAATGTGGTCACCTTTGATTTAAAGGACAAACAACAGCAACAAGGTACATTCCCAAGTATAACTGAATGCTATTATTAGACAAAAGTCATAACTTAAGATTTATTTTATAATAAAAGGTTTCAGATAATATCCATATAAACCTATTAGATGTCTAAGGCCAAAGCATTGGGAGTCTAATGTTATTGTATTGGAAACAGATACCCAAAAGGCCAATATATACTGTGAGTATTCATTCATTCTGCACAGCTAATTAGTATTGACTGCATTACTAAGCAATTATAAACTTTATTCATGCTATCACTCATCAACCTTTGTCATGGGTGATTTCATGTTAATCTAAGGTCACGTGTAAAACATTCTAAAAATCATAGTTGACAGCCAATAGACTCGGCTTTGGCAGAAAATCCACATTTTGTATTTAAAGGATCTCCTCATCTCCAGGAAATTAAGAAGGTCTGTGCCTTTCCATGTGCTGTGGGGTGAGGAGAGGACAGGAAGTGGCTACGATGGTACCATGGTTGTGTTCTGGAGCTGAAGATTTCTACAGGTTTCTGGTTCATTTTGGTTTTTGGTTCGGAATATGCATTGATGTTGGACCTTTCTGTCACTCAAACATGTCTCAGAATGCAAACAGATTACCTTTAAAGTGTAATGATAAAGGCAGCAGCTGCTTTGCACACAGCAAGATCCCACAGATACAGAATGAGATGAGAAACTTCTCAACAGGGAGAATATAGCCACTATCTTTAACCTGTATCATTATCTCCACTTCTTCACTCTTCCAATCCCTTCTCCAGCCTCCTTTGAAAGAAGGAAAGATTTGCTCTTACATAGCACCTTTCACTGGCCACCTCATCACTCTTTATAGTTAATGAACTACTTTGGAAGCGTAGCCACTGTCATAATGTAGGGAACATGGCAGCCAATGTGTACACAGCAAGCTCTCATAAACAGCAATGTGGTAATGACCAGATAATCTGTTTTTGTGGTGTTTATTTAGAGATAAATATTGGTCAAAGCGCAGAAGAGAATTTCCTTTTCTTCTAATTTTCAATATAGTGCCATGGAATTTTGAATGTGAACTTTAGACAATAGCTAGGGTCTTGGTTTCACTTTCTGACCTGAAAGACTGTACGATCCTGAGACATGCTTCAGACTCCCTTATCATCTAAAACATAAAAAAGTTCATTCTCCCCTCCTTAACATTTTCAATCTTACACCTAATCCTCTGCCTTTGAAACCTCCAAAATGTGCAGTTATCAACACAGAACTGACTGCTATAAAGTTTGACTTGCTAGCTTCTGTCTTCCAACTTACAAGAACCTTAAATGACCCAAATCTCCACATTGCCTACCCTGTCTCGAATTAGATTTTATTCCAGCATCTTCTGGCTAACCTATTTTGATTCTTGATTTGGGAAATTTTTAAGTTTAAAATGTAATTTTCATTTAAATTCCACCACAGTTATGTCAATATGCCCCTTGTGTCAAGCAAACTCTGCATTTCTCTCTCTCTCTAGTTGTACCTTCAAGTTACTCTGATCCTGTAGTGATTGTAATGAGGTCAGTCAACTAGACCTCATACAATATGAGTTTCCTTACTGGGGCTGTTAATCTAGTCCAATCAGGGAGCACTGGCTGACAGATAAAAATGGGAGTGCCAGAAGGCATTTGGTACGCTTGCCTTTACTAATTAGTGCATTGATTATAGGAGTTGGGAGGTCATGTTGCAACTGTACAGGACATTGGTTAGGCCACTTTTGGAGTATTGTGTGCAATTATGGTCTTACTGCTATATGAAGGATGTTGTGAATCTAGAAAGAGTTCAGAAAAGATTTACAAGGATGTTGCCAGGGTAGGAGGGTTTGAGCTATAGGGATAGGCTGAACAAACTGGGGCTATTTTCCCTGGAGCATTGGAAACTGAGGGGTGACCTTATAGAAGTTTATAAGATCATGAGGGAAATGGATAGGGTACATAGGCAAGGTCTTTTCCCCAGGGTGAGGGAGTCCAAAACTAGAGGGCATAGGCTTAAGGTGAGAGGAGAAAGATATAAAAAGGACCTACGGGGCAACTTTTTCACACAGAAGGTGCATGTATGGAATGAGCTGCCAGAGGAAATGGTGGAGGCTGGTACAATTACAACATTTATAAGGAATCTGGATGGGTATATGAATAGGAAGGGTTTAGAGGGATATGGGCCAAATACTGTCAACTGGGACTAGATTTATATAGGATATCTAGTCGGTATGGACAAGTTGGACCGAAGGGCCTGTTTCTATGCTGTATAACTCTATGACTATGATTCCATGAGATACTGCAATTTTGATATCTGACTCTGAAGTGGCAATAGTAAAGTCAAGGACAGCTCATGTGTAAATAAAGGGTGATGGGATACTGGCCCCTTGAAGTTATTTCAGACCCTGAACCCTAGAATTCCCTTTGTAAACCTCCCCACCTCTCTATCTCTCTCTCTCTCATCCTTTAAGACAGCTCCTAATATCTACCTCTTTGACAATGGCTTCAGCCACCCATC
Source organism: Rhincodon typus (assembly GCF_021869965.1). NCBI lineage: Eukaryota > Metazoa > Chordata > Chondrichthyes > Orectolobiformes > Rhincodontidae > Rhincodon > Rhincodon typus. The sequence continues at coordinate 19,695,584 of NC_063352.1, read as the reverse complement.
TGAATATCTCCTTATGTGTCAGAATATCAGATTTAGTTTGATACCAAATCCTGGAAGCACCTTGAAGATGTTTTATTACATCAAATGTGACAAATAAATGCAATTGGTCTTAGAGTAAAATACTGACTGGATTTCATGTGCTGATGTTGTGCATTAATTGCTTCAATCCATTGAGCAATTGTTCAGGTAGGGCGTTTGGCAGGGCTAAGAAGCCTCTATCCCATTGGCCTAGATTGAATATAGTTTCAGGTGATGAAAGCATTGCAAACTATCACATCACTCCATCCTCTCCAGCAGCTACAGTATGTGTTTGCAGTAGGGTGGCCACTGGATAATGAATAGTGGATATAAATTACATCCCAATTACACCTTGCCCTTAGCCCACCAGCCCCAATGCATGTGCAGATTCAAAAACAACTGCAAGGCGAGGTAAGTCCTGTCTGGCCTGGTGATATAGTTAATTAAAATAAGCTGAGAGCACTGCTATTTCTTTAATCACTCTATTGATTAAGTCTAAAATATGATTATCAATATTAACTTACTAACAATTAATTGATGCAGTATAATAGCTAATATACATAGTCTAATAACTTTTGATAATATCAACAATTTATAACCTGAGTACCAACTATGGCCTGGGAATGATAAATATTTGTACTTCTGTCCAATGCTAGTGGTGTTCAGAAGTTCTTTTCTCCCCTTCAAGCACTCAGAGTTAGTTCTACATTCAAACTCTTCACTTCCAGCCTGTTCATTTCAGCTTCTCCAAGCAGTCATTATGGAGCAAACCCAAACTGTATCAAAGATGTGGAGAGTATATAACAGTTGATCTCCTTCAAGTTTAAGATTTCTTTCCCTGGACTTTGCTGCAAAGTTTCAGATTGTTTTCTTGCTGCTCTGACAATGCTTCATTCCAAGGGAGAAATGCATCCCACAATGTCACATTTATGTACACCGTGTCCGCGTCAATCTCTTTAAAATTGCACATTTGAAGACCACTGCAAAATTCTTCAAATTACACAGCACTTACAAGTCCCCAGTTTGAACATTCTGTTGTGAAAGCTGTTTTCAGACAATTCATACCTGTCACGCAAGTACTTCTTGACAGCTCATAGGCAGTTACAAAGTCTCGCCCATATTTTCCTGTGACGTCTGGTGATAATTGCTCAGATCTGCCATTCACTGTGAACCCAAAAGCTTGTTGTGAATCCTTCACTCCGGATTTCTATTTGCGTCACCCATTAACCCAGAAACCGAGAGACACCAAGCAAATTAGACCCTAAAGCTTCAACATATTCCTTGAATGGTTTCAGGGCATTGCTGAGAAAGGGAGCCAGCTCATTGGCTCCCCCTCATCACTGAAGCATCTCTGTACTATTTTGGGGCAGTCTACCTCACCTACATTGGGAAAGTGATATGATAAAAGTTGATAGCATTTCAGCAATCTGTCAATAGCCAGCAGTGGAGAAAGTCACTTAGTCACAATATATCACAACAGAGTGCACTACAGCACTTCAAAACCTCAGAGAATTCCATCAATTGCTGTATTCTGGTAGTAAAAATACCAAAGTGAGCATATAACTTGAGAAAAATGCATCTAGGTTTCCAATGCACATTCTGTTTGCTGCCGTCTATATCTTCTAAGTGTTGGGTTCTTCAGGGGCTTCTGTGGTCCTGTGCATGCAAGGGTAGCCATCTTCAGCCTAATGAGAAGAGTCTTGTAGTTTATCACATCACTGCAATTATGTACGGTTTTAAAAATGGGCTAGACACATCTACAAAGGCTTAGTCTTACATTGGACTCCCACAAAATCTGCTTTACCCTGCCACCAAGTCCTCAGTACATCAACAAAGTGGGTGGTAGTTAGTGCATTCAACTAATTATTAAATGGTTCGGATCTTCCAGACCTATATGCAACATTTCCCTCAAGCTTTTTCCTGATACCTACTATTGTTACACATATATAAATAATTACACTTAGCACTACCCCTTTTCTACTCAAGTCTTTGTCGAAATTTGTAAAGTTAATCTGTAACTTACACTATACTCCACAAATATGTTCTCTTTAGACTTAAATAGTTGGTAGTTTTTTGCTAATTTTTCCCTTGGTATGCAATAATATCATCTGCTATACTCCACATTGTGTGCAAAAGTCAATTTAATTTGTCAGCTTCTGACTTAGCATCCAATTTAGAAGATATTCTATATCTCAAGAATTGTTTAACTTTAGGATGTCTAATTTATGTTTTATTGGTCCATCTCTGAAATTAACATTTCCTGGCAATACCATTTCTAATGCCATGTTTTCTTAACATGATTAGATACTTTATCATCTTTCAATCATTTTGTTTTGCAATAAGGCAAGTTCTCCTACACTTTGCTGTTAAACTGAAGGATTTACCTGCTCTACAAGGTAATAATGTTGGATTCCTGCACAGTTTTAATGGTGGCTTATCTATGTTTTGAGGGCTTAATGCAGATTCCTGCCTTTTGTATCTGTTACAGGGATTTCCCACCTTTTGCAGCTGTAATGGAGTCTCCTGCAAAAATTTTCAATACTAGCTCAGAATTGTTCACTTCTTTCAATTGACCAATGTTTATCTACTCAAATCCCGTATTATTCAAGCTTTTCTCTTGGTCCTATTGATTCCTAGCTGTGCATTAGGGAATGCTTATGCTTTGGCAGCAATGTCCAAACCAAACCGCAACTTTTTCAAAATATTCTTGTCTTTTCAGCTTGAATTACTATGTAGTTTAAAGTTGCCCCTTTGGACCAGTATTTTTTTAGCTTTGACCCATGCAGTCTCTGATGTCTGTTCACTTACTGACTGACCTCCATCACTGTTCCCACAGACCACGAGTTCACAGTGGAGCCTATACCTCTGTCTTGGAGCTGCAGACCTCTTCTGTTCTTGTGCATCTCTCTTAGCAGGTTTCAAATGCTTTCTGTATCATTCTTTGAATATTCTTCCATATTGAGTGCTGCCACAAGAATTTTTTTTAATGATTCACTGCCCTCAGTAATCAGCAGTATTCCTTAAAATCCTCTGCGTTACCAGCACAGTTGCATTTTTTACGACTGGGGTTGTCAAACTAAATCTTCAGGTCTCACATTGATCACCATGTTGTATGTGCTGTAACCTCTGTAACCTCTGAGGGTTGAGTTCTGTAGCACCATATATGGTCTTGAGTATGTGTGGCTAGATACTTTCTGGTCTAATGGGAAGAGTCTGACAGAGTAAACAGGATGTAGTTTATTGCAACTCTGCAGCTATTTACTGGTTACAAAATAGGCTTTAATTAAATAGACTATAAATTACTATAATTTGGCCTGTCTCCCACAAAATCCTACTTTACTCTCCCTCTAAGTCTTCATAATATTTTCAAAGTGTGTAATGCTTATTGCACTCAATCAAGTTTTTTAACATTTTCAAACCTATCGAGACAAATATATAACATTGTGCTATACAAATTACGAGCCAGAAATCTGCTTGCAACAATGTCCTTTGAGCACCTTTCAATTTTTGGTATTTACTCTCTTTAACCCTATGTTGTGGAGATGCCAGTGAAGATGGAGTGAGGTTCTGAAAGCTTGTGTTTTCAAATAAACCTGTTCGATTTTAACCTGGTGTTGTGTGATTTCTGACCTAGCCCTACGTTGATAGTTGAATATATGTAAGTCAAAGGTACTGAGTTTGGATGATAGTTTTGCTGTGATTGCTTCCCAGATTTTCTGGCTATCTCAATAGAAAACCCAAAAGTAAATGCTAGACCCTTTCTCGAAACTGAAATATCTCAAAACCAGAAGGAAATATGTGATTGCACCCTAATTTGAGGCATCAATTCCCAAAGGGAAGAGAAGACTTGGCTTTAATGTAACCAAAACACTCATGATACTGGATACTGGAAAGATTATAGTTCTGTATTTTTTCAGTTGTTTTTCCACATGTCAGCTTTCTCACCACAGAGGAATAATCACAGACTTATTCATCACTTTCACACTACCATTATGCCTTGTAGCATAGTAGACCTTACAAAGCTCAACACCGTTCTCTCTATTGTTTTAAAGCAGCACAAGCAACATGAAAAAGGAGCTCAATGATGGCCTATTTGCACTATGAAAGTTAGTTTTGCAATTTTCCGACAAAATGTGCTGATTCAGATCTCCCTTCTGTCATTGCTGAAGTTGAAGTCACATCATCACAAAACAAAATCCTTTCTAGTCCTATCAATGTTGTTGGTACCAATGTGGCTGAAGAAATATGGATCTCTACCTCTTACTCAAAGTTCTTCTCCAGCACTGAGGAGATGTTCTTACCCTCGGCAACAGGCAGGCAACACAGCTTTCAGGACTCCTGCTCACGGCTACAGAGAACAGAATCTATTCCCCCAAGTGATAGTGTCCATTATCACTACTATGTTCCTACTTCCTTCCCGTACTTGAACGGTTCTCTGTACAAAATGGCCAATTTGGTCATCCTCCTTGTGGTGAGCACTTTTATCTGCACAGCTTGCAAGAACCTCATAACTGCTGGGCAATTGCAGAGGCTGAGGTTCCTCAAATACAACCCCATTGGAACTCATACTTGCTTCACCTGCAGTCACATGACCCTAATCATGGACCAATTTTGAATTACATATTCTGAAGGGTGTGACTGCCTCCTGATCCAGGTAATGTTTCCCTTCCCTGATGTGGCACAATGGCTACAGCTCAAACTCTAGCTCCTCAGCTCAGATCCAAAGCTCCTCAAACTGCAAATATTTTCTACTGATGTGTTCGCTTTGGATCACTTTGGTGTCCAGCAACTTCCATTTGTTGCTGCAGCAACACGTCACCCATCCTGCCATAAACTATTGTATTGTTTTAATGCATAGATTGATTACTGTAAATTGGCTGGGCTTTACACTTTATTGTAATGACTTTTTTATTTAAAATTATTATTATTTTTTAAAAAGTTATGTATCAATCTAATATTGAACAAGGAATTATTTTAAGGAAATAGGGAAGAAATTCAGTGGAGACAAAAACACAAATTGAAGACCCTCCTTTTACTGTTAAGACTAGAACTCAAGATAAACGATTTACTTAATGCCACTCCTTGGTCTTCACCCTGCATCCCAGCACATTACTCCCTGAACTCACATTCTTTTAAATAGTCTGGGTTGTACGTGTCTTTCTCTTCAGCATTTTGAATTGGTGCTGGGCTCAGGGTGTAGATTTGATGAGGACATATGCCAAATGCCTTGAATTGATACTTAGCAACAGGGTGACATCTTGGAGCCACATAGCCTCTGACTGATTTTTCTAAACTTTGCCTTTATTTTGATAGGCAGGAGCTCACAAAATTACGCCTTCCTGTGGCTGAACCACATGATGTTCCAAACTCTGTGAGCCAGTGAGCTTTTGGAATGGCAGACCTAGGGACACATGATCCCAGAACAGGCCCCAACGCAGTTAAAGTTAGATTGTGTGAACAGCAACAAGGTTTCTCAGGAGATCAAGACAGTGGAGTTCTCCTTCCCGGAATGCAAGTTTTCCCAAAGAGGACGGAACTAAGATGAAATTAATCATAATTGTAATGCTTTTGAAAATGTTTTTAAGTTTATTTTTACATTTATTTGTTGAAAAGTTTCCTTCGAAGTATAATGAAATTGTTCATTTTGCTAAGTGTGGACCCTCAGGCAATATCCCACCTAACTGGAAAGAAATAAATTACATTTATATAGCATCTTTCATCACCTTAGGGGCGGCACAGTGGCACAGTGGTTAGCACTGCTGCCTCACAGTGCCAGGGACCCGGGTTTGATTCCACCCTCGGGCAACTGTCTGTGTAGAGTTTGCACGTTCTCCCCGTGTCTGCGTGGGCTTGCTCCGGTTTCCTCCCACAGTCCAAATATGTGGAGGTTAGGTGGACTGGTCATGCTAAATAGCCTGTAGTGTCCAGGGATGTGTAGATTAGGTGGGTTATAGGCGGATGGGTTTGGACAGGTGCTCTGAGGGTCGGTGTGAACTTGTTGGGTCAAAGGGCCTGTTTCCACACTGTAGGGAATCTATGACCATGGGATCCCAAAACACCTTACAGTTAACAATGTACTTCTGAAATCCCATCACTCTTGTAATCAATATCCCCTTTGAAATTTAGTTATTAAGCATGGTCAGGTCTTTTAGCCCATGGTGCCTCCACATTTTCCTGTTCAATGATAGGATTTAGCCTTGAACAAGGCCTGCAGGCCATCATCCAAACTGTGACATAACCACATATCCTTGCATCTAAATGGGAGCATTAAGTGGAATTTAGGAATGTTGCACACAGCAAGATCCCACACCACAATGCAAAATGACAGATAATGTTTTTTGATGTTGTTCCTGGAGAAGGCCAATCCTTCAATCCAGCCAATCTGCCTGCTAACCATATGAGATAACAATATGAGCGGATTTTACATTGTTTTTCACATTTCAAGATAATTAAATTCATCATCTCAGGTCAGGGACTGTGTGTGGGATAGCACTTCATGGTCATGACAACCTCAGTGCACCATCCATTACTTATTAGCAACATTAGCTTTAGCTACAAGTCCCAAATGAATTAGATTTTCTACTTTAAGGAGCAAAATGAGACATAATTCTGCAGCAGGTTGAGTGTGGATGACTCATCCTTTCAGTGTAGGGCTTTAGCACATCTTTTTGTAGCAGAGAGACATTAACTGAAAAGGAAAAAAATGTATTTTAACAAGGACTGAAATCTAACTGGAAAATGTAAAGGTCATTTGAAAGGTGTTGCTAACCTTGATAAACTAATGTCGATCATTTTGAATCAAACCTGGAAGTGAGTTTAATTCTGGTTGGCATTCTCATTACCCACACTGGGCTGAGTGCTCACATTTCTACCCAACAGGAATGTTAAATGGGTCATCTGAAAAAAGAAAATTCAAATAAATAGTAAGTTGTACAGAGTCTCTGTGTTCCATTTGTTAATGGGACTTGGCTTCGTTATACATTGAATTGAAGCCCACTCCTCCCTTTTTTCTCTAGTTGTAAAATTGTATATGGTCAAGAGAGATTTATCCTCATTTCAAAACCATGTCTGGATATTTCACATCTTTGGTTAAAAACGTGCCTGGGACCCATGATCAAAATATCACACCAGTCTGCTTAGTATTCTGAGGAAGTAATGGGAATATCTTTGAGTTGGTGAACAATGGCAGTCTGTAAGAATTTCTCCAAACTTTTGTCACTCATCTTCCCCCATCCTCATACAAACAATTCTCCTTTATTACTCCAGTGAGCTATTCTTCGAAGATCTGTGTGTCAAATATTGTTTTACGGAATGTGGAGGCAGATTTTCCAGTGGCCCAGCGTCAGAATTATAAGTAACTGCCAATCCAGTGCATGTTGTTGAGGTGCTTGCAAATGCAGCTTCAGAAGGACTGAGCTCCAAGCTGGCGGCCGCTATGGTCGGTGACCAATTATTGAAGGTGGACAGATCGTCAGAAGGAGAACCAATGAGAAGGTTCACAGCATTGAGAGACCTGCAGGGCCACTGGGGAAGCATGTGCTGCTGAAGTGAAAAAGCAAGGGCACCTCAAAATGGAGGTGCTCACTAAAGCCTGTGGAGAATTTAGAAATTAACAAGGCTCATGGCTTCTACAACCATGAGGCTGGAGGACAACCCTGCCAAATGAATAATCTGGCCCACAGTTTTCAAACACACAGTGTGGGCAGCATGGTGGCTCAGTGGTTAGCACTGCTGCCTAACAGTGCCAGGGACCTGGGTTCAATTCCACCCTCGGGCAACTGTCTGTGTGGAGTTTGCACATTCTCCCTGTGTCTGCATGAGTTTCCTTCGGGTGCTCCGGTTTCCTCCCACAGTCCAAAGATGAGCAAGTTAGGTGGATTGATGTGCTAAATTGCCCATAGTGTCCAGGGGTGTATATGTTAGGTGAATTTTCCATGGGAAATGAAGGTTTATAGGGTAGGGGTGGTGGTGAGTCTGGGTGGGATGTTCTTTGGGCAGTCAGAGTGGACTTGATGGACTGAATAGGGAATCTATTCACACAGCTCATTGATTGAGCCAGAGAAAGGAAGCACCAAATGCTATCTGGCTTGCTCTTTCCAAGTTGCTGCTGGCTTCCAGACACAACTGGGAGCTGCTCTGCCATCTGAAAATGACTTTTAAGTGAATTCTTACACGTGCAATGCAACAACTTCACCATTAACTCCACAGCCCTGCTCCATGTACCCCAGCCCCTTCACCCGCCCATCAGCAATCTATATCAAATACAGCTCATACCTCACATCTACATGCTTTCCCTACACCCTCTGGCAAGTACCATTGCTGGAAACCCCACACACACAATTTGCAGACATTGCCAACCTTTCAGCCCAAACAAATTGTACCATGTTCAACCGACACATTTCCCTCTCCCTTCCTGGATGAGCTGGCCCACAACAGCTTTCCAAAGACAGCTAACCACAGTGAGTGACATGGCTGTGAGTATTCACCACCCATGTAGAAACATTGCACAGATGATGGTATATGTATGTGGCCCTTTAAGCGAGCTGATCAGATGACCTGGAGGGAGCAGATCTTGCATCTGGCCTAGACCGACAGTGGAGTTGTGAACATTGTCAATTAATAAAGTGTTCCTGTTCAGATTTACCATTTATCTACCTGGTCTATAATTCCTGGTTCCAAAGGAAGCACTGATTTAACTTTTCGACTGGGATAGGCAGAGGACACTGAAGGCCCCATTTCATGGTGCACAGAGTTTCTACCTCCTGCCAGTGGCAGTGATACGCAGTGAGATATTGCCTTAACAATTATACTGCCTTCGCTCTGCTCTGAGGCTGCAGGTGTAGTTCCAAGGTATGGAACAGTTTTCTGACCACACCTTGGTGAAATGCAGCCAATGGACATATTGGCCCTGTTTGAGGATGCACTGGAAGGAAACCCTCTGGGGGTGTGACACTGAAAGACTTCCTCACTCTCCCTCTCTGAACAGCTTGCCTTCTCTGCCACTTCTGCTCCAACTCCCTGAGGTCATAGCCCAATTTGAACTGCAACTATAGCCCTGGTGAATGGAAGCAAGTGGTGTGCTCAGAGACCTTTAAGAAGCATACCATGTCTTCCCCACATCCATCACCGCTTCCCTGAAGACAAGACAAATTTTCACAACTTCTTCAACAGCCAGCACTTCCACTTACTATTGCAAAAGCAAATAGGTTGTCAAAGCAGCTAAGCAGCTCCCTGGTGATGGCTGGCCACATAACCTGATGTCTGAGTTCAAGACAGGGCGTTAACTAGAGAGGCAGGGTCGAAAATGGCAGCCCAGCCACCAAATCAGAATTAGACACTGACAAACAGCATGGCCTGCTTACTCAGCCTGTTCCCAAAACAGTCACACAACATTCTCACAATTGCCCTCCACAACATGGTAGTTAGCACAGATTGAAGTGGCATTAATGCTCCAAACAAACCTGGCACACATTACACCAAAACTACTAGAGCTAAGGAGCTGCTATCCTTCTCAGCGTATAGAACCACTCGTTGTTATTGTGCATGAGGTACCATTTGCAACCACAAAAACTTATTCTTAAGCTAAGGTCAATGTGTAGCTTCTGGCTCCAATTCCAGGCACTATACTAATGCATTTGCATCCACCCCGACTTCCTGTTAATGCACAAAAAGAAACAATGTTGCCACTTAATTTCCCGTAGCTGTGGATTTCGGCACTTTAACATGTAATTGCTACCCTTTAAATGTTTCCTATCATCTCTATGCCCATTCGTTAAGAAACGGTTTGCAGCTAGACACAGTGGCTCTCCTTGTTGTTGGTGTGATAGTTCTATACGTACAGTGTGCTGCTGATTTACAGTGAAAAAGGCAGAGCAGATCCATGATGATGTATTTTCTACGACACCAGTTTCCTCCAGGTCAAGTGTTCAATCCCAAATCAGGAACTCGCAGTCAAATTAATCCCTGTTGAAAAAAAAATCTCACATGCTATTCTTTTCTTTTTAATCAACTTTTTGTTGGTTCTGAAACACTCCCAAATCTTTTACGTAGCACCATTTTTTGTGACATTTTAAGCCTGTTTAATCGAATCTCATCCTTAACTACTTTGGCAAGATCTTTCTCACTAAGTTTTGGTTATCAATGGATTGTATTTTGTCAAACATTTTGAACTATTTCTTCAAATGTTTCCCACTGTTTATTTACCACTCATTTTAACTAATTACCCAAACTGCTGTAACCAGCTCTCTATCATACCTATGTCATTGTGCCTGGGTTAAATAGCTGTAACTGGATCAATTTTAAGTCAGTCACCATCAGCTTTGCAATATTTCGAATCCTCAGAAATGCCCTTTGATTCAGACCTTGGTGAAAGGTGCTTGTGAATAATGGACATCTAGTGTGATTGCCATGTCATAATCTGACCAAGGACTCTGATGACATAATAAATCACAGGCAGAAAAACTGAATGATTTACAAGAGTCACATGAGCGACCAGATACATCACTGTCTTCACTCCCAGCTACATGTAACCTTGTTGAATTTCATGACAATGTTCTGTGTCCGTTCAATTCCAGTGCTAGCCACAGTATTCATCTTGTATAGATGAATCCCAATGTTCTTGGTAATTCTGCCACCGTGCACTCCACCTTTGATACAAACAACAACAAACTGCATTTGTATGGGGCCAAATCTTTCCCCATACTCCCCTGCAGCAGCATGGGTAATAATAAGAACATTAGGAAAATACAGCACTCTGGATGAAGTTTGACTGTACCCCGAACAAACTTTCCCACAACTAGTCCAAGGATTCTCTCATGTCATTTCCAACTTTGATTTCCCGTTTTGGACTTTTTTGCCATGCACAGATCTTGGACATCGACTTTGTAAGGTCAGAAGAAGAAAACTCTTGGAGGGAACATATCCCCTGACTCACCATAGGCCTCCTTGACCCCACTATGGAAAAATTGCCTACGGCTTTTGAGATGTGGCTATTTTGCTTGAAGGACATGCGGTGTGTTTGTCATCTAAACTGCCAGCACATGCTGCCAGGGTGGCATTGATACAGAACAGTGCTGTACAGTGACACCGTGACAAGCAGCCTGCCTCTCTGTTAGTGCTAATGTATATTGCCAACCTACAGTCTGGGAATTGCAAGTGTGTCGTACCTGCTGGCTGCTGCTCAATCATTGCTTTCCAACTGTAAGTGGCACAATGTCCCTGGAATCCCCATATCCAGCAACTTCCTTCAGCTTTTGTGGACGCGAGTGGGCATTGGGAAGACCCTAGCCTTGCCACATCATTGGGTTGCTCCCAGACAATCTCACACAGCACCTTGATCCTTCAGCAGTCAATGTTAGAGGTCAGGGTCGTCACAACTTGTCTACTTCTACCAAGTGACTTTGTATGTAGGGACAAACACACATCGCATATATCAGCACAGGCTGTGCCTCATGGCTCTTAGCTTCATTCCTTGGCACTCACTCACTTTGAATTTACCACAAGGCTGCCAGGCTTTCAATGTTAGTTGCCAGTGCAACCTGTAACCCAGCTCTGTACTTCCTGAGTGGTCTACTAGTGGACAAGAGAGATGTCACGAGGATCCTGGGGGTTTGGCAATTATCAAACGCCAACTGCTGTGGACAAGAGTGTGGCTGGTGCCCTGAGATAGTATTGTGTGGTGACCATCATGGACATTCTTCACAGCCAACAGTGAGCTGATGTCACCAGGGACCTGTTGTGATTGTAACGAGGTCAACCAAGTAGACTTCATAGAATATGAGTTCCCTGATTGGGGCTGTTAATCTGGTTCAATCAGGAGGTCTTGGCTGACAGAGAAGAACAGGAGTGTCAGAGGTTCTGTTCATTCTGAGAGCTGGCACTGAAGGAGATGGATCAGTGTCAAGGACTTTCCACATGTAAATAAAGGGTGACTTGGTGACAGGATACCGGCCTCTGTGGAGTTATTTCAGTACTAGCTGTGAGTTCCATGTCAAGAATTCCCAATATCTAGTTTGCTCAGTAGGATAGGAAGCTGCACATCGATGAGGTGGGATATGTGATTAATAAGGTCGTCAATGATCCCACTTAATAGGCAACTCACTGATGCCTAGTAAGAATCTCATCTGAACGCTCAGAACCTAGTTAAAACACATGGCATTTTCTTCCAGAGAAAAGCACAATTCTGCCACATTGTTCAAGTCCCTATGAGACTCCACTTGCTCTGTGATGTGCATTGGTATCTTTTGTTTGGTGGTGGTGGGAGGTGCCTATAGAAACATTAGAATCATAGAAATCCTACAGCATGGAAGCAGGCCATTCAGCCCATCAAGTATACACTGACCCTCCAAACAGCATCCCAAACAGACCCATCCGCCTACCCTATCCCTGGACACTATGGGTAATTTAGGATGGTCAATCCACCCTAACCTGCACATCTTTGGACTGAGGATCACTCAGAAGAAACCCACGCAGACACGGGCAGAATGTGCAAACTCCACACAGACAGTCACCCATGGCACTGTGAAGCAGCAGTGCTAAACACTGAACCACCATGCCAACTCTATTGTGTTAGTGTTCTGGCAGAATTCTACTCCTCTAATGTAGCATGAAAGTTTTGACTGGGCGACACACAGGTACACATATTACAAAGGTAACATAGCTCAATACTCCCTATGGAGACATGGTAATGACCTCTTGGGAAGCCTCCCAGCACATTGTCTGAGGATATAATGTTGATGGGTGTGAGGGTTCAGGATTTCCTCCAGTAAAACTGTGTTCTCTTTCTGATCTTCCCCACAGATTGACAGCTCATGATCGTGGCTGGAGACCCTGTGTCCTTGCTTTAAATCCAAAAACAGCATTGAGGAGACAGTGATTACAATGGCACCAGCAAGGAGAGCAGCTGCTGCTGTACAGCCTCCAGGCGGAAAAGCAACAGGGCAAGATCCAGGATGATGAGATGCCACATCTAGAGGGCTCAGTGCAATTTTCTTCATTTTGCTGGAGCAGGATTTATGCCAAGAACAACTGGGTGCCAATCACATACCAGTGGTCATCCAGACTTTTTTTAAGGAACTGAGGATCTGTGTAGCATCTCCCAATCCTCCATACGTAAATGCATCTAGGATGTCAGTGACGTCATTTTCTCCTGTTTTTTTATCTTTCTCTGTGACAATGAGAGTCAAACAATTCAGACAGTGGTATCTCCACCATCACTGGTTCCCCAGGTGCTGGGCGCTATCAACAGCACCCAAGTTGCGTAGAGCATGCACTATAGCCAACCTAAAGAGTTTATCAACAGAAAAGGTTTCCTAGACAAGAAAAAAAAACCCCAAAGAACTACAGATACTGGAAATCAGAAACAAGAACTAAATGGCTGGAAAAGTTTAGCAGGTCTGACAGCATCTGTGGAGAGAAAGCACAAGTTAATGTTTCGGGTCCAGCGACCCTTTTCAGGATTGATTGTAGCTTGGAAAAGATTGGTATATATGCCATAGAATGCGTGGGGAAAGGTGGGAGAAGTAAACAAAAGGTGGAGATGTAGCCCAGAGGCAGAAAAATAGTTAGGCAGACCAATGAATGGGAAAAGGTGTTGCAAAGTTGGGTAGAGTGTTTGTGGGTTGGAAGGCAGAACATTAGAATTTGTTTGTAAAATGATAGGGGGAAGAGTACGGATCCCTTTAAACGATGATGTGCTTTTTCTAGGCCTGGAGATATAAAGAAATCTGTGAGCAGCAGCAGGCACAGAGACTTCCTGAAATTGAAACATTTGTATGAAAAGGCTGTATGGTTAGCAACCCAGGCAGTAGTCTTGTTTCGTTACTAAAGCAACTGGTTTGAACATCAGCCAATTAATTTAGACCAGGCACTTAGAGGCTAAAAACCAATTAAATTTAAATCTGAGAGAACAAGGTGTAGAGCTGGATGAACGCAGCAGGCCAAGCAGCATCAGAGGAGTAGGAAGGCTGACTTTCGGGCCTAGACCCTTCTTCAGATTTTCCAGCATCTGCAGTTTCTGCTATCTCTAAATTTAAATCTATTGATTTTGACAACGTAGCACCAAACCTAGTGTAAGAAATTGGTAGCTCATCAAGGGTATAAAAGAAGAGGGTTTTTGGAAATTGGTGTGACAGCAACTGTCATCCATTAGAGTTAACAACCAGCAGCCCTAAAGAGAAAATCACTGGCTCTTACAGAATTCTCTAAGCTCTCAGAAAACCATCATCTGACTAATCATCTGAAAAACATCACTCTTAGCTAATATTCCTGACACAAGAATTTGACAGAGAAAGGCATTCCTGACTGAAGAAAAATGGAGAAGGCACAGAACATTCTGGAAGACATATCCTGACTGTAATTTTGAGAGACTAAGTTTTAAGTGTTCCTTTTATCAATTTAATTTATATAAGCAGGACTCATATCTATTGGAACAGCATACCATTAGAACTTTGTATTAAACGGGAATAGTTAGCAGTTAAGGGGGCAATTGTTTGGTTTAGTAGTTGTGTTAATGTGTTCACTGTTAGAGTTAGATAAATAAATTGTTACTCGTTGATTATAGAGTGACTAGCGGGAGTTCATTCCATTTAAACTCCCCTTTATAACCGATTGGGAGGTGAAAGGCAGGTTATACCACTTTTCACACTTCCTTTGACAGATTATGAGGTGAGCTTCCCTGAGTGCTTTGGTTTTAGTTATCAGAAAGGGGTCATCCTCCTCGTCATAATAAAGGTCAGCCTACGAGAATCAATAACTACTAAAGGGGATCATTAGTAGTGGACAATGGGTTGTGTGTGTTAGCAGCCCATGTGATGACAAGGCCTGGTGTGTGGAGGTTGGGGTAAGGACACGGGAGAAGGTACCTCAAGCCCTACAAGTGTTGAACTTGATATTGAGTCCAGAGGGCTGCAAGGTTCTCAAGCAGAAAATGAGGTGCTGTCCTTCCAACTTGCACTGAGCCTCACTGGAACACTGCATAGAGCCTCAGACAGAGACATTGCAAGGGAACGTGGTGGTGTGTTGAAGTGACAGGAAACCAGAAAGCAGGGTCTTTTTTATGGACAGAACTTAGGTGTTTTTCAAAACAGTCACCCAGTCTGTGTTTTGTCTCCCCAATGTAGAGGAGACCACATTGTGAGCACCGAATGCAGTGGACTACATTGAGTGAAGTGTAGGTAAATCATTGCTTTTCCTGGAAGGTATGTCTAGGGCCTTGTAATAGTGCAGAGGGAGGAAGTAAATGGGCAGGTGTTACACTTTCTGCGATTGCAAGAGAAGGCACCATGGGGGTGTGAAGACTGTTGGGAGTGGTGAAGGAGTGGACCAGGGTGTCCTGGAGAGAACAGTCCCTGAAAAAGGCTGAGAAGGGAGGGGAGGGGAATATATGTCCCCTCTTGGCCTTTAAAGGCTTCCTAATCCTTTGGCTTCCCACCGATCTTCACCACAGTGTATGCTTTATTTTGTTTTTATGCAGTTTTTTCTGCTGTTCCTTATTTTGTTTCAGTACCCAACTCCTGTCTTCATCCCATGCTTCTTTTTTTCCTTCAGCCCTAAGAACTGTACCTATCTCTTTGAACAAAATTCAATGTTTTGGCATCAGCCACTAACTGGGGCACAGAATTCTGCAGGCTCACCACTCTCTGGGTGAAAAGATTTCTCCTCGCCTCAGTCCCAAATGGCCTATCCAGTATCCTGAGACTCTCACCCTTGGTTCTGGACTCTCCAGTCATTGTGAACATCCTACGTCTGTCTAGCCCTGTTAGAATTTTAAAGGTTTCTAAGAGATCCCCCTTCATTCTACTCAACTCCAGTGAATATATTCCTAACTGATCCAGTCTCTCTTCATTCATCTCTGGAATCAATTTGTTAAACCTTAAATGCATTCCGTCTTCTTCTTCAGATGTGGAGACCAACACTGCACACAATACTCCAAGTGTGGTCTTACCAAGGCTCTGTACGACTGCAGCATGGCACCACATGAATCTTCTGGCTATGAAGGCCAACATACAATTTACTGTGGAAGGGTCACCAGACGCGAAATGTTAACTCTGATTTTTACTTCACAGATGCTGCCAGACCTGCTGAGCTTTTCCAGCAACTTCAGTTTTTCTATCATTTATTTCCTTCACTGCCGCCACACTTACTTTCAGCAAATGATACACAAGGCCAGCCAAGCCTCTTTGCAGGCCCCCCTTTCCCAATCTATCACCACTCAGAGAATAAACCGCTTTCCTGAACTTGCTCCCAAAATGGATAGACTCACATTTATCTGCCTTATATTTCATTTGCCATGCCTTTGCCCACTCACTCAAAGTGGCCAAATCACCACTGAAGCATCTCTGCATCTTCCTGCCAGTTCATCCTCCAACCTAGCTTTTTGTTGTCTGCAAACTGGGAGACATTTATTTCCCCCATCTAAGTCATTAATTTATGCACGTTGTGAATAGCTGTGGTCACTGGTTGCCCCTTGGAAAATGACGCGTTTATTTATGATCTCTAGCAGGTTGACACAAATCCTGAGGAATCTCCTTTTGACCCTTCATCACCATTGGCCTTTATTGTTTCATGTAGACTGCTATGATGCTCTGTAAAGCTAGATGGTCCTGCAGGACAGCATTGAATGTGGAAAAGGCTGCACTTTGTGCACCTTTCCCTGATAGACCAAAGACAGATGAGGGAGAATGAACATGTGATCTCCCCTTTGTATATCTCCCAGCTTTGAATGGCAGTGTTATCCCTGGAAAAGCTGATAGGATGAGCCTTTCTCTGCGGAGATGTTGGAAACCCCACCCATTCATGCTGGTGCACACAAGTAGGGTGTAAGTGTGGAATGATGTATGCAGGCCAGGCCCTGGCACAATCCCTGCGCAGAGCATTTAGTCTCAGGGTTGTCCACGTCAAAGTGTGGACTCCTTGACTGCATCATGGTTTAATGGTCTGTGACATCTGAGGCTATCTGCGTCACAGAGTCTGTTACCTTTGAGAGATAAGCAAAGTTTGGCCGTATAACTTCTTTAACACTTGCAATGTCTGAAAAGACCTCTCACCTCTCACATGGTGCAACTAACCCAGGTCCAAGAATGAAAACGATGTTACTGCAGGCATGTTAAAAGCACAAGTGAGAATGTATTTGCAAAGTTGCATGGATATGTACAAAATTATTTATGTGCCATCCAGGTCACCGATGGGCGCTCAGTAAGTTTATTTTTTCTTCTTCACCCCACTTCATCTCAATGCAGTCCCGATTTCCACAACTAGGGGGAGGGAGTCCACTCTGTAGTTGCCCCTGTTGGTGTGGAAGACTTGAGCAGTCGTCCGTGGGGCCGTTTGCATCTCCATAATTGAGAGTGTCCTGCCCAGATGTTGGCTCACCCTCCTTGGTTTGGATTTGTGCAGGCTGTGATGTCACAAGCAGCAGGGAGGTGGAGGATCCAGACTCCTTAGGTGTACCCTGCAAAGAAGTTTCTGAGGAGCCTGAGTGTCACTCCTCCTCCCTTTGGGATCCTGCTGTCTCCCTGAGAGGAAAGGGCACCTGGAGTGAAAGTTGAGGGCCCTCATACATTGAGCACCTACGCCTAGGGAAATGCTGTGCAGGTATCAATGGACTGCACATATCCAGCAGCTCCAACCTCTCCACTGAGACATCAAGACTCAGCACCTGACATTGGTGGGTGCCTGTATCCTTTGAACCAGCTTATCTAGTGACTCTCGCAAACCTGCTTGCTCTTGCTTTGCATTTTGGTGAAGTCATTAATGGCTGACACCATGGGATCATCTCCTGCCTGGTCTTCAGCATTCCTCTGAGTTCCAGCGATCTGGGGCGTTTCTTCTTCAACCAGATGTGAAGATGCGTCAGTGATGCATTCACTAGATTGTCATTCTGCGTTTAATCTGTATAAAGTATCCTCTAAGGTGAAAGTCTCTGAACTGGGAGAGGGTGCGGATGAAAGCCTTTGCCAGTCCATTCCTCTGAGAGTACAGTAGCAATATTTGATCACAAAGGAGAAGAAAACAAACAAAATTGAGCTAAAGTTTTATGATTGGAGTACTGTTTGTGTGAGCTAAACTATAAGCTGTGCTTATACAAGGGCATAACACATCAGTCTCTGACTGATGTCTCCCATAAGCAGCTTCAAGTACGATAAAGTGAACCACAATGTTAAATGCTGCCTCTTAATCAATCTTAATGAATGTACTTTTATTTCCAAAAAAACCATTACAATCCATTAAGTGGTACAAAGCATTCTCTTTATTGATCGACACAAACTGGAAGCCAGCCATCATATCACAAACAGTAAGGACCAGGCTACACAAGCCAACTACGGTCAGCCACCATCCTTGTGCAGGGGAATGGGCGCATTCACTTGCGTGGAGAAAATGGTGGGCCGAAGGGCCTGTTCCTGTGCTGTATTGTTCTAAAACAAAGAGCAGCGAGGGAATGTGCCTCTGAAGGTAAGGAGCATCTTCACTCAGGTGTCTACAAACACACCAAGGAAAGGTGCCAAGGAATTGACGGATCTGCTGGTACCCAAATCACTCTCCAATTCAACTCATTGGTGGTAATTAGTCATTTGCTGCATTGGATTTGATCAGTCTCCTTATCCTCTGAATAATTCCTGCTCAAACTGAACAATGTCAGGAGAAAGAATGGTCAGAGTCCGAGATAGGAGCGTGTGAACAGGAGGCTACAATTTAGCAACTTCATTCTGCTTGGCCATTCAGTTAGATCATGGCTTGACTTATATCTCAACTTCATTTATCTTTGTTCAGTAATTCTTAATACCTTTGCCTAAAAAAAACTATCCATCTTAGTTTTGACATCTTTAATTGATAACTTTCCCTTGAGAAGTTACCATTCTGTGAGAAACTAGTCAAGGTCATAATTTGAGCTCTAATGAGTAATTTTATGTCTTTTCTTGTCTGGAGCACATAACAGATGTGCAGCAACCGACTGTGTACAAGATTCCATCCATTTCATTTAAATGGTATCTGTTCCTAATATGCTTTCCCAATGGAAGGGTGCAGTCACCCTACTCGTGTTTTACGTTCTAACTGCCGAAAATTGAAACCCAAGAAAATTGCGTCCAGTTTTATATCCTTTTCCAAACATCTCATGTAAAAATGTTAAACAAATCAAGAAATACCAAATAACCAACGGTTTAAAGAACGTGCGTTTATATAGTACCTTTCACCAACTCAGGACACACCAAAGTGCTTTACAGCCTGAAATATTGCAGTGATTGTTGTAACGTAGAAAATTTCAAGGGAAGTGAGAAAGAATTGTGTCAAACACTTAATGAATCATCAAATATCTGAGCAGACAGGTTACAGTTTAAATGAAGGTCCATGATCAGAATAAAGAGGGATTAGCAGAGCAAGAATATACATCCTAACATTCAGCTATGTAGGGATCACCTTGTTTTAAACAGGCACAAGTCAATTTCACATTTCATATCTGCAACAACCTGGCAAAATGTCAGTTGCCTTAAAGATCAACATTCAAACTTTAAAAGGGAGGGGCATATTCACTTGGAAAAAAAAGGTGTTAGGGTTATAGGAACTACATGTGTCAGGGTTATGTAAAATAGCTATAGAAGTTAGATAATAAGAACACAGACTAAGAGGTTTAGTGAAACAGTTCACCCTACATGTGTTCCCATGCGTCTACAAATGCAAATTCAAAATTCTCTCTGCAAATACACACCATGCCAACTTTAAGGGTCCCATTATGAAACAGACAAATGTAAGGTATACCTTGAAGAAATAAGCACCCAATGAAACTATCCAGTCAACAATATGTTAATTGGAGATGACAACAGAGGTTTAAAGGGGACGGCTGAGCAATGTAAGTGATTCTCCTCATCAACCCATAAACATTGGTTTGAAACTCGATTGCTGGGGATCCGAATGCACACTTTTCTCATTAAGCTGTCAACCTCTGGTTAATTTGCTGCCAGTTATTGGTTCAGGTAGACATTCACTCTCAGCCTATCAATGGCTCTTTGGCAGGAGGATGCAACATTAGGGGAACACAAAGGAGGCAAAAAGATTCCTGGATGGTTTGAATTAAAAATGATGGATAACTCTGTGGATCGTCAAGATCATTTTTAAACTGTAGCAAAGGAACTTAGAGATGTGAGCCAAAAATTAATTTGTGAGTCACACCAACTCAATTATAAGCATTTTAACGAAGCAGTAATTCATAGAATCCCCACAGTGGGGAAGCAGGCCATCTGGCCCATCAAGTCCACTCCAATCTTCTGAAGAGCATCCCATTGACACCCACCCTTCTGCCCTATCCTTGTAATCCTGCATTTCCCATGGCTAATCCACCTAGCCTGCACATCCCTGGATATTGGGAGCAATTTAACATGATCAATGCATCTGACCTGCACATCTTTGGACTGTGGGAGGGAACCGGAGCACCTGGAGGAAACCCACGCAGACACAGGGAGAATGTGCAAACTCCACACAGACAGTCGCTCAAGGCCAGAATTGACCCTGAGTCCCTGGTGTTGTGAGGCAGCAGTGCTAAGCACTGAGCCACCATGCCGCCCAAAAGCTCAGTTCACCCCAGGTGGTAGTTCAACCCTGTAGTGATTGGGACCAGGTTGACATTGTTAACTGTGAGGTTCTTGATTGGAGTTGTTAACCTGGGCCAATCAGGAAAACCCTGGCTGACCAATATAACCAGTAGATTTGGAATCTCTTCAGTTGAGGACTGACTCCGAGCTGGCTGACCACAGCCAGTGTACTGTGCACTAGCAAATAAAGGGTGACCTGGTGACAGGACTCCTGCCTTTGTACAGTTATTTCAGTGGTGATGGGAGAAAACAGACACGCCTGAGGAACATTTGCTTGCAACTGTCATCTTGGAGTTGGGGTAAGCATTTCTGGCATCATGCCACAATTTGAGAAGCTTGACTCATTTGATCCAACTGTTGAAGACTGGGCCCAGTATGTTGAGAGAATGCGATATTATTTCTGGGCAAATGATATTGGGGCAAATGAAAACAACGAGTAATTCTTATGACTGCATTTTCAGTTGTAAGGGGCTTAACTTTCTCAGAGGCGCCAGACAATAAAATCTCCAAGAGCTGAAAGAGTTGGTTAAGGAATATTATGACCCTAAACCTCATCTAATCCTGAGATGCTATTGGTTTTATTCAGCTGTTAGAATCCGTATCAGGACTTTAGATGAGGACTGGCAGAGGCATGTGATTTTGGCTTAAGCCTGAATGAAATGCTGAGGGACTGTTTGGGGTATGTGGGATTAATTACATAACCATGCAGAAGCACCTACAAGCTGAAGCCCAACTGGCACCACAGCTGGCATTGTCATTAGAAAGTGGAGCATGGGAACCACAGGGCATCCCAATGGAAGTGGACACTCTCACCTGTCCAACTGAGCTTGGGGAACACCATGTGAGTGTAGGCAATCGCAAAACCTCATACAGGGCATGTCCTGAGCAGGAGGACGTTAGGCCAACCCACAACAAAGCCAAGCCTCAACCAAGTGGCTAATGCCGACGCCTTGAGCCGCCTCCCAACAGCAGATACTTCACCAGTGGTGCCTCCCCTGGAAGAGTCTGTTTTGCTTTTAAACTTTCTGGACACCCTTCCAGTCACTGTGGACAATATCCGACTGTGGACACAAAATGATCCTATCCTAGCAAAACTAAAATAGCTGGCAGCAGTGGGGGAAACAGAAGGGCCATTGCAACCCGAACTGAAACCTTTTTGGACCTGTTTGCTCCCCATATTACTGTGGGGAGAAAGGGTGATTTTCCCGAGTAAAGGTCACTTCCAGATACTGGCCGAACTCCACCAGGGTTTCCAAGATGAAGATGCGAGCAAGAAGCTATGTCTGGTGGCCAGGGCTGGATGGGAACATAGCTGCATTGGTGGGGCAATGCCCAAAGTGTCAACAAGAACAAAAGTTGCGACCAGCAGCTCCTCCACATTTGTGGGAATGGCCAGGTAGACCCTGGACTCAGTTGCATGCCAACTATGCTGGTCTTTTCATGGGCTCAATGTGCCTGGTCATTGTGGATGCCCATTCAGAGTGACTGGACGCGCATACTGTTCGTTCAGCAAACTCCGGGATGACGATTGAGAAGCTGCGAGCATCGTTCACAATGCACAGACTTACAGAATTATTGGTCACAGACAATGTGACATTTACCAGCAGGGAATTTGAATATTTCCCAGAGTCCAATGGCATTCGGCACATAGGGACAGCTCCATACCGTCCATCGTCTAATGGTCTAGCAGAAAGAGTGGACCAAATGTTGAGGGCAGGCTTAAAGAAGCAGCTTACTGTGTCAATCAAGACCAAACTGTCCTGGTTCCTGTTCGATTATAGGACCATCCCGCACACAACAACAGGGATAACTCCAGCAGAGTTGCTGATGGGGAGAAGATTCCATGCCAGTGAAATTCCCAGACTTGAGGGGGGAGGATGTGATGGCACCAGGAATGCCAATGCCAGCCAAGTGCCTTTTCTGAGCGCAAGAAATAATTTAATTCAGGGGATGAAGTTTGGTGCTGGAACCATGGAAATGGCCCTGTGTCAGTACAGGTGAGGTTGACGCAAGGTCAGGTCCCATGACTTACAAAGTTCAAGTAGATGATACGGTCCTAAACAAACACGTGGCAAGCCATTACCTCACAAACAGGGCAGGACCAAAACATACCCGGCCCCTCAGAACAGCCGGAAGGCCCGGCCGAGACTGCAGGTGCTTCCCCCTCCATCTAGTGTGATGGAAACCTCAGAGTCCAAAATGGATACAGCCCCGATGCTGTTGCCATCCGAAGAAGAGGAGCAGACTCTTCCGAGACATTCCGGGTGCAAGAGATGGGTAACGATCTGGTACACGCCACCTGTGTCTGGGCCAAGTTGGAGGAACCAGACCTCGGGCAAAAGCAGCTACAAGTGAAAGACCAGGCCTAAATCCCTCAACTTTGAGGGGGAGGGATATAGCGAATGGTACCAGTTTGACCTCATTAACTATGAAGTTCTTGTTTGGGGTTGTTGGCCTGTGCCAATCAGAAAAGACTTGGCTGACCAATATAACTGGGAGAAGGTGGGCACTGCAGAGGGTGGAGTGATTTATTTCCCCCTCAAACTATATTTTTGATCCCTACCCTTCCCCCTCACTTTTTCCTTCACATATTTTGGCCCTAGGGTCTCTGCTTGATGCTGGTTCTTTGGTTACATGGGTGTTCTCCCTAGTGGTGCTATGATAATAGTTATTTGCACACCTGGTGTTTTTTAAACTGTCTTGCACCTGCACGCACACACAACATAGGTAAAAGTAAATTAAAAGAAAACCAGGGGAGAGAGAGAAAAAAGAAAACATAACTGGGAGACTAGAATCTCCTCCGCTGAAGATTGACTCCAAGCTGTCTGGCCACATTCAGTGTACTGTGCACTAAAAAATGATGGGATACATGGTGACGGGACCCAGCCTCTGTACAGTTATTTCAAACCTACAAGCCCTGGCATATGAGGTGAATGCCTTATCCATTAGGCCGCTGAGGCCATTCTACAGGTAGGTGTATAAGGATGGTAGAAGTTAAGTAGTGATGGAAATCGTTTTGTTCAGATTTGACATTCTAATCTCAAGAAGTAAATATCCATCATAAAGCTGGGCATTCGACTGGATTTGGAAAATATTGAGGACCTGTGGGATAAAAGAAAGAGGACTGAGGTTATGCTCAGATATCCCCTCATTTTATCAGTCATTGACCCTGGTGACCAAGATGGCCACACATCCTATCACCAGTAAAGCCGAAATATATAACCAGAACTGAGTTCTGAAGAAGAGTCCAAAATATTAAATCTGTTTCTATCACCGCAGTTGCTGCCAGATCTGCTGAGATTTTCCAGCACTTCTGTTTTTATTTCAGATTTCCAATGTCTGCAGTACTTTATTTCCATACAAATGCAAGTTGCTATTGTTGAAAGCAAAACGATTGCACATTTTTGAACAATTACCATCACACATTGTAAGCTGTAACCTGTTATATGAGCATGCAATGCCAATCGTTGCCAACATGTGCTTGGGTACATAGCTGCCACCTTCCAACTGGTTTACAGGGCCAACATAGTCTAACACACAGCAGTAATTCTCCAAGGCTTCTTAGACAGCACCTTTTAAACCCACAACCACTTCCATCTAGAAGGATAAGGGCAGCAGATGCACATGGGAACACCACCACCTGCAAGTTCCCATCCAAGCCACTCAAAGCCCTGACTTGGAAATGTATCATCGTTCCTTCAAAATCCTGGAACTCCCTCCCTAACAGCATTGTGGGTCTGCCTACAGCACATGAACTGCATAGCTCAAGAGGGCAGTTCACCACCACCTTTTTGGGGCAATAAACACTGGCCCAGCCACCAATGCGTGTATGTCATGAATGAATAAAAGTAAAATGGTAGAGGAAAACCACAAAGTAGTCTATCAGGAAGATACTCGTGTCTTAAAATAGAAGTAGATTATTGGATGTTAGTAATGAGGTACCAGTTACATAACAAAGATAAACATGATTATTAGGGGACCCAGATGGGTGAGTCTGTCTCCATCAAGATCACAGTTTTCTACATTTTCCTACGTAATTCTTATGAAATCATATTGGATGGAGATTAATGCAGTCTTCAGCATTAACCCTTTCAGATCCATTACTTTATACAACAATCTTGCCCTCACCAAGTACCTCCTTGATAACCTACATTGACTGCTGGGTCCTCAGTTCCTCCCAATTAAAAATTCTTACTTTGCATTTGAATCCCTGTATGCTTTCATCCTTGCTGTCCATCTGTATGTCCACCAGCCCAACAACCCCTCCAGAATTCTGTTTTTCTGACCCTAGCCTTGCGTGCATCTTCCTTCTCCATGCACTACAACTGTATACTAGACCCCCATCACACTCGCTGCCCCAATGATCTCAATAACCCCAAACCTTGCCTCTAAATAGCAGCCAGATTTTTGAACACCTAGTCTAGTGTCCTAAAATTACCCTCTGAACCCTACTGTTTCTGAAACATAATCACTTCTGTTAAGATTCTCCATAACTCAACCCTGCCACTTGCCACTTCTCTTCCAGGGAAATGAACCTTCAAGAAGTTCTGCATTAACTTTGAGAGGTTTTCCATTTGTTTCATCGACCTAGCTACCTCTCATGTTTTCCATTTCGGATGAAAGGTCAGCAACTTAGAATATTAAACCATTTTTCTCTCCACAGATGCTGCCTAGCCAGTCTGATATTTCAAAAATTTTCTGTTTTTATTTCAGATTTCCAATGCCCATTCTTTTTCAAAACACACCTCATCGATCTAATTTACACCCCTCTGAAGCATCTTGCGGCATTTGTCAGTGTTAGAAGTGCTGGACAAATGCAAATTGCAGTTTCCTGCTGAGATGAGAGTGACAGACTGCTCACATTTGCCCTTTGTGATATCATTTCAATCCCTAATGTGCGTCAGCTTTGTAATAACCTTCATTAGCATCGAATTAAAGGTCACACTGTGTCATGGAATCACACGCAGTGTAACTTTGACTGACAGTGCTCAGACTGACTTCACTTGGGACTGTTAACAGCCATTACCAGAGGATATCTGCATTCTGACTTGTTGGCCTGAATTCATAGCTGTTTTCCAAAGTTGAAAGCTTTGGTGAACGTGACGATTTGAAATTTACCATTTAACTGATCTTGTCCAGTTAGTAATAAAGAATGGAACCTTTACAAAACATTACAAACAAAAATGTTGTTAGCTTCATTGGCTGTTGGTTAAGAATCACAAAGCAGTTAACCTTTTGCTATCCTATACTACAACAGTGATTACAGCTCAAAAATACTTAATTTTACAGGAAAATACTTTAGGATGTTCCATAATTATGAAAAGTATGGTGTAAATGCAAGGTCTTCCTTTATGTTTTTCTTTCCTGCTGGCTTTTCATGAGAATGTAGAACTACCTTTTTTCTTTTATGACTATCCTACAGGAAACTAATAGCTCAGAATCTTCTCTAAGGAAAGGTAGGCCAGCATTGGAGGCAGTCCAAAGAAGATCCATTAGGCTGAATATCAGGTACAGAGGGATGGTCTTAAGGGAAGAGGTTGAGTAGATTGAACCTGTACTTATTTAAATTTAGAAGTATGAGAGGAGACCTTACTGAAACATACAAGATTCTTAGGGAAATTTACAGAACAGACGCAGAAAGGTCGTTCCCTTGTGTGAGAGTCTAGGAACAGAGCACATAACCTCACAATAAGGGGTCACAGAGATGAGGAGGAATTTCTTCTCTCAGAGGGTTGTAATTTTGTGGAATTCTATTCCACAGAGGGCTTTTGAGGCTGGAGCAATAAGCATATTCAGGACTTTGATAGACAGATTTTTAATCAGTAACAGAATCAAGGTTTATGGGGAAAAGGCGAGAAAGTGGAGTTGAGGATTATCAGATCAGCAATAATCTCATTGAATGGTGGAGCAGATTTGATGGGCTGAATGGCCCACTTCTGCTCCTACATTTTATGGCCTTACGATTGGATTGATTCCCTGAAAATCCTGGATCCCCACTTTGCAAGTACAAATGTTGGCAGAGTAAAGTATTCCAGAGGTAAAAGTTCAATCCCAAGCTTCAGGAACAGGGTCATTTAAAAGATTTACATTTCTGCAGTGTTTTTCACTGTATCAGCACATGCCAGTGCTGCACAGCCAATGAAATATTTTTGACCTGCCGTCACTTCAGTAATTGGCTGCTGCATTTTGCACATGTGTGCACAGCAATGACCCACAAACAGCAATGAGCTTTCATGTGTTTTAGTGATACAGGTTCAGGGATACAGGACACCAAGGAGAATTCCCAAAGTAGAACATTGGATTCTTTTACATCTACCTGTAAAGGTAGCTGGGGTCTCAGTTTAACAACTCATCTAGGAGATGGCATCTCTCACAGTGCAGCACTCCCTCCAGTACTGGCTCCGGGAGTATTAACCCTAATTATATGACCAAGTCTCTAGGGGAGAGCAAAACATTTCAATAGTGTGTAAAGTGATTTGGCAAAATGGAAGTCCCTATCTGGGTGAGATTTATGCTCATAATATTTAAATAAGCTTTAGAAGCTAGAATTGGCCTTGGTGTCCAGGTGCTAAAGTCCATTGGGACATTAACACAGAATGGTGATTTCCTGCTTAGAGTTAAAAGCCACCTCTTTGAGTCAATATTGTTTCAGGAATAAAAAACAAATGAAGAACAATGAGTCTCCAGAGTCCGGTTCTGCATGTTTCCTCCATTACACCTCTTATTCTTTTATTGATTTGATTAGTTGAATACATTTTGCAATCTGCCACCTCCACAGACAGCAAGGCTAATGGCATACTCAAAGCTCTTCGCACACAATCACATTTAAAACTGTGCTGCTTGGCCAAAGGATTCGCTGTATATCAAGGAGCAGTGTTGTGAAGTATTTCATGAATGCAATGTAAACTAACTTCATCTCCAAAATAATTAAGTTTGCAAATTATGAGTCCCACAATGCAAACGAGGTAGGAGGTGCTATAGTAATACCCTCACATTTCCTCACACTGCTGCGATTGTTTTTATGCACATAATGTTTCTGTAATGACAAGCATGTAGCTGTTGAAATAATCTTGCTTTTACTGGGAGACGGCTGTAGTTTCGGTCATACAGCCTTGATGTACTTTGTTGCAATTCTGTTCAGACAGGGACTGTTTGCTGAGTAAATAGATGTTGTAAGGCAGCCGGTGTGCATGCAGAAAGGCTGCACAAACACTGATGTGATAACTATCAGACAATCTTGTGGGATCCACACTGGCTTCTTCTAAGTGATGACATGAAACCTTTTACATTATGATGAGATGTGTATCATTTTATAGATTTTAATATCAGTTTTGGAATTTTGATTTCAAAATGAGGGCAAATTGTTTATTGCTGTGGAAGATTTTCTTTCAAAAAAAATCAGATCAGACTCCTTCCAGAACAGCAACTCAATTCAGCATTTGAACAAGTGACCACAAGATCTTAGATGCAGGAGCAGGATTAAGCCATTCAGTTCACTGAATCTGCTCCACCATTCGTTTGTGGCTGATTTCTTTCTCAAACCCATTCTTCTGCCTTCTCCCCATAACCTTTGATCCACTTATTAATTCAAACCTATCTATCTGTGTTAAAAACAATCATTGACTTGGCCTCCATGGCCTTCTGCAGCAATGAGCTCCACAAATTAACCACTCTCTGGCTGAAGAAATTCCTCCACATATCAGTTCTAAAGGGTTGTTCCTTCACTCTGAGGCTGTGCCCTCGGGTCCTAGTCTCTCTTACTAGTGGAAACATCATCTCCAGGCCTCTCCGTATTCTGTAAGTTTCAATCAGATACTCCCCACATCCTTCTAAACTCCAAGTGCAGACGCAGAGTATTCAACTCCTCCTCATGTGACAAGCCTTTCATCCCCAGGATCATTCTTATAATCCTCCTCTCGTGCCCCTCCAATGCCAGGACTTCCTTCCTTAGATACAATTCCAAAAACTGCTCACAATGATCCAAAAGCAGTCTGACCACAGCCTTCTACAGCCTCAGCAGTACATGTCTGCTCTTGTATTCTAGCCCTCTTGAAAAGAATGCTAATATTGCATTCACCTTCCTAACTAAAACCTGCATGTTAACCATAAGAGAATCCTGAACTAGGACTCCAAAGTCCCTTTGTGTTTCAGATTTCTGAAGCTTTGCCCAGTCTAGAAAATAGTCCATGGCTCTATTCTTCCTATCAAAGTGCATAACCTCACGCTTTTTCCTCTTGTATTCCATTTGCCATTTCTTTGCCCACTCCCTAGCCTATTCAAGTTCTTCTGCAGCCTTCCTGCTTCCGCAACATTATCTGTGCTTCACCTATCTTTGTGTCATCTGCAAACCTAGCAACAATGCCCTGCATTCCTTAGTCCAGATCATTAATGTTTAATACGATTGTGGTCTCCTGGGGTGTTAATGAAAAAATGTTTATACTGTTGTGTTTCCAACATCGAGGGTAAACATGTGTGGCAATTAATTTTGTTTTCAGAAGAATATAGAATCGAGCTGGTTAGCTTTGAACTTCAGTTCAGAAGAGACCAAGCAAGAAAGTTTAATTTCTCTCTTGAATGAGTTTAACGCAACTCGGGGAATAAGTTGCCTCCACAAAAGGTTTTAGTTTGTGAAACTTCAAAACCTGGAGAGTTTGATTAGAAATCTGTCAGTTATTAGAACTGAGAAAGGTTAGGCTGTCAAATTGGTCAAAATCAGCAGATTTGAAAAGGATAAGTGAGTTGTCCTCACAGCCCACAGAAAAGAATCTGTAAGGAGTCAGTTAAGTATAGACTTAAGAGTTAAGATAGATATGTAATTTGAATCTGGACTTGAGTCTCTACAATGAATAGTGTTGGGAAACAGGTTGTATATTTTAAACTCATTACAATTGTCTTCTGTATTTAAGTGGATTGGTTTGCTTTTCCTAATATTTTCGTTGTGCAGTAAACTTCTGTTGTAAAAAGAAAATCTGCAACCTCGTGTAAGTATGTCATAATGATGTCCAATGATATGCAGGTTAGGTGGATTGGCCTTGCTAAATCATCCTATAGTGTCCAGGGAAGTGTAGGCTAGGTGGGTTAGTCATGGGAAATGTGGGGCTTACAGAGATAGGGTGAGGGTGGAGTGGGTCTGGGAGGCATGCTCTTCGGAGGGTCAGTGTGGATTCGATGGGCTTAATGGTGGAAAGAATGCCTCTTTCCCCAATGTCAGGGTTTTGTGATTGTGAGATGACTAACCATCAAATTAACTAAACAAAGTAGACAGGATCTATCAAGGGCATCATGGTAGCTCAGTGATTAGCACTGCTGCCTCACAGTGCCAGGGACCTGGGTTCAATTCCAGCCTCGGGTGACTGTTTGTGTGGAGTTTGCACATTCTCCCCGTGTCTGCGTGGGTTTCCTCTGCATGCTCCGGTTTCCTCCCACAGTCCAAAGATGTGCAGGCTATGTGGATTGGTCATGCTAAATTACCCCAAGTGTTCACAGATGTGTAGATTAGGTGGGTAATAGGGGGATGGGTCTGGGTGGGAGCTGTGAGGGTCAGTGTGGACTTGTTGGGCCAAAGGGCCTGTTCCCACACTGTAGGGATTCTATGAAGCCAGTTTTCAGTCTGGAACCTGACTTGTCCAGTTGTATCATCACCTGGGATCATAACAGCATAAATCTGAAAGGGCAGGTACAGCCTTTGTTTAATGTCACATCCAAAAGAGAGATTGTTAAACCATGACTGAAATGGCAGGGTAGATTTTGTGCTCGAGTCTCTAAAGTGTGTCTTGATCCCACATCTGTCTGTCTTAAGGCTACAAGATCTACCCACTGAGTCATCACTAACATCTAAAATGACAATAACAATTAAACAAAATTAATACATAAACAATGACTGAATAACACCATGTAGTTAATCTGCAGTGCCTAATCAGCTCAAGAAAATACTTCTTTCTGCAGTTCTTTAATTTGTGAAGTGTGTTGTTTGGTGATAACACTTCAGAAATCTATTAAAGGAAATAAAGTACCTAGAATCCTGTGTCGATGAAAGAGGTGTGAATTTTGAGAAGCACTGACATCAAATATGACATTGTTCTAACATTTAATTTTCTTGCAGTGAAGAAATTGGTACTGACAAATTAAATCATCTGTTAACCCATGTGAGAAGTTATCCCAGTGATGGTCTAACTGAGATGCATCTCAGTCACAATCAAGGCATTTAACCATCTATCACTCAGTTAAACTATCTATTGTGTACTGTAATTCCATGGTCAGAATCTTTCCAGCCGATTTGAAGGTGGGTTTGGGGCCAAGCAAGATTGGAAAGACCAGAAATTTACATGGGATTGTAATATGGCCCACACTCTGCCTTTCCTTGGTCAGGCACTGGAGTCAGATAGGGGACCCCTTTGCATCTGACAGGTAAGTAATTATTTGGTTGCAGAGGTTATTAAGACATTAATTATGAGATACTTTAGCCAATCCTGAATTTCCCAGCATGCACCCATGCTTCCTGATCTGTCACCAAGGATCACAGTGTTCCCTCTAATTTCTTTTAGCTGCACAGGCCTCTGAGATCTGTTTGCGGTAGCAACTTCCAGAATTGGAAATCAGTGGCACAGTCAGAATACCAATGCTCATCACTGTACATGGAATCTTGAATCTTAGAGGGAACATTGCTCACAGGGGTAAGTGCTCAGTGGGAAGAGCCTCTTCAGTGAAACTGACAAGCTGGGAAAGGCTTTTGATCAGTTACAATGAAGAGCTCCAGCTTTTGGCATCCAGAGACTCCTGTAGAAAGCTCTTCTTACAGAGAATGTTTTCACTGGGTGACAGATGCTTGCCAACATCTTTAAAGGCGCTTCACCTTCAGCTGCATTTCCCTGTCGCCAGCCATCACCATAGGAAAGCAAGTTCCTATGCTTCTCTGGCTGTCACTTCTACTAAGGAAGAATATCCGAGGTTCTACCAGTGCCAACTGTATCAGGAGGAGCACCAGTTGTCATCTCCTCAATTCATGACCTTCCCCAGTGGAGAGGGGGATGAACATTCAGATACAACTGAAATGAGGCAAGAGCCCAAAAAATGAATCTACAGAGAGAGAGAGAGATTCAGCTCTTCTGTCATAACGCAGCACCAGTCTTTCAGGAGATTTGGCTTTGCCAGCTGGACACCGCCAATACCCACAGACCTCTGCAACAAGATGCCCATCCCAGTGGAGCAGGCAGGCAGGCAAACATTACCAATGGCTAGTGTGTGTATGTGGGTGGGAGGGGAGGGAGGCCAGCCTTTTCAGAACCCTCTTGCATTGGCCTGGTTTCTGCAACCTCTAAACTCCATTTCTGATCAGAGAAGTGGTCTATTTGATTCAAAATCCGGCCTTACATTGCTTTTTCCCAGATTGCTTACGGAGATCAGAGGCAGGATGACAGCTGGTCAGTTCTAATAAAGAGAAAGATACACCTTTGTAGGCAGCCAGTTTCCAGACCCAAAGTCGTCCTGCATTGCAGCATGGACTGCATTGGTAAGACCCTGCCCCATGACTGTACAATTTCGTGAAGTATGTTGTCCTTATCATAGCTTGCACCAAGTACACTTCACCCATCACTCCCATGTTTACTGACCTATATTGACTTTGTTTAAGAAATGTTTCAATTTTAAAATTCTAATTGTTATTTTCATCTTGTCACTCTCTATTTCTGTAATTGCCCCACAACCATCCCAAATTTTCCACAATTCTCTAACTCTGACCTTGTGTGTACATTTCCAATTTCCTTTGATCCACCATTAGTGACTGTGCTTTCAGCTGCCTGGGCCCTAAACAAAGGAACTCCCTCATTGACCCTCTCTGTGCCATTACCTTTCTCACTTCCTTAAAAACAGCTGCCCTAAACAGGGGCTGAACTAATTGGTCATGCCTGCTGGAAAGTTTAGTTTTAGCCCATAGTTTTGGTCCCAATTGTCGATTTAATATAATTTAAACTTTTCTAGATGTACTAAAACAGATTCCTGCAAGTTTTGGAATTTGGCACTGTTTGTGGACTCCTGTTACTCATTTCTACAAAAAGAGTAGAGTGCTGATGATGCACGCTAACATCTTTCAGGATGATGCTAAGACCAAAGTGACAGGCATGTGGGTTCTCAATTGCATCACTGGAGGTCATAGAATGATAGAATCCCCCCCAACAAGTCCACACCGCCCCTCTGAAGAGCATCCCACCCAGACCCATTCCTTTAACCCTGCATTTCTCATGTCTAACCCACCTAACCTAAACATCCCTGAACACTACGGGCAATTTAGTGTGGCCAATCCACCTAGCCTGCACATCTTTGGACGGTAGGAGGAAACCGGAACACCCAGAGGAAACCCACACAGACACGGGGAGAATGTTCAAACTCCATACAGATAGTCACCCGAGACTGGAATCAAACCCGGGTCCCTGGCGCTGTGAGGCAGCAGTGCTAACCACTGAGCCGCTGTGCCGCCCATAAACACAGCAACAGACCCTTTGGTCCAACTTGTCCATGCCGATCAGAAAGCCTAAATAAATCTAGTCCCATTTGCCAGCTTTTCCTTGGTCCTTGCGAAGATGGTCCAGACACAAGCAATGTCTTGTACAAACAACAGAGAATGTGTCCAGTTTGTTCCTTGCTCCTGCAGTTGCTGGTGCTGTTGCGCTTGGCTTTGGGTCCTCTACTCAATCATCCTGTTGACAAAGAGGTTCCCCTTGTAAGGTGCACATGTACAAGTTCTGCTGTTCTCTTACTGGTTCCTGGATGTTCAAGGTAAATCAGCTCAGCTCTTACTCTTTCTAGCAGATGGCCTCAGAGATTTTCCAAACCAGCATTTCAATAAGAAAACCCCTGCCCCCTTCTCAGGCGATCAGCAATAGTTGCCAATGATGTCCATATTGCCAAGAATGAAGTGTATACAACGCAAGACACATGGATTCATTACCTCCAGCTGCATTTTCTTATCTGGGCGGAATTGATGGAGGATGAGATCCAGTTTCACTGTTTAACAGGCAAATTAACATAATCTTAACTGAGGACTGTTTCAAAACCCCTAGGCACTTGTTGAAACCGATTTCACACGACTCTGCTGTCTCATGGAAGTGATGTGAAGCCGCCCTGTCCAGACGTTTCTCGCTGTTTCAGTCACATTCTCATGGAGTTGGGGTCAATCAGGTGCATTGTGAAAATAGAAGCAAAGATCCAATTCCAGGATTCTCACCCCATTTCCAAAGTTTCCAATTATCAGGGGAGCCATTTAAGGCTACATTTTGGTTCAGAATGCATTTCTGTTCCATTGTGGAGATCAGCCTTCCCTAGTCCTTTGCAATTTTCATGGCATCAGGTCAGCCTTCTAAGGACTCATGGTTCACAACATCTCAGCAGTGTTAGGAATCATAGACATGATGATGGAACCTTTTGAAAGGTGTGTTTATAAGTTTCTCCTTCGCTTACCGTGCCAGTCCATGCCCTGACACCCACCACTCCATGGTTCTTCATATCTCATATTCCAAATTACAACCCCACACATCTCCCATGGCTCCTTATACTCCCCATAGTCAAGATATGCCCCTCCATCCAACCCCACTACTGATCATAACAAGCTATGGCACTTCTATGCCCACCATGTTGTGCCAATGACTCTTTTTATTCATTTAAGGGGTGAGGGTGTCTGTCTAAGCAATGTTAATTGTCCATCCCTAATTGCCCAGAGGGCAGTTCAGAGTCAACCACATTGCTGTGGGTCTGGAGTCACATGTAGACCAGACCAGGTAAGGATGGTAGTTTCCTTCCCTAAAGGACATTAGTGAACCAGATGGGTTTTTCTGACAATTGGCAATGGATTCATGGTCATCATTCGACTCATTATTCCAGATATTTATTGAATTCAAATTCCACCGTCTGTTGTGGCAGGATTCGAACCCAGGTCGCCTGAACATTATCCAGGTTTCTGGATTAACAGTCCAGCGATAATACCTCTCGGCCATCGCCTCCCCTAATTTGTTAAAGCTCGCCATCCTTCACAGCTGAAGGAAAGAGAAAGTCTTTTCTTGAAGCAATGGATGAGACAAAGGGTGAAATGAAACCATGGATTAGAGCAGCTTTGAGGTAGAGTAAGTGGGGCTGCTGAAGACAGAGGTTGGTATTGTGCATGTGGCAGCCAATTCCACCGAGTATCAGGAGGAGCAGTCTCCTGAAATGTTGAATATCTCGGAGATCTCAAGGTGAATCCAAAGCATAAAGGGTGGAATTTCAGTTGGAATCCATATGGAATATGTGGGAGACAAAAACAGTTCTTAAGGAAAAAGATGTGGCTGTGAAAGTGAGTGTTTGTAGGTAGCTCATCAAGTGGTGGAAGGGGACTAAAAACAATCACAATGAGCAAGGCAGAGGAATCAAACAGAAATCCATTGAAATGAATAGCAAAACCTCTTCAAGGTGGACATTCCTGGAAGAGGAGAGGCAGTGAATTAAAAAAGAGCAAAAGATTACAAATGTTAGAAATCTGAAATTCAAAACAAAGAATTCTGGAAATACTCAGCAGCTCCAGCAGCATCCATGGGAAAAAGAGAGCGTTAACATTTCAGGTCAATGACCTTTCTTGGAATTCAGCTAATCCAGCTTCTTTGCTGATGGTGGAAAATTAGGATGAACACTTCAGATTTTCACCAGACTTAGAAGCAATGCGTTCTAAATTCACCTCAGAATGATTTATCGCTAACCTGAAGTTATCTACTCATGTTCTTGACTCCTTCACAAGAGGAAATGGTTTCTCTCTATCTACCCTATCAAAACAGTTGTCCTGCCTAAGTTGGAACTGGTTTTATTGGGGATTAACGCCAGTTATGGATAGATGCTGTGGTGCAGTGTTCTTTAGGCTACCAAGGTATCTGACTTGATTACTGAGCTAGCTGATCCCACTGAGGCCGTTGGTGTGGACTCTACAACACATTTCAATCGTCCTGCACACTGGCAGCTATGGACACCAAGAAGTGACAGAATGTAAAAGATAGAGAGGAGAAGTTAGGACTGTTGTCCTTGATGAAAAGAAGGCTGAGAGGACATCTAATCAAGATATTCAAAAGCATGAGAAGTCCAGACAGAGGGCAGAATATAAGGATTCTTTGGTGGGATTTGTGGCAGAATTGGAGAGGAAGTGACAGTGTTTATTGCTTGTTAAAAGCCTTCTAAACAGTGCAAATTGCCCGCTATCTTGCCAAATGCACTGAACAAGTTTGAAGTTGGGAAAGCTCAACAAGGACACCAGAGTAAGTACTTGGTGGATACAGGACACTGAATGCTCCAAGCAACCCCCATGTTGGAAACTGAGCACCAACATCTCAGTGCTCTGTGGGCACCGGCCACATGCACTCCATATCTACAAACCTTGACATCTGAAATGTACCCTCGTAGCACATTTCCAAAACATTTAAAAGAGGTTTCCTGACTTCAATGCTGCACCAGCAACTCTAATTGTAACGCTGCATCAAGGACACTTTGCATTTAGGAACACACACCCAGCTCGTAGACTGGACTAGGCTGTGTCTCAGTGCTCTTCACCTGCTGTCATAATGCTCACTCACTCTGAAGCCACCGTGCCTTGCCTTGCATTTTTGCATTTTGGTCCCTCAGCCAAGGATACCAGGCTCATATTCCTACTGTCTTGCCATGCAATTTAACTAACACACAAAGCCAGGAAGCTTATCATTGTTGTCCTCAGCCAAGTCAAAGAAGATAGACTTTGCTCAGGGGCTTCCCGTTGCAGTAAACATTGGCAGCCTCTAATCCAGGGCTGCTCAGGTTGGCCAGAGTCCGGATCCACTCCTCATAATGGATGAGGAGCAGAATGATGGTCAGCACACATACTAACTTGACTCTTTCTGCCCTACTGTGGGTTGTTTTCCTCGTGGAATGAGGAAGGCAGGTATGGAAGATGAAAGTTGGTGGCATAGGTCGGGGATGTGATGCTGGGCAAGTGAGTGAGTAGACAGTAGACAGGGTGGGTGATAGTACGTGGGGTCAGACATTGCAGGCATTACAGAGAGTGATGGAACGTGAGCCTTGGTGGCAGATGGGCCTGGTAGCAGAAATAGAGTGAGGTATTGGAAAGAAGATGGTGGCACTAACGAGGACAAAGTAAAGAAAGTAAGTGACCTTCTTCCTATTGAGCTGGGCATTCCTGATCTAATCCAACTGGCAACCCCAGACCAGGCTGGCATGGGGTTTGGTGTTGTGGCCTCCACTGCTGATCCCGAGGAAAGAGACAATCACCAGCTTTTGCTCAGTGGTTACTTTGATTTATTGCATAAATCCTCCTAGTCATGTGTTTGTGTCTTGTTAACTATGGGCGCTGTCTGGCGTCTTAGGGGTGGCACAGTGGTTATCACTGCTGCTTCATAGCACCAGGGACCTGAGTTCGATTCCACCCTCTGGTGACTGTCTGTGTGGAGTTTGCACATTCTCCCCGTGCCTGCGTGGGTTTCCTCTGGGTGCTCCGGTTTCCTCCCACAGTCCAAAGATGTGCAGGTTAGGTGGATAGGCCATGCTAAATTGCCCATAGTGTCTAAGGTGGGAAGTGCAGGGATAGGGTCGGAGGCGGTCTGGGTGGGATGCTCTTTGGAGGGTTAGTGTGGACTCGATGGGCTGAATGGCCTGCTTCCACACTGTAGAGATTCTATGATTCTATGATCATCGCCACACCATCCAGCAAGACCTCCAGGACCCTGTCCACAAAATGGGAGCAGGGAACACCAATTTCTCTCCTGTCTGCACACCCAGGGCAGATATGCAGGGCAGGGCAGGGCACATACAGCAACTGTACAGGGCAGCTCCGGACAGACAGTGCTTGCTCAGGTGCACCACAGGATTAAAGATAGTATGGTGCAAGGAATAATAGTCAATCCCAGATTATCCACTGTGTGCTGGGTGTTCCAAAAATGGCTTGTGGTAAGATGTGGTGGAAATCAAAGGTAAGAGATGCGGAGAAGGTCATTAATGAGGTGCCTTTGGTGAGACATGGTGTGAGAACTCGATAGGCCTTGCTTCGTTAGGTCTTCCAAAAACTTGACACACCTCACCTTTAGCTACTTAAGATTCAGCTTGAGGGATATGTAGAGAGAAATTGTTTCCACTCATGAAAGGATTGAGAATGAGAGGGCACACATTTAAAGTAATTAGTAAAAAAAAAGCAGAAACAATATAAACAAAAACCTGCTCACACGGTGAGTAGTTAGGGTCACAGTCAGCTGCCTGAAATTATGGTGAAGGCTGAATCAACTGAAACTTTCAGAAAAGAATTAGACTGTTTTCTGAAAAGGGAGAATATGCAAGACTGAGGGGAATTTGGAACTAAGCTAATTTCTCATTCAGTGAGCTGAATGATGGGATAGATGACATCCTGCACTGTAACCATTTTGTGATTCAGTGATTCTGCACCAGCTAATCTGCTAACACTCCCTATCTTGGCTCAGAATGAAGGAGCTAGTTGTGATACAGTTTTATTAAACAGGAATAACCATGTTTACAAGACAACTTGGAAAAATAACTCTATTCCTCCTAAACTGAGTAAACCCAAGATGAATTTTGGACTTTGGCTGTTTGCCTGATATGAGGAATTTGGCTGTTGTGTGGCAAGCTAGTGATCTTATTTTAAAATAATGATCAAGTGTTTAGAGTCATAGAGTCATACAACATGGAAACAGACCCTTCAATCCAACTAATATGCACCAACCAGATATTCAGACCCATTTGTCAATATTTGGGCCATACACCTACAAAGCCTTCCTATTTCTCTGCGTATTGATTGTAGCTCCAGGCGTACAGTTGGAAGCAATGTAATGATCATCACAAATATATTTGCACTGAATTTTCTAATGGAATGCTTACCTATGAAGCTAAGGATCAGAGATCTTGCTGAGATCAATTGTTATCATGGATATCTTAGCAACTAATATGCAGTGAATGAATGTACACCTACACACTTCATGTACAAAAATCAGTAGTATTAAGACTAAGATAACAAGGTGCAGAGCTGGATGAACACAGCAGGCCAAGCAGCATCAGAGGAGCAGGAAGGCTGACGTTTCGGGCCTAGACCCTTCTTCAGAAATGTGTTCATCCAGCTCTGCACCTTGTTATCTCAGATTCTCCAGCATCTGCAGTTCCTGCTATCTCTGAAACAGCATTAAGACTAAAACTTTTTTCTTTCTTTCCAATTTTTTTCTTCACTTAGCTGGATGTGTGTTACTGTATTCAGTTTCCCCAGATACTTTGACCTCAAAGTTTAGTTCCCTGGTGCTGGTGGTTTCGGAGTTACAAGTATAGTGTAGCAGAAAAAGAAAGTCCGTGTCCTTTCCATTCATTTCACCCAATAGCCAACTAATCCTCCTCATGTACTCCGTTATTGCCTGATCGGCATGTGTCTTTCTCTTTCTGGTGCTCCTACATGATGCTAAGCCAGTGGCTGCAGTAAAGGCTGTGTCTTCCCACGGCACCTTCCCATGTAACCACAGAAGGTGCAACACTTGCCCCTTCACCTCCTCCCTGCTCACCATCCAAGGGCCTAAACAGTCTTTCCAGGTGAAGCAGCATTTCATCTGCACCTCCTCCAATCTGGTCTACTGCATTCACTGCACCCAATGTGGCCTACTCTAATATTGGAGAAACTAAACACAGACTGGGTGACCACTTTGCAGAATACGTGCAAAAGCATGACACTGACCTTCCCATAGCAGGTCATTTTAACACAGCGCCCTGCTTGCATGCCCACTTGTCTGTCCTCAGCAGGCTGCAGTGCTCCAGCGAATCACAACGTAAACTAAAGGAACAGCATCTCATCTTCAGACCAGGTACTTTACAGCCTTCTGGATTTAATATTGAGTTCAATACCTTCAAATTATGAACTGCCCTTATCCCTTCCCCTTCTTTTAGCTTTACTTGTTACATTGTCCGTTACCATGTCCTCTCTCCCCACTCCCCACTCCCCAACCCAGTGGGACTGTCTGTTCTTCACAGTCCGGCAGTTAGACACATCATTGTTCTGCCATTCTCACATTCTGATCACATAATCTGACTTTATCAACATCCTGTCTCCCCTAGCACTCCGCCCTGCCCACCCCACCCCCCAACAGTTGCATAAATGCTGCCCCCCCTGCACACTTCACATGAGCTCTGATGAAGAGTCATCTCGACTGAAAAAGTTAGCTTGCTTTCTCTCCATGGATACTGCCGACCCACTGTGATCTCCAGCACTTTTTGTTTTCTCCAGGCTGACAGAATGAGAGGCATCCAAACTAACAGCTGAGACGGCGCAAAATATTAAAATCTCAACTAAAAGACAATGGATGTGTCTGTGCTCCAGAACATGGCCAACCCAATACCTATAATGAAAGTATGATTCAACAACTTGAAATAGTAACTGTTTTTGAAGTTTTGCTCTGTATAAAAGTCTCACTGTGACCGAGTATGGTTGTGTGGAGATCTCAGGGGCACAATGTGAACCAACAGGGGAGACAGGGGAAGCATTCAAGGCTGCTATACTGAATTAAGTCCCAATAGCCACAACCTGTATTGCCATAAATACAACAGAGCAGAGCTTTCCCTTACATCTAGGGCTTGTTCTGGTCAGTCCACTTGTGGGAACAATGTCCAACTATTTGCTTATGTGTGGAACTGCAGGAGATGGGGGCGATACTAAATGAGCATTTTGCATCAGTGTTTACTGTGGAGAAGGATGTGGAAGATGCAGAACTGGGGTAAATAAATAGTGACATATTGAGAAATGTCCATATTATGGAGGAGAAGGTGCTAGATGGCTTAAAATGCATAAAGGTGGATAAATCCTCAGGACCTGATCAGGTTTGCACTAGAACTCTGTGGGAAGCTAGGGAAATGATTGCTGGGCCCCTACTGAGATATTTGTATCATCGATAGCCACAGATGAGATGCTGGAAGACTGGAGCTTGGCTAATGTGGTGCCATTACCTAAGAAAGGTGGTAAAGAAAAGTAAGGGAACTATAGACCAGCGAGCCTGACATCGGTGGTGGGCAAGTTGTTGGAGGGAATCCTGAGGGATAGGATTTACATGTATTTGGAAAGGCGAGGACTGATTAGGGACAGTCAACATGGCTTTATGTGTGGGAAATCGTGTCTCACTAACTTGATTGAGTTTTCTGAAAAAGTAACAAAGAGGATTCTTGAGGGCAGAGTGGTGGACGTGATCCACATGAACTTCAGTGAGGCATTCAACATGGTTCCTCATGGTAGAATAGTTAGCAAGGTTAGATTAAATGGAATATAGGGAGAACTAGCTATCTGGATACAGAACCGGCTCAAAGGTAGAAGATAGAGGGTGATGCTACAGGGTTGCTTTTCAGACTGGAGGCCTGTCACCAGGGGCGTGCCACAAGGATCCGTGCTGGGTCCACTGCTTTTTGTCATTTATATAAATGATTTGAATGTGATATAAGAGGTATGGTTAATAAGTTTGCAAATGACACCAAAATTGGAGGTGTAGCGGATAGTGAAGAAGGTTACCTCAGAGTACAACAGGATCTTGATCAGATGGGCCAATGGGTTGAGGAGTGGCAGATAGAATTTAACTTGATAAATGTGGGGTGCTGCATTTTGGAAATGCAAATCAGGGCAGGACTTATACTCTTAATGGTAAGGTCCTGGGGTGTTGCTGAACATAGAGACCTCGGAGTGCAGGTTCATAATTCCTTGAAGTGGAGTCTCAGGTAGATAGGATTGTGAAGAAAGCATTTGGTATGCTTGCCTTTATTGGTCACTGCATTGAGAATAGGAGTTGGGAGGTCATGTTGTGGTTATACAGGACACTGGTTAGGCCAGTATTGGAATTCTGTGTGCAGTCCTGGTCTCCCTGCTCTAGGAAGGATGTTGTGAAACTCGAAAGGGTTCAGAAAAGATTTACAAGGATGCTACCAAGGTTGGAGTGTTTGTGCTATAGGGAGAGGCTGAATAGGCTGGGACCACCTTCCCTGGAATTTCGGAGGCTGAGGGGTGACCTTATGGAGGTTTATAAAGTCATGAGGAGCATGGTTAGGGTAAAAAGACAAGGTCTTTTCCCCAGGATGGGGGAGTACAAAACTAGAGGGTGTGGGTTTAAGGTGAGAGGGGCAAGATTTAAAAAAGACCTAAGGGGCAACTTTTTCCATGCAGAAGGTAGTGCATGTATAGAATGAGTTGCCGGAGGAAGTGGTGGAGGCTGGTACAATTGCAACATTTAAAAGGCATCTGGATGGGGATATGAATAGGAAAGGTTTAGAGGGATATGGGCCAAATGTTGGCAAATGGGACTAGGTTAGTATAGGATATCTGGTCAGCATGGACTCTACATGACTCTATGACTCTATAACTGCAGGCGCCATCTACAGCTGTTGACTCTGCAAGTTTTCAACCTCTTCACTTTGGAAGGAGAATCATCCAACAAGCCGGGCATGCAATGATAGTAAAGACTTATCTCATTTTCATCTTCACATGTAACTTCTATTATTTATTTTAAATCTTTCTATCCTATTTTAGCTAATAACTTTATCCCTGAATGACTTTCAGCCATTGCTTAGTGATAAACTAATCTTTTACCTTGTTTCATAAAGCTGAGCGGCTGGTTAGTTTTAAATTGCAACATTCAGAAATTTAAATGGGGCTGCCAATGAGCTTATACATGGACCAGTCTGACGCCATGCCTGGTGTGTGGATGTGATTACATACTGAATGGTTCTGGCCGTACTACAGTGGGAGCTTGAGACATCGACTATAAGATGCTGCATCGTGATTGGGCCCATGCGTGTTGTTGTGGATTTGACCGTTACGTCCGCGACAGAAAGGTCAGGCTCTAAATTCCACACAAAGATCCAGCAAAGTGTCCAAGAGTCTTAAGGGCTTATTGAGCCATTTCTGCAGCTTTTGCCTAGTCATTTATTTTTCTTCAAAAAGCTTTTGCTCCCTTATTGGTTCCATGTGTGTTATTATTCCTGTACAATACAAAAGTATCCATTTCAGTTCTGAAATTTTCAGCCCTCACACAACAATGACAGTACTTTAGGGGAGGGAGTTTCAGGTTTTCATTATCTTTTGTGTGAGGAATTGCTCCTGACACTCTCCCTCAACGGCCAAATTTTAATTTTAAGATTATGTGCCTTGCTGTGGACTGCCCCTCCATTTTTCTCCTTTTTTTCGACACTATCCTTCAGTCAATTTTAAGCACCCAAATAAGAAGGTCATTAAAACCTACCTCTTTAAGCAAACCATCTGTCCCAATGTCTCTTTACATTACAACTCTCTATCAAATATTGACAGTACTCACATGAAACTGTTTGAACATTACGCTAGACTAAAAGTAAAAGTTAGACAAACAGGAGGCTGGAAGAACACAGCATGCCAGGCAGCATCTGGAGGAATGGAGCAGTCAATGTTTCGGGTGTTACCCTTCTTCAGGACTGGATGTGGGGGTAGGGGGGAGCTGCTGATAAAGGAAGGGGTGGAGGCAGAATGGTGGTGATAGGTGGACACTGGTGGCAGGTATGACCCGTCGGTCAATGGGAGGGATGAATCTGATTGGTGGCTGAAAGGGAGGGTCAGTAGGTGGAATGGAAAGGAGGAGGTGAGGCTGGAAGGGGAGACGGGGAATGGGTGGGAAGGTTATTTGAAATTGGAGGAGAACTCAATGTGGAGTCCTCCAGGCTGTAGGGTGCCCAGACGGAGGATAAGGTGTTGTTCTTCATATTTGCGTTCCGAGTCGCTGCAACACTGGAGGAGGCTGAGGACGGATGTGTCGGAGGGGGAGTGGGGCAGGGAGTTGAAATAGGTGGCGACCGGGAGGTTAGGTTGGCCATGACAGACCAGGCAGAGATGCTGGCAGCACCTCCTCCCTTCCATTCCACCTTCTGACCCTCCCTTCCAGCCACCAACTGAATTCATCCCTCCCATCGACCAACCAGGTCGAACCTACCACCAGGGTCTACCTATCACCACCATTCCACCTCCACCCCTCCCCACACCTTTTTATCTGCACCTCCAGATGCTGCCTGGCCTGCTGTGTTCTTCCAGCCTCCTGTTTGTCTACCTTGGATTCCAGCATCTACAGTTTTTTATTGTCTCTGAAGGTAAAAGTTGTTTTTGTGTTCAAAATTGACAGCAGCATATCTGGGCATCAGTAAAACTAACAGGGATCTGTGAAGTTGGAGCATCAGAGATCACAGCAAATAACAAAAGACCA
The DNA here is from genome assembly GCF_021869965.1 of Rhincodon typus. NCBI lineage: Eukaryota > Metazoa > Chordata > Chondrichthyes > Orectolobiformes > Rhincodontidae > Rhincodon > Rhincodon typus. The sequence goes on along the minus strand of NC_063352.1, from coordinate 19,651,747 downwards.
AAGAAATTCAAAACAGACATTCGAGAGGGCATCTTTCTGAAGATTTTAAGTTGCAACTAAAGGTTAAAATGGAAAATTACATGAATGTTCTCTGATCAATATTCAATCCCTCAATTAATAACTAGAATAAAATGAATATTTGGTCTTTTATCAAATTCCTGTATGTGGTATTGTCTACTGCTTTTCATTACACTTCAAAAGTGTTTCATTGTCTTTAGTGCACTTGGACATTCCAAGGTGGTGGCCATTGTTATATATAGATGCAAATTCCTTCTTCAAAACAACCTGTATAAATAGATCGAGAAGAAACATAAGGCTAATAAGGAACAAATTGATCAGAAAGGTCTGTATACAATGAATCATTAATCCATGGAATGGAATCTTGGGCAAAAATATTGTTTATGAAGATGTGGCATCTTCTTGTCAGCTCGATGCTGGTGATGTTAACACATTAAAAATGTATGAGTTGGTAAATGGAAGCGGCAACAAACTTAAAATAAATTATTAAATGGAGGCAATAATGTCTTCAAAAATAGAGAGGGAGCAACAGATGTGGAAATGCCAAGTTAATGAATGCACACAGTAAATGACAGCAGTAACATATTCAAAGTAAAACAAATAGAAGCCAGAGCATTGATGCACCTTTTTATATAGCAAGTAAAGCACTGTCTTGTAAATATTTTTACCATTTATGATACCATTGACACATAAGTAAATAACACCAAAACAATTATTTAATATGTCAACTGTAGGACTTGATTTATCTTTTCATCTAAATCAAATCCACTTTTAATTAATATAGGCTCGCAGAATTAATTGGAGGGGTGCGAGTCAATATAATGCACAAGAAGCATGGGATAGTTGCTGCATTGAAAGGGTCAATATTGCTGTCGATATGGGCAGATTATTTGAAAGATGTGAGCTGAGTGAAGAGAATATTGTTTACTGAATTTATAAAGTAAACATAAAATAATGTTCACTATGGGAAGCATCAGTTAATAATCATCAGGTAAAAGAACTACACAACTTGGATTAATTTTTATGTAAATCATGAATGTAAAATGGAAACACTGATATAGTTCACCAATTTATAGGGCAAATGAGAGCCCATTGGGATAGAAGTTGATTCCGGTTTGTTTTTGCAGCAAAGGCTAGATGGTGTTTACCAGAACCTGAAGTTCTGAAGCTCAACCAAAATTATGTCCCAGCCTTTATGTTAAAGATGCAAAATCTGCCGGCACTTATAGCATCTCCAGGGGGAGCTCACAAGTCACCAGGGAACCAGGAGAGGCCCCATCTCTTACTGCCTTCAGCAACTTCCAAATAAAAGCAGGTGGAAGACAAAGGAAGGAAAATGTTAGTGCAGGCCTCCCCTCACGGAGCGTTGGGTAGGCCTCAAATAGAACTGGCAGCATTGAATTATGTAAGCATTGTGTCTGCTCTGCATCAGAGAGACATATGCTCCCTAATTGTCAGGGTCCTGATGCCTGACAGAAAAAGCCTGAGATGCCTCAAATGGTACCAGTAAATTGAGCACAGCTTGGATGTGGACATCAAGCCCCAAAATTAGACCAAAATTTTTAAATGCAAAAACAACTTTCATTTGAATACCTGCAGCTTTCACACAGTAAAATGAGAAGGTGCTTACATGAACTTTATTACACAGAATTTGACAACAAGCTACATGTGCAGGGCAGCTGACCAAAGCTTTGAAAAAGGGCAGGCTATAAGGGAGTTTTAAATGAGACAGTTTAATGCGGTGGGAATGTTTTTGGAGGGAATTCCAGAGTTTAGAGCCTTTACAGTAAGGCCCCGCTGTTGCTGGTGGAACAACAAAAATTTTGGTTGAGAATTTGGAGAAGTGCAGAGAGTTTGAAGGCTGTCGCGGGTCAAAAATGACCACAAACAGATGGGCCAACCACAGGTATCTAAGGTAAGCTTTACATCTAAAATGAGCTTGAGGACTGGATTCTCAATTGTACAACTAATGATGAACAGGACAGCTATCAGCGAACATAATTCTACTTGTTCGATCATACATGGAATAACTTGGTATTGCATATGTACTTCTCTGTCAAAAAGCATAGTAAGCAAACAGGTAGAAGACAGTATTACATTTTAGAAAGAATTACATTTGATCTAGCAGGGAGTTAATATGTTTTGGATGCAACAGGATGTAAAATGTGAATTATTAAGTCACAACCCGTTTGGTCATATTGTATGGACTACTCATTATTTAAACGTAAGAGGAGGGCTATTGGTCACAGGAAGCAGGGAAGGTGGTGAAATTAAAAGCTGCAGGCAATCCTCAGGAATGGTTGAACAATAACAAACGTGGATTTTTACCCGACAACTAAGTGAGAATAGTGTGATAGGTGAACCACAGGTAGGGCTCAAGGAACAGCCGGGGTAGAGACAGGATACAAACTTGAAGAGAGAGCTCATGGTCAGGGAAGAAGACAGGATACCAAGAGCAGTCAAGGGTTGCAGCTGTTATAAAGTGGAGGTTGACACCCCCCCTCTGAGAACTAAAATCGAAACACACAAAGAGGAGCACCTCACCCTATAACCTGTAAGAGGAGTGTGAAAAGTGGTGTAACCTGCCTTTCAGCAATTTCTAGTGGTTAAATAAAATAAATCCCTGACACTCACTTTATAATTAACAAATAACATTTTTTTTAACTCTAACAGTGAACAAATTAACCAAACTATTAACAAACCGAATACATCCCTTCTAGCTATTAATTATTTCTGAATAAAACAAGATTCTAATGACATGTTGTTCCAATAAATACAAGTACCACTTATATAAAATAAAAATATAATGTAGTCTCTCGAAATTACAGCCAGGTTACGTGTCTTTCAGACCGCTCTGTGCCTTCTCCATTGATTCTTCAGTCAGGAATGTTAACAAGTTGTGCCATGAATACTGCTGTTATTTATATGGTGCTTTCTCTAAGATATAGAAGAGTCTCTGGGTGCCAGTGATTCTCTTTTGACAGCTGAGACCTGTTAACTCTGGCAAATGGCAGTTAACTCTGCTGTCTTTGTCCAACTACCCACTTCTTTTATACCCTTGATGACATATAAATTTCTTACAATAGGATTGGTCCTATGTTGTCAAAACCATCAGATTTAAATTTAATTGGTTTTTGCTATCTAAGTGCCTGGTTCAAATTGATTGGCTAAATTCAAAACCCTGTTGTCTTGGTTAAAAAAGACTGCTGCTTGGCCTGCTAACTATACAGCCTTTTGATACAAATGTTTCAATTTGGATGCTCTCTGTGTATTGCAAACGTTCAAGCTGCTGCTCACAGACATCCATTTTACAGCTCTAAGTATCCAAAACGCACATCATTTTTTTCAACGGACCATGCAATGCTTTTCCTCCCCTAGCATTTTACAAACACCAAATTCTAACTTCCTTGCTCCCTATCCACAAGTACTCTACCCAACATTGCAACACAACTGCATCACAATAATCAGGCTAACGTAAGGATTATTCATTCCTCTGTACTACTGCTAAAGCGATTATATTTACTTTAATTATTCCATATTAATAAAGTCAACATCGGCAAATCTGCTAAATTGACAAGCAACGTAAGAACAGCTGGTCTGTTAAGCCTTGCCACACATATCATGATGGTCAGAGCTTCATGACTACACATTTCTTCCCTTCCCTCAATCTTATTCCCCTACTGTTTCTCACCAGAGATCAAGTTCAAGGTCAAGAAAGGAAATCAAACTCCTGAAAATTCCTCTCTGAGCCCTGTGAATGATCAGAAACACTTCAGGAGATGGTCCTAGCATTATCAGCACCTACTTTTTGCCTCAGTCAGAAGACAGGAATGAGAACTGACCACAGCTGCATTCCAGGTGCCCACTACTCTCTGGGAAAAGCAGGATTGCTCAGTATCCTGCCTATTCCTAATCTTCCATACTTTGAAATCATGTCTTCAAGATTTTCCAAATCTGTTAAATGGGAACAATCTATCAGGCTCTGGGATTCTTACAGCATACCTCTGGGGAATGCATTTTAACATGTTCTGCCTCTTTATACTCAAACTAACTGCTGTGTTTCTTACATTACAGTGGTTTAATTTCAAAAGGTACTTCATTGGCATTCCACTTTGGAATGTGCTATGGTTGTAATATGTGCCATATCAATGAAAGTCTACTTTAATTTTCCAACTGAGAACATACATAGTCTATGGCCCTGCATGAGTACAATCCTTCTGACACGATACATTTACATCACTTCATAGGATAGAATAGAACAGTACTACAAAGTGTCCATTATGCCTGTAATGCCTGTGCTAATTCTACTCAAACTAGCAGCATGATTGAGAAGCTTAACCATGATGTGTTAACCATGATACCAGCATAAGCTTGCGCTACCAGATTGCTTAATATGCTGGACCAAAAATTGCTGCAATCACAGGTTTGGTGATGAGTGACATAATCAGGATGTTTATGCTCACAGTGGACTTCAACCTATATTTCAACCTATATATTCAGCAAACCACTGGAACATTGATCTGATACAGAGCAATGTCGGTGTCACATCTGGGATTGTCACTCCCAATGGTTCATCGCTGAACAAAAGAAAGAATATTGAAAGAAGCAGACTAAATGACAATGGAACAAATAGAATGAGAGTCAAATTACAGATAGAAAAGAGCAAGGTAAAGAAAGAGAATGAAGTAAGAGAGAATGAGGGGGAAGGCTACTAAAAGAAAAAGAAATAGATAGAATGTGGAGAGGAAGAAGTCATTGTAACCCAGTTATGTTCAGGAATCATTGTATTAGTCCTTAGGGAGTTAATGAGCCAATGAAATGTTCGGCGTGCAAAGCATACAAATGATCTTTACATATGAAATATGGAACAGGCAGCCTTGTCCATCATAATCAGGGAGAGAAACACCCAGTGAATATGCCAATACACTGCTCTCATAATCATATAACAATTGATGAATGATAAAAGACAAAGGACCTCCATCACCCTAGGTAGTTACATAATGTAACAATAATGGAATTGTTGACGAACATTAGCAATCAATCTCTATCAGCCAGGCTACAACAGAGCGTGACATGACATAAGGAAAACTCCCAGTGGCAGTGGAGAGCTTCAGGAACCATAGGTCCAAAGGCATCTTTATCCATAACCCCTTCTACAACTACCCCATCCCAATCACGCTATACTTCCACACCTCCTGTCTCAACTTACTCACACTCTGTAATTCAGAGCATTACTTTCTGAAAGAAACCTATCTGGTTTGCATTCCTCCATATCAAAATAGTTTTTCATCTCAAAAATTATTGCCCTTCAATACTAACAGGATTGTAGATAGCAAAGCTGGCACAAAGGTGAGCCAAGATTAATAAAAAGGGTATAAATTGCTGAAGTTTTCTACAAATTAATAATCTAAGGCTACAAAGCATCATCATTCCCCAAGCAATTTCTGGTCATCCAGCAACCAAATGCTATAGTGCTGCTATTTTGTAGATTTTATTGTCAATGTGTTGCATTAACTAAAATTAAGCAGTAAAACAGAGGCATAAAGTATCATTCAAAAATGAATTTAGAACCAGCTGAGAAATTCTGATCCAATTTCATAACTGCAATTGTGTAAAGTGAGATTTAAAAGCTTTTTGAAGCTGCAATTAACATCTTTTTAATGTTAGTGAAGAGTCATTCTGATTCACTCCTTAGTAACATTCACAACAGATAGCATATGGACACTAGGAGTGCAGAATGTGTGCGCAGGGCTACATTTACCCCAGCCAGTGTGGGAAATAAAGCTAAGCGGTTAGCTCAATGCAATCACTTGTAGCGGCAGGGGAACAGAGAAGTTATGGGCGTCACAGGCAGGGGGAGATGTGCAATGGTGCTGAATCATCAGTTAGACGTTTAACCTTCAGTGATTTCGCAATTTCAATTTTTTTCCATGTCAGCTGGATTTGTTGTGTATTCAGTTCAGCATGCTCCATAGTTGCATTTCTAAATTTCATCAGTTGTTCAATGTGTGTTTTCAGTAGGCATTTTATTAATTCCATGGATTAGAATCTCATTCAGTTTAATCCAATGAAGGAATCTTTAATTGCCCGTGTCTTCAACGAAAGTGGCACTGTGAAGAAATATTCTTTCCCTGTGTACTTGCAGACTGTGTTGTGGAATTTTGCAGCCTTAATATCTGACTCTAAATCCATTTAAATTCAAGGATAGAAATTCCCAAACTGGGAGTGAGCAGATTCGTAGTGTAAACTTATCTGGTTTGCCAGAAGGTCAGCAGCTTGTTAGCTTTCCCCACATTGTTTGGGAAGCTAAGTGTCTCGCTCCTGTTCTTCTGGGCCTGAGATCAGAAGCCTGTTTTCGCAGAAATTTCCACAAAGGCTAACCCCTACCCCACTCAGAGAAACTGGTATTGTTCCCTTTAGAGCACTGGAAATTGTTAGGGTGAGATTTGATGGAAGTTTTCAAAATCATTTCACCAAAGGAGGAGAAACTATCTCCAGAGACAAATGAGTCAAGCAACCAGAGGACATAGAGTTGATAAAAGAACCAGAGACAAAAGAAGGAGAATTTCTTTTATTCAGTGTATTCTTGTGAGCTGGTTGCAAAGCCTGAGAACAGTGGAAGAAATGAAATAATAACCTTCAAAAGGGAAGGGGATAAACCCTTGAAAGGGCACAAATTTATTTCTTGGGGAACGGAACTGACAGAACGGCTCTTTCAAGAAAGCAAGAAATGCTGCAATGGATTAAATTGCCTCCCTCTGTATCATGCTCAATCTATCATCCTATAATTCCTTGAATGCGTAGTATTAGATCTCTCTTCCAAAGGGCCAAAAAGGAAACAAATAGCAAAATTCTTTTACAGCTTTCTGAATGGAAGAACCACTGACAGAGCAAGAATTAAATGGCCATTCCTAATTGCCCTTGAGAACTGGTGAGCTATCATTTTGAATGTTTTGTAGCCCATGTGGTGTAAATACATCTACAGTATTGTTAGGGAGGGAATTCCAGGATTTTGACCCTGCAACAGTAAAGAAACAAGGATATAATTCCAAGTCAGAATTCTGAGTATGGAGGGAACTTGGAGTTGATGGTGTTCCTACTGCCCTAGTTTTTCTATAGAGTAGACATTGAAGGTTTGGAAAGTATTTTCATAGGCATTTTGACACATTGCTACATTGTATCTTGTAGATTGTTTGCAGTGCTGCCACTGCATATTCAACGAATGTTTAAGGTAGGTCCTATTAAGCAGGCTTCTTTCATGTCTTTTGTGTTGAACTTCTTTAGTGTAATTAGAGCAGCACCCATCAGTGAAGTGGAGAGAATTCCACCCTAAGACTGATGAGTCAGGAGAGGAGCTATTTTGTGCAGAATTCCTGATCTCTGACCTGTTCTTATATCCAGAATACATGTCTAGTGCAGTTAGGTTTTGGTCACTGATAATCTCCTAGCACATTGATGGTGAATGATTCAGGGCTGGTAATGCCATCTATTGTCAAGCAGAGATTATTAGATTTGCAATTGTTGGCCATATGCGGCATTTCTGTGGTTTGAATATTATTTGTCCCTTATCATCCCAAGCCTGCACGCAGTATCTGAGGAGGTGCAAATGGTGCTGAACATTGTGCAATCATCAGCAATCATCCCTACTTCTGACATTATGCAGGGCAGATAGCCATTGATAAAGCAGCTGAAGATGGTTGGGCCTAGGACGCTACCCTGAGGAACTCCTGCTTTGATAACCTGAGGCTGAAATGATTGGCCTCCACTAACCACAACCATCTTCCTTTGTGATGTGCTGATTGCAATCAATGGAGTATTTTCATCTGATTCCCATTGACATCAGTTTTATTAGAGCTACTTAATGTCACACATGGTCAAGTGCTACCTTGATATCAAGGGAAGTATCTATCACCTCTCCTCTGGAATTCAGCTCTTTTGTCTGTGTTTGAACCAAAGCTGGAATGAGGTTTGGAGCTAACTGGCTCTGATGAATTCCAAACTGAGTGCCATTGAGCAGGTTATTAGTCATAGGGTTGTAGAGTCATTGAGTTGTTCAGCACAGAAACAGACCCATTGATTCAACTCATACATGGTATGCTAAATTAATCTAGTCCCATTTGCCAGCATTTGGTCAATATCCCTCTAAACCCTTCCTATTCAGGTACCCATCCAGATGCCTTTTAAATGTTGTAATTGTACCAATCTCCACCACTTCCCCTGGCAGCTTGTTCCATACAGGCACCACCTCTGCATGAAAAAGTTGCTCCTTAGGTCCCTTTTATATCTTTCCCCTCCTAGCTTAAACCTATGCCCTCTAGTTTTGGATTCCTCTACCCTGAGAAAAAGACCTTGACTATTCACCCTATCCATGCCCCTCATGGTTTTATAAAGCTCTATAAGGCCATCCCTCAGCCTTCAATGCTCCAGGGAACATAACACTAACCTATTCAGCATGTCCCTATAGCTCAAACCCTCCAGCCCTGGCAACATCCTGGTAAATCTTTTCTGAACCCTTTCAAGCTTAACAACATCTTTCCTATAGCAGGGAGACCAGAACTAAATGCAGTATTCCAAAAGTGGCCGAACCAGTGCGCTGTACAGGCACATCATGATATTACAACTCTTTTACTCAATGCACTGACTAATAAAGGCAAGTGTACCAAACGCCTTATTCACTACCCTGTCTATGTGTGATTCCACCTTCAAAGAATTATAGAGTTGCACCCCAAGGTCTCTTTGTTTGGCAACATTCCCCAGGATCTTACCCTTAAGTGTATAAGTCCTGCCCTGATTTGCCTAATCAGTCCTTGCCTTTCCAAATGCATGTGAGCAAGCCACAATTAACAATATGTCAAGGGCAGCTTTATCACTTTGCTGATAGTTGAACTGAGGCTGATGAGATGGCACTTGCTCTCTTGTTCTTTTGTAGGCATGAACTACTAGAGTCATTTTCCACACCTTTGGGTAAATGCCAGTATTGTGGCTGTACTTGAATCGATTGGCCTTGGGGCATAACTAGTTCTGGAGCACAAGTAAATATTGAGTACTCTAGTTGTTGTGGACCTCAGGAGTCATTGTCAGCTGGAGATGGTGACCAATACTTCAGCTTATTGTTTGCTTTGATGTGCTAAGTTGTGCCATGATTGAAGGGGATTTTTTTTTTGGAATTGTCCACCATTATTCATGACTGGATGTGGTAGGAATGCAGGACTTACATCTGACTCATGGTGTAGGCTTATTTATCTCTGTCCATCACCCATTGTATGGCATGCAAGTAGACCTTTGTGATACCACGTTGGCATCCTCATTTTAGTTATATCTGGTGTTAAACCTGTCATGCTCAAGCGCACTCCCCACAGAAACAAACAGGATACCCTGACAAGACTGTATTGGTAGAATTATTTTGTCTACCTCTTTGGGGATGTAACTCCATGGTCATCATATTCTGAGGTGGACATTGAATCCAAAACTGCTGGACCAGAGGTATGGACATTAACACTAGGCCACAAGACCTTCTTGGTATTAGAAGAATGAGATATATATACACACACCGTGAGATAATGATTCCATAATGGTTGATGACACACACCACCTCCTCATGTCCAGTTTTGAATTGCTAGATTTTTTCTGAGTCTATCCTATTTCAAGACATGTTAAACGTGGAGAAGTACGGATTCATCAGTTGAGGTAGAGCAGAAGGAGGTTTCCTTGCCCATGTTTAACATGACACCATGAGAATTCATAGGATCCATTGTCAATGAGAGGATTCTCAGGCCCATGGCCTCCCAACTATAAAGCTCTGTGACAAAACCTCTGGTGACTATGCTCTGCTGGGATAATCAAAGAGCATGGGGCATTGGCTATAATGTACGACACAGGAGTATGAACGCCCGAATGTTTGAGAAGAGATCAAACGGATTTCAGCCAAGTCCAATAAAAGTGGAATAATTGGGAGAACATTATCCCCACCCACCCCACCAGCTAATTACCACCTTTTATTCTTAGAGCAGGTGAGGCACTCTGATGGAAATGCTTACATGTCCCCCATCAGTTTTAGTTTGCCATTCAACGCAACTGTGTCATTTTGGAAGGATCAGAGTTAGTACACTTGATGCTAATGATGATTAAAATAAATGAGGACTTTATTGGAATAGCTCAGCCCTTTATCTTGCCTAGGGATGGTGATAAGACAGCTGGAAACTGTGGAGGAGACTGCATGCAGAGGGTAGAAGGTACAGCAAAGCCTTGCTGTTATACTGGTTTGGACCTCAATACTTTCACCTGGGATTAAGTGCAGCATTAAGCCATGGATGAGAGTCACCTTTTTCTGCCAACTGCAAAAGTCTTACATAAAATAAAATCAGGGCAGTCTCAATTAATTGTGGTGAGTTGACATTGCTTGTATATGGATAGGCAATGTAGGATCTTTAAATATTGGATGTAAGGACAGGGCTAACACTCAAATATGTATAAATTAAGCTAAATCGGGGATACTACTGTATCCCCCAGGGGATAATAAAAGAACATTGTGTTGATCTTGCACAGCAAGTTGGATTTGAAGAAGTGGAGAGTGAGGATGTTGAAGAACTGCTTGAGTCCCACAGTGAAGACCACTCTACAGCTGATCTACAACAACTTTTCACTGAGGGGGAAGTGGAAGCTGGAGATGAAGAAGATGAAGTCCAGGATGCAGCACCACGAGAAATTTCCACTTCTGTTTTGTCTTCTATCCTGAGGGAAATTGAGAAGCAGTTGTAGTTCTTAGAGGACAATGATTACAATGCAGAATGCAACAGGGTAGCATGTTGTGGAATAATTATTTGGCATCCTACAAACAACTTCTTCATGAAAGAAGAAAAAGGGCAAAGCAGCAAAAACTAGATGTCTTTTTTAAGCCAACCCCCAAGAAACAATCAGAACACAATGAACCACAGCCATCCACTTCTGGATTAACTATTTTTCGCCCTAACCCTGCAACCCCAACTGTACCTGAAGGCTTTGATGATGATGATGATGACCCTCAGCCCCTGCATTAACAACAGAGGAACCTCAAAATCTCCTCCTCCATCAAGTCATCTTGACATTTTTTCGAAGGTAAGGTGTTAAGTTTACTTTTATTTCATTATTAGATATGAATTAAACATTTATTCAACTGTGCTATCATTTGTATTGTGTTGTGCTGGCATTTGAGTGATTTTTGAGCAATTTTGAATGATATTATTTGGTGGTCTGCCCCTAACCCTGCTTTTTCCATAGGTCCTGTTATTTCTGTAGCGCGATTTTCTATAACGGGATGTAGTGCAGGAACGCAACAATTATAGCAGAACCGACTGCACTGCATACAATTCTGGACACCTTTCTACAGGAAGGATGTTGTTAAATTGGAAAGGATTCAGAAAAGATTTCCAAGGAATTTGCCAGGACTGGAGAGTTTGAGCTAAAGGGAGAGGCTGAATAGGCTGGGGCTATTTTCCCTGGAGGGTCAGAGGCTGAGGGGTGACCTTATAGAGGTTTATAAAATCATAAGGGGCATGGATAGGGTGAACAGCCGAGGTCTTTTTCCAAGGGTGGGGGAGTCCAAAATTAATGGGATATGTTTAAGGTCAGAAGGGAAAGGGACCTGAGGGGGAATTTTTTTCATACAGAGCGTGGTGCCTGTATGGAACGGGCTGCCAGGGGAAGTGGTGGTGGCAGATACAATTACAACATTTAAAAGGCATCTGAATGGTTATATGAATAGGAAGGGTTTATGGAGATATGGTTCAAATACTGGCAAATGGGACTAAGGTCAGATTGGGATGTCTGGTTGGCGCAGATGAGTTGGACCAAAGGGTCTGTTTCCATGCGGTGTAAGTCTATGACTCTATGACTAAACATCGGCTCATATCAAAGAGCTATTGACAATGCAATTTTAAAAATCAGTTTACAGTAAGATTAAAAAAAGTCTGAATTCCTGCAACATTTTTCAGTGTCATAATAGATTAGGAAAATACATATTCCAAGGAAAGAAATTTATTTGGAGGAAATGGGAAACTTCCCACATTTTGAAATCTTAAAGTAATCAGGATGCAAACAATTAAGAACATACAGTTTACTCATATTTCTTAAAGTATGAATTTTATGAAAATAAGCTTTAATGAATCATGAATAAAAATGTCTTACTGGTGTTCGAGCTAGTGTTAATTGTCCATCATCTCAGATGAGAACAGCAACCATGCAGCTTGTATGCAACCACAGAAGCAGCTCATTCCATGAGTGATATGAAACTTTCATATTATACTTGCATGCTGTACATGCAAGGCAAGTACTTTTACAGGCTCATATTGTTGCGGTTGCACTATGTCTTCGGATTCAATGTGATTTGCGAAGCCATTTGGTTTTATAACTCTAGGCTGCTGTAAAGAAATGTGATTGTACAGTAGGAAATGTGAGTACAATGATTAGTCATCTTTTTGCAATGCCAAAGTGCATTATTCTGCAGTTCATCACTCGTATAACTATCAGATCAAAAGATCCAGATCAAGCATTCCCACAAAACCATTACTATAAATATACCTATCATCAATTATGTCTGATTATGCTCCTTTGAAGTACTTTAGACTGATTTACTACATCAGAGGTGCTCCACCAATGCAAGTTGTTGTTCAAATGGGTTTGCTTTAGAATTATGATTTGTTGTTTAATCTATCTTAATCAGATTCAAATACAATGGCTAATGTGTTGAAAAAGAACTTATTCTCCCCACTGTCCAATTTGGTTTAATAGCTATGAGCTCCTACATTTAACAGCATAAAATTTAATCGAGCAACAAAGGAAATTGCACAATTATCTGGAGGTCTCACTTTTTCCTATATAAAAACCAAAAGAACTGCAGATGCTGTAAATCAGAAACAAAAATAGACGTTGTAGAAAGAGCTTTTCCAGCAATTTCTGTTTTTAATCACTTAATCCTATTATTTCCTAACAGAAAGCTTTATACAGTATATGCCAAAACTGTTTGCACAAAAAATTGCAATAGTGATTGTATATTTGAATATTTATCTAGGACCAGTGTCTTCACCAATGCAATAATAATCGCATTCCTTGTTAACTTCATTTACTGCGGAATGGTTTTATTCACCTGAGTCTGAGGTTACTCTGAGGATTTCCAAAGGGTATCCTTACACACTGGCTGTCCTTTCTATTCTGTAATATTTTTAAATGACAAAAAATGACAAAATCATGTCTGTAATACTTGTTAAATACCATATAATAATCATGTTAGCAAAACTGAAACCCATAGGTTCAAAGGAGTCCAGGATACATATATTGCATGGAATTGACTCAAGGACTGAAAGCCTTTAAAGTGGAGAAAATATGCTGTGGTATGCCCCTGTGTCAGTAATGGGATTACACTTTCAGGGAAATTTAGTGACGACCTGAACTTGGATATTGACATTATACTACAAGGCTGTACTATTCCATAATTCTATGAAAACAGACTAAAATTACCAAGATTGTAAGGGCTTTCTGTTTTCTAGGAAAAGCAGCAGGCAAATCGAAACACGGGAGCACAGTGAAATCAAGTGAGTGAAAGGAGCTCACATCACCTCAGGGTGAACAAAAAGCTGAGGGAATTTATAAATATAGTGGCTCACAAAAGCTGAGGTGTTTCCACATGCTTTACAGCCAATGAAGGATTTCTGAAGCAGTCAGTGTTGTAATGTAGGAAAGACAGCAGTCAGTTCACGCCTAGCATTCTCCTACAATAATAACATAATCCCAATCAGATAACCTATGAAAAGAAATGCACATTAAGTGTAAATGGAAGGATAAGTGTTGGCTTGGATACCAGGGAACACTCCCCTGCTGTCCTTCAAAATAATGCCATGGGAGTATTCAGGTGCACCTCAACCTGGACAGTCAGGGGCTCAGTTAAAGTCTCGTTGATTTTTCTTTTGACAAAGTCTAATGCAAAGTTAATGCGTAAAATTAGGACAAAGAGTAAATAGAGGAAGATTGGCAGAAAAAATATTAAAAACTTTGCTTTTAATTGAGTGGCTTTGAAATATTTATCCTGTTGCACAAGATTAGTATTACAATAACAAAGCTGCTTCTGAAATCTGAGTCGCTTAATTACTATAATTCTTCTGTTTGCAGCAGTGCCAAAATAATAACATATAAATATAAAGACCAGAGAAAGCGAAACTTCCCTGGAGCTACTAAGAGGCTACTGATAGGAAAAGTAAAACCCATATGGTCCTTTTTTTTTTATTAGAAAAAGTAACATATGTGCAAGAATATAAGTTGGTGTTATACTGGTTATTGAGTTAGAAGTGATCCATCACTTCAATGGGCAGCTACTTAATTTTGTCATTTTCTAATTACATAAATGTATAGAGTGACAATGTCATTGACTTATGATACTTACTGGAACCCAGTGTATGGACATGCAAAACTGCAGGCCAAGTTCCAATCACCCAGCAACCCCATGCTTACTGAACTACCTATGCTGTCTCTTGTTGAAATGCCCCAATTTGAAAGTTTCATTCTTGTTTTCAAATGTTCATGCATCTGTAATTTACTACAGTCAAAGTTCTGAAATCTTGTGCTCCTCCAATTCTGACCTTGCATGTATCCACAGTTTTAATCACTCCACTATACCATTCTTTCTGCTACCCAGGCAGTAAGGTCTGGAATTTCTGTGCAAAACTGCTTGAACCCACTAACCCTCTTTCTTCCTTTAAGATGCTCCTTCATACCAACCTCTTCAACTCAGCATTGCTCATCTGCCATAATATAGCTTTATGTTACTCGGTGTCAAATTCTGGCAATGCTCCTGTGAAGCATCTAAGGACTATGTTAAAAGTATTATATGAATGCAAGTTTGTGTTGATGAGTTTAATGCTTGATATTCACCTTGTTTGGGGAAAGTAGAAAAATAAAGGGGACAAAGAAAGGTCATGAAAACTGAAAGAAATTCAAAATACTGCAGATGTTCAAAATCTTCAGCAAAAGTTGAAAATGCTCAGCAGGTCAGGAAGCTTCTGCAGAGTGAGAAAAAAGGGTTAATGTATCAGCTCAACGTCCTTTGCCAGAAATCAGATTGTGAGCACTGCCTGAACGCAGTCAGGTTCAAAATGCTGGCCAGGTAAAATTCGAATTAGGTGTTCAGGATTACAACCCAGGAAGTACTTTTATTGATAAAGGTCATGAAAATACGGAATCCTTTCCACCAAAAACCAGTGAATTCTGGGAGTCAGTTAAAAAGTTCAAGACTGAGATCGACAGATTTGCAATAGGAAAGTGCTTCACAGGATAATAATCAGAGATGAGTAATATACAAGTAAAAATACAAAGGAACATCAGAACAAAAAAGTAGGCCATTCAGCCCCTTGAACCTGTTCCACCATTCCATTCGCTCATGGTTTATCTATTCCTGAACTCCATCTACTCACTTCGGTTCGATATTCTTCCATACCCATTGCCTAACAGAAATGCATCAATCCATTTTTAAATTGACAGTTAAATCCCCAGCTTCAACAGCCTTTCGGGGCGGAATGTGTGAAACTTTCATTAACATCTGTATGAAGAATGCCTCCTAACATCCCCCCGAATGGCCTAATCCTAATGTTAAGGTAATACCCCCTTTGTTTTGGGCTCTTCCACCAAAGGAATTAGCTTCTCTCTATCGACCTATCACCTTCTTTAATCATCTTAAACACCTCAATTAGATTGCCCTTTAATCTTCAAGTGAATACAGCCTCATCTATAGAACCTGTCCTCACGATGTCATGACTTTCACCATAATTTAGTTTGAGTAATGGGACAGTGCACTGCCGGCCGGCCCTTCTAATCCGACTCTACTGCTGCCTTGATTAAATAGCCATTGAATGTGATGTAGATATCGCCTGCACCACTGTAAGCAGCGTTTTCCCTGTTCTCCTGGTAAAGGCGCACCCACACCTCATCACTCTCACTTAGGTCCAGCATGACGCTCTGACTCTGCATGATGCTGCGGTCACTGGGTTGAGCGTATAGGATCACCACCTCCTCGTCATTGCGCATGAGGTGGAGGTACGTTTCCTTAAAGTTCCAGGTGTGTACGTTGAGGTTAAAGAAGTAAACCCCCTGGACGTAGCAGTAGAACCTGCCAGTGAACATGTCGAAATGGTGGTAAAGGTTGACAAACTCAGTGTCAAAAATCAGCTGAGGTTGGAGCTCGTTGCTCTGGATGCCCTTCCTGCGGCCAACCGAGAATGCTGCATAATGTTGTTTGCAGTTATGCCCCGGAATGCTTGCTTGTCCTTTGTCTCCCTTGATGCCAGTGATACCAATGGAACCATTGGGTCCTGTTTTCCCTGTTTTTCCTGGCATTCCTCTCTCCCCCTTCTCTCCTTTGGAGCCTGTATAAAGAGATTAATATTCAATTTGTGTTAGCATTTTATTTTCCCCAGGAGGCATGCCTATTACATGGAACTACATTGAACCCAAAGCAGAGAAACACCAGTTGATCTATACTGGTGTTCAAGCTCGGCAAGAGGTTCCCGCCACTATATTTAATTGAAACATATCACATCAGCTATGTGTGCTGACACCAGGCTGGTGTAACTAGAGATAAGCTTAACCTCACCATCAGAAAATTGGAGAACAAAATTCATCCAGTGTTTTGCCTGCGTTGTGTAATTTGATCCAGAATGCTGAAGAGTCATTGAAGTTCTGAAGGGGTTTAGTTATGAGGAGCAGTTGGATAAACTCATTGCTTTCACAGGAAAGATGGCTGAGCAGTGACGAGATAGAAGTCTACAAAACAATGAGATGCGGAGATAGGGTAGACAGTCAGAGGCCTTTTCCAACCTTGGAAAGGTCAAATACAACAGGGCACAGGTTCAAGGTGAGGGGGGACAGTTTAGGGGAGAATTGCAGGGAAAGCTTTTCACACAGAGGGTAGTGGGTGCCTGGAAGGCACTGGCAGTGGTGGTGGTATAATCAGATACGTTAGCAACATTTAAGGCATATCTTGATAGACACATGAACAGGAGGCAAACAGAGGAGTAGAAACCACGTATGGGCAATAAGTAGCAGGTCTAAATAAGGAACGGGAATTGGCCCAGGCTTGGTGGGCCAAAAGGCCTGTTCCTGTGCTGTATTGTTATATTGTTCTTTGTTCTAGACAAAATGAGGAATAACTAAGTAACAATGAAATTCCTGCATGTTAAGAATGAAAGTTTTGAGTGACATAAATATCTCAGCGATACCTCACCTACCTATTATTCATTACATAATATCATCAAAGCACTTAACACAGTGGGATTTTCGTTTTAGTCAATACTTATACATATATCAATGGAAATTAAAGAATTTTACATTATCACCCACTCAGAATTGCCTTGTTTGCCTGTATTGATAAATATTCCCCTGACCTGATACATTGGGGTACATTGACAGTGAGTCATTGCTTATCTCTTGTGTGGTAAACATCACTTGCCTTGTATCAGACAAAACCTGAATGTCATTCAGATCTAGCTGCATGCAAACAGGGCTCTTCGAGCCTCTGAGCAGGTAAAATTGTAGTTAGATGACACGGTGGCTCAGTGGTTAGCACTGCTGCCTCACAGCGCCAGGGACCCGGGTTCAATTTCACCCTCGGGCGACTGTGTGGAGTTTGCACATTCTCCCCGTGTCTACGTGGGTTGCCTCCGGGTGCTCCGGTTTCCTCCCACAGTCCAAAGATGTGCAGGCTAGGTGGATTGGCCATGCTAAATTGCCTGTAGTGTTCAGAGATGTTTAGGTTAGGTGGGTTAGACGTGGAAAATGCAGGGTTAGGGGAATGGGTCTGGGTGGGATCCTCTTTGGAGGGGTGGTGTGGACCTGTTGGGTCGAATTGCCTGTTTCCACACTGTAGGGATTCTATGATGAAGTACAGTTATAACATTTAAAAAACAGTTGGACAGGCACATGAGTAGGAAATGTTCAGAGGGATATGGACCTACACAGACAAATGGGACTTGTTAAGTTTGGTATACCTGATCAGCATGGATGAGTTGGACAAAAGGGTCTGTTTACAAGTTGTACTATTCTATGACTCATTGAAACAGGATTGATTACCTCAATGGTAATGGTAGTGTAGGGGTTATGTTAGGCCATGTTGCTGCTGATGATGACCCTTATTGATGCCCAGTTTTGAGCTTCTAGCTCTGTTATGAATCTTTCCAATTTTGTTGGGTGGCATTGCCACACAACACAATGGATGGTATTCCCAAGGTAAGGCTTTGTCCCTACAAGCATTGAGCAGTGGTCCCTCAGGAATTTTTTTCATGGAAAGAGGTGATACAGCAGGAAAATAACATCTAAAACTGATGGAGAATGGACAATGGGGTGTGTTATTAATTGCAGTTACTGCTATTGTACTCAAATGATTCAGGTATAGCTAATTTGAGCAGAAAGTGTTGTCCAGATCATCTTCGGACTTCCTCCTCCTCTCCCTGTTCATCTTCCTGCTGCTGCCATGTATCTGGTGACAAGCTCTTTGTCTGCATGATAGTGAGGTTGTACAGCATGAAACTGACCACCATACATCTTGACATAGGTTCTGCTGACCACTGCAGGACTCCATCAGATTCAGGCAGCAGAGGCATTGTTTTTGAACACCACAGGTCTGTTTGATTACAGATTATGTGCCAGCCCAAGTTAGGGTTCATTCTGCACCCGAGTCACATATCCTTTACAGATTGCTCTTGTCACCCAAGTAGCCACCCTCTGGTTTGTTGTGGTGGTTCAAATGTGGGTGCCACGGAATGTGACCAGCAAGATACCGGACATTGACCTGTTTGATACACTGAGGAGGCCTGCACAATGTCACGAGGATGGAATCCCTTTCAGTCAGAATACTTCTCAGTAGGGGACGCAATGGCCTATTGCTGGACTGTTAATCCAGAGACCTGAATAACATTCTGGGGACCCGGGTTCAAATCCTGCCACAGCAGATGGTGGAATTTGAATGCAGTAAAATATTGGAATTAAGAGTCGAATAATGACCGTGAATCCATTGTTTATTGTCACAAAAATGCACCTGGTTCACCGATGTCCTTTAGGGAAGGAAACTATCATCCTTACCTGGTCTGGCTACATATGACTCCAGACCCACAGCACAGCAAAGTAGTTGACTCTGAACTGCCCTCGGGGCAATAAGGGATGGGCAAGAAATGCTGCCTAGCCAGCGATGTCCTCATCCCATGAATGAATAAAGGGACAAAAAAAGTTGACAAGTGGAGCAATCAAGTTGATGTGCATTCGGTAAATAGTACCCCACACTGTGGAACAGCCTGCAATCCTCACAAAGCTATTGTTCTTTCCACTCACTCTGTCTGGTAAGGGAGCATGAGATCTATTCAGCTGACTTGGAATATAGGCTCTTAAATGATGTTCCTTAAGCAACAGTGAAAGAAATCTGGGAGAAGCTGTAAATAACACCTTCACAAGCCAGGATGTTGTATAAAAGTTCATGGTCATGGTCCTCTTCGCTGTTACTGTAATACCACCCTCATCCTGCTCGGAGTCTGCCGTTCTAGCTGCAGGCACTGGCAGAAGTAAGGCATTCAACCGCAGATTCACTATCCTCTGAAAGATGAGATTCCTCCTCATCTCTGATTTAAATATATGACCCCTTACTCTGAGATAGTACCCTCTGGTTCTAGACTCTTCCACAATGGGAAACAACCTTTCTGCATCGACATAGGTCCCCTAAGAATCTTGCATGTTTCAATGAGATCATCTCGAATTCTTCTCAATTCCAACAAGTACAAGCCCAATCTATTTAATTTCCCTGATAAGATAGTTTGCCCATACTTGGTATCAGCCAAGTAAACCTTCTCTGGACTGCCTCCAATACTTAATATATCTTTCCTTAGATAATGGACCCAAAACAGCTCAAAGTTTCTAGCTGAGGTCTGACTAGTGATTTGAGCCAAATCTCCCCAACTTTTATACACCATTTCCTTTGAAATAAGGGCCAACATTCCATTTCCCTTCCCTATTACCTGCTGAACTTGGATGCTCGGTTTTTGTGCTTCACTTACAAGAGCTCCAAAGTCCTCTGTTTCGTAGCTTTCTACAGTCTTCCATTAAATAAATAATATTCAGTTTCTGTATTCTTTCTGTCAAAAGTGCATAACCTCGCATTTTCCCACATGATAAAATGGATGACTGGTGTTGCTCACAACAGAAGCATGAATGTGGTAAAATGGCACTTTGGAGCTAAAATCAGACTTGTTCTGCTGCAAAACCAGCGGCCAAGAAATTTCTGGCTCTCACCTTTTAGTATAGTCATGTCTATCTTTGGCTTGATCTCAGGAATGGCGTAGGTGGGATGGTCACTTACCACCCTTTGGCTAGATGACAGCCCATACAGATACATCGGCTTCTCCAAAGGACCACAGCATCGGACGCATGAAGATTGCAGCGTCTGCTTTTTAAAGAGAATTCTTTTGGACGAGGCGGCAGCAGCTAGGAAAGAAACAATCAGAGCAATGGAAGCCTTCATTCTTCAACTGCAGAATAACCTGTGCAGGGGAAGATACAGAAAATAATCAATATTTATCCCTGGCAATATCTACAAAACAGGATGAGGTGGCCAAACCTCCCGGATTGTCCAAGCATTTAAGATAATTGTCCAGCTGCAAGCAAAAGTCCTTGGGGAAAAATTATAGCTGTATTCAAAATTTTTTTTTATTATTATGCCATCTACAAGGCACAAGTCAGAAGAATGATGAAATACTTACCACTTGCCTGGAGGGGTGCAGCCCCAACAACACTCAAGAAACTTGACACCATACTGCACAAAGCAGCCCGCTTGATTGGCACTACATCCAAAAACACCAGTTCCCCCACCATCAACGCTCAGTAGCAGCAGTGTGTACTATCTACAAGATGCACTGCAGAAATTCACCAAAGGTCCTCAGACAGCACCTTCCAAACCCACGACCACTTCTATCTAGAAGGACATGGACAGCAGATGTATGGGAACACCACTACCTTCAAGTTCCCCTCCAAACCACTCACCACCCTGACTTGGAAATATATCTTTATTCCTTCATTGTCACTAGGTCAAAATCCAGAAATTCCCTCCCTAATGGCATTGTGGGTCAACTCACAACAGGTGGACTGCAGCTATTCTAGAAGGCAGCTCACCACCACCTTCTCAAGGGCAAAAAGGGATGGGCAATAAATGCTGGGCCCAGCCAGTGTCACCCACATCCCACAAATAGATAAAAAACAGCTATCAAAATAGTGGTGATAGGGAAGAAAATTACCAATCGGTATGGAAAGGAGGGACACTGTGGCATGTCAGGTGACCAGTGGTGGGTTTGGGTGATTGGGTACTTGAGGTCATGGGATGTTACTTTAAAGAACATGCCAACTCTGAACTAGCTACTCTTAGATAAAGGCCTTCAAACACTCCCAATCCACTTGCAGCTTTGTACTCATAGGTTTGCTGCTCTTTAAATGTGACAACACCATGAGAGATAGAATAATAGAATCCCTACAGTGTGGAAACAGGCCATTCAGGCCCAACGAGCAACCCATCCAGATCCATTCCCCTAACCCTGCAGTTCCCATGTCTAACCCACATACCATAAACATCCCTAACACTACGGGCAATTTAGCATGGTCAATCCACCTAGCCTGCACATCTGTGGACTGTGGGAGGAAACCGGAGCACCCGGAGGAAACCCATGCAGACTCGGGGAGAATGTGTGGAGTTTGCACAGAGAGTCGCCCGAGGGTGGAATCAAACCCAGGTCCCTGGCGATGTGAGGCAGCAGTGCTAACCACTGAGCCACTGTGCTGCTCTAGATACTTGGACAAATGTGACTGCTCAACACCATCATCTCATGGGCAACTAGAAATAGGCTGTAAATGGCAGCCTTGCAAATGACACTCATTTCTGCACAATGAAGAAGCGGAGTAAAGCAAAGATAATTTTTATCCACAAGCACAAAATAAATGAAATCTTTATCAAAAAAGTTGATGCAGCCCTGTGATTAATTCCACGTTTGCCAGTCCATGCAATGTGGGGTTTTACTTGTAAGAAAGAGTCCCATTTACTTCACAGCTTGATTTACAACCTCAGGATGCCCCAGAGCACTTTACAACCAGTTGAATATTATTATGAATTGTAGTCACTGTTGCAATATCAGAGAGTCAGTAATTCATACACAGCGCAATGCCACATATTATGTGATATATATTATTTGTTCACAACACAGGGGGGAGGGGAGGTGGGCGCAGTGGAGGGTGTTATTTCCCTACTCTTCTATATAAACAACTCATCAGATCACAAACAGCACACACTTCTCTGAACAACTATACTCCCTCATACCTAGACTGTTGGACCAAAGGGTCTGTTTCCGTGCTGCAAGACTCTACAGCTCTATAGAGGCAGTCCAGATGTTTGTGCTCCAATCTCTGGAATAGGAATTGAGCCCACATCTTCCAACTCAGAAAAAGAATCCTGCCAACTAAGCAACATCTGAAAGCAGTTCTTTGGGGTGAAGAAAGGACAATGAAACTTTTCCAATATCTTTGTTCAGATTAAAAAACTGGAGAGAATCTACAATTAATGTGGCTTGTGCTTGACAGTGTAAACTAGTCTAACCAAATAAGTCTTTTTTTAAAATCCATAAGTTTCTTATATATCAATGGGGTTCAAATTAGCTGTGGAATTCTGTTCGTTCAATATCAAACATTCTCAGAATTTAAAAAATAGGCTGGTTCTCTGTGTTACAGTCGCAAAGTACTATTATGGGTTTGATTGTTATTAAAGAAGAAAAAGGACATTTTTGAAATACGTTTCGCAGGTGATGCAAAATTACCTTTGTAGGTGTCTTTGTTCATTTAGAAGCAATCAATGCTGCTGCCAATGAGCTCAAACGTTGCAAAGAAAACAAACAATCTTGCTCACCATCAAGGGGAGGAACTGATTCCAAACACAATTTGAAAAGCAACATTTACAGACTCACTTCATTGTCCGGTTTCATACCTTGAGGCAAAGGCTGAATGCAGAGTTTGGCATTCATAAGAACAGGGATTTAAGACTATTTCTTTTTAAGTGGGAAAAGAGCAACAAATTTTGTGAAGATTATAGACTGATATCAGGAGGGCATCTGTTCCACTTCATTTAGTAATGACAAGGCTGAATTGTTTTGACTGTTGGATGCGTTAGATTGTAAAAATAGTAGTAATGAAATAAAACAAACTATTTAATACCTTCTCTTCAACCTGTTCAATGATAAACTTCTCACATTTGTTGATGACTCTTAGTCATATCAGTGTAATGCTTGTCATTTTGTCACTGTATTATTACTATGCCTGTGAGCTCACCATCCTCAAAATGAGATATAATCATAGGAGAATTACCCTAATCTGCCTCTTTCACCTGCTGTTTGAAAACTATGAAGTTCCTTCTTTTGTTGTTCTTCTTAGATCAAGGATGGCTTGTTTCCAGTCTGGTTCGATGCATTCTGAAATTTCTGATCAGTCCATTGCGCAATCTGCAGACTTTGCCACATGTGGGCCAGGTGGCACTTGAAGGGTTGAAGAGATGGTTGCTCAACTCTGCACTTTCCCAATGAAGTCCCTCGCTGATTCCGAGGCCTCCTCTGTTTGATCATTCACGTGCTAGAATGTTTCCAAATTATGGGATGTTTGACCTCTTCAAGATTGTTTCGAGGATGTCTCTAAAACGTTTCCATTCACTTCCTAGGAATCTCATGCCAGAGAGAGCATTTCTTTGGAAGTTTGATATCAGACGCACAAATGACATGTTGTACCCAACAGAGATGATTTTGTGTGACTAGTGCCTGTTTGCTGGGTATTTTGTAAGAGAACATTGCTGCTAATTGCATTAATTGTCATCAGATTAGGAGGATCTTGCAAAGGCACCACATTTTGGAGCTTCTTCAGTGCATCCAAGTACCTGCTGAATGTTGTCCACGTTGATGGTTAACCTGAGTATTGGGATAGAGATACTAATTGTCAAATATTCTTTTCCTCAGTTGACCAAAAGCAGAGCTGGCGTTGTGGAACTGAATTTGAATTTCATCATCCACTTAGGCTTCCATCAAGCCAAGCCTACCAATACAAGGAAAATGGTACACCTGGCCCACCATCTCACTGTTGATCTTAATCAATGGAGGGAGGTGTTTGCTGTGGGAGTGGGTTGGAGGAGGACATTCGTTTTCCTGGTGTTTTGTGAAAAATCCTTTCTCTCACATGGTTCAGAGAAGGAATGGGCAATGACTGGAACTCAGTTTCTGAGAGTGTGCATATAAAGGATCATCAGCTTTCTGAAGTTCAATAACTGAGGTTGGAGTGGCTTTGGTTTTGATTTGAAAGCTTCATAGGTTGAATACTTTCCTGTCTGCTCTGTCAATTATCTCCACACCTGTGGATAACTTGCTGGTGGTGAGATGCAGTGCTGCAGAGAGGAAACTGGAGAAGGGAGTTGATGCAATGATAAAGCCTTGTGTTATCCCTGTAATCACTGGGCTAGGGATTGTGGAGATTTGTTGGTGAGAATCATAGCTAACATGTTATTGTGCAGTCGGTAGTAGGGGTGGAAAATTGTGACAAATTTCTGAGGACAGACAAATTTGAGGTGGGTATTCCATTAACCGGCACTGAGCTACAGGTTTTCATTTGGTCATGAATGGCCTTGGACTGTAATTGGTGTTGGTTCTCGTATTTTCCTACAATATTGCTGTCCATTGCAAATGATATCTGTGATATCTCTCAAGTGGCGAAAACAGCATTGTAACTCTGGATGGTGTTCCTCACTGTCTAGGAGGTGACAGTTGAGGAGAATCCTTGCAATGATCTTCCCTATGGCAGACAGCAGAGACACCCCTGTATAGTTATCACATTTGGATTTCTGTCCCTCTTGATTATAGTCAAGATCTTGCAACCTCCCAGCAAGCAGGAATATAAGGTTGTACAGCTGGGACAAAAGCATGTCTCAAAGAATACATTAAAGAGGTTGACCCTGGAATTTAACTCCTTGAAAATGTTCAAGAGATGTGATTGATTATGGGATATATGACAACACAGGGTGGTAGTGAATTGGTGTTACATCCCTTCTGATTTTCTTTTCCTTCAATGTCGATGGAAAACAAAGTTGAGCAGGATTGGACTGTTCAATTACAGAGGAGTTCTGCTGACTGTCTGTCTATCATGAGAAGCTGTTTACAGCACAGAGTTACTTCATCTGCATTCACTACTTCAGAGCTTCTTCAAAGTTATCATAAAAATCTGGAACTAATTCTCTCTAAATCACTATGGTGCCTCAACTGAAGTTGGCAAAACTTGAGATTGATACAAGGAATATGATGCAAATGGGTTCTGGTATAAATCAGCTATGACCTAATTATACCTGGCATAGCAGACTTGAGGGGTTGTGTTTCCATTTCCACAAATGGATACCATGACTTTTTGAAGATCATTGTAGTTATGCCTGAAATAGGGCCAACAGAATCTTTGATCTTGGATGCCCGAGTTAAATACTTCTGTGTGGAAGGATGGTATCCTTTTAGTGTAATTCATCAGTGTAAAAGTAAAGAAGGATATTGTTTTACTCAGGCACTTATTTTGTACTACTCACCAGTACTATTACTCCTCAGTGTTAGCCCAGATGTTGTTCTTAAATGCCTGGAGCATAGCTTAGAGCCAGGAAACCTCTGAGTTCAATGTACTACCAAATAAACCAAGCTGGTAATAGTCACTTTGAAGGAACCTGAACATCTGCAGTCTGTGTATATAGTCAGATCTACACTGTATCTATAATGCTAAAATTGGCAGATTTCTGACATTGTTTCAATATTTGCAGATCTGTTTGAGTTTTACATTAGCCTCTGTATATTATTTGATTGTGTAAATCATTTCTATTACTGTGTTTCTGACTTGAGGAAATGCTGTGACCCCTGACAGAATGAACTCTATCATATTTATTTTGCTCAAAGCAAGTAAATATTTAGACTAGCATGGTTGGTAGGAAGGAATCGTGTAGAGCAGGGACGGCACACTGGCTTAATGGTTAGCACTGCTACCACACGCCACCAGGGACCAGGGTTCAATTCCAGCCTTGGCTGACTGCCTGTGTGGGGTTTGCACATTCTCTCCGTGACTGCGTGGGTTTCCTGCAAGCGCTTTGGTTTCCTCCCACAGTCCAAAGATACGTCGGTTATGTGGATTGGAGGGGTAGGCTGGTTGGATTAGCCATGGGAAATACAGGGATAGAGTGGGGGTGCTGGATCCGAGTGGGGTGCTTTTTGGAGGGTCGGTGCAAACCCAAATGGCCTCTTTCCACACTGTAGGGATTCAATGTCCTGACAAAAGGAAAGCAATGTGACATCAATGTTAAGGGCAGTAAAATTTTGGAAAAATTGGTGGTGAACAGCCTGCAGGCTGGGTGAGACCACACCTCAACAGGAGAGGAGTAGAAGTGCAGGAGATACATTTGATTTGGCCTGAAACTAGGGATGGGGATTATGATGCATGATTACCTGGTGGCTAGTCCCGGCACAGCGAACAAACTATGTGCTGCCTATTCATGACTGTGAATGTCGGGAGCAACCTGGTGTTAAATGCATTGCTGACTGGCTGCACGCTCAGCAGGGGAGGGACCCAGTGTCATGCAAGACTGGCACAGTGCACTGCAGGCCTGGACCTCTGAAAACCAGCTGCCCTTTTGTGGAGAGGGGTAGGTTTTTGGGGGGTGGTTGCACTCCGATTGCAGGAGTGACAGAACAGACTCTGGTAATGGAGCACCAGAACTGGATTTCAGGTTTCCTGAAGTCACGCTGATAGCTTCAGCAATACCAGCTGAAAGGAGGAGAGAGGCCATATTTCCCAGGTGGGAGTCAGGAGGCTGTAAACAGACCATCATTTGGGAGCGTCAATTCCCAGAGTCTAGCCTAAATAACCCAGCTGTGGTGCTAGAGGAAATTCAAGCAGGACATGACCATAAGACTATCAGACATAGGAGCAGAAATTAGGCCATTCAGCAACAGGTCTTCAAATACTATCTCTCACCCATCACACTGCTAATCTATTACTTACGTGAATAAATCACACCCCATCAGCAATCACAACTCAAACCTAACTTTCACAAACTGTACCTTACCTTCATACACCAACGTTGCCAGCCTCATACCCACCAACTTGCATCTGGTTATTACAAGAAATCACTCCGGACATGGCGCAATGCCCTCACTGGCTTCTTCACCTTTCTCACAGCACATCACCAAATGAAGCAGCTGAGAGCTGGCAGATACAGGTATGCCTTCATGCCCTAATCCCCTGGGGGCAGGGCAGGTGACAGTTCCTTGTTGAGACAACAAGGTGCAGAGCTGGATGAACACAGCAGGCCAAGCAGCATCATAGGTGCAAAAAGGCTGACGTTTCGGGCCTAGACCCTTCATCAGATATGGGGGAGGGGAAGGGGGTTCTGAAATAAATAGGGAGAGAGGGGGAAGCGGATAGAAGATGGATAGAGGAGAAGGGAGGACAGACAGATCAAGGGGGCAGGATGAGGTTAGTACGTAGGAGATGGGGGTGCGGATTGAGGTGGGAGGAAGAACAGGTTAGGGAGGCGGGGACGAGCTGGGCTGGTTTTGGGATGTGGTAGGAGGAGGGGAGATTTTGAAGCTCCTCCCTGGACTGACTTATCCCCTCCCTAACTCCCCACCTACACATCTTTACTGGCTCCATCCCCGCCTCTTTGACCTGTCCATCTCCTCTCCACCTATCTTCTATCCACCTCCCCCTAATTATTTCAGAACCCCCTTCCCCTCCCCCATTTCTGATGAAGGGTCTAGGCCCGAAACGTCAGCCTTTTTGCTCCTATGATGCTGCTCGGCCTGCTGTGTTCATCCAGCTCTGCACGTTATCCCGGATTTTCCAGCATCTGCAGTTCCTACTATCACAGTTCCTTGTTGGTTGTGACTAACACCATTAGATCTGGAGTCACTGAGAACATTCTGGATGACAGAATGCCTCTCTCAAATCCCACATTCTGCTATCTGACATGAAGTGCAACCTGCACATGACCGTGTGACCATGAATTTCTTACACTCCACCTTCATAACCACTGGTAGCACCATGGGTCCAATCACAGGAGGTGACACAATTCAGTGACCATCACCTTGGGAACATGTGGCTGCCTCAGACATTGACTCTGGCTGACTTGCAGGTAGGTGAAGTACTGTCTGCAGACCCTTGGCAGTTCTGACCTTCTCCTGCAAGCCCTCCTCTTCCTCCATCTACAGACAGCCTCCCCTCTCTGCTGCCTCTGCTCCTTTTCCAGGTCACGCTGTAGCTCCAGGAGAAATTACAGCTGACTGAAGAAGACTTTCTCCCGACAGTGCCCCTGACCCCACACATCTCATCTGATATCCTTGTCAAAGCTCATCACCCTTTCCAGAAATTCAAGAAAGTGGATTCAAGAAAAACATCAAGGGGTACAGAAATCATGTGGCAAGTGGTATTGAGGTAAATGATTATTCATGATCAAATTAAATGGAGCAGGCTTGATGGGCTGAATGGTTGGCTTACGTTCCCATTGCCTTGAATCGAAAACATCTGAATTCCTCTCGCAATAGTGAACAGAGCAGCAACAGGAATTCTAAAGTGGTTCAAAGTTAAAGTATTTTCCCTTTATTTAGCATTCATGGTATGGGGTCCTCATGCAGTTGAACACATGTTCATCTGAGAGTGATTAAAAGAAAACATTAACTGAACCTGGAGGATCCAAAACGGCAAATCAGATGCCAAGTCAGACGCTGTTTGATGTCAGGATTTGCCCACTGTGCATGTTTCCAGCACATGCTAGTGCCCTGACAGTCAGACAGCACCGCTCAGATTAAGCCTGAATGTCTGGTGGATTCTTCTGAAGTTTCAGGTTTCCTTGGTGCCAGCACTTACAGGACTGTAGAGCAGAACTTTACAGACGATATTTCCATTGGAATTCAACGATAAAACAGCTGAAACTAATTTGCCTGTGCCCATGAAACTGTCATTGAGCAACATCTAAAAGCACCATAAACACAACCCGCAGACATTCCTTCAACCCGGGTCAGCATGCACCAAGCTTCATTCACTGAGATATTAATCTGAACTGACAGTAATCTATGACACATTCTCTATGAATACATTCTAAATTCAGGTCCTTGTTCCTCCTTTAGTACAGTATGCAGCTCATATGCTGGGGCTTGCTTCATTTTGCCAGTTTCTTACTTTATTTCTCTCTCGCTCCTTGGCCCCTCTCCCACTTTTAGTGTCTCTTTGACTACTCTCAAAGTGGTTCTCTTTTATCTCTTGTTCTTCATAATTTCTTCCCCTAAATCATTTCCATCTCCTCCTTAACATTTTATGGCCGGGTTATTTTTCATCTTTTCTCACATGGTCAATGGATATGTTCCTCATTCAATGCATTGCTCTGTTTCTGGTTATCTATGACATCTTTATATTTTGAAGATGGACTTATCTGGCCTATCTCCAGCTACTTTTGCTTCAGGTTACCAGCAGCTGCAGTATTTTTGGTTATCTTACTGCCATGGCTGAATTCTTTTCTTTTTCACCCCATTAATGGCCTTCTACGCTAATCTTTTCTCATGTGCTCTCACATTCGCAAGGCAAAAAAAAGAACAAATCCAAACATCTTCAGGTATTTAATCAGGTGCTGCATTCCTCCCAAGCTTAGGGTATGCTTGCTGTTTAAATGAGACTCCCCCCTCCAGCATAATTTTGCCCTACTGCTATCGCACTTATAATTTGATTTGATTTTTCTTCCTGCTCATTCCTTGCCATGTGAACAAGTCTCAATTTGTTTGCCTCCTCAGTATCCAGGATGATATCTGTAACACGACTATAAGCGATTTCATATTTCATAGAACATAGAACATTACAGTGCAGTACAGGACCTTCGGCCCTCGATGTTGCGCCGACCTGTGAAACCAATCTGAAGCCCATCTAACCTAAACTATTCCATTATCATCCATATGTTTATCCAATGACCATTTAAATGCCCTTAAAGTGGGCGAGTCTACTACTTTTGCAGGCAGGGCATTCCACACCCTTACTACTCTGAGTAAAGAACCTACCTCTGACATCTGTCCTATATCTATCACCCCTCAATTTAAAGCTATGTCCCCTCGTGCTAGCCATCACCATCCGGGGAAAAAGGCTCCCACTCTCCACCCTATCTAATCCTCTGATCATCTTGTATGTCTCTATCAAGTCACCTCTTAACCTTCTTCTCTAACGAAAACAGCCTCAAGACCCTCAGCCTTTCCTCATAAGACCTTCCCTCCATACCAGGCAACGTCCTGGTAAACCAGCTTCTATTCATTTTGAGTGGATGAATTTTACAAATGCTTGCAAAATGCAGCCTGACAAACACCCTGCCCCCGCACCTTTTTGTTCTCAAAATGGGACACAAATCCAACCCCCCAAAGTTTTTGACCATGCTTGCAATCTCCCAGTGAGTTCTCCCAGCAGCAAGATTCCAATCCAATAGCACACATTCATTGAAAATTAACGGCCAGTAAATTGAAGGAGTAGATATCTGATGAATGGGCTGTACTCAGAAAGCTTGAGAGATTCCAAATAAACCTATTGGACTATAACCTGGTGTCATGTGACTTATAACTTTGACACAGGAGGGCTCAACAAACCCATTTTATGCTATTCAATTAGAACATGCATGATCTACAGCTCATCTCTGTTTACCCACTTTTGCTCACTATTCTTCGTCCAAAGCTATCTCCCAGTAGTGAATTTCCATCCACACCAGGAGGTTGCAGTAATAGATTTTAACCTGGACATTGTTACTGTTAGATTAATTGCTCTTTAAACATCCTGCACTTTGGAAGGATAATTTGCTCACTTAATCTGCCAAAACAAAGATTTTGTTTAAAATTGAACTCCAGACCTTTCGACTCTTAAAGTACAGAGCTAGTGAGATTTTCCTGCAATCAGAAGTGTGCTATTCGTCATATTTTCATACAGCCTGTAGCTTGGGTAGAAGACAGACACACATGAAGGGAAACAGAAACTTAAGCAGCTTACCTTGTCAGGTTTCACCTAAGAGATGTGACTTTTGGAATACACTTCAACTGAGTGGCATCCTTTTTATCTGTACTGGATCAGGAGAGCGCTAGTTTTCATTTCAGCAAATTTCTGTTTTTGCCAGAGTGGGAAGAGCAGGACAGGAAGGTGCTTGAATTGAATAAAGCAACATGAACTGGCTGTGTTACTGCTTCAGATTGATAACAAGTTGCATCTTTTCATGTGAAACTGGACCAGGTTTTTGCAGGAAAGAGAATGTGTGACATGGAGTCACGCTCATTTCCTGCCACTTGTTTGCCATTAGAAATTTCTACTTCAATAGTTATAATTCTGCCTGTGCCAACTTGAGGCACCTGTAACTACATTCGTCCCCTCTAGAATTCTCCATTTACTTGAAGACCTCTAGTGGGGTTTTTTTAAAAACAACTAAGCTAACATATACAGCACAGAGTAATCTCCAGAGAGAGCCTGTGCCTCGAGCGCTACAGTACAGAAGCTTGCGGCTTATAGTCATGTGATAACATCTAGGTACTTGGGCGTATTTGAATGTTGAGCTTCTAAGACGAGGTTTTGAGCCGCCTTTTTGATTTTGGTGTAGATAGACCGCAATATCATTAGGGAGGGAATTCCAGGATTTTGACTCAGTGACACTGAGGGAACGGTGATATATTTATAAATCAGGGTATGAGTAACTAATAAGGAGCCTTGCAGGTGGTGGCATTCCTGTGAATCTAATGCTTTTGACCTTCTAGATGGTGTTGGTTGTAGGTTTGATCCACGCTTTCTTTCACTTGGATTTAAAAGAAAGTTCATTGAGGAATTTTGCTTAAATCTTTAACTTTTGTGATGATTCTGGGAAGAGAGGGCTTGATTTCCAGTGTGCTACCCCAATGAGGCATGACATGTCCAACATCCACAACCATCCTCCTGTGTGTCAGGTATGGCTCCTGATTCCCCAGTGAATTGAGTAGGGCTTCTTGATGCCACACTTCATTAGATACAGCCTTGATGTCAAGAACAGTCAATCTCAACTCACCTCTGGAATCAGCTCTTCTTTGACCATAGATGGGTATCACTTTTAGGATGAATACACAACATCCCTGTTTATTTTCCAAAGATGACTCTTTTATCCTATTTGTGAAAACAGTAACATTTAGAGAGAGCAAAATTAGTTATGCAGTTATAGGAATTGTAAAATTTACAAGGCACAAAGTCCTGAGAATCCATATATAATTTATGCTGTTTGACAACTCTTCTAGATCTTGCTATGGTATAACCTCCTGAAAGTATGCATCTAACACTTGGCTGTGATCAGTGACTTGTTTATCGTCCTGGCATTACGTTACACCGTTGTCACCTGGGTGTTATTTCATCTTCAATGTGCACAATTAGCATATTGTACACGACCCTTCACTGGCTATAGTTACTACTCAGCATTGTTGCAGTACGTATTCTGAATCCATAAGGTCTGAACTCACTGCATATTTGGAAAACTTTGAATGTAACCATGCTCCCATCAAGTGAAATGTGACTGACACTTTGGCCCAATGTGTTGTTGGGTTTGGTCTATACCTACACGAGTCATGAACCATTGTCATTCACTCTGGTTTGTCAAAAAGTACATCCTGCATCTGGGAGAATTTGGAAAGGTGGTGGCTTGGCAATGTTGTGCTCTCACTTTGCTTCTGAATATGACTTCTGCCCAGTGATGGTGATACCATATCCAAAGTATAGCTGAGGAGAAACACAACAAACAAAATCTTTTGTTTTGATACCACACATTTATAGCTGGGCGCCATTCACATAGCGAGACTGATCGGCATGCAAGTGATGAGGATGTCGTGGTGTTCATGACAATCTTTCAGTAGTCTACTCATATACTGTGGTGCATTGCCAGAAAATGTTCTCTGTGGTGCATCAATCAAACTGAACATGGCACTCAATGAGCCTGCCTTGGCCTCGTTTGAAGTGTTCTTTACTTGTGCAACAACTAGAAATTTGACGAAATTATCACCCATTAAAATGAATAAAAATCATCATCGATGGTAAATCGATTGGTGTGATTTTGGACCAAGAGACTGACAAAATCCTGGTGCAGGTGTAGGTATTTTCCACATTGCTGTGACAGATGGCTCTAGCATACCTTGCACATCCTTACTAACTTTTCAATGTCACCATTTAGCCCTGGTCAATAGCCTCATCTACTTGTCTCATTCACTCTCTGCCCATACATTCTTGTGTGGTTGTGACAACATCTCCCAAAGATCTTCATGTAAAAGGTATTTGTTTTCCTTTGAAAATAATGCCTCTTGACAAAGCAGGCTAATTTCCTTAAGGTCTAAAGCATCTGCGCATATCTGACATCTCTTTTATGGCATCAGGCTATCCTTTAAGATATTTTACCTGATAATAGCTTTTTCAGTGATGTTATTACTAATGTCTGGAGCAAATAGAACTTAAACCCAGACCTCTTGGTCCAAAAAATAGGGACACTACCACTGCACTACAAGAGTCCTAGATCTACCTTGAATCAACCTGTTGATACATGTTATGACACACATCTGGAGCAGGTATGGCCAGTATCTGAGCCTCCTGTCTGCGAGGAAAAGACACTACCAGTGCACCACAAGAACGCCTTAAAGGCTATCCTTAGAGATATTTTTGAGCCAACCTGTTCACATGTGTTATTACACAGCCCTGGGGCAGGTGGGAATGATAATGTCGTATATTGCATTTAGTTAGTGGGCCATTAACTGTTTTGGATTGAGGGTTCCTCAGGCAGCTTAAATTAATCCCACTGTTAATGGAAACCTGCTACCTATTGCATCCAACAGCTGCCATCATGTAATAACATTTTTATACTATCTAGATGTAACTCAAATGAGGTACTTCGATTCTGTTTACTTGAAGATTTCTGGTGTGTTTATTTACAGGTAGGCTAATATATACAGTGCAGAGTCAGTCATACAGCATGAAAACAGATCCTTCAGTCCAACTAGTCCACACTGACCATGTTCCCAAACAAAACTAGTCCCACATCTCTCCCAATCTTCCCTATTCATGTGCTTATCCAAATGTCTTTTAAATGTTCTAACTGTCCACCATTTCCTCTGGCAGTCTATTCCCCACATGAACTGCCCTCTACATAAAAAATTTGCCCTCATGTCCTTTTTAAAACTTTCTCTTTACACTTTAAAGATATGCCCCCGAGTTTTAAACTTCCCACCCAGGGGAAAAGACCCTTGTTTTTCACCTTGTCTTTGCTCCTCATGATTTTATAAACCTCTATAAGGTCACCCCTCAACCTCCTATGCTCCTATGTCCCAGTCAATCTTTATAGTGCAAACCCTTCATTCCCAGCAACATGCTGGTAAATCAATTCTGAACCCTTTCCAATTTAATAACATCCTTCCTATAGCAGGGCAACCAGAACTCTACACAATAATCCAGAAGAAGCCTCACCGACATTCTGTACAACCTCAACATGGCATCCAAATTCCAATACTCAAAAAGGTCTGAACAATGAAGAGAATCATGCTAAATGCCTTCTTAACAACCCTGTCTACACATTACAAAATTTCAAAGAATCATTTACCTGAACCCTTAGGTGTCTCTGCTCTACAACACCACCCAAGGCCCCACCATTAATTGTATAAGTCTCGCCCTTGTTTGTTCTACCAAAATGTAATACCTTGCATTTATCCAAATTAAACTGCATCTGCCACTCCTCAGCCCATTGAACCATTTGATCACGGTCTCTTTGTAATATTTGATAACTTTCACTGTCCACTATTACACTAATTTTGGTGCCATCCACAAACTTACTAACCATGTCTCTTAAATTCTCATTCAAATCGTTTATATATATGAGAAACAAAAGT
This sequence comes from Rhincodon typus, assembly GCF_021869965.1. Lineage (NCBI taxonomy): Eukaryota > Metazoa > Chordata > Chondrichthyes > Orectolobiformes > Rhincodontidae > Rhincodon > Rhincodon typus. The sequence continues at coordinate 19,616,747 of NC_063352.1, read as the reverse complement.
GGACCCAGTACCAAACACAGCATATGCCTTTAGTGCTACAGTGCAGAACCTGTGGTTATGTTATAGCATCTGGGTACTTGGCTTATTTGTATATTGAGCTTTTTAAAGGGAAATCACTCCAAAGATCATAACACAGCTGCATCAGTACTAATGCTAATTTAATGTTCGTAAAACAGGATTTGTTCTCTATTTTCACTAACAATGCTTCATGTGTGGTTGCTGATTCAAGTTAACTGCAATAAGGGAAACGTTAAACCCCAAAACAGGTGAGATTGGGTCACATGGGATAGAAAAGAAATCTTTAAATTTCAAACGCAAACCCAATTCACCTCAAATTTTAATTGAGTTATAACAAGCAACTAACTTATTTCCAGGAGGCCGATCACTCAACGTAAATTTATATGCATCTGTATGTACCAGATGATATCTGCCTTCTAGATTTAAACCTGATCGACTGGTTTGGCAATTGAATATCAGGGAATGATCAGACACAGAAGGAACCCGTCTGCAACATCATTTTTTTGACAAAGCTACCTAATTAATCTCATTCCTTTGCGCTTTCTGAATAGAATCGAACAAATTTTCTTTCAACTCTTCATCCAATTCCCTTTCCAAAGATATAATTAAATCTGTTGTAGAGCATTATTGAAACATCTAAAAGTTGTACTGTATTATTAGCTAATACACAATGACTGTAACTAACCAAAATCCCCTGCTCTAATTTGTTGAATCAAATTTTAATGCCTTGGTTTACAAAGCAGGTTTCTCAGAAACCTGTCCGTATGTTAATATTTCACACCATGACTTCACTGCACTTCAGTAGACTGCTATAATCAAACTGGATTGAAAAATTGGAACAGTATGGAGAAAATATTTTAAGTCTAAACATCTAAAGCAGCAGGTAATTAAGAGGAGAAGATTGTTAATTTGTAGGCAATGCCTTCAAAGGCAGCAGATGTAGATTCAATCACATGGTTACATTAACCGTACAGTTGCAAAGGAAAACAATGCAGACCTGTAGGAGTGAAGTATGGAGAATAAATCTGAATTGTTAATTCTTTCACAAGGGCCATTGGAGATGATGGGGCAAAAGACCTCCTTTTGTAACCTAAGAATCTGGCATCCTGATAGTGACAGGCAGCTGGGAGTGAGGCAGTGTGAGGGGATGCTGTAGGGTAAACCCTGCTGGAGGCTGGAGGCTGGATGCTGCAAAATGAGGTGGTGCAGAGTACTGAGGGGATGTTGGGTGGGGAGGGAGCGGAGTTATGAGGGGGTACTGAGTTATGTCTTGTAGATGTGAAGAAGATGTGGGGTGAAGGGGTGCTGAGGAGTAAGGGGATGTTGTTGTACAGACTGAAAACCCAGAAGAATGGGTTTAGCTCAGCTCCTGACAAGTTTAACAGCAGGGCTTGATCCAGGTTGCTAACTCCATTTGCCAGGTGGAGTGATTTACTGACTGACTGACTCTCACAGGGAGGGCCCGCAGCGCCAGGCTGCCACTGAGGTTGAGAGGAGGGACAAATTGAGGTTTGTAGCAAAGTGGCTCATTTTGATGGCTTAAAACTCCTCACAAATGATTTTCTAATGCACTAACAGTGAACGAACACAATGTCTGAGAATAGACATAACTGCTTTTTCACAGAATTGTTACAGAACTGTCAGAAGCCATTCAGCTCATCACATCTGTGCCAGCTCTCCAAACGAGTAATTTACTTCATGCCATTCTCCAACCCTCACCCTGTTACCCATGCAAATCATTCCCTTTTTCATAAAATAACAGTTGCATTCCCTTTTCATTGTTTCACTTACCTCCATTACACTTTTAGCTAATGCATTTTTAAGTTTTTCCTTATTTCAATTTTGCTTCCTTTACCAGTTACTTTTAATCTGTGCCCTCTTATTCTCAATCGTCTCATGAATGGTAAAAGTTCCTATCGATATACTTTGTCCAGCCTCAGGGATTTTAAATACTTCTATCAAATCTCTTTCCAGCTTTCTTTTCTTCAAGGAAATGTCTCAACTTCTCCCACCTATCTTTGATAACTTAAGTTTGTCTTCTTTTGAAAAACTAGCATTGGTGTTTTTTCTGCATCTTCTGTAATGCATTCACGTTCTTCCTAAAATATGGAGCCAAGAGCTATACACAATACTCCAGCTGCTGTCTAACTAACATCTTAGACAAGTTCAACATCAGCACTTTGCTTTTGTAGTCTATGCTCCTATGGCTAAAGTTTAGGACGATCTATGCTTTATTAACAACTCTTTCGACCAGTCCTGCAAGTTTCAATGACTAATGCCTATATATATTGATGTCCCTTTGCTTTTATATCCCTTTTAGAGTTGTACCTTTTATTTTGTTTTGCTTCTCCTACCAAAATGAATCACCTCATTTCTCCAACTGTACTTCATCAACCAGCTGTGCACCAAGTTGAAGGGCATTAATATATATCAGGAAAGACATTAGTAAATAAAACAAGCAATCTGAAATTACGCTGTCATACTTTATCAATCTAGAAAGATCAACCAAACAGTGCCATCAGAACACTTGTGAATTTAACATGATTTCCCGCAACTCTAACTGAGCACTCAAATGTAAACATTTTCCCGACACTATCACTTGCCGAGCTGTGCAATATTCTATATGATTCAGTATTTCACATGCTGCAGCCTATTCTTAATTATGTACTTCCTAAAAGGTCAGAAATGACTATATAGATTGCAGTTTATTTACAAGGGCAGTACGTGTTTATATTGGGGGTTTGCTCTGTACTGGTTCTTGTGCTCTGATCGGAAACAGTTGAGGTTTTAACTCAATCAAAACCCAATCACCAGTAAGCAATTAAAATCAAACCCAAAGATTCTTAGAGCACAGGGGAGGCCATTTAGTCATTTGTGTTTGTGCTATTGCCTTGAAAGAGCTGTACAATTAATGCCACTAACACCTGCCCTTTCCCTGTAGCCTGCAACCTTACCCCTTAAAACAAAGAGAACTGTAGATACTGGAAATCCAAAATAAATTGCTGGAGAAACTCAGGACATCTAGCAGCATCTGTGGAGAAACCACCAGAATTAATGTTTCATGTCCAGTGATCCTTCTTCAGGACCTAACTGGACTTGAAACGTTAACTCTTCTTTCTCTCCACAGATGCTTCCAGACCTGCTGAGTTTCTCCAGCAATGTCTGTTTTTGTTTCTGCAGTTTACCCCCTCACTTTAAGTTTTCATGCAATGCCCTTTGAAAGTCACTTACAATAACATGTAATCTTCCAATAATCATTCACTATTACATATTTTGCTTTAGTCTTCAGCGAAAGAAGAAGATAAATTCTTTATTCTACTTGAAGATGTGAATGGATGCAGTCAGTGAGTTAAATTGGGTAACATACTGTCAACCCAAGCAATGGCTCACTGGCAGCTTCTTCATGAATCACACATTCTTGGGCAAAATACTCACTGCAGAGATCAGAGTACAAAAAGCTAGGCTGACAATCCAGGGCACTACTGAAGGAGTGCAGTCCCGTTGGGTGCAGTTTAATACACCTCCTGATGAAGATAAAAGATCCTGTGGCATTATTTCAAAGAAGAGACCCATATTCATCTCTCAACCAACAAGATTAATTATCCAAACACTGTTACATTGTTGTTTGTGGGAACGTCTTGTGTGCACTTGGCTGCCATGTTTTCTTTATTCTGCAGTGAATACAATTTAAATAGCACTTCATTGGCTGCAGAGATTTAAGGCATCCGGAGGTCAAAAAAGGTGCTGCATAAATGCAAGTCCTTGTTTTTATTTCCCCTCATGCTATACCTTAAACAACTTACCCAAGGACTTGCTCCTCTTCCCTTCTCTTCTTCAGTGAAGCATTGGATGTGAGCCAGTTTCCTCTCAGCACACAATAATCTTCTTCAGTCTGTCTCAGCCTCAACCCTCACAATGATACAGCCAAGCGCCGATCTGGGTTATTGTTTCTGTTTGCATTGGCAAGCAACTTCTTTGCACCGAAAGCTAATTGCTTTGGCTTTACACTAAGATTGCCACCCTTTGAATTACTGGAACCAGTCTGGGACTTGGTGTGTTAAGCCTCCAGAGTCACAGATGCCCATTGTTCAAGATCCAACAGGAAAAATAAAACTCATTTAAAACAGAAGGGAAAAAACACCCCCAGGCAAAGGGAAAGAAAAATTGTGGTAAAACCAGCTGGAAGTCATTTCAGAGTAGGAAATGTCAGCAAGTCTGTGAACATGGAGCAGCTGCCTGGATTCTGGAACATTTAGGAAGCACTTTAGATTAGAATGTAGAAATAAAGCAGTCACAGGTTCAGATCATTACCATTCAGTTGCTGTACTCAGAAGCGTAGAATGGTTACAGCAGAGAAGGTAACTCTTTAGCCCATCATGTCCATACCAGCTCTCCAAAAGAGCAACTTAAAAAAAAACACTCCCCTACACTTTCCCCATTGCCCTGCAACATTTTTTTTTTTAAGTCCATTCCCTATTTGAAATCCCTGATTGTAATTGCCTCTACCACATCCTGAGACAAAAAGTGTTCCAGATTCTAACCAATCCCCACATTAAAAAAATGTTTTTCCTTGCGTCACTTTTACCACTCACTGTAAATCACGGTCTCTTGGTGCTCGACCTATCCCCCAGCAATTTACTTTGTCAGTCCCCTTTTCCAAACTGTCCTGCCATGTTCAACAATTTGTGCATGCATGTCACAGGACTCTCTGATCCTGCACCCCATTTAGAATTGGGCACTTTGTTTTACGTTGCTTGTCCTTGTTCTTCCTACTAAGATATGATACATCATAAGCAGAGAACAGAAGGCTGACATTTCTAAAGTACCTTATACAATTTCAGAACACCCAGATGTCCTTCACATCAACTAATGGACTTGTTGAATTCATACTTGTTTATAAAGTACATACAGAGCAAGATCTATCAAAACTAATGCGATCAAGACCAGATCATTTCTTTGTACCAACGTTGATTGAGTGATAAATGTTGGCCAAGTGACAGATGAGAACTAGAATTCTCTTCCCCAAAATCACATTATGAGATAGTTTCACATGCAACCAAACAGGCAGGCAGACAGACAGACAGACAGGCAGAAACTCAATTTACCATCTTTTCTGAAGGCTGGCACCTCAGCCAATGCAACGTACCCTCTTCTACACTGCAGTGACAGTCCCAACTTAATGACTGAATTGCTTGAGATGGATCAGATTCTCTAGTGAAAGGCTTTTAAAGAAATACCTTGTATCACTTCATTGGGGTAGCAACAACCCTAGTCTAAGTGAGTACAACACATTAAAGAATTTAATTGCATGTCATAATAGTCTGAATACATCTTAAGGAATTAAAACAAAGAACCAATTCAGTTGAGGGCTTAATAGAACAGGTGCAATGCAGTTATATTAATAATAGAGCTCTGAAACCACTTAAATTCTGTTACTCAGTGATTCAATTGATTACAGATTTCAATGCAGATAGCACCTAATTAGACACTTAGGTATTATACAATAGTTGATACAGCTGCCAATGAACAAGGCAATGCAAATGAAAGATGATCTTGGGCTCTCAGGGCACAGTAGTGGTGTGCCGACCTCTGGACTGGGAGGCTCAGGTTCAAGTCCCAACTGCTCCAGAGGTGTGTAGTAATATCTCTCTGGACAGGTTGATTAAAAAAAATAGGTTAGAGAAAAATTTGAAAGAGGATCTTTAATTCAGTGAAAGCAAGCCAATAGTTAAAGGCTGATCTTTGAGGTCACAAACTACTTTAGCTTTGCTGTTTAACAAAGTCACCTAATTATTACTCCTAATATTGCTAAAACCTAACTATTGATTCTAAATAAGCTTTAGAATGTATTATTTAAATAATGCCTGAGATGTGAACATCATTGGTAAGACCAGTATTTATTGGCCATTGTTAATGTCCCTTGTGAAAGTGCTGGTGAGCTGCAGTTTTGGATGTTGACTATGGTATTTCCTATGAACTGTCCCGATGAATGCAAGATGAAACACTTTGGCAAAATCTGTCTTTTTTTCAGTAATACCCAAGTTCTGTGCTACCAAACAACTACCTACACCCAAGTGTTGTAATTGAGGCTTTTCCAGAATTTCGATATCACTGACACAGTGATACAGTTCCAAATCAGGACGGTTTTTCATTTGGAGAGAAATTTGCAGGCAGTGATGCAAATCAAAGGACTGGAACAGGCACGATAGACCAAATGGCCCGTATCTGCTGACCTTGTTCTTTTAGTTGATCGATGCCATGGATTTGGAAGTTGCAGTCATGGAACCTTGATGACGCTGCAATGTATCTTATGTGCCATGAATGGGGTGCCAATCAGGTGGGCTGCTTTTTCTTGGGTGGTGTTTAGTTTCTTGAGTATTATTGGAGCTGTACTCATCCAGGTAAGAGGAGAGCTCCTGACTTGAGCCTTGTAGATGATGGAAATGTTTTGGGGAGGCAGGAGGTGCTACTTATTGGAGGATTCCTAGCATCTGACCTAATCTTGTGGCCTCAGCACTTGTATGATTACTCTAGTTCATTTTCTGGTGACTTCTTTGCTGATTCCCATGTGTTGATGATGGCAGTTTTTATAATAATAGCATTGAATGTCAAGGGAAGTGACAGAATTTATCACGTTTCATAGTGAAGGAGATGATTACTGTGAAGCATCTGTGTGATGCAAACATTACTTTCCCTTATCAAGCTAAGCCTGAATGTTGTCCATATGTACACAGATTGCTTCAGTATCTGAGGAATTATGAATGGTGTTGAACATTGTGCAATCATCAGTGAATATCTCATCTCTGCTCTTATGATGGAGGAAAGGTCACTGATGAAGCAGCTAAAAAGGTTGGGCCTAGGACACTGGTTTGATAAACACCTAAAGCAATCTTTTGAGGATGAATTGATTGAGATTATTGTCACTTTCAGACCTGCAATTCAATCATTTTGTCCAGGTTGGATGAGCGTTGTAATAGGGTCTGGAGCACAAACTCATGAATAAGAACCACTTAACAGCACTGGCAAGCACGCTTTCTAATACCTTGTACGTGGCTTTTTGCAATGATCGATAATCAGCCATTTCCTGAAGTCACATGGAATGCAATTTGGCAGAAAACTGGCATCTGAGATGATAGGACCCTGAGGAGGAGGCCAATACGGATCATTCATGGCATTGTTTGTGGAGATAATTGCAAATGCTCGATCATTGATATAACAAACAATGTGCTGGGTGTCATATAGTGAAATTGGTGTAAATTGTGACAATGTACCTGATGACATGACTTTGCCATTAGTAAGGGAGAAGACACTAGGCTAGAATGAGTATATGAGGAAAGAGGTCATCGAGAGAGCTGTATTAGATAACTATTATGTAAATCAAGGGCTACAAGTAGGCTAAGTGAAAGGAAGTCACTGCATTAAATGAAATGCACATTCTCATAGAAACCCATGTACATGTTCAGGTTATGTTTCCAGAATATCAAGCAAATATAGAATATAAGCATATGGTTAATATAAAACACCAAAGTAGACATGAAAATATGTGAATGGAATATTTTTGAATGACCCTTGCCTCATATACAAGATTGTTTACCTGGAGGGGGAAGACTGTAGATCTTCATTTGACTGATCTGCACCTCTGCAAGTTGAAGATTGTAGATCATTGGACCGCTCTTTTGCTTCTTTTGGAGGTGGAGGGTTGTGTTTCATTCGGGACAGCTTTTTTTAAAATAAAATCCAGCAGGCAACAGTCAAAACAAGCAGACTGAACAAGAACTTGCTTCGGAGTGCTGTGTCTGGGCAGGCATTCATTCCTTAGTGCTGTTGGGAGAGGAGTAAAAACTGTATTATTACAAATCAGGGACATGTTACTAGAATCATGGGCTATAACAACTACACCATGGTAAAATCACATTAATCGAGAACAATCTGTATGAACAGATGTTTTAAAAAAGTAGTGTTCCAATACATATGTAGTTTAAGAGCCAGATAATGATAAGGAGGAAGTAACCTCAGGGACGGTGTATGTGCAGACTCCAAAACCCATGGCATTCCAGTCAGAAAACACAAAGTACAGGTAACAGTCTCGACTTAAGGTGCAAGATAAAGCACAGAGACAGTGAAGGAAAAAACCTCCAGAGCCAAAATGTGAAGTTAAAGTAGAGTCCAAGGGACACAGTTGAAAAGGGAAGACTCCAAAGGCAGGACAGGACTTCGGATGATATCAATGATGTAGCCGAGCAAACAGAAGGAAGGTTCAAAATGTAGGCCTTAACCTCAGAGGATTCATGAGAAAAGCTGGATGTGGAGAAAACTCCAAAGGCAGGGAAAGAATCCTTGGAAGACTTCATTTGCAAGGCTACAGAATGGGAAGGCTTTGAAAAGGTGGTTGGGGGCAAGGGAAGATCCTCAGAAGACTTTGACCCTGGCCACAAATCCCTCAAGAGAGGAAATATCCAAGTACTGTTGCAGATCAGTCAAGCATAATTGCCCATAGTGATGTCAGCTCCAGTAGACACCTTGCCATTACCTCAACTCATGGAAAACATAGAAGGCTCAAAGTGGGAGATCTGAAAGCAGTATTTTCAACATCATTGAATGGCTTCAGACTTACACATAAATAAGCACTGCTACCAAGTCAGCACATTTTTATACGCAATAGGGCTAGTAACTGATGATGTTCTGGAAAGACAAAGTGTAGAAGAAAGTTCTACAAAGTATGATGCATTGATTGAAGAGTTCAACATAAACTTTAACCCAGAAAGTAATTTAGTGATTAAGTGGTCAATACTTAATCAACGATCTCAGCATTTAGGTGAATCAATAGAAGCCATTTTAACATATTTATATTATTAAGCAGGATGCTGTGAGCATGAAGCTTTTCAGGATGAATTAATTAGAGACCATTTAGTAATCAGTGTAAGATATGTGAACTTATTGAACTTGTTTGAATCCAAGGAGGACTTAATATTGAAATGAACAATCAAATTTGCTACCAGGGAGAAATCTCAGCTCAAATTTAATGAGTATTGTGAGGAAACATTGAGGACTTTCCTGACAAAGTTGGAAGTATCAGCCGCAAGATGACATCATCACTCTCCTGAAAGTTCATCAAAATGTCAAAAAAAATCAATGTCATCGATTTATTAGGTTGTATGAGATGTGGCTCCAAACAGAAACCTGAGCGCAATAGACGCACAACAGGGAGAGCTGAGTGCATTAAAGTATGGAGCGTTGGGACACTTCAGAAAATATTGTGAGTTAACAGCACCTTCAACACTGGAAAAAAAAAGGATCCTGCAAAAGGAACATTTGCAGAGAAATGCAAATCAGACACCAAGGAAAAAATTCAACAAGTTGAAGATGTAGAACAAAAAATAAGGAGAACATTCCTAGGGGAGGTTTGGGGGTCTAGACCGTCAAAAGGCTTTGAAACAAAATCTAAACTCCAGCAGTTTGCCATGGTTGAAGCCTGTGAGAATTGGAGCAACTAATGCAGCGTCAAGGGCCAGGACGTATAGATCTTCAGGTGCACAGAAAAATCAGCACAATGAAATGTCAGTGAAACACTGTGTATTTTGGATGAATCAGAATACCTCATTGTTGAGCAGAAATACATGTATTTGTCCAGGTCTCTCAGAGAAAGTAGATATTTCAAACCAAAGACAGGAGAGAATTTCAGCAAGAATTTTGATTTGATTTTGATTTTATTGTCACGTGTATTTTACAGTAAGAATACAATAAAATACAGCGAAAAGCTTTCATTTGTCACCATGAAATGGTGCCGTTTTGAATATTTTAACAATAAGGAAAGAAATAACTTGAAGAGAGTCCATCAATCCTGAGCTAGCTCATCACCATCATCAACATCTATGCAGCCATGCCTACGCCACCACTTCACCACCGCCAGCACTGGGCGCAAACAATATTGAAGTCACCAAGCTTGAGGTGCCATCTTTTGCCACTGGGCCTACTTTGCCAATACCACCTCTGTCAATTTTGTAGCAGCTGCTGATTTCTGGGTCCTGTGCTTGCTCCAGGAACGTAAGTAGGTGTCTGGTCCCTGGGGTCTCACCACTGCCGATGCCATCCAAGTTCAGGACAAGGTAAGTAAGTAAATAAAAAAGAAAAGAGACTGGGAAAAGAAAGAAAAAGGAAAAGAAAAGCAGTCACAGTGCATGATCTCTGGCACAGGAGCCCTACTCTGCCACCACCTTGATCCAGAATTATCCAAGTTCTTTGCATGTTTTGGAAAATTTGAAGCAGGAGAATCACATAACATTACACATGATCCTAACCCTAAACCCATCTCCTCATACACTCCCAGGAAATTCCTCATCCTCCGATCAGAAAAGCAAAAGCTCAGTCGGATAGCATGATTGAAAGCAGGATCATATTTCTAGCACCGAAACTGACACAAAAGCGCTCAGGGTGCGGTGGGTCATGGACTGGGTTGTAGGGATACATGGAGGTATCCGAGAGCTGGCGCTCAGCCCCCACATTGTAAAGGTCAGTCCGCCAGCTAACAACAGCACCACCCTTGTTGGCAGGCTTGATTATAAAGTCAGAGTTGGATCTGAGAGCATGGCGTGCAGTCAGTTCAGAGGGAGACAAGTTGGAATGGGGGCAGAGAAATTGAGGTGACTGATGTAACATCGACTGTTCTCGTTGAACAGGTTGAGTGCAGGTAAAAGGCCAAAGGGAGGGGTCCATGAGGAGGGACAGTATTGGAGGAGGGTGAAGGGACAGGGACAGGACTCTTGTCCAAAGAAATGGGCATGGAGGTGAAAGTGATGAAGAAGAGTTCAATGTCATGTCATGCCCAAAATTCGTTGAAGTGGGGCATAGGAGGATTACTCTAAGACCTTCCCTGAGTACAGAACATACAGCATCAGAGAGCAGAAGGTCAGAAAGGATAGCCAATGCACGATGGGAGATGGGATGGAGTCAGAGGGAAGGGGTAGGGCGGAAGGTTCCAGAGGGGCGTGGGTATCTCTAAGTTGTTGCATTTGCATTCCTTAATGCCTGGAAGGAAAAGACAAAAGTTTCTTGTTAGAACATTAAATGAGCCAGAGGGTAAAGGGCAGCCCTGAGCTAGCATATGCAGTGCTAATAGAGAGAGAGGTCAAGAGTTTGCACATGGCAATGTATGACACTGAGTGTGGACCTTACAATGTGGAGAGAGCAGTTCTCTGAGCAGCGTTGTACATCACAGAGATACCTATGATCCTTGAAGCCTTCAGGACTCAATATTGAGTTCCATAATTTTAGGGCCTGAGCACTTTACCCATTTTCCTACTTCAACCCACACACAGCAGGGCTGCTACTGCAACAATCATTTTCAGCCACTCATGGCCCCCATGTGCTGCTTTTGATTCCCCTAGGCTGATCGTTACCCATTCCTTTATCTGCCCAATTATTGTTCCCTCTCATGCTCCCCCCCTCCCCACCTCTCTCTCTCTCTCTCCGGGTTCCATCTCCATCTATTATTTAATCCTTCCCTTTCCCCCACCCCATCTTCAGCATATATACCAACCTTTTCTTAACTGCAATCAGTTGTGAAGAAGGGTCACTGAACACAAAATGTTAACTGTTTTCTTGCCACAGAAGCTACCACACCTGCTGAGTTTGTTTCCATCAATTTCTGTTTTTGTTTCTGATTTCCAGCATCTGTCGTTCTTTGTTTTTTTTTTAGTGTCTCGAGATGGAAGCTTATTCATTTCCAATGTATTAATACTTCTGTTCCAATAATAAATGAAGGACTCATGCTGGAATGTGTTAAGTATTTACAGTCTGCTATTAAACATATTTAATGTCTCGGCCAGTTACAGTGTATCTCCTTGTCTTCAGCTCTATTTTTGCAATGTATTGAAACTCAGGCCACAATACACTGCAATAGATCTTACCTTTGACACAAGCCCTATTAAATTTCCTCTATCAATAGCTTTAGCAAACCTTGAAATTCATGTTGGGCCAATCAAGGATGGTCAGTTAGCACTTGTTCACACAAAGATTGGTGGAAACATGGGACTGTCACTCCGCCAGGGACATGGGTCCGATTCCACCCTTGGGCGACTCTCTGTGTGGAGTTTGTACATTCTCCCCGTGTCTGTGTGGGTTTCCTCTGGGTGCTCTGCTTTCCTCCCACAGTCCAAAGATGTACAGGCTGGGTGGATTGGCCATGCTAAATTGCCCAGAGTGTTCAGGGATGTGGAGATCTGGTGGGTTATAGGGGGATGGGTCGGTGTGGACTTGTTGGGCCGAAGGGCCTGTTTCCCCCCTGTAGGTATTCTATGATCATGAAAACATTTTTGCAACTAATGGTCATCTGAAAATTTCAAAACTGGATCAATAGATTTTTGCTGGACAAGATAGATAAAGGTTACAAAACCAAGGTGAATTAAGATACAGATTGGCCATAAACTAACTAAACAGGGAAACAGATCAAGAAGTTTAATGATCTGTTCCTGTTCACCGTTTTGGGGGAAAAAATATCAAATCCAATTTCCTCGACTTGGGGGGAGTAAGGAAGAGGCCAGATTCTTCCATCATCTGCATGTTCAATTTAATTGAATGTCACATTGAACCCTTCTCCATATTGTGAGCTTTTTTCCTTTAAATGTAATCACCCTATAATTAGAAAAGCATGTTGTTATTTATTGGGCATAGCTCCATTGTTTCTCCTGTAAAGCAGCTAATTAAATATCTTCAACATCTTCACATTGACATGTTAATGTACTTCAGCATCTTGTGCAATCTTCCACCACTGAAAATTACTTTAACTCATTGAGCACTAAAGAAATCAGCAAAAATTGACAGCTAAGCTCGAATACTCATCCATCCAAATGATGTGAAAAAGGTATTGGCAAGTCTCATATGATCCAATATTTTAGAAGTGTGTTTTTTGCAGATGTGCTGATTGTATTTTTATAATTTTAAAATCAAATGCAAATAACGGTTGAAAGTTAAATAGTTAATGTCAGAATAATGTTAGTTGGTATCCTTCAATCTCTGAGTGATGACGGGAACGTTGCCTTAGAATTTGGTTGAGATTAGATGAGATTATCTCCTGCTTTTGTTAAGACAAGACAAACCCCTCATCTCTGGAATGAATCTAGTGAATCTTTTCTGACTTGCCTCCAACACAACCACATCCTTCCTGAAGTAAAGGGACTGATGGTTTAATGGCTAAACGAACCGATTCTGGACATGTAAAATGTGCTAAAAATGCCACATATGATACTGCCCCTTTCCAGTGGTGCAGGATGCTATCAACTGTCATAACCATTGACCTTAATCCTGAAGCATTTATAGACATACAGAACTTTTAATTCCAATACATGCTTTTCTTAAAGAGGTGAAAAATAGCCAAAGGATGTCATATATCTTATAATATTATTTATTTCAGAGTTTGGACTTTGAAATAGTGACATGTGTGTTTTGGTCTGTGTGTATAAGGAGGATTAATGTTAATATTTGTCAATATTTCTGGAGCCATGTTCTTTTTAAACCAGCATAAGAGAGACTTTCTGGGTAATAATGGGAATTTGTTCACATTGAGAGAATTTTACAAGTGGACAGAGTAATCTTGAAGGGCATTAGGTTGCTTACAGTGAAAAGGATCGGGATTTTGTTTTGTTTATGAAAAATATCAATAGTTTAGAAAGTCTTTGGCTTCACTTTTTAGAAGTCCTGATTGAAGTAGTAAAACAAATTTCCTAGACAAAGACGTTTGTTAAGAAAAGTTAGAAAATAGTTTACTTCAGTATTAGGGTTATAGTAGAAAGCTTCAGACTAGATGTATTTGGGTAGAACAATGAAGGGCTTATTGAAAGCTGAGTAAATCTAAGTTCAGTTATGTGCATAATCAAGGAAGAGACAATCAAACTCTCAAGACTGAAAATTGGAAGAAACAATTAATTCAAACCAATACATAATGGAAATTGTCTCTGGTGTTTGCATGCTGTAAAGCGATGATGTTGGGATAGGTGGGATTGTATTTTAACACTTGTTTCAAACATTTTCAAATTATTTTATAAGTAAGTAATTTGGTTTGCTCTATTTTATCTTAACTTCTTTTGGGCAATGAACTTCTGTTTTATTGCATGCATGTGTTCCAGTGAAAGACTATCCTGTTAAATAAAAAAATCTATCAAGCCAGTTTTTCTTCTGGGATCTGATTTACCTAGTCATAACTTCAGCTGGGATCATGACGCAGAAACATAGAAGATTAGAGCAGGAGGAGGCTATTCAGCCCTTCGAGCCTGCTCTGCCATTCTTCACAATCATGGTTGATCATCCAACTCAACAGCCAGTCCTGCATTCTCCCCATAGTCGCTGATCCCAAGCGCTATAACAAGTCGCCTCTTGAATACATTTAATGTTTTGGCATCAAAATGACTGTCAGGATATAAATTAAGTTCAGCTGGGCAGCTAAATAATTATATTAACTTTTTAATACACCCATTTGAATGAGGGTGTTCAGAAATGCACCTTTAAGAGTCAATGATTCAATTGTTGTTCAGTTACACTTGGGATATAAATTACAGTCAGTCTGAAAAATGGAGATTGTGTAGAGATATGGGAAAGGGGATGCTGCTGCATGGGATGCAAAGCAACAATGACAAATCTATTGTTCTCCTCCCTCCAGCTAAAGAAGGGTCCCGACCTGAAATGTCAGCTTTCCTGTTCCTCTGATGCTGCCTGGCCTGCTCCACACTTCGTAGTGACAAATCTACTAGCTTTTCCCTTTATTATTTACTGTTATATTATTGAATCCCTTAAACAATGACCCTGAAATAATGTAGTGGGATGTTAGTGTAAGAACATATCTACCTGACTTTCATCTTTCCACTAGTTTACCAGAACTGTTGTTCTATTTATTTTAAATATATTAATAGAAATTATACAGCAAGGGACCAATTAGCCTTTCAAGCTGGTATCTCACAGCCCATTTCAAGGAAAGAACAGCATAACTTCTTCAATCTGGGAATGACTTAAACTATGATTATGAGAGGATATTGAGGACTACTTACACTTGAACAGAGGAAGGGAGATTTAACAACAGTTTTTAATAGTGTGAGATTTTTAAAATTGTAAATAGGAAAAGATCAGTGTTGGAATGGGATTTGAATAGATGTTCAACCATAATTTCAGCAGAAGGTCAATGGAAACCCTGGAGAATGTATATAATGAAATAGTGACCATAACTGCTGGTTATAGTACATGTTTATACTATCCTGCTGAATTGTGCTCTCCTCAGGTAGAGCACTAGAAAGTATTCCAAACACTCTATAATTGTACTGCCTAGATTGAAATTGTAGAACGACAAATAATAATACTCTCAGGTTCAGTTCCAGTTTAGCATTTGCTGATTGATCTTAGCTGAGGTTAGAATGACCTCCCTGCTAATGACCCAACTGCTCCATCCTACTGTCTCTGACCTTCATGCCTAGCATGCTCGCTGGGGCTGACCCTTCTATTCCTCTACCTTTCACATTTAATAATGAATTGAGGACAAGATCAGGCTCAGTTTAAAACTCCTATTGTCTATGGTCTCTCTTGAAAAATAGCTACTTGATATTATACAGGAGGACGTTGGCATCCAGCGTGACCTTCAGGAGAAAAACAATGAGAACTAAAGACAGCAAGAGCACCAATCTGGATAATGAAGTGCTGCAGTTTGACCTTTTGTAGTTTGAAGATGATGATTTAAGCATGCAGTGCAGGTAATCAAGAACAAGTTGAAGTATATTCACGCTTGCATTACCAAGACTAGAAGCACTTTCTATCTATTAGATATTCGCTGGAAACAAACTGGCTGACAATGAAAAGGCTGAAGGACATTCTCCATATGAACCTACCATCTGTGGCTACATGAAAAAGAGAAGATTCCTGTCCTGAGCTAAGAAATATATTGTGCTTCATTATTGATATGGTACATTCGATGAAATATTTTTGAGATGTAATCCTCATTTTCAAAAAAAAAAGCATTTTATCAGATGTAGTCATCACTGGCATTGCCCATCCCTAATTACCCTTGAGATGGTGGTGAGTAACCTGCTTGAACAGACATGAAGGTAAAAGCCCCTTTAATAAATGATGTGTATCCTGGTTAAATTATTTTACTGCAACAATAACTGAACCTAAAAACTGGATTCGCTACTGGAAATAAAATTGCAGCTCCTCTCTTTTATTGAAACATTTAATGTTGAGACTTACAATCTCACTAAACTATGAATTGCTTGTCTGATTCTTTAATTTAGAATTCACATTGTCTTACATAGTCTTCTATATGACTAACTCATGAAACCAAACTGGTGAGGTGATACATAGTTGAGTTATTCCTGGGACCTCATAATGTCAAGAATATTATAATCTGAGTGAAACTTTGTAAACAGGTTATCCAGAGGACAGTAACACTCTCGACTAGCTCCTTGTCTTTGGAAAGGGATAGACCAGTCCTTTAGGCCCATTTAGCATCCTTAACTGCTAAGTTAGATCTCTCTCCCTTAACCAAAAGTTAGGAGGAATAATCTGAAACCTATGCTTCATCGGGGATTATCTCAGGCAAAAAGCAGTGACACAGTTCATTGATGCTTCCTCTGAAGGTTATCCAGGTGACATGCTCCGCCATTGTCTACTCCATGCTTCATGGCCCTTTGAGCATTAACATCATAAACTTGCCAATGCAGAGGATTATCACTCTCAAAAGTGGAGGCCAGGTATCCCCATTAGATGCCTCAAGTGCTATCAATGTCTGTCACTTCATTGTAGCTACCAATGTAGCATTGTCTGCACAATAGAGCACTGGCTTACACATATCTGGTAGAGGTCACTTAAGATATTAAAGGAGCTATTACATTCAGCACCTCATAAATCAGCAGCTCACTGAGTTCCCATCCCAGTTAGGAGAAAGTGCATATTTGATAGTTTTGCACCAAAGACTTCCAGGGGGAAAGGCCACCGCCACATAACACGGCTTTGGGATGACCACCTCACAGTTATCTCAGGCACACACGTCATATAATGTTTGATCAATTTGCATTAACTATAACTCTTTGACCAAATTGAACCATCTTTCAATCAGACACATTTAACTCTTGATTTGGTCCGTGCCACATACATTTTTTACTAGAAATGCACATGGACAATCACAGCTCCATTTGCATCTATCAATACAGGTATAGTGCTCATGTACCCATGCTATTTAGTGTAATGCATCTCTCCTGCAGAAGAACATGCAACACCCATAACTGACGCTCCTCACCCCCTTTGAGAAGCTGGCTGCCAAGTTAGCAGGAGCTGTAGGGCTGATTGGGTATCTACAGCCACTCAGTGAGAAAGCCTTCAAGCAGCAACATCTGAATAAAATCTTGGGACAAGGTGGTAGCTCCCAGCACTAACAATTTTTAATGTGTTCTTTGCAATCTCCAGTTCATACTCCTAAGCCATCCCCAAAAGAACAGTCTCTACCATCCCACAGGCCCAACTCTACCAACACCTCACAGCACAACTCTGAGGAAGAACGAGAAAGGAGCCTTTCTGCCTTACCCTACAACAACACAGTGACACTCACCTCAGAGGATGATGTAAGTAGTATAGGCTTGGGGTCACACTATGGTGAGCATTGCACTGGCATGGGCCTGCAGCTAAAGGAGAGGTATATGGCTGAGGTCTCTGAGACTCAGAGATCTATTGGAGAATAGGATTCTGCTCAGCTCAGTGCAGATAATAAGCCTCTGGACTAAGTCATTAGTGATCTGGCTGAGGTGTATAGGCAAGCAGGGTATATCTGGAAGAGGTTCCAGAGAAAATGGTACTGTACTGGAGCTAAGGGCAGAGGAGGTTTTTCAAGTTCTGTCTGATGTCATGGCTTTGGCATTGGAGAACATGGCTATCTCCATGAAACAAGTGGCAGCCACTGTGGATCCAAAATAACGATCAGCATCTGCCAGATAAGCACAAGGGCCTTTACTCCATTACTTAAGCTGATGGGGGTAGGTTTGATGCTTTTATACGCTGGCTCGAGCAAGGGGAGTCAAAGGTCTCTAACCTCCCTCCGGGTGCACCATTCCCTCAAGAGGTGAGGGAG
Organism: Rhincodon typus; assembly: GCF_021869965.1. Lineage (NCBI taxonomy): Eukaryota > Metazoa > Chordata > Chondrichthyes > Orectolobiformes > Rhincodontidae > Rhincodon > Rhincodon typus. The sequence goes on along the minus strand of NC_063352.1, from coordinate 19,598,635 downwards.
GTGCCATTTGCACTAACAGGGAGAAGGAGTAACAGCCAAGTACTCGGGAATTGTCATCTTGGGACAGTCCAAAGAAACCCTGCCACACCATCTCTACTCTGCTTGGAACCTAAATATCTCTATCAGGTCAGGCCGAGAAGGTTACACAAGCACCAAGATACCCAGCAGGTCAGAGTTACTAGGCCCCAGACTACCAGAGGATGCCTATCAAAGTCATCTGAAGCAAGGTGACAAAACAGTTGGCAGGTTTCCACCAGCTTGGCTGCAACTAGCGGGATGGCTATAACGATGGAGCAGGAGGAAAAGCAGGATGAAAGAACATTGAAGGCAAAAGCATCATCTGTCAACACTTCTGACTATTCATGTTTACCTTGTAGACTATCTTGAGTGATGATGATTACCCTAGATGCGTACATGTACCTCAGCAGTACAAAGAGAGCTAAGGCTCTCAGACATCTCTATCCTCTGGGAGGGGCTTAACTTCCAGATAGCAGGATATTTGGATTTTGGAAATCAATCAGCATACTATAGCCCCCTTACATTTCAGGGCTAGATGGATACTTTTTTACAAACAAAGTTTTGATTGATTTAAGTGCAGTCCTTATGTAATCCCTAGTGATGTGCTCATGAGGAAACTGAACAGGATGTTAATGGTGCAAAGGGAACAAATTAAGTTACATTTTTTGCCAAACAAAATAATTTAACATTATAAAGTTATAAACCAAACATTCCCTTGAGAGCAAGAATGTCTCTGCACCATCATTGGCTCAGAGTTCTGAGCACCCAAATATGTTAATGCAAAATCATTTGCTTTCAATTCTAGCTGTTGTCATGTTCTCTTGCCTCATCTCAGTACTGTCCTGGGTTCTTCAGCTTCCCCATCATCAGCAGTGACTCCTTCAGCATCTCCATCAGTCTCCTCTTTCTCCTTGTCTGAGCAGGCATTTCCCCACTTCTAAGTTCTAACGTCATCATAGAGACAGACTGAGGATTTTCCATCAGACTGAGTGCTTCACACTCGAGTCATTAGCTATGCCTTTAGGGCCACCCCTTGTCTTGCACGAGGTGGGTTCTGAACATTAAGGGTGAGATATCTTCTCTGTTCAGGAATTTGGCTGGATGATGCCATGGAGCTCCGAGCACCATGCATGTACAGTCCATGAGCCCTTATACCCGAGGAAGCCAGCAAAGCTGCAAGGCCAACTCCTCAGGCTCCTTCGGTCCATGGTGAACTAGTCAAACTGTAAAGGGCCTGCCAGGTATATGCCTGCTGTATATAGTCAGGTTTGTGAACATACCTGTTTCCTGTTTGTGGCTGACAAGATTGTGCCTGTGAATATAATACCAACAGTTGGGGTGTTAACATGTAGTCATTACATGCTAACAAATGCAAAACAGGTTTCTAACCATGGAGTGCCTAGTCCTCAGGACTCCCAACCAACATCCAGATACTCCATTGCACCCTCACACACCAACATTGTCACTGGCCTGACCCTCGCTTCTCGTAGTTTCCACACACCTACAACTATTCTACTGTAGCAGGTTCATCAGTCCATGGTGTGTATAGTCACTGACATTCCACCTATCAAATTGAAGTGGCAACAGAGTAAAACTAGTGAAGGATAAGGATGTTTGTATCATAGAAAGGAGATTGTTTCTTCACATCGGGATGGGTTACGATGGGAGTCGGTGGAATCCAGTGTCAGTGAGACTATTGAGGATGATTGCATATTCCTGCCTTATGTCCTTTTGCCTCCCAACTCAGCTTTATCCTACTATCTGGTATACTAACTGCGGACGGCATAATAAAAGCATTTCTTGATTTCTTCCTTATTCCTCTTCCCTCACCCTTTGGAATTCCCACTAGGAGATACCCATAAACTGCCACCTGCCCAAACACACCAAACCCAGGAGGAAGAGGGAGCAAGAGAGAGAAGCAATACATTGTGAAGATACACTGCTGTTTGCTCTGACACTTCAAATACCTAAGAGGCAGACACACATGATATCTCATCCAGATGTGTGTAATCTGCAGACGGTTCATGAGGAAAGGATGGTTCATTTACCAAGCTCCCTTTGGGGTGAAGCCACAGTAGATCTGTTGCAGAGGAGTCAGATGAAGACTTCAAATGGGGCAGCAGACAGGAAAACATTGGGTGCATCAGCTGACCTGCTTCGCATACAGCCTCCTGTTATTGTCAAGGAACATGGAGACATCTGGCTCCATGTTGCCTGAGGATATATGGTGCAGCTTGTCCTCAACACAGCAATCTCATTGTAATGTTAGACATGTGGAGACACTGCCACTACTGTACTGCACTTACAAATGTTGCAGCCGTTATATGGATAGGTAACCTATTCGTCTATGATGCCTTTGAGAATGCAAAATTCAAGAACTTGTCCAAACACACTCCAGAGTATTTCCAAATAATCTTGCAAAAGAAAAGCTTTCTAAAAATGCGTTTGGATGCCTGGCCTTTTAAGGGAGGTTAACATTGGATCCATCTGTAAATGCTTGTTCAACAGAGTGTTCTACAAAGACAGTGACTGGATATGTATGTTTCAAATTTGATATCCTGTCATCACATCAGCCGATTGGGATGTGTGACAACAGGATAGTATTGATTCAAAGCTTTCCAGCACACAGCATACTCTACATGGCCCCTAATCCTCTTAGAACACTGGTAAATTTCACAGGAACAGGCTAGAGGAACAAAAGCTGCACCAGTCCCCTTATCCCCACTGGAGGCAGTGGTCTGGAAATTAATTCAGTATTCTCTAACTGCAGAACTATCGGGGTCATTCCAGGTTCTTCCTGATAACGAGTCTATCAATAATTACTGCAGGAAACCTTTCTTCTGGATAACGGTGTGGAAATCATCTGTCAATTATCATTTCCTGAGATTAATGGAGCAACAAGATTTTAATTAATTAGGTTTAGAGCCTCTTTTAGTGCAAATCCAACATGCCAGTTTTGTTCATGTTTTATTTTCAGTGTTATAAAAAAGAAAATCAATGGGAGATTATTGGAATACAGAAAGTGTCCAGATAAATTGTTGTTACATTAAAAATATATGAGACTCACTGTCTCAGATACGCTGAGGCTGCATTTTGTAATGAAAATTAAAACAGAGGAACCTATGTTTATTGCTGTGGCTGCCATTTATACATGAACTGCAGCTCTGAGTCAGAAAGTTCTGTGTTTGTGGTTATTCAGACTGATGCTGCAATGCAACACCAAAGAAATGCAGCCATGCTGGATGTGCTAGCTTCTAGTTGAGACATTAAACAAAGTGTTTTCTACCCTCTCAGGTGGATGCAAAAATCCCATGGAAATATTTTGAAGGACCATAAGGGAGTTCTCCATAGCATTTGCCAACCGATATCACGTAAACCTATTACGTTGTGTTATCACATTGCGTTTTTGAGCCCTTACTGTGCACTTCTGTCTCTTAATATGCATGCATTTCCTGCTTGGCATCCTAGGAGGCCATATGGTGCCCAACAAATGGGGATAATTGGGGATAATCAACTTGGCATGCACTCAAATCAATTAATTCCGCAGGATCTGAACCAGCAGGAAGCATGAACTGAAGGACATGGGCAACAATGTAAAGACCGCTCTCTGCCCTATGCCCTTACTGAATAAAGCACCCTCACAGGGAACATTAAATAAATTGTATACTATCACCTTGAAGGAGTAGTAAAGGGACTAGCACCAGTGGGAAACTTCTTAGATTTCATAACATCAGGAATCTTCCCCCTTATAAATAGGTTTCTGATTTGTCACACACCCACCCCATTTCATGCTACCACTTGTTTCTGGGCCTACACTTCAATGATTCCTGACACCTGAGACTTTTTCTGCCTGTGTTTCTGATAACTGAACTTCCACATGGTAAGAAAATCAGTTGGCCTGATACGCTAACTTTTGTTACTTTGAAGTCAAAAATCACACGACACCACGTTATAGGCCAACAGGTTTATTTGAAATCACAAGCTTCCGGAACACTGCTCCTTCATCAAGTGCACCTGACGAAGGGGCTACGCTCCGAAAGCTTGGGATTTCAAATAAATCTGTTCAACTATAACCTGGTGTCATGTGATTTTTAACTTTATCCACCCCAGTCCAACACCGGTACCTCCACATCATTGTTACTTGTGCATCACAAGTGCAAATTAACGTTCAGAAATTAGAACAGAGCATGGCATGATAATGCGACAGAGTTCCTGATAATTTTGATGTGTCAGAGGAGTTTTCTAGCTGCATGTGTCACAGAAACGACGAATGTATTCTCCTACCATTCCATCATCAGTCAGTTTTATATGGAGAGATGTGTGTTTTCTTTCTACCATTGGAGTCTGATCCAGCAGCAAATTTATAATCATAGAATCCCTACAGTGTGGAAACAGGCCTTTTGGCCCAACAAGTCCACACAGCCCCTCTGAAGAGCATCCCACCTGGACCTATCCCCTATTCCTGTATTTTCCATGTCTAACCCACCTAACCTAAACATTCCTGAACACTATGGGCAATTTAGCATGGCCAATCCACCTACCCTGCACATCTTTGGACTGTGGGAGGAAACCGGAGCATCCGAAGGAAACCCACGCAGACACGGGGAGAATGTGCAAACTCCACACAGACAGTCACCCGAGAGTGGAATCAAACCCGGGTTCCTGGCGCTGTGAGGCAGCAGTGCTAACCACTGAGTCACCATGCCGCCCACAAACTTCTGTGAATTTAAAATATTATTTATTCCCACACACTTAAATCAAATTAAATACAACATTGAACACATTAGTTTTCACTCACACAATCACACAAACAAAGACGAGACACAAGTAAACATAGTGCAATTTTACAGGTTACAGTTAACTTGGTCTCTGGCTTATGATTACTGTTCTCCCCATTGGTCGGGTGATGATTTCTTGAGAGGCTTAAATGGCTTAAAATTGATGTGAGGGTCTTATAAAGTGAAGAGTTCGGTAGGCTGTGAAGTTTCTTATAATTCAATTCTTGAGCATTTGGCTCTCCACTGGTCTTTGGAGCTGAAACAGATCAAGACACTTGATACCATGCAGCTGAATTCTGAGTCTCGTTCACAGACTGGCTGAACTGAGAGTTTTGATAACTTCAGTGATTCTACGTGTAAACAGCTCTTAGCTAATCTTAAAACAGACCAAGGAAATGTGGCTGTCTCCCATGTGGCTTTTCACAAGTTTATGGTCTATTTCAACTGAGGGATGGTGTTCAAGTTGATTCCACATCATGTGTTGTGGGTTATCACCTCTTAGGTCCTTCCAGTTGAGATTGACTGGGAAACATCTTCCCTGTTCCATCATTGAGTTTCAATCTTTCCATTTGCTTAGTATCAAACTTGGAAACAGGTGGTTTGGAAACCTCCATAGTCTTTTCTTTTGACCCAACCTCAATCAAATGTATGAATTCCCTGGATGGCTGTGAATGTCTACATTTGTTTAGATATTTGCTTGAGACTTGTGACTATCTGTTTCAAATACCAAAGATCAGATGATTTGCAGCAGCCATTTTACCAGCTTATGTCGTACTTTTAAAAGCATTGTTCGAAAGTTCATAACATGCCTGGCATGATACAAAATTGAATCCAGGTGAAAATCAGAAGGGATGTTACATTTTACTTTTTTCCTGAGTAAGAACACAAGACAAAATTCAAATGTTCAAAAGCAATTTTTATCATTTTATCCACACTAAGAGTTACAGACAATAATGTGCAATGTTTTCACAACAGTATTACTCTAGCTGATATTTTAATGATGGAGTTAAGACAATTAAGATAATGCATCTCTATTAAAATACCAGTCAAAGGAATGTCACATGTATATATTTGTCATCTGTTGGCTGTTATCCCAAGTAATGTCTCTGCTTGTTAATTCCTTACACCATTTCTTTTCCTTCATTGATTTCATCCCTATAGTCTGATGTGTAAGCCATGGGCCCATGATATACTAGCTGCTGCATTTCACTGCACCTGGCACAGGGATAAGTGACACATTGGCCAAGATTTTGCTGAAACAAGAGTGATGAGCCTATCAACACTCATTATTCTTATAGGTTAATCTAATATGATCTTTTGGGGGCCACACATGAACAACTGAGCTCAAAAATCCTGAAATGTCTGTCAGAGGTGCTCTGCTCCTCCGCAAGGTGCACTGTTGCAGTCCTTAATGATAACTCAGCATTGAAATCACTGTAATGGCCTGAATATGTGGTGCTTAACCATTACTTCGGCACTAAAGACAAATCAAAAGGTAGAACAAGGTCATTCAGGAATAAATGAGTTTTTAATGGCTTAATAAGAAATGATTATGCTGAACAAACCATGTGGCTCTGGAAAAATAATGTAGCATTTGTGGAATCTCATCACCCGAAAATAAAATTAATGCTGCAAATTTTTCGTTAAAAGTTACATAGTTTTTGTATAGTTTTCCGTTTTTCCTTTTTATCTCTCTATTAATCCCATACCTATATTGCAATCTTTATTTTACTACCTAAAGGATAATTTAAATATGATTTATGTTTCCTAGTTTATACATCCTAATTTGTAGTCTGTGAATCGCTGTGAGGAGCAAGTTGATGATTTGCACTTTGCTTGGCTTGATTACAGTTGCCACAGATTCCCATGTAGAGGTCACTGTGCTGATCAGATACCTAATTAGTGGAAATCTCTACTGACAAGTCTCTGGGCAAATGTACACAGAGTGAACAGCACCACTTCTGCACTACTGAGAAAGAAAGTACAAGCCATTGCAATAGTGCCAAATTTCTGAAAGAATGGGTTGAATTTTTCTGCCTCTGCTGTGGCATGAGTGATGGTGAGAACGTTGGGTTAATATGGTAAGAGTGAAGAGTTCTGCATCCAGACATCAAGAAAAATGTTTGCTATTTTCACCTTAAGTCTTAAATGGCAACTTCAGAATCTTGCCACTGAGAGGAGATTACCTTATTTGCATGCAATAGTATCTTATTAATACCCCATCTTGCCTTATTAATGCACTGTTTCAATTCTCCTGTCCTTCCTTAAGAAACTAAATAGTTCAAAATCCCAAAATGTAAATCAGAGCGGTTACCTGGTGACCGGGCTTACCGATTGTTTATCCCAGCCATCATCCAACTCTCACTCACAAGGTGAGTGGAAGTGTGGAATGAATGAATGTGTGAGGTACATAATCCCTGCATACTGCGTTTAGCCTGTGTGTTGCCCACATTACAGTGCAATGCCTTGACTGCTCTCATCAATGTCACAGTCTAAGAATATCTGACATGTGAGGCTATAATTTAAGAGGAGAGTAATATTTGGTCTTTTCAACTTCTTTTATTCTCAGGCTATCTAAACAGGCTACTCACTTCTCATATGGGTTCCATTTAACCAAGGCCAACAGCAAAAATTGCGCTAGGGCAGATATTTTAACAGTACAAATGAACATAGGTTTAGAAAGATGTGTGTTTACTTATAATGATGTTTCACCAATGCCACCAATGTGCCCTCAATCAGTTTATCTTCTTCTGCCTCCCACTCTGGCAGTCCTCTGTGTGTCATAAGATATAGGAGCAGAAGTAAGCCATTCAGCCCACTGAGTCTGCTCCACCATTCAATGAGATCAAAGCTGATCTGATAATCCTCAACTTCATTTTCCTGTCCTATCCCCATAACCCTTTATTCCCTTCCTGACTACAGATCTGTGCATCTCAGCCTTGAATATGCTTAATGGTCCAGCTTCTACAGTTCTCTGCAGTAAAGAATTCCACAGATTCGCTACCCACAAAAAGAAGAAATTTCTCCTCATCTCTGTCATCACTCGGCAATCTCTTACTTTGAGATTATGCCCTCTGGTTCTAGATGTTCCCACACAAGGAAGCAACTTCTCCCTGTCAAATACCCTAAGAATTTTGTATGTTTCAATGAGGGCTGCTTTCATTCTTCTGACTCAAATGAGTATTGATCTAATCTACTCAATCACTCCTCATAAGACCCAATGCCAGTATATCTTTCCTCAGAAAAGGGGAACAAAACTGTTCACATTATTCCAGGTTGAACTAACTAGTGCCCTGTAAAATTTTAGCAAGATTTCTCTATTTCTGTACATTCCCTTTGAAATAATGTCCAACATTCAATTTGCCTTCTGTATTACCTGCTGAATGTAAATGCTAGCCTTTTGTGATGTAGGCACAAGGATTCCCAAATCCCTCTAAGCTGCAGCTTTCTGCAGTCTTTCTCCATTTAAGTAATATTTAATATATAAAGTAATATTCAAATACATTATGTAACATTCTTCCCGCTAAAGTGCATAACCGCATATTTTTCCATATTACATTACATCTGCCAAGATTTTGCCCATTCACTTAGCCTGACCATAGTCCCCTGCAAAATCTTTGTGTCATCCTCACCACTTGTCTTCCCTCCTATTTCTATGTCATCTGCAAACATTCATCCAGTGAATGGAAAAAATAAACATGGCTATAGTATATTCACTTTCCTCATCCAAGACAATAACATATATTATAAATAATCATGGCCCCAGCACTGATCCTGCGGCAGTCCACTATTTACAAGTGCATTCTGGAAAATGTCCCCCGATCCTAATTTTGTCTATTCTATTCTGTTGGTTAGCCTCTTTCTGTGCTAACATACTACCTTTGATGCCATAGACACTTGTCCTATTAAGTAGCCTAATGTGTGGTACTTTATCAAGTGTGTTCTGCAAGTCCAAATATATTGCATTCACATCTTCTCCTTTATCTATCCTGCTCACTACCCCCTCAAAGAATTCTACTTATGTGAAGCCACACTGACGTTGCTTGATTATATTATACATTTCTAAATGTTCTGCCTTTATATCCTTTATTATAGATTCGAATATTTTCCCAATAATAGATGTTAAGCTATCTGGTCTATAATGTAATCTAAATAAGAAAACGAGCTGAGGTGAAAGTCTTTGAGCTAGTGGAGAATGCAGGTGAAAACCTTGTCAATGCATCTTCTGAGGGTCCATTGACTTTCTCTGTAGAGGTGGAGTTGAGGATCTTGGCCTCTTTTGTGGGGGTTTGTTGGGTGCCGCTCGTGCCTATGTAAGAGAAGAAAGGGAATTAGTTGTCTAAGAGGTAATTAAAAATTGTTTAAAGCAGATTAAGAATGAGTTAACAGTGGGGTTAATAACAGCACAGCACAATGAAGCTTAGTGTTGATAGTCCATTGAGGTCTTTCCCTCCCCATATGTGCACTTCTCTTAATAATTCAATAATCTTCTCCTCACATGGACTGACAACCCTGATATCTGCCATTTCCATCCACCCAGCAGTACTGGACCTCTAGGTTATGGGCCAATTTTACCAGCAGTGAAACAAAGGGAGAGATTGAATATGATGGAAGTGGGTGGAAGGAGCAGTTAGTGATGATGTATGAGTAGGTGAGGTGATGAGGTGTCCCCAGTGAATGAATAGGAAGCTGCAAGGGCACGAAGGATTAGTAGTTTGGGGGAAGTGGTGGGTGACCTGTTGAGTGGACATAAAGCATGCATGAAAGTGAGCTCAAGTCCATGCGCCTTGGTGAGAGGCATGTGAAGTGGCACAGTTAGAGTGAGTGGTTGCCTTGCGAGTGCGAGGGACCAGAGAGACGATGGTGACACCTACCCCTGCAAGTGCAGAAGATCATTGACGTTATTCCTGTGCTGCTGGGTGGCCTCTCTGACTGAGCACTTAGCACTGACCTAGACTGATACTTGAATTCAAGTTGGCTTGGTCTGGTGCTGTGACCTCTTGTGGTGGTCCCCAGCAAAAAAATACTATTCCATCCATAACACTTCCAGGTCCATGACTGTGAAGCAGGGTGCAAGCTTTCCTTTCCAGTGTGCCATAACAGTGGAGCACCACGGTGTGATGGGTAGTTTGTGGTTTGCAGAGACTGTACTGGTGTGCAGCTGGGCTTTAAATACAGTGCCTAAGGTATGAACACTGGAATGTCCCAGCAGCAGAGAGTACTTTTGCCTCTCCTACTGTGCAATTACATGAGAAAGGTGCCCAAGAGCCTACTTGTATGATTACTGAGCTGGAGAGCAGAAGATTGTGTGGGAAAAATTGCACTGAACCATGACAGATTGTACACTACGAATCTCACTTCAATAGAAATGGGACAATTCCAACTCTACCATTGATTGTTCAGAATTCTGGGATGTCCTAAGGCCAGCATGCATCCAATTCTGGAAGTCGTTCTTTCCGTCCATCTATTAACTCTGAAGTGCTTTGAGGTGTCCTTACTTTGTGAAAGGCACTATATAAATGCAAATATTTCTTTCTATTGGTGGTGAAGTATTTGAGATTCCCTGAAGTCATGAAAAGGCACTACATCAATGCACACTTCTTCAACTGTGCAGAACTCTACTCCCATTCTAATTTGTATGTTATACTATACTCAGCATAGGCCTGAGCAGTGTGAGAGTTGTAATTGGGCAGATACTTTCCAATCAACCTGTTGAGAGATGTTATTACATACTTCTGCAGCAGGTAGGGCTTGAAATTCAAATTCTTCTTGCCTCCATCCGCAACAACTCGGTCCAATCTCACATCAACGTACACTCGAAATCTATGTGCAACAAATGGTGCAATGATCGTCTCACTCCTTCAGTGTCAAAGAGCTCCAGACAGCATATTGTCCACATGATTCCTCCAGAGAGCTGCTTCCCAAGCAGATTGTTGATTTCCTCTTGAAGGATTCTTGAGTGACAGGATACAGACATGAACACACAGATTTTCTATCAAATGCCTGCTTGATAACATTAGGAATTCTGATGCCTCCTACGAACTGGTGTTTGTTAAATATACTGCAATTTTACGAAAGTTGGCAATCATTTTTAGTAAAACTATTACTCATTTGGATTTAAGCCTGTTCTGTGCATTGAAAATGTGATAACACATTTATGTGGACATTGCAAAGTTAAGTAGAACTAGGACCAGAGAGTCTGGAAATCTAAACAATGAATATGATTGTTCGGGCTCATTTAGGAGGTGAAACAGATAAAGCTAACTGGTTCTTAAGTCTCAATGCTTCACATAATGTGTTCAGTACTGTTCTCAAAGAGCAGAAGCAGATTCTAAGCAACAAGCCACCAACATCATTTTGCATTGGAAAGCTACTCAGTGCAATATAAGTAATGGACTTCAGACAACACATTGACTCCCTCCAACACTGATGCTCAATAACAGCAGTGTGTATTATCTGCAAGATGTACAGCAGAGATTCACCAAGTCTCCTTAGAAAGCACATTCCAAACCCACGACCACAACCATCTAAAAGGACAAGGGCAGCAGATACATGGGAACACCATTGCCTGCAATTTCCCCTTCAAGCGACTCGCCATCTTGACTTGGAAATAAATCTTTCACTGGCACTGGGTCAAAAACATAGACTTTCCTTTCTAATGGCATTGTGGGTCTACCTGCAGCAAAAGGACTGCAATAGTTCAAGAAGGCAGCTCTCCACCATCTTCTCAAGGGTAATTAGAGATGGGCAATAAATGCTGGTCTAGTCACCAATGCCCACATCCATGAATAAATAAGCAAAGGTAATAAAGTTCAGTTCAAAACAGAAATCTTCCATTTTTTGATCATAAAGACATGTTATTCCCAATCTCCCAAAATGCAGCATTTGTACCAAATTCCACCATGGCATTTATCTTTGTGAAAACACTTTGTCACTTCCTTTAGTATCTTATTGCCCTATCTCTGATATGGTGTGAGGAGGCTGGAAAGGGGAAAACGATTAGGAAAAAGGAGAGGAAGTTGAGACTGGATGTTGGCATGAATAAAAAACTGATGAGCAAATGAAAGGAATATTTTTTATTCGTTTTTGGGATGAGGGTGTCACTGACTAGGCCAGCATTCATTGCCCTTCCCTTACTACCCAGTGGGCAGTTAAAAGTCAACCAGATTGCTATGGGTCTGGAGTCAAATGTAGGCCAGACCAGGTAAGGATGCAGTTTCTTTCCCTAAAGGACGTTAGTGAACCAGATGGGTTTTTCTTGACAATCGACAAAGGATTCATGGTCATCGTTAGACTTTTAATTTCAGATTTTATTTTTGTTGTTGAATTCAAATTCCATCATCTGCTATGGTGGGATTCAAACCCGGGTCTCCAGAATATTCCTGGGTCTCCGAGATAACAGTCCAGTCATAATACCACAAGGCCATCACTTCCCCCAAAGAGATTAACTGAGGAACATAGCAAATTGAATTAAAGATGAGCAATCAAAGTAAATGATCAAGTTAAAGAAAACATTTTGCTGAGCTGAGGGAAGAAATAGGCCCATGGGACTAAGATATCCTAAGACTGAAAAAATGTACTAGGTTGGCAGCTCAACATTTCTGGTTATAGGGTTTTCTGACCCAAGTAGAGAAGAGAAGGGGAGTCATAATATTGATCAAGAAATCAACTACAGCAGTGAGGAGAGAAGATATAATGGAAGGGTTGTCATATGAGGTCATATGCATTGAAGTAAAAAACACAAAGGGGAAAACATGTTGCTGGGTGTGTACTATAGGCCCCCAAACAGTCACAGACAGATAGAAGATCCAATATGTAATCAAATTTTAGAGAAGTGTATGAATAATAAGACAAGAAAAGGACAGGATTTTAACTACCCAAGTATTCACTGGGATAGTTTTAACATGTAAGGTAGGGAGGGAGAGACGTTCTTAAATTACATCATGGAAACCTGTTTTAACTGGCACATTGGTAGACATCCCAGCAAAGGAGGAGGCAGTTCTGGACCTAATTTTTGGAAATGTGCTCAAGCAGATGGGAGGCATTTTGGACATCATGATCATAACTCAGTTTGATTTGTTAGTTATGGAAAAGGATAACAAAGTGTTTGGAATAAAAGTTCTGAACTAGGGAATGCTGCTTGCAGATAAAAATGTGTCAGAGCAGTGGGGGGCATTCAAGAAGGAAATGGTAAGAGTACAAGACAAATATGTTCCCATAACGACAAAGGGTCACATGAAGCCTAGAGAACCCTGGATGTCAAGGGACATAAAGATTAAGAAGAAGAAGAAAAAGAGAAGCTTATGAAAGATGCTGAGGGCTCAATATGGCAGAGTCTCTACAGGAGTATAAGAAGTGAACAGGAGATCTTAAAAATGAAATTATGAAAAATAAGAGAGTGCATGAGGAAGCATTGGCAAGTAGAAGAAAGAAAATTACAAAGGGGTTATTTAGATATGTAAAGAACAGTAGAATAACTACGGGAAGAGTACAGCCCATTAGGGAAAATAAAAATCATCTGACTGGACCTGCAGACATGGGAACAGTCCTCATTTAATATTTGATTTGGTCTTCACAATGAAAAAGACAGGTACAGGTTATGAGAGTACAGCAATATGAAATAGTGAAACCTGTGAAATAGAATAAATCTGCAAACCCATTTTGGATGTATCCTAAGCTGTCGAGGGAGGCAAGAGAAGACATATCAGGGTCCTTAGCAATAATTTTCGAATCTATCCTGGCCACAGATTAGGTGTCAGAAGACTGCTAACATTATCTCATCATTAAAAAAGGGAGGAAGGGATAGACCAAGATATTACAGGATAGTCAGTCTAACCATATTGGCAGAAAAGCTATTAGAATAAATTCTCAGAGCTAGAATATATCTGAACGTAGTAGAGACATGGATTAATCAAGGACAATCAGAATGGATTTGTTAAGGGAAATTTATGTTTGCCAGATTCAATCAAATTTTTTGAGGAGGTAATCGGGAGTGTTGATGAGGGTAACGTATTTGTTGTCATCTACGTGGACCTTAGCAAGGCTTTTGATAAAGTCCTTTATGGCAGAGTGATCAAGAAAGGTAGATCCCATGCAATCCAAGGCAAAGTGGCATGTTAGAGCCAAATATGGCTGAGGAACAGGAAGCAGGGCATGATGGTCGAGGGATTTTTCTGTGACAGGAAATCTGTTTCCAGTGGGGTTCAGCATGGCTTGGTGCTGGGACCCTTGTTGTTTGTGGTGTACAAACACAAATGATTTGGCTTTAAATGTAGAGGGTATGATCAAAACATTTGCACAGACATGAAAATTGTTAGAGTGATAAATAGTGAGGAGGACAGCCATAAACGGCAGGAGGAAATCAACGGACTGGGCGGATGGACAGAGCAATGGCAAATGGAATTCAACCTGGAATCATGTGAAGTAATGCACTAAGAGAGGGTTGATCTAACCATGCAACAGATTACACTGTAAGTGGTAGAACCCTGGGAAGCCCTGAAGATCAGAGGGACTTTGGTGTGCATATCCTTAGATACCTGAAGTTAGCAGGGCAGGTTGATAAGTTGGTTAAGCAGGCATATAATACTTGTCTTTATTAGCTAAAGCACAGAATACGAGAGCACAGAAATTAAGTTCGAAGCTGGTTAGGTCTCAACTTAGCCAGTTCTGGTCACCACATTGTAGGAACGATGTCATTTTTTTTGAGATGGTGCGGAGGAGATTTACCAGGATGCTGCCTAGGCTGGAGGGTCTGTGTTCTGAGGAAAGATTGAATAGGCTGAGTCGGTGCTCTTAGTGCAGTGAAAGGTTGAGAGTGGACCTTATAGAGGTATAAAGGATTATGAGGGAGCAGAGGCAGGTTGGATAGGGAGGCGCTTTTTCCATTCGTAGAGAGTCAATATATAGCACAGATTTAAGATAAGAAAGCTGAGAGAAGGTTTGAAGAGAAATTATTTCACTCAGAAGGTGATGGGAATCTGCAACTCGCTGCCTGAAAGTGTGGTTGAATCAGAAACTCTCATTACATTTCAGCAGTATTTCGATATTCACTTCAGTTGCCATAACCTCCTGGGCTATCGTTCAAGTGGGCTGTGGAAAGTGAGATTTGTGTAGTCAGATGTTTGCTGACCAGCGTAGACACAGTGGACTGAATGGCCTCTTTCTATGCTGTAAAAGTCTATGAGACGGAGTTTATAAAAAAAATGAAGGATAGGAAAAAAGGAACCATGCACAAGGAATTAAGTGAAGTAACAGGACTGAAAGAAATGAATGAGATGAAAAGGAAGATGCTGAAATAAGTAGGTGGGTAAATTGCTAAGCAACATGGATAAAGTTGATTTATTTGGAGACGATTTGGTCAGACACTTATCCTAAGGGCCAGTTGTGATGTGTAAGATTGTATCCAATGCTCCACACTAATTTTATTGCATTAGTGCCAAGCAAATCGAACTGTGAACCATATATTTCTGCTCTACAAAGCACAAAGGAAATGAAGTCTGCTTCCATAAATCTCCAGTTTAATTTCTATGGAGGTACATTTTTCCAGAACACTGTAAAATCTGCTATTTTGTGTTATCTTAGGTACAATCCTCAGCACAAGACTTCCTAGGTCAGAATATATTTCTAAGGATAAGATTCCAATTAATTTGATCATAAAAAGTAAAATGTGCCTCAATTAAACATTCAACTTGTGTCAGTTTAGGCTGTGCATGCAGGTGTGTATTTAACTGATAGATCCCAACTTCAAAAAAATTGAGAATGTGAAAGAAGCTGCCAACTCATTATAACCTACTTTGAACAATTGAACAGAGCCATTAGCCAAGCTTCTGAGTGAATGTGTATGTGGGCACAATATATGGGTGATGTGTATGAGTAAAAGAGTGGACGTGTCTATCAGAAATTGAGCATGGATGAGTGTGTGTGTGTAAGAATGTTAGTGTGTCTGTCAGTGTAGGTAAATAGATATATGTGGGTGAGTGCATGTGGATAAACGTATGTGCTTGAGTGTGCCAGTGAGTGACTGTAGGGATAACTGTGTGTGTGGGCGAATATCTGTGGGTGAGTGTGTGGATGAGTGTGTTTTTGGAAAATGCGCATGAATGCCACACTCAGTCAAATGTGGCCTTGATTTTTAAGGGCAGTCACTCCACCTCACCTCTTTTATCCATGTTTCAACAAAGGCTCAAATGAGATCAGGAGCCAAATCTGAACCCAAACTACCATCTATAAGCAGGTAATCATTGAGGAACTGTTGCTTCATAGCACTGTTTATGACGCTTCCCATCATTTTGTTGATGTATGACAGTAAAAAATTACCCCAATTGTGCCCAACCTGCCTTTTGTGGGCAGGGGTGCCTGAATAATTTTCCATATTGCAAGTTTGATGCCACCCTTGTGGCTGAACTGGAAAAGCTTGGCAAAGGACACAGCTAAATCTTGAGCAAAAGTCTTCAGTCCAAATTACCAAAATGTCAGGGCCCGTAGTCTTTGTATTATCCAGCGCCTTCAGCCATTTCTTGACAGTAGGTTAAGTGAATTGAATTGGTTGAAGACGGGCATCTATGATATGCTGGCGTCTTTAGGGAGAGGCCAAGATGGATCATCCACTTGATACTTTTGGCTGAAGAATGGAGCAAATGCTTCAGCCTTGTCTTTTGCCAATGTGTTGCATTCTACCATCACTGACGATTAGAAGGCTTTTGAAATCTCCCTCTCCAGTTAGTTGTTTAATTCTCCACCAACATGCACATCCCACAGTCAACATTTTGAGTCTAATATCCAAAAAGAGTCATATGTGAGTCAAAATGCTTCTCTCTCCAGAGGTGCATGCAGACTTGCTGAGTTTCTCCAGCATATCTTGTTTTTGTTCCAACTGATGTTTGCTGCCTCTTGCTGCTTCTTAAGACCATCCAGACAAATTCTATATTTTGTTCATTCAATCCGATAACCTCCCTTTCTAATTTCCTGATATTCCTTATTATCAACACAGCTAGCAGCAGCAGTCAGGTCAGTGGCATGGTGACCGGCTCTGAGGCTCAGAGGGAAAGGGTGCAGTCAGACAGAGCGATACTGATAGGACACTCAGTTGTGAGGGGGACAGACCGGAGATTCTGTGGCCACAGAAGAGACACCAGGATGATATGTTACCTCCCAGGTGCCAGGGTCAAGGATGTCTCTGAGCAGTTGCAGAATATTCTGAAGTGGGAGGGTGAACAGCCAGAGGTCATTGTGGACATCAGTACAAATGACATAGGTAAACAAAGGGATGGGGTCCTGCAAAATAAGTATAGCGAGTCAGGTAAGAAGTTAAAAAGCAGAATCTCAAGGGTAGTGATCTCCGGATTACTCCCAGTGCCACGTGCCAGTGAGATTAGAAGCAGAAAGATAGGCCAGAGGAATCCATGGATGAGGAGCTGGTGTTGGGGGCAAAGTTTTCAGTTCTTGGATCATTGGGATCTCTTCTGGGATAGAAGTAACCTGTACAAGAGGGATGAGTTGCACTTGAACCGGAAGTTTCAATATTCTTGTGGGGAGATTTGCTTGTGTTACCCAGGAGGGTTTAAACGAGTTTGCCGGGGGTGGGGGGTGGGACTCTGAATAAGAGAGGAGCTAGCGAGAAGTCAGGAGAAAATACATTACCAATCGAGAGCAAATTTAGTATTCAGGGTAGCCAGGGACATAGTAAAGGGAAGCAAAAGACTTCTGATTAAAAGTGCATTTATTTCAACGTATGAGACCTGACAGGTAAGGCAGATGAGCTTGGAGCATGGATTGGCTCTAGGGATGGGATATTATAGCCATAACAGAAACATGGTTGATAGAAGGGCAGGACTGGCAGCTCAATGTTCAGGATAGAGAGGCTAAGGTGTGACAGAAGTGCAAGTAAACGAGGAGGGAGAGTTGCCCTTTTGTTAAGGGAGGACATAACAATAGTGCTTGGAGAGGATATGCTTAAGGAGTCATCAAATGAGACCATATGGTTAGAACATAGAAACAAGAAAGGGATGGTCACTCTGCTGGGGCTGTATTATAGACCCCCAAATAGCCAGCAGGTACTAGAGGAGCAGATGTGTAGAGAGATTGCAGATACCTGTAGGAATAATAGAGTAGTATTGGTTGAAGATTTTAATTTCGCCTGTACTGACTGGGTCACCCAGAGTTTAAAAGGCCCGGATGGGGTGGAATTTGTCAAATGTATCCAAGAAAGTTTCCTAAATCACTATATAGAGGGCCCTACTTGGGAGGTGCATCACTGGACGTCCTCTCAGGAAACAAGGTCGGGCAAGTGACTGAAGTGTCAGTCTGAGAGCACTTTGGGTCCAGAGACCGTAACTCTATTAGTTTTAACATAGTTATGGATAAAGATAGGACAGGTCCACAGGTTAAGTTGCTAAACTGGAGCAGGGTCAAATTTGAGGCCATCAGGCAGGATCTAGCAGAGGTCGATTGGGTGAGTCTGTTTGAAGAAAAAGGAATGACTGGCAAATAGGAGGCTTTTGAAAGTGTGATATCAACAGTATGTCCCTGATAGGGTGAAAGGAAAAGCTGGCAGGTTTAGGGATCCCTGTCTGATGTGGGATAGTGGGGCTTTGGTCAGGAAAAAGAAGAAGGCATACATTGGGTTTAAGCTATTGGGCTCAAGTGAATCCCTAGATGACTATAAAAAGTGTAGGAGCACATTTAAGAGGGAAATCAGAAGAGGAAAACGAGGGTATGAGATTGATCTGGCAAATCAGGTTAAAGATAATCCCGAGAGGTTTTATAACTATATTCAGGTTTAGAGGGTGGCTAGAGAGAGAATAGGTCGCCTTAAATATCATCATGGCCATCTATGTGTGGAGCCACAGGAGATGCTGTATTAAGGTGGATAAATCCCCTGGGCCTGATCAAGCTCACCCTCAGACAATATGGGAGGCCAGGGAAGAAATTGTAGAGGCCTTTGCAGAGATATTTGCTTCATCTTTAGCCACTGGTTAAGTTCCGGAAGACTGGAAGGTGGCTAATGTTGTTCTATTCTTTAAGGAAGGTAGCAAATTTGAGCCAGGGAACTACAGGCCAGTGAGCCTGACATCAGTGGTAGGCAAGTTATTGGACAGGATTCTGAGGGACAGGATCAACCAACATTTGGATAGTCAAGGTCTGATTAGGGATAGTCAGCATGGATTTGTGTGCGGGAAGTCTTGTCTGACAAACCTATTAGAGTTTTTTTTGAAGAAGTATAGATGAGGGTAGGGCAGTGGATTTTGATTGTATGGACTTTAATAAGGCCTTTGACAAGGTCCCGCATAGTCATGAAGGTTAGGTCGCATGGGATCCAGGGAGAGCTAGCTAATTGGATTTAAAATTGGCTCGATAGCAGGAAGCAGAGGTGATAGTCGAATGTTGTTTCTCAGACTGGAAGCCTGTGACTCGTGGTGTGTCGCAGGGGTGGTGCTGGAGCCTTTGTTATTTGTTATTTGTTATTTACATAAATGATCTAGATGTGAATGTACAAGGCATGATTAGTTAGTTTGCAGATGATACAAAATTAGGAGGTATCGTTGATACCTAACAAGATTATCAAAAATTACAAAGGGGTTTTGATCAGATGGGGAAGTGGGCTGAGGATTGGCAAATGCAATTCAATACAGATAAGGGTGAGGTGTTGCACTTTGGAAAGTCAAACCAAGGTAGGACTTATACACTCAATGGTAAGGTCCCGAGGAGTGTTAAAGAAAAGAGGGACCCAGGAGAACAAGTACACTGTTCGTTGAAAGTGGCATCACAGGTGGACCGGGTGGTGAAGAAGGCATTTACCATGCTGGTCTTCATCGGTAAAGGCATTGAGTATAGGAGTTGGGACGTTATGTTACAGTTGTAAAAGTCATTAGTGATGCCGCACTTGGAGTATTGTGTACAGTTTTGGTCACCCTGTTATGTGAAAGACATAGTTAAACTGGAAAGTGTGCAAAGAAGATATACGAGGATGGTGCCAGGACTAGTAGGCCCGAGTTATAGGGAGAGGTTGGCCTGGCACCAGTGAGGCCTCCTGGGGTCATGTTTACTGCACAGAAATGCCTGCTTATTCCCATATCACTGCTGCTCCTCCACTCTTCTTCCTCATCTCTATACAGCTGAGTTGTGGTACCATAGACTTGGTTCTGGCTGCACTCCCCCAAGAAACTATCACCCTCACCAGTATTCAAAACAGAAAACTGACTGGCAAGCAAGATACACTCAGAGGACTCCTGTGCTATCTGTCTGATTCTCATAGACTGCCTGGTGTTCATCCATTCCCTCGATACATTTCTGCTCTTAATCTGTAGTTTGACCATCTCTGTACACTTGTTATCCACATAGTCCTTTGCCTTGCAGATGCACAGTGCTAACTCCAGCTGCTGCGTGAATTCTGAAACCCAGAGCTTGAACTTGCAAAACCGGTGAGATTTCCTGCAAATGGGTTTATCTTGGACACATGGTGCATCGTTGATTTTGCATTGTAAGGACTACAGATATTTTATTCAGAAATATGAACCTGAAAATGGAGATATGGTTAATCACTTACTTTGTCACAACTTGAAGAAAGTAGAACTATTTGCTCACTTCTTGGTTATACAAAGACTTTGTTTAAAGAAGGTAAATTTTGATACTTTTTAAGAGCTTGTATACCTGTTTTAAGGTTGCAATAACACTCAACTTGTCTTAGCTGAGAGTATAATTTTTGGCTAATTGCTAAATTAAATAAAACATGGATTTAACATAGAAATTAATTCTTAACACTCTAATTCACCAGTTCTCAGTACAAATGATCTTTCCCATTCTAGGAATGCTGGTTAAGCAGCCTTGGTGCATTGCTGCAGTACATACTGTAGATACAGTGTGCCAGTGGGACACAGAGGAGATGCTTCAACTAATTGACAATGTTAACATTGATAAGAAAGTGCATGAATGCATTTCCACAATTGTGTGTCAGTGTTAGAGTTCACTTTGCACTGTTGTAAATATAGCCTCAGTCTGGAATCAGAGCGCAAATTGGCACTGAACCGTGTAATGATATTTCCTAAAATTTCCCTTCAATTCACTTCAGAGTTGAGTGCATTTAATGCCTAATCTTCACCACACACAAATTAGAAAGTAATTGTGTCACAAGAACACAAGGGATGGGTACAAGGGATAATCCTATAATTCCACTAATTCTAATTAATAGGCCTGAGGCCTGATAACCTGCAGCTCACCTTCATAATGTAAAGAGCTACCTGAATGTACGGTTCGTAAAGTGGAGCTGAGTTGGTGTCATTAGATTCTGGAACAGAGGAAGTGAACAATAGAGGAGGGGACGGCACCACAAGCTGGCAGCACCACACAGCTCTGCTGCGGAGAACTTCTCCTTGATTAAAGTACATTAAAAAAAACAGAAATTAAGATAGTCATTATCAACTTTCAGAATTCTTTTTCAGTACCATTGCATAGGCATCTGGACAGCTGAAAACCTAGTCAAAACCTGCATGGTATAAACTCTGATTTTTGCCTTGGGCCACATGCAAGGGGCCTAAAATAGGCCCTAGGTCTGTGTGTCAGGAATTAGATAGGCCATCCAAGAAAAGACCCAAACAATTCCTTTCTTAAAGGGCTCAGTGAACTGGTTGGGTTTTTCAATGACAATCCAGTGGCTTTAATAGTACTTTATTTTGACATTTTTAAAAAAAAGCACTAAGTACAAATTCTCAAACTTACACAGTGAGATTCAAACTCACATTCTGTGGGCCATTAGTCCAGACTATAGTAAATCATCTATTGAGACTAACTAGCAATGCTTTATTTAGCTTGTCACAAGCCACTACATTGACCTTGTGTCTCTCACTCCTGCAATTGTTTGATTTATGCTCAGAATTTCATTGATTTCATGTCATTCACTTTGCCACACAATGCCATTGTGACGGAATCACATAGTAACAGAACACCTTGATAAACAGTGTAGGGCTCTCTGTGACCTTGTTGATCTATGTCAAAACCCACACAAATTCACATCCATCAGGAAAACGCATTTTTGTAATCAAGGCACAATGAAGAACTTGCGGCTTTGATTCAGCACAACTATTGTAAACAATATTTTAATATATATCGTCTTTCAAACAGGCTCTATTCTGGCCTCCTACACATGACAATTCTTTAATTTATTTCCTTCATGGCTTTCATTAGCACATCATCCTCTGCAATATATTTAAAACAAATCTGCCAAAGTCATGGAAACCAATACTAGAAAGACGTTTCAGATTGAATCACGACTAACCTAATGATAATTGGAAATGTTTTCCCTCCATTGAGTTGACTCCCATCTGTCCCAAGGTAGTGTCACCGGTGGTAGTTCTGATTTTAATTCCAGTTGGGAGTTACACTGAAGGTGGAATCTATGGTATAGATTCCAGACTATACAAGCCTTTACCTTTAAGACAGTTACATGCTTCACAATATGTGATGTGTTGTATAAGTGTACCTGCCCTACTTTCATTCACACTTTCTGTGTAATGGAATCAGTGTAATCAGTCAATTGTGTGTAATGTACAGTAACTTCAGTAAGCAGAGAAGCAAGACTGTGTGTGCAAATCTGTGATATTCTAGTTATTCAAGCATTTAGTGTTGTTGATAAACTTTAAGAACTTGGCCCTTTGTGATGTATGCCATGCAGATTAATATAAAGAAACTCACAATCTGCAAGATGGTACCAGAAAGTGGGCACTAAAAGCTTGTCTTAAAAGCTTAAAAGCAATTTAATTTGTGGGTGTAGGTAGATGCTAAATGCTGAAAAGATGATAGCATGGCAGCTGTGAAAAGTCTTTTTCCTAGCAGCCACCAATAAGTCTGTCTGATTTCAAAGCTGAAGTTAAAACAACCAAAAGTAAAAACTACAAACCCTTGCTGAAATACAGTGCACACTCTACCTCTCTCTCATACCCTTTTCAATTACAAAAAGCATTTTTGAGAGGCTCAAGATAGCTCCAATTTTTTTAAAAAAAAAGCAATTCTGAAGGGCTGAAAGACAGTTCCAGTCTAAGACAGTGATCCTGGATCAAAGTACCAGAACAAAAACTCAAGAAAATGCTTTTTACACCAAAGAGGCCTCAGCTGTGTTCAAACATTGATCGATTCAACTATTTTCTTTTTTCTTCTGAAACCGTATGAAAATAAGAAAATAGCGCATGTGACATCATCACTGTTTCTTTGGCACAAATGTCACCTATCAGCATAAGCCTGTGACTTTCAAAGAGGCAAGAAAAGGTAATGAAAGGAAGAGAAGCCAGTAAACAATAAAACAGAAAAAAACATTAATTTATATGTAGTCTTCTATATTAGCATTTTAGAACACATAAAGCCATACAAAAGAAATTTGAAAAGCACATATCTAACCATGGACTGGCAATTCATTGTCATTCTGTCAGCACTTCAGTTACTTAAAGAAAGAATCAATCTCTACTTAATGAATCAGGAAATAACTGATAAAGAATGACACACAGTCAAGTTTCTTCTCACTTTACATGCTGAAGGGTGAGGAAAAAGGAAGTCAATTACATCAACCTCAACAGATGAGAGAACTTTTCCTTCCACATGACAATCCTTCTGAGCCATGGTGCATGATTACAAATGATACTTCCATGTACAAAGACATGGATACTAAATTCCATTTTAAATCAAGTATACCACCAGCACAACTGTTTGTTTTAACACATTGAACAAACTGAATGTGGCAATCAGTTCTCCTCAACATACTGTGTCTAACAGTGGTCCATTGTACACAAGTGCACCATACCAAGGTGCGCAGAAAATGGGATGTTTAACATATGACCTGTTCTCCTCACCAGTCTTCGTCAAATGGTCACACGGAATACACTGCTCGTGCGGTAAAGTCCATGATAATTAATTGTGAAGCAACTTGCCAAGATTTTCAGGTCGTCAAATCTATGTGCTATTTATCAAGACAACAATTTACCCTTGCCAACAGCTCTTGTGTTTGGAAGACAAATCCACACTGTTCTTCCCTCCCACATTCTCACCTAAACAAAGTGCACAACACATTGTAGGGAGGAAGGGGGGAAATGGCTTAAAAGTATGATCAATGGGCATGCAAACAATTATCCCAATTTGAACCAGGACAAAACGTATGAGTCTGAGATTTTCATATGAACAGATGTTCTGTTGGAAAGATATTATGTCATTGTATCCAACCTAGGTCATATGAAATCATAATGAGAAATGGTCAAATTCTGCAAAGAAATAGTCAATGTATCCAAACAATAAATCATCAGTCACCTATCACACAGGATGACAAATCAGATACTAAAGATATCATACCAGACAACAACTATCACATTTGCACCAAATGATATACACACATCCATGACACAAGACAGCATACTGCTTAATGAAGCTACACTGCCAGGTCATGATAACTGTATTGGGACTAGATCTGGTTATGCTATATTCTATCCATGTATTGTCCGGAGATATAAAGACCAAATCTATACACATCCTTGCACATGTTTATCAGAAAGGGGTTCCCATTTTTCAATAGAAAAGTTGGGGTGGGGGGCACAGAATGGCCAGAGTGGCCTATACTTTAAATACAGTTAAATGTCATCATAGCATGTGATGTTCTGGTATGACTGCCTTTAGTCCTTCTCTTTATATAATGGAGTCATCGTAGTCAGTCAGTTATATGTGTAACATACAACAAGAACAGTGATATAGATCCCAGACTATCTGTGTAAATCTGTGATATCAAAGTTGTGTAAATGGTTAATGTTGTGAATAAACTTTAAGACATCTGTCTCAACAAGAACCCAACTATTTGTGGTATATGTTAATTGGACTAACATATAGAAAATCACAAACCACATCTGTGGCTAACCCTCAAGGTGTCTCGTTAGAGCTCATTGAATTGAGGATAATATACAGACAGAGGATGAAAACAGGGAGTCATTTTCAGGATGGTGGAGTGTATCTGCTATAAGCCTCAGGGACCAATGCTTGTTGCCTCTGTTATCTCAACGGCTGAGATGAGTGAACCAGGTTTAAGCAAGCTTGCATTTACTGACAATCTGAAGCTAGGTTCGAATGTAGGCCATCATATCGATCAGTTATGAGGGGAACGCTAATGATCAGAGAGACAGTAATATAGTAATAATGTCACTGGACTAATAAGTCAATTAATGGAAATCTGAAAATGAGAACTTAATAATAATGACAGTGAAACAATCAATTGTTGTAAAAACCTAGTAGGTTCATGAATGTCCTTAAGTGGAGGACATCTGACATCTTTACCTGGTCTGACCTATACATTACTCCAGACCCATAACAATGCAGTTGACTCTTAAATATCCTCTGAAACAGCATAGCAAGGCACAAGTTCAAGTGCAGTTAGAGATATGCAATAAATGATAGCCTTGTCAGTGACTTCCTTTGCCATGAAATTTAAAAAATTGAGCAAGATGGTGGCAATGTAGAAAGAAAGAAAGTGCAATGGCAAGTAAATAATGATAATCAGAGGGATTTGGGTATTTTTGGTTGCAACTCATGAAACACAGAAAGTTAAGAGGCAGGCATACCAAGCAATTAGGAAGATAAATGGCATATTGGCCTTCTTTGCAAAATGATTGTAAGTTTAGATTATGATAGCCTTGCTTCAAGTATATAAGGATTAAATTAAAATACATCTAGAGCACTGGATAAAGTTTGGGCTTCATTACCTAAAGATGTATTTGATTCAGAGGGAATGTGGCTAATGTTTACAAGATTCATTAATGGAATGAGAGAGCTATGCTGTGAAAAGAAATGAGTAAAATGGACTGTATTCTCTGGAGGTTAGGAAAATAAGAAGTGATTTTGAAATGTATAAAAATTCTTTGAGGACTTAGCATGGTAGGTGCTAAGAGGTTGTTTCCCCAGCTGGAAAGTCTGAAACTAGCACTCCTACAAGATCTGTCACTTAAAAAATTCTTACAGATTTGATCATCTTTGAGTTCTCTAGCTAGAGCTGTGATGGTCGGACAATGAGTATATTCAAGACTATGGATAGATTTTGAATACTAAGGAAATCGACTGTTGTGAGGAAGGGATGAGAAAGTGAAGTAATGGAGAATTCAATAATATTGAATGGCTGAATAGCCAACTTATTCTTAACATATAGCATCTATTCCTTATGTTTTCTCAATATTGTCAAAAGGCTTTTCTGCTGGTGAAGTATTTTTTGAAGTGCCATTTTGAAGTAGCCATTCAGGATAGCCAACATAGGCACAGCAAGATCCCATACTAATACAATCTGTTTATTTTAATGTAAATGCTGACTACAGTACTGTACAAAACTCGCAATTCTTTTTTACAAGTAGTGCCATGAAATCATTATCATGCACCTGACAGGGTCAACAGGGGCTATTAGTTTAACATTCCACCCTCCCATAAAAACACCACTTTGGCAGCGCCGAATTCCATTGGTACTGCACTGGAATGCCAGCCTAGGTTCTGCATTTACTATTCATGTTGGGTTCAAACTCATAACCTTCAGAAGCATGAATACAATCCACGTGGTTACAGCCAAAATCTGTGAATGCAGGCTGGCTTGGGTTTCAATGTGATTCCTTTGATAACATCTGACCTATTGAAGCTCACATATCAGTATTGGGCACTGGAAAGTCTGCAGTCACTCGTGATGATATATTCTAGCCAAAGGCTAGTGAATATCATTCCTGCAGAACAGGAGAAAAAGCAACAAATTCCTTTTACAAAGGAGCTCAAATCTAGCCCCACATTAAAACACATATTGACTTATTTTTAGTGTCAGTGTCAGAACTTTTCAATGTAGAAGTGACATAATGCTGGTAATTAAATTGATATTATGCCTAATTTGCAGCTTAATGCATAATTGCACTAATGATTGTTTAATGTTTTGTGCAATTTTTTTTCCCCTTTAAGCAAAGTTGATTAAATAATAAACTGTTTAGGTCTGACAATTCCTGGGGACAATTGCTCAACATATAAATCAACATTTGAATGTTGCTTGCTGCATTTAAAGCTGAACACAAAACAAAAAATAATAAATATTGTTAATACTGTACATTTATTAGGCAGGGATAACATTAGTTTGAATTGCATTTATCTTTCAACATGCCCTTATAAAGTGCAAACCTGTTCGTCTGACACTGATGATATTCCTTCCAGGAAGAAATTGAAGTGTTTCCAGCAGTTTTTGGTCTTTTCATTTTCTCAGGGTGTTATATTTTGCAAATTAGATGGAACTGGAGGAGAGTCTCACCAGTTAACGGCACATACCCAACAGTCAAGATGTTGCTTTCTTGGAAATTAATGTCAGAAAGTTTCTGTAAGTGGCGTTCTCTTCACCAGTACTGATTCAGGAAACTAATCCCACCCCCAGCTGTACAACATTTTAGGATGCTTTTATTGCTACAATACATCACATGTAATGAGTTGGAAGCCACTGTGAGATTCACACTCCTGTTTAGTGCAACATTTAAACATTTGGTGTGACCACACTATAATGAGCTTGTGTGATAGGTGTGAACTTGCACTCACATTTGCTTTGCAAACCTTACGAATATTTGTTAATTTAACATAACTCTGAGAACCACTCCGAACCACTTGGGTCCTTCCTTCTATTGGGTATGCTGTCCAATAAAATCTCAAGCATCCACAATATGGAAACATTCAGCACAGATGTTAGCCAATTGGCTCATTGTGCCAGGGCTAGCTCTGTCAAACACCTATGCAATTACTCCTCTTCCTCATTTTCTTCCCTATAGACCTGTGAATATCCCCGTTAAAGTATTTATCCACTCGCCCATTGAAAAGTACCATTAACTCTGCTTCACCCACCACATTATAAAATAATTCCAGCAATCCTTGAGACAGAAACACCTTGGACCAAATTTGGCTGTCCAAATGGAGGCAGGAATTGGGTTGAGAAACTTAAAATTGTGACTTTTAGTCCTGAAATATCCTCTGTCTTGCTGACACTGTGCTACTTACATCTGTCCTTTTCGTAGGCTGAGAAAGCCTTGCTTGCAAAATGCACACACAAATCTCTTCTGAGGTGAGGGTCACTATTATGTGACTATGAGAAATTTGAATTTCCTTCCCCACATATTTGTGTGTGCTTTGGCAGTCCTAAAATACCTACTAGGTTTGGGAGTTTGTGACCACCGGTGTTGTGGAGGGGAGGAGTCTGCTAAGGAGTCTAGAACATTCTGACAGGTGAATGTTAAATATTGACGCTGTATTGTGATTTACTTGTGTTCCACTGCAAGGATTCATCTTAGGGTTCTATCCTGAAATATTAAGTTGACCATTACATTGGTCATCAGTATTAAGTGGTGAGGTCCATTAGAGTACCATGGGAAAGTTCTACACTGGCTTCAAAACGGTTGAAACTTGTGTTTGGAACTCTCTTGTAATGACTTTGACTATAAATTAAGTGCATAAGATCTTTAGCTTTGAAAAAAAATTGCCCTGCTGTTGATTATTTTGTAAATTAAACACCTCATCCATTCACATGATAGATAGCAAATATGCTTTAAAATGGAAAAGAACTACCATCTACGCTTAAAAAGCAGGCCTTTTTTTTAGTTTCAATAGAATGCGGTATTTTCAGCTGAGTATATCATGAATGTCTAATTGTTTTTCAAAAGTCCAACAGCCACTGATCTGAGGAGTCATGATTAGATTTTGACTGAGAAGTTTAAAAGTTATTAAAGGATTATTGTCTTTGATGTGGTAAGTAAGTAAGTGATTTTATTTACAACAGATCGACCATTTGAGGAGATTAAATTTTCATATATTTTTATTATGAAAAATGCTTTAAAAACAACTCCATTTGCTTGTTAGAAACTTATCTTTAAAATGTCCATTTCATAGGTTTTCCAAGGTGTGTTCATGGTGAATAGTGGCTGAGTGGCTATGCGGTTTACATGGAGAAAATGAGGGAAGGTGGAGCTCTAGGGACCATAGGGAAGTATGACAAAGATGGGGAGTAGGAGGGAGCTACAGAATTTCAAGGAGAAAGAAGCAAATAAGCAAACATCGGAGGTATGAGGGAGCATGATGGTGAGCACAATGTGGAGTTGGTGACTGGGGCAGAAGAATTATAAATGGGAGTGAGGTGCTGTCCTTGAAAGCTGAGAGAGGCCTTCTACTTAGTCAGCATTGGCACCCTCACTTTCCCACACTCCATCACAGTACACAAAACTCAAGCTGTCCCTGTTCACATCTCTCAGAGACAGAGCTGCAGTGCAAGGTAACAGTTCTAAGCCAGGCTTATGTTTCGGAAATCACTCAATGGTCCATCTCTGTGTGTGGAATCGGAAAACAAATACTTCTTGTTTCTCTCCAGGAGAATTAAGCATCACAGTGCTCTGCTTAGTTTATTCAACATCTGATGACAATCTTACTTCCCACCATATCACAATCAATGGCAATAATAATGAGCTCTACTGGTAGGTTACTAGAATACATCAATAGAATATAAATACTCTTTTTAAAAGAAAGATGTGAAAGTTATGTCTCAAGATCTACACTTTAATGTTAACTAGTAAACATTCAGTTTATGTAAACTTGCAAGAATGGTTAGTATCTGAAACAACCCCACAGAGGCCAGGATTCTGTCACCAAGTCACCCTATATTTACATGTGGAGAGTCCTTGGCACTGAGCCAGTTCCCTCAGAGCAAGCTCTCAGCGTGAACAGAACCTCTGACACTCCTGTTCTTATCTGTCAGCCAGGGCTCCCTGAAGGGACCAGATTAACAGCCCCAATCAGGGAACTCATATTCTATGATGTCTACCTGGCTGACCTCATCACAATCACTACATCCCACCCCCCACTGAATCTGAGGGCATCGACCATTTTCTTTGTAGCTCCTTTTAGCACTGGGTCAGGTTCCTCCAACTCTGCCTCTGATACGGGTAGCATGTATTGCACAGTAGCTCACCTCTCGCACCCAGAGCGTCTTGGAAGAAAGTCATTCTCCTCTTCAGGCAGTGAAGGCATCACGGTGGCAACATCTGTTGTGTCCATCCTGGATTCCAAGGTAACCTCAACGCTTGATGGAGAAGGAGAACCCACGGGCTTTGGAATAAAAAGCTGTTGAGGATCCAGGTGTGGTTTCCTCCTGCACCGTTTATGAGTTTGCAGCTTTCGTATGTTCTATGTCCATGTTCAGGACTGTCCCACCTACCTGGAGTTTTTACATCACTGGACCTGACCTCGCATCAACCATGCCTCTTACTCCTGCAGGGCTACTCCTGTGGTTCCTACACCAAACTTTATCCCCTCAAGTAGTGGAGTCTTATGTCCGGCTTTGGTGTTCCTGATGCTGTCCACTCCCCTTCCCCAGGTCCGGGAAGTTGAAATTTAACCTGGTGCGGAGTCTTCTCCCCATTAGCAACTCTGCTGGAGCTATGCCTGTAGTCGCATGACGGGTGGTCCTGTAACCTCATAGAGGGGAAACCAAGCAGAGGCTTGGGGACCGCTTTGCAGAACACCTACGCTCAGTTCACAATAAACGACTGCACCTCCCAGTCGCAAACCATTTCAACTCCCCCTCCCATTCCTCAGACGACATGTCTGTCCTGGGCCTCCTGCAGTGCCACAACGATGCCACCCGAAGGTTGCAGGAACAGCACTTCATATTCCGCTGGGGAACCCTGCAGCCCAATGGTATCAATGTGGATTTCACAAGCTTCAAAATCTCCCCTCCCCCTACTGTATCCCAAAACCAGCCCAGCTCGTCCCCGCCTCCCTAACCTGTTCTTCCTCCCACCTATCCTCTCCTCCCACCTCAAGCCGCACCCCCATTTCCTACCTACTAACCTCATCCCGCCCCCCTGACCTGTCCGTCCTCCCTGGACTGACCTATCACCTCCCTACCCCCCCACCTATACTCACCTTTACTGGATCCATCCCCACCTCCTTGACCTGTCTGTTTCCTCTCCACCTATCTTCTCCTCTATCCATCTTCTATCCACCTCCCCCTCTCTCCCTATTTATTTCAGAACCCCCTTCCCCTCCCCCATTTCTGATGAAGGGTCTAGGCCCGAAACGTCAGCCTCCCTGCTCCTCTGATGCTGCTTGGCCTGCTGTGTTCATCCAGCACTACACCTTGTTATCTCAGATTTTCCAGCATCTGCAGTTCCTACTATCTCTGAAACCAGGACAGTTTGGTATCGAGTGAAGCTGTAACTGTTTCTTTAAGCCTGCCTTCAAAGTTTGGACTGCTCTTTCTGCCAAACCATTGGATGATGGATGGTATGGAGCTGTCGTTATATGTCAAATACTATTCAGTTTAGGAAATAATGAAATTTCCTGCTGGTAAACAAGGGCCTGTTATGTGTGATGCACACTACTGGAAGTCCATAAATTGCAAAAAATGTATGCAGTTTCTCTATTGTCATTCTCATGTTTGACCAATGAACTCTATTCACTACTTTGACTGAGTGTGCACAATGACTGAGAACATTGAGCCGTGAAAGGACCTGCACAGTCAACATGTAACTGAGTTCAGAGTTCACCCTGCCATTCTTCCCAATGTGGGGGAGCTGCTGGCATCAATTTTTGTCCTTGTTGGCACCCTGGGCACTGCCCCAACGCAGCTATGTCTGCATCTAATCTTGGCCACCTGACATAACTTCTCACCAAAATCTTCATGTTAGAAACCCCTGGAGACTCTGGTGGAGTTCAACTAGTATTTGGCGGTGAGCTTTGCTCAGGACAATCACTCTGGCTCCCATAATAATACGCTGTACTCAACTGCGATCTGGTCTCTCCAGGTCCAAAAAGGTTTCATTTCTGGATGTGACAGCTCTTTAGCTTCCCCCATCACCACCAGCCATTTCAGTTTTTCCAGGACTGGCTTTTTCTGTGTCCAAAGTCTGATATTGCCAGCTGTGATTGAAAGTGTGTCCAGAAAATTTAAAACCATTACGGACTCTTCCAATTGTGGTACCACCGCCGGTGTATCTGACAGTGGGAGGCAGCTCAATGCATCTGCATTTGCTACTTGGCCTCCCGGATGATGTTCTACCTTGTAATTATACACACTTGGTATTAGAGCCCACCACAGAATTCAACCTGAGGCTATGGTTGGCATTGCCTTGTCCTTTTTTAGTGGGCTTAGCAGGGATTTGTAGCCCATTATTATTACAAATTTATATCCGTAAAGGTATTGGTGAAAGTTCCTGACTCCAAATATGACCGCCAAACCTTCCTTCTCTCCATGGACATATTTATGCTCTGCAATTGCCAAAGCCCTGGATGCATATGCTATTGGGCATTCCCCTCCATGGCCACCTATGAGCTAATATTACCCCAACGCCGTACGAGCAGGCATCACATGTCAATACCAAAGCTCATTGGATTCACAGTGTACCAACAACGTAGAGGATGACAGCTGTTTCTTCACTTCCCTGAAAGCTATGGCTTGGCTATGCAACCATTTCCAAGGCTGACCCCTTTTTAGGAGTTGATGTAAAAGTGCCAGGATGGAGGCCAAGTTAAATATGAACTTTCTGTAATAATCGCAAGCGGTTTACTGTTTGTTTAAAATCCCCAGAAAAGCAAATCAACCTGTTGGGTTTCACAATCACTAGAACTGGTACTACCCATTCTGCAAACTGGACTGTTTTGATGGTTTCTTCACTGAAGTGGATTTCTGCTCCACTAGCCGCATTTTCCAATGTTAAAGCCAGTTGTAGTACCTGTTTGAAGTCTAGTTGGCCTTCAGCTTTTTATGGTTACATCATTAATCCCACATACCAAACTCATTAAGAGTTAAACCAAAGTGGCATGCCTCTGCCAGTCATCTTAACCTAGTCAAAAATCTCAATATAGATTCCCCAGATTCTTGAATCACCAAGTAAAACCAATAGCATCTCAGAATTTGAGGAGGTTTAGGGTCATAATATTCCTTAACTAAATCTGTCAACTCTTGAAAGGTTTTAGTATCTGGTGCCTCAGAGAAAGTTAGGCACCTAAATAATCAAAAAAGCTGCGGGTCCACAAGCTGTCAGGAGAATTACTCATTAATTTTCATCTGCCCTGGACAAAATAATGCGTTTTTTCCACGTACTGGACCGAGCCTTCAATGGCAGAATCAAATGATTTAAGCTTCCCAAATAACATCATGATGCCAGCAATGTTTACGCTAACTCAAACAGATTGTTGCAAGCAAATTTCTTCAGGAGAGTGCTTTTCTCTCACTGCCGCTTCACAGAAGCTGGTATCCTGTCACCAAGTCACCCTTTATTTACACATAGAAAGTCCTTGCCAGCTCCCAAAGTGAACTGCATGTCTGACACCCCTGTTCTTATCTGTCTGCCAGGGCTCCCTGATTGGACCAGGTTAACAGCCCCAATTAAGGAACTCCTTCTATGAGGTCTACTTGGATGACCTCGTTACAATCACTACAGCCTCGACCTGTACCTGCGTACATTTTATATGAATTGATGTGTAAAATCATTTTATGGTCACTGCTGACATAGTGTCAATTGAGGACATTTGCTGAATCTTTCCATGATAGAATAATCCTGGCAGTAATTTGAGTTGAATGCGTCAATGACAAGAATAGAAATGGCACAAGAGTAATTTATACATCTCACTTTTCAATGTTGGTACCCTAATAAATGTATGCTCCCACATTTTAGGGTGAGCAATGTTTATATGTGTGTTTGAACAAATGGTTATACGTACAAGTGGATGATATTTGCATGCTTAATTGGAGAATGCTTGTAAGTGAACAATGTTTTCATGTACAAATGGCCAACATTATTAAGGTCAAGTGAACTAAATGGCTAGCTTTTCCAAAGACCTAAGACAGTCAGATGGGCTGTTCAGTATAATCAAATTCTATAATTATTACTTATGGTTTCTACAATAGAGGATCATGGACTTGAAACGTCAACTCTGGCTCCCTTCAAAGATGCCGTTGGACCTGCCGAGTCAATCCAGCATTTTCTACTCTTATTCCACAATAAACAAAAGGCCATTTCAATGAAACTTGAAGACAAAGGACCGCTATAACAATTCCAAAAGACCAAGGACATCAAAATGGATACTATGGATCAGATTGTGAGGCAAAGAGAGCTTTATCTTTGTCTATGTCAATTGAGCTCTCATCTGTTGCATAGAATATATCTCGGATGTAGTTGCTGCCCAGGCAAGACAATAAACCTTGTGACTGGGGTAATCAATATAGTCTCTGAGATGGAGGGAGGTGGAATTATAGTTGAATGGATTTAAAATCCTTGCTCCTCACCATAAAATCTCCCTTCAAAAATGAATCCAATAGTAACAGTACAGAGTAACAATAAGAAATGTGAAAAGATTTGCATTCTCTCAGGAAACCTTGGAAGACTCTATCGAAATAAGTCAGGTTTATTAAATAAATCCAAGCATATTTTTCCTAATGTTGTTATGGAGCCCCTTCTGAATTGTTTGAAATTAAAAATAGCTTTCCAAATGCTACAAAGTATTATGTTAAAGCTGACTGGCCAGCTGAAGAACTTAGATATTACTTAGGTTCAAAACTGTTCCTGATAGAAATTAATAAGGTTATAGCACACCATTAATAAATAACAATAGTCATTCTCAGATGCTAGAAAGCAGCTAATTGCCTTTCTGTAAATTATGGCTCTATCTTAGATCCACACAGCTAGGAAAATAGCTATTTGTGATGGTCTCTCACATAGCCAAATTGCAACTCATTTCTCCCATGTAGCTGTAAAAATGTCATGTAATATTTTGTAATTTAAACATCTACAATAGTCACTGCCACCTTTCCCTGTTGTGAAAATGTGGATCACAAGCTTTCACTTCAGTAGTTACTGTTAGCACCTGGGGTCCCCAAAGCCCACCCACCCATGTCACATGATCCCATGTGGATCTGTAAACCAAAAGAACCAATTTTACCATATGATCCTTTACTGAAGAAATTCTCAAAAAGATTTCACTTTTTCTAACTTCTAGTTTAACACAAGTCAGAATCCACATAAATTTGTGCACAAATCACAGCCAGTACAAGCTAGAAATTACACATGGATGAGCAGATATAATAAGACAGGTCTCTCAGATTTTCTGGCACTCTACTTTGCCTGTCCTTCCCAAAGTTTCTTCATCAGGGCAGAATTCCAGTCACTACCCCTTCATGGACTTAGTAAATTCTTTTCGGCAACAGCTTCTGCATAAACAGGAATCTGAAAATCAAAGAACTGCCGACACTGGAAGTCTGAAACAAAAACAGAAGTAGCTGGAGAAACTCAACAGATCTGGCAGCAACTGTGGAGAGAAAGCAGAGTTACCGTCTCGGGTCCAGTGACCCTTCTGTGGTTTCCAACAGTTTCTGTTATTGCAAACAGAAATCTGCCTGTGCAATTCTTTCTGTAACCTTTCCAATTCTCTGCTCCTATTACTCATGGTAGCAGGAATCCACTATAATATATTTATATTCACATGATAAGACTGCAACAGAATACTCATTTATTTAGAAATAAAAGAAACAATGGCAGCAGTCCCAAATGTGCTTGCTGACTGCTCAAAAATCCAGCTCTTCAACTCAACTTGCTGACCACCTCCTCCTTCTCGATTTTTTCCTCTTACCTGCCTGTCAAATGACCTCGACACTTTAAGTAGCTTCCTGTAGGTGTTCCTTCCTTGTCAAGGGTCACCAGGTCACATGAATCAATTTATTTTATAATCCAAAGTTATAATGGAATCCTTTACAGTCGATATGAACTCTTAAAAGTCCATTTCAAATATCGTTAAAGGCAATTCAGTTTCCCCAATTATTTCAAGGTAGACTCGGTCCTCATTATCCACTGATTTACAGCCCATGGGTCCACAGATTCGTGAGGTCAATCACAGGCCTGTCATTTTTGTTTTCCCTGTTGTCTTAACTAGTCTGCCTCGGTAAACATTACAGAGTCCATTGTGATGTACATAAGAGGTACATAGGGGTGGTATTGCTGATTTTTATTATCCGTGGGAGATCTGTGCCCCTAGCCCTTGTGGATAATGAGGACTGAGTGTCATTACCAATTTTGCTTATGACTACTACAACTGAGTCAAAGGCTTTCACACATGTTTGACACAATAATTAACCTCTGGATGAAAAATCAATGTTTCCCGTTACGTGAATGTCAACCTTCTGACTTTTTTTTAAACGATATAGTATATACCGTAAATAGGGCAAGATTCAGTGATCTACTTGACCACTTATCCCTATGTCATCTGAAGGCTACATCCCTTGGAGTAGTTATACTTGTCCAACTGAACAAGACGGCATTGACCTAAAAAATACAAGGACATTTACACAATATTCTGGGTGTTACCACCTTGTCAAGTACCATTAGATTGGCAATAGGTGCGTCTGTTTCAAAACAGAAGAAACGCGGCCCTACAAAGTACACAAAGAAAGTTCTTCCTAGTCTCACAACAAAATAGCCCAGCTTGCCGTCAGCTGTTGTCTATTCTATCTCAATCCCAGCCTCACACTGTTGGCCATGCATGGTTCCCCTTCACCTCCCCCACCTTGGCCTTTGTATGGTCCCCCCTTTGTGTGCTGGCTGGAGTGTTAGTGTGCTGCTAAGGCAAAAGTTCTAAATCAGGACAGAGTGACGTGGCTTTGAGTAAAGGCTGAGGAGCTGATAGCTACCTCGGAGCTTGAGTTTCATCTGTGACAGCAGTATCGTAGGGATGCTCTTACATTTGCAAATGCCTACCTGCAGATAATCCAAGGCTTGCTGTCTGCACCATTCAACAGTCAGTTTGCATGCTATTTTCATAACACGTTTGCTGTGGAGTTACTGATTCCAAGCAGCCAACACTCTAACACTGCATAAGGACTGTGCAATGCCGCCAAAATTGTTTTACCTTTGGAATGCAGCTACCAATTGCACATTTACAGCCAGTACAGTAAAGGATATTCTATTTCATTCTATTTACCACATGTAACCGACTGCACGCTGCTGCCAGGCAGGCTGCCAATATCGCACAGAAGTTGCCTCCAGGAAAAGTAGGTAAAGGGGGGAACACATTGGAGAAACAAGTACAATGCACATTTCTCTGGTTTTGTTCACTTCCTCAACCCAAAATCCATCTCCAAGGACCTGGTAAAATTCCTCCCAATGTAAAGATGGATTGATGATAAATACACAAAATTCTCAGGCAGTAAAGAACAACTTGTCCAACAAGTTAGGGAAGTGGGTTGTTGAAGGCACTCGATCAGTAAGCTTCCTATGAGCAATTGGGAAGGAGCATATCCTGACAGAGGCAAGGCCTGGGTGATTGCGTATTTCTGGGAATTTGGAGTACCATGGGAAATCAAGGAAGAGGTGAAAAGGTGCATTTTGCTTTTTTGTTTTATTCATATCTTTAAGTTTTTTTGTGGTTTATCCTTTGTAAGGCTACATTCTTCAGTTTCAACTGAGCAGAGAGAGGGAGTCAGCAACAGGATAAATTGTGACCAGGATCAGAGGCCCAGCAATTCAGCTTCAATTGAATAGAGGGAGGGGAGTCCTAGTTTAAAAACTGAAGCTTCAGGGGTCTGCAGATTGGGAAAACAAATCAAACCGTGACAGCATAGGAAAGTGGTGTGTTGATTAGCTTGTGATTTTATTTTTTGGAAGAAGGGATTAACTAATAAATAACAGAAATAAATGAAAGTCAAAGCTAATATAAAAATGTAATGTAAGTAAGCAAATGTAAGGGAAGTAAGTTAATAGTATTCTTACAAAAGAATAATAAATATGTTATTTTAAAAAAAGGGAGTAACTAGGGGATTAAAGGAAAGTATTGCAGTAGAGATTGCACCCATGATATGTTCCTCTTGTGGTATTTGACAAATTATTGAATCTTCAGTTCTCCCTGTTGACCATGTGTGCAGGTAGTGTGTCCAGCTGCAGCTACTGACTAACTGTATTTCGAAGCTGGAGCTGTGAGTGAATTCACTGTGGAGCATCCACGATGATGAGCATGTCCTGGATAGCATGTTCTGTGAGATGGTCACAATGCAGGTGAAGAATGAACAGGCAGAAATGGTATGGGTGACCACCAGGCAGAGTAGAGGGAGGCAGGTAGAGCAGGAGTCCCCTGTAACCACTCCCCCCTTTCTAACAGATATACTGTTAGAGGAAATGACTCTGCAGGGAAAGCAGTTAGAGTCAACATCATGGCACCATGAGTGGGTCTGCTCCACAAGAGGAGAAGCAGAAGAATGGCAGGGCTATAGTGGTCGAGGATTCCATTGTAAGGGGAACAGACAGGTGCTCCAATGGTCGCAAAAGAATCTCGAGAATGGTATGTTTCCTCCTTGGTGCCAAAGTCACTGAATGACTGCAGGGCATTCTGTAGGGGCACAGCAGACAGACAATGATCATGGTACATATTGTTACCAACCACATAGGAAGAAAAAGGGTTGAGGTTCTGCAAGCAGATTTTAGGGAGCTAGGAAGTATGTTAAGGAATAGGACCCAAAAAGTAGTAATCCCTGGATTACTTCCAGTGCCTCATGCTAATGAATATAGAAATAGGACGTTAGTCCAGATGAATGCATAGCTGATGAGGCGGTGCAGGAGGGAGAGCTTTAGATTTCTGGGACATTGGGATGGTTTTTGTGGGGGGTGGGACCTGTACAAAATGGACAGGTTATATCTGAACCAGAATGGGACCAGCATCTACGTGGGGAAATTTAATAATGCTGTTGGGGAGGGTTTAAACTGACTTAGCAGTGGTGAGGGAATCCAGAGAGAAGGTTCATCAGAAGGAGATGAACTGCCAGAATTAGAACAGACAGCAAGGAATTCAAGATAGCATGGAAATTATAGGCAATTCAGGCACAAGAGAGTTTGGATGGTTTTTGTTTTAATGCAAGGAGTCTGATAAACGAGGCAGATGAGTTGAGGGCACAATTTAAAACATCAGAATATGACACCTTTGCTGTCACTGAAATAATGTTAAGAGAGGGACAGAATTGGCAGCTCAATATCCTAGGAAATAGGATGAGACAGGGAAGGAGGTGAAAGAGTGTCACAATATTGATCAGGGAATCAATTACAGCAGTAAGGAGGGACAACATCTTAGAAGATTCCTCAAATGAAGCCATATGGGTAGAACCCAAAAACCTGAAAAGAACAGTCACATTGCTGGGAGTGTACTAGAGGCATCTCAATATACCGGGAGAAATAGAAGAGCAGATATATTGGCAAATTTCAGAGAAGTGTAAAAGTAATCAGGTAGTGGTTGTAGAGGGTTTCAACTTTCCCAATATTAGCTAGGGTAGTTATAGTGTAAAAGTTTTACAGGGAGTGAAATTCTTAAAATGCATCCAGGAGAGCTTTTTAAGCCAGTATGTTTTTTAAGACCCTATAAGAGAGGGGACAATCCTGGATTTGATTTTAGGTAATGAAACTGGATAAGTTTTTGAAGTTTCAGTGAAGCAGTATTTGCAGACAAAAATGGGCCTGAAACAAAAGTTCTAAAATGAGGGAAGGCCGATTTTAATAAGATCAGGTATGATTTGGCCAGAGGGACTGGGAGCAGATACTTTTAGATAAATCTATGTCAGAGCAGTGGGATGCATTCAGGATAGAAAGACAAAGGGTGGAACCAACAAATCCTGTGAACCCTGGATAGAAAGGAACATACAGGATTGGATAAAGAGAAAAAAGGACACTAATGGCATATACTGAAGGTTCAAAACAGCAAAAACCATAGAGGAGTACAAAAAATGCAAAAGAGAACTTATGAAGAAAATTAGGAGAGCAAAAAAGGGAGTATGAAAGAATAATGACAGACAAAATAAAGGAAAATCCTAATTTATTATACAAGTGTATTAAGAATAAAGGATAACTAGGTAAGTGTAGGACTCATTGAGGACCACAGTAGTAATTTATGCATGGAGCCAGAGGATGTGGGTAGGATTATAAATGAACATTTCGTCTTAGTTTTCACTAGACAGGGTAAAGAAATCAGGGAGCAGGACTGTGATATACTTAAAAGAAACTAACATAAACAGAGAGGAGGTTCTGAGTGGTTGGCGAGCTTAAAAGTAGATAAACCTCTGGGGCCAGATGAAATGTATCCCAGCCTGCTGAGTGAGGCAAAGGAGGAAATAGCAGGGGCACTGGTTGTAACGTTCAATTCCTTGCTGGCACAGGAAAGGAGCCAGAGGACTAGAGGACAGACACTGCAGTACCATTATTCACCAAGGGAGAAAGGGATAAACCAGGAAACCACAGACCAGTCAGTCTAACCTTGGCAGTGGATAAGCTATTGGAAGCAATTCTGAGGGACAGAATTAATCTGCGCTTGGAGAGGTAGGGAGTAATAAAGAACAGTCAGCGTGGTTTTGTTAAAGACAGTTCATGCCTGACTAAAATTGATTGAATTTTTTGATGCGGCAACCAGGTGTGTAGCTGAGGGCAATGCATTCAATGTCGTTGACCTAAACCTCAGCAAGGCTTTTGGTAAGGTCCCATATGGGAGACTGGTAGCGAGGGTAAGAGCCTATGGAAAATTTGGCTAATTGGATCCAGAAGGCATATGGATTAGCCTTTATTAGCTGAGACAAAGAGTTGAAGAGCAGAGTCATTTTGCTGGAACTGTATAAAACATTGGTTAGATCACAACTAGAATATTGTGCGCAGTTCTGGAATCCACATTATAGAAGGGGATGCAGGGGAGATTTACCAGGACTTTGCCTGGGCTGAATAGTTTTAGTTATGAAGAGAGATTGGATAGACTGGGGCTATTTTCCTTAAAGCAGAGGAGACTAAGGCAGGGTCTGATTGAGATGTAAAATCATGAGGGGCATAGATGGTGTAGACAGGAAAAAACCTTTTCCCCTTGGCGCAGGGATAAATGGCCAGATTTAAGGTAGGGGGAAGAGGTTTAGAAGGGATGTGAGGAATCTGGAACTTATTGCCTGTAAGGGGTAATGAAGACAATTACCCACATAACACATAAGAAATATTTAGTGGTACACTTGTGGTGTCAAGGTATACAAGACTCTGGTCCCAGTTCTGGAAAATGGGATTAGAATAGTTAGATGGTTGTTTTTGACTGACACAGACTCAATGGGCTGAAGGACCTTTTACAATATTGGAGACCATTATGACTCTATAAGTCATCTTCATGCCATGATAACCAATGTAAACTTAGCTAAACACATATTTCTCCCGAACCCCATGCCTCCAGCAATTTAATCTCTTTGGAGATGCAAAAGGAAGAGATCAAACACAGGGCCAATAAAGAAAAGAATACTTTGTCAAATTCCCCTCTGACACACTCATGTGACTGAAACCACTGTAGGAGATCAAAAAGACCAAATGTTTCCCTTCCATCTGTTGTGGCCTCTGCCACAGTCAGGAACCGGTCCAGCTACATCTAGAACACAGATGAATTGCAGAGGCCCATTACTCTGAGGGGAAAAAAAAATTTAGTAATATCTTGGTGCAGACAACTCATGTAAAACTTTATGAATATCAATCTTGGTTAAGTTGTAAGCCAACTTTGCTCTTATAGGGTGATCTGGTGATCTAAGTCCAGGGGAAAAGACAATAAGCAAAACCGAATAGCAATCCACAAGCAAAAAAACAATAAGACTGAGTCAACTCAGATCAATTGTGCAGCCCTCCAATTATTCAATTAAAGAAGCTGCCTCAAGGGGTTAAATGGACCAAGCAGATTTGTAACAGCACATGGAGAATGTTACCTGTTGTGTTTGGTGACTGATATGACTAACCATGGCCAACATAATGCTCAGTGGAGGGTTCAATCTGCAAGCCCTCTTAATTGTGACATGGTCACAATCTGAGTGGGACAGAGAGGAAGCAGCATCAAGATGAGATGCAGGACCCAGTTACACACAGGCACTCCAGTGCTCCATCTAAATTGGAGCACCCAACACAGCAGCCCAGCTTCCCAACCAAGACTGATTGGAGTTTTATGAAGACCTAGAAGGTGGAGAAAGCAACACTAGCACCAAACCAAGACAAGGTGGGGGTTGCGAAGAAGAAAAATGTGCATAATGAGGGGCAGTGTTCCTGTATTCTCCAGAGACTGAAGATTAACTTCCCTGGCACTGTTACAAGCAAAGCAGGTTGAAAAGTCACAGGAACATAAAAATAACTATTTTTTGTCATTTTCCTTGAACTCTTTGGTTTAATAATTACGAAAATATTGGAGACGAAGACTCAATAGAATTAAAAGTAGGATGTCATATGTTTAAACCTGCTG
Organism: Rhincodon typus; assembly: GCF_021869965.1. NCBI lineage: Eukaryota > Metazoa > Chordata > Chondrichthyes > Orectolobiformes > Rhincodontidae > Rhincodon > Rhincodon typus. Next base: position 19,556,573 of record NC_063352.1, on the reverse strand, counting down.
GAATACATCTATTCAGAGATGGTGACTTATTAATGCTCTAATCTGTAAATAGTGTGAAAATCAACATCAATACAACCTTTGGCACCATTATCCTAGTTTGTCAAACAAGTTCATTTTTCCCTGGTGGAAAATAAATAATTGCAAAAAGACGCAAATCTGTCAGGCTGAGTAATTATTATATTTGTCATGTTTCCAACGTTAAAAATGAGGTTTGACAAGATGGTAATGGGTTTTTCTAGTGATGGGCTGCTGTATCAGTCTGGACTACATGTGAGAGGAATTGCAACACATTTATCACTTCACCAATCCCTAAGGCTCATTTGATTTATTTGATTGTGAATGTGTTTCCCTATCCATAATGTACATTCAGCATGAACATAAATATTTCTAATAAGGTTTACAACATGTGAAGGATAACCACTTAATCTGTGGACATTTCTCATATTCCTTTTATCTATGCCCAAGAAATGTTAAACATAAAAGTATAAGTACACTGATGCATGATTTGAATAAGATCTGGATTCATACTCTAGGATTCTATAAAAGCTGCCTCCACCCTGTGCCAACGATATTTTGTTAACATTTAAACACAAGAGGCACCCCTACCAATACCAGTTTGCTTTCTTCCTGCATTTGGGAAGCCCAAACCCTTGGTACATGACATTGGTATTTGATGCCAACTTTGATCACTTCAATACATTGCTACTCTAATTGTCTATGATTAGATCAAGTATTAACCCCATTTTGCCAAGGACCGAAAGAACAAATAGTGAAAAGAGAATTCTCTTCTTAGCTTGCTGGTCCCAGAGAGGAATGGACAGAGTACCACCTTAATCACCCATAGGTTCACTCAGAATAATCTGAAAGCCATCCAATTATTAGAACAAACTGCTTAAAGTACATTTACACGGTGTGCAACATATGAAGAACATGAAATTCTAACATAAAGTTGATTTGCATTCTTCAGGCATATTTTCATATTATTAACCAATATTCTTCAAACATCTGAATCTCGCTTTCATTTGGGAGTCAATTTCTACTTTTATGACCTGTAACAAATAGAGTATTAACAGCCTCAAAGTGGGATTGGAAACTGTTGTGCTCCATTAACAATGACAAAGAGATGGAAGGCACTTTAAAAGTGGCGTCTCACTGAGCACTCAGGGTACATTTCTGTCTCAGGCACTAAGCCTCTTTAAATATGCAAATCAAGGCTTGACACCCAGTTAGCATATTAAGAGTATGCATTGATCAGCTTCATCAGGTTCTTGCGGCATGATGGTAGTATCCCTATCTCTGAGCCAGAATCTCCTGGTTCAAGACCCATCTGCTCCAGAAGTGCATAATATCTCCGAGCAGTTGAATAGTGATGGAGTTGATGTAGCGCAGGTAAGCTATGTTTGGAATCACTTTTGAGGAGAAGGATTGCTTTTGATTTTATTGTTGGGGATGTTGAGTATCATTGGCTAGAGTATCTCTAATTGCCCTGTAGAAGGTGCTGAGCCATCTCCTTGAACTGCTGCAGTCTTTGGGGTGTAGGGATGTTGACAGTGTTGTTTGGGTGGGAGTTCCAGGACTTGATGCAGTGACATTGGAGGATATGATTCCAAGATAGGGTAAGGTGTTGCTTGGAAGGCTACTTAAAGGCAGTGGTGTTCCCAAGTATCTGCTGATGTAGGAGGGTGTTGCCAGAAATACTTCGTTATTTGCTGCTGTTCATCTTGCACTATATGCCAATGATGGGTAGATGAGCTGCCAATCAAGTGGGCTATTTTGTCTTGGATAAGTTTAATGAGTGTTGATGGAGGTACACTCTTTTTAGGTAAGTGGAGAAAATTCCATCACACACCTGAATTCTGTCTTGGACATAGTGGATATCCTTTGATAAGTCAGGAAATGAGTTATTCCCTGCTGAATTCCCAGTCTCTGACTGCTGTTCCAGCTACAATATTAAAATGGCTGGTCCATAAGTTTCTGACAGATGGTATCACCCAGGATGCTGACGCAGGGGGTTTCAGCAATAACATGCCATTTAATTTCAAGAGGAAATGGCTAGATTCCCTCTTTATGGAGATGATCTTTGTGGTATTAATGTTTCTTACTATGTTCAATCCATGTTGAATATTTTCATTCTGCATGTGAACATGGACTGCTTAAGAAACTGAGGGGCTGTGAATGATTCTGTAAACTATGCAACCAGCAGTGAACATCTCAAATCTGAAGATGCAGGAATGATCATTGATGAAGCCTCACAGGAGTATTTTATGCCTCTCTTGTGCTGGGATCCCCACCCTCTGTGATAGTGAACCTTTCTCCCTTCACCACACAGCTCTGCCCTGCAGTTACCTTGCTGACAAATAGGCATCACACCAAGTAGACCTACTTCATGCTGCTCATTTGTTCGCCCGCAGCTAAGGAAGATGCTGCACTCAACTTGCACTCCCTGTTCATCACAGGTTGTGATATCAATCATTCAATAGGTAAAAAGTCAAAATCAACCTTATTGTCTTTCCATCTCAGTGTAGCCTGGACCACCTTCTCTGCAGGAGATATGTATCTATTGTCAGAGGCCGATAACACAGGCTTCATGTGGTTTGAATGCAGCCAGGTTGAGAATCTGTGGACTGTTCAAATGGACTTTCAGGAAGTCTTTAGTAATGTTTGGCACAAGAAATTATTAAAGAATAAAGAAATTTCATGGAAATGGAGGCAGCTTTATGAGGAATTTGTGGGGAAGCAAAGAGGCTCAGGTTTGGAAAAAAGGAAAATTTCTCTGATTGACAGTATCTAATCAGTGGTTTCCTCAGATATCTTTACCGCAGTCCTGGCTTTTTTTTAATCTAATAATGACCTGGATAATAGAATGGAAAGTTGAATATCTAAGTTTAATCAGGTTATTTGTACCTCAAATCCATTTACCTTCTAATTTCCTTGATACCCTTATGGAACCGAACTAAATCCATCTCGATGTAAACAAAAATCACTTGGCCCAACTTCCATAACTCTTTGAAGGAGTGAATTCCAAATATTCGCTTACATTTGTGTGAAAGGATAGTTGAACATTTGTTGCCCCTAAGATGAAATTCTATCACAACAATCTATGAACTGAAAAATTGCCTTCCACTTCGGCTCAGGTTCAGTCAGGTCTTAAAGGGGCCAAAATAAAATTCAATGTAGTCTCTAACAGAAACGAAGCAATAGCATGACATGATGTCCTAAACAATGGCCTGTTTGATGGAGGGACCTTGAGCAAGATCACTGTAGAACTTGAGCAGACCTGGTGCATGGATCTCGAGTGGGCCCAACACAGAGGACAGCAAGCCTAGCACAGACCTCAGTCAAGCCCAGCGTGGAGGAGAGTGGGTCCAGCGCAGTCCTCAAGTGAGTTCGAGCACAGGACCTGGCATCAGAATTGGCGGCTGCTACTTCGGCGAAGGTGAAGATCGCTGAAGACTGGCAACTTTGTCGTTGGTTGGGTCTGGTGTTGGCAGCAGCAAAGCGGTGGCAGTAGGGCATCACAGTGATATCAGCGAGAAGAGCCCAGCGGTGAGAGATGTGACTGTGACACTGGTTGATCTGGCACAGGCAGCAGGGAGGCAGTGGCAGAGGAGCATCAGCCCAGCTGCGAAAGATTGCATCTGAGGTTCAGTGACTTCAATTTTGGTTGGGTCTGGTATGGATGACAGCAAAGTGGTTGAAGAGGGATAGCAGTGTAGACGTTGTTCATAGTGATAAGCTGGCTCAGGACTAATGGATTCTCTTTAAGTTATATCATTTTTTAATCTTATTCATAAATTATTCAAAATGGCATCAAACCATAGAAACAACTGAAAGCTTTTCATTGTGTTTTATTGTACGTTTACAGTAAAATATATCTGACAACAAAATCATTCATTCATTCAATCATTAAGTAAAGCTGATGTAGATTCCTTAAATGCAAATCATGTATAACCAGTACGATTGAGGTAAAAGTAAGGGTTGATAAGGATAATATGATTGATGTGGTATACACAGATATCCAAAAGGTGTTTGAAAGAGTGCCACATAGCATGCCTGTCAGCAAAGTTGAAGTCCATGGAATAAAAGAACCAGCGGCAGTATGGGTGTGAAGTTGGTTCAGGCTGAGTGACAGGAAATACAGGGCAGTGGTGAATGGTTGTTTTTTTAGACTAAAGGTTCTTCACAAGCACTGTTTTTTCTTAATTTCTATTAATGGCTTAGACATAAGTTTGCAAAGCAAAACAGCAAATTTCTGGATGATACAAAACTTGAAGTGCTGTGAACTGTGAAGAGGACAGTGATAAATATCAAGAGGACAAAGGCAGACTGGTGGAATCTGGTGTTTGAAATTTAATGCAAAAAGTGTGAAGTAATACATTTTGGAAAGAAGAGTAAAGAGGCAATATAAACTAAAGGATACAACTTTAACGTGGCCACAGGAGCAGAGGGATCTGGTGTGCATATGCACATATCATTGAAGTTAGCAAGGCTAGTTGACAAAGTGATTAATAAGGTGAAGGAATCCTTGGTTTCATAAATAGAGACAAAGAGTAGAAAAAGATGGAAGGCACAAACAGCCTTTACAAAACTGAGTAATACACAACTGGAGTGACCCTTCTTCAGAAGTCAGAACCCTGCTTTATTAACTCTGCTTTCTCTCCTCAGATGCTGCCAGACCAGCTGAGTTTTTCCAACAATTTCGATTTTTGTTTCTGATTTCCAGCATCCACAGTTGCCTGGTTTTTCACAACTGGACTTTTATGTCTGGGCACCACATTTTAGGAAGAAAGGAAAGAAATTGACACGAATACAAAAAACATTCATGGGAATGTTTCCAAGGATGAGATACTTCAGTTAGGTGGATAGATTAGTGAAGGCCAATTAGGGATGGGCAAATGCTGACCTTTCCAGTGAAAGTCACATCCCAACATCAGCTTGCATTTGTACGAAGCCCTTAACATTAACGTATCAAAACTTCGCAAAACATTATCAAATGAAATTTTGACTTTAAAGCACAAAGGATATATCAGGGTTTTGAAGACTTTAAACTTTAAGGAAAGAGATGTAGAGTGAATTCGAGAGAGAATTTCGAGTTTAGTCCTTATTGGTATATCAGCTAAAGGTGGATTAATTAAAATTGGAGATGCTCAAAAGGCAAAAATCTAGAGGAGCACCATGATCTCAGAGAATTGAGATTGGAAGAGATTACAGAGATAGGGAGGAACAAGGCCAGGGAAGGATTTGAAAACAAAACTGAGGAAGATCCCAAATGTGTTCCACTCAGGAAAATACAGGCACTGAGTCAGAGTATAACAGTTAGGAGAGGACAAAAAGTGCACTGATAAAGAGTCTTTCAAAATGCAGTGGGGGGGAACAGAGAAGTGTTAGAGAAACTCAACAGGTCTGGCAGCATCTGTGAGGGAAACAGAGTTAACACTTTTCTTCATGAAAAGTCATTTCAGGTTCAAAACAAAATCTCTTGTCACTGCCAGACCTGCTGAGTTTCTCCAGTATCTGAAGGCTCTGCCTCTACTGAGGATCAAAATTGAGGAAGAATTGAAAAAAAAAGCCTGCACCATAGGACTGAAGGACAAAGACTAGGACTGAGGAGTGAAGGTAGAAGGATTTAGAGAAAAGAAGACATATTGTCAGATGTCTGTCAGCAGTTAATCTTCTTGTGCAATGAATTTTATGTGGTGCTAAGGAAATCAAAAAGAAAGCATTCCAAACTATTTTTGGAAATGAAAAAATAGTCGTTGGATAAAGGTAAATAGAATAAAACCTTGAGATTGCAACATTTAAAGTAATTATAAGCCAAAGAAATTAATTAAATGCCTTCATATATATCATTGTTAACACCTAAACTTTACAGAAATAAAATCAGAGAAAGATGAAGATTGAACTGTGATTCATTCAAGTGGAGAACAGTATGGGGGTTGCTAGGAGACTCGTGTCAGTCCATTGCTGTGTGTTTGACTAGATTTGAAATCCTTTGAGTTTCATACTTTTGAGGTGTATTTTTAAAAGCTATGACTCATCCATTTTCTTTTGTAGTTCATTGATCATGCTGCGTATTCAGTGTCACGTCACTCCTGCTCTATCGATAAGTGTCATTATGCAGTTATCTGAATTAAGCCACTTGTGAACACATTCACGTCTCCTGCTCGATAAATTGAAGCCTATTTTAAGAAATGTCAGCCTCTGTAAGTATCAGAAGTGTGCGCCAACATCAGCCTGAATTCCAAGTGTGTGCCTGTATTTGGATGATCACACTCAAGAAAAAGTCACTTTTTCACACCAAGAGACAGAATTCACCACACCACATCAAGAACCATTCCTACTGAGTCTGCCTTTGCACTAAACAGAGTAATGACTCTCCTTCCCCTCACTCCAGTTACAATAAGGCTGCAAACTATTACTATTCCCTTTTATTCCGAAAGATGACACAGATTTATTCCATCCCTTTCATGACATCAGGACATCCCAAAATGCTTTACAAGAAATGAATTGCTTTGAAAGTGATCATTCTGTAATGTGGGAAACATAGCAGCCAATTTACACTCAGCAAGGTTCCACAAAACAGTAATGTGGTAATAACCAGTTAGTCACACATAGAAAACTATAGTCCACAGAAATGAACCTTTCAGGCCAACAGGTCTATGTTAGTATTTATGTTAGTATGTGAACCTTTGGTGACATCACTTCATCTGACTGCATGTCCTTCTGAAACAAAATTAGAAAGTGCTGGAGAAACTCACCAGGTCTGGCAGCAATTGTAGAGAGAAACATAGTTAACGTCTTGTTTTCCTCGAAATGTCATTTCAGACGCAAAGCACTATCTCTTGTCATTGCCAGACCTGCTGTGTTTCTCTAGCACTTTCTGATTTTATTTCAGATTTCCAGCATCTGCAGTATTTAGTTTATATTTGCATGTCCTCCTATTCCATTCTCCATCATGTGGCTATCTAGCTTCTCTTTAAATGCCTGCTTTCCATTTCTTTTTGATTGCCATATAAATATCAAATAGGGCACTGTGGAAAAAGATAATCTCTTATTTACAGTAATGCCTTTGGATGTTCTTTGTCTATCTGAAATTCTAGACAGACCCTCAGTTTAACTGTTCAATGAAAGTCGGCACCTCCAACAATGCAGCACTCCCTCAGCACCACACTGAAGTGTCAGCCTTGATTTTGTGCTCAAGTCTCTATGACTTTAACCGTGAGTGCTATGCACTGACCCATGGCTGCCACAAGCAACGAGGTGTCTCAACGCATGTTCCTTTCAAACTAGACTTAATGACCTCTACCTTTGCCATAAAGAGCTAGAGTTACAGTGATTTGAGTGGGACATGATGGTGTAATAGTAATGTGATTGATCTAGTGTTACAGAGCTTTCCCCCAGAGACATGGGGTCAAATCCACCATAGCAGCTGGTGGAATTTAAATTCAATTTAAAATCTGGAATATAGAAGTTAGACTGAATACTGCTGACTATAACAATTATCACAATTTTTGTGAAAGAAAATCATCTTGTTCGCTATTGCCCTTCAGGGAAGGAAATTTACTGTCCTTATCCAGTCTGTGGCTCAGACTCACAACAATGTAGTTGACTCTTACATACTTCCTGTAAAAGCCTAGGAAACCATTCAGTTGAAGGGCAGTAAGATTAATTTTGCTGGTAACATCCACATCCCTGGAAAGAAGAAACCAAATTGGGGAGAATACTTACAGAAATTTATCCTGCTCATTCCTAGCCAACAGTGGGGGCACAAGTTCAGAAACAGTCCCTCTTTCATTGGGGCTGCCAATAAGCGATTAGACAGATAGCAAGCAGCAAATTCCCAGTCTTGTCCCCAACCTACTTTTTACTGTTAAGATATTCAGAACATTTTGACCTGTGAGAGGGTGCCAAGTGAATCCAATGTCTACTTGACTTTCTCATTGGTCTACCTACTCCGCTTTGAAGAAGGACAATATCAATGTAAAGAAAAAATTACTTGCTCCGACGTAGCACTTCCCACAATCACAGAACCATCACCACACTCTGTTATCAATGAAGTATTTTTAAAGTTTGTAACATCACAAGACATGGTCAAAAATCACACAACACCAGGTTATAATCCAACAGGTTTATTTGAAAACACTAGCTTTCAGAGCATTGCTCCTTCATCAGGTGTAGTGAGAGAGGCATCAAGACACAGAATTTATAAATAAAAGATCAAAAGGTCATACAACTGTAACAAATACTCACAAAGACCAAAGACCCCATACCCATGATATGCAGGATCAATGTAGTTTTACAAAATACCTTTCAATGACTGCAAGAAACATTACATCGGCCAGACATGAATGAAATTAGCCGTTAGGATACATGAACAACAGCTAGGAGCAAAATGACACAACAAACTTTCCCTCATCTCAGTACACCCAGACAATGAAGGCCATCAATTTAACTGGGACAACATGACCATCCAGCCAACCACACACACAGAAATTCCATGAGGCCTTGTTTTCAACCCATAATGCAATCGACAAACCTGTGGAATTAGACCCCACATGCAAACCCATGCAGAACAGAACTGGAAATGACACAACCCAACTTAACAGACCAGATCTTATAAACACCAAGCGAAGTAGAACAACATCGCTTCATCGGAGGCCACACTGATGATGTTACCTAGCATAGTGACGAAACATCTGTATGATAACCAGCCAGCTCAGTGAGCAAACCAACAACCTAATTCACAACCTGAGCTGCAAATCTTCGCAAGAACTTTAAAGATCATACAACTGATGCGAATATATTGAATAAGCCTAAAGTGGCTGGCTGACTCCCTCCTGTTAAATCTTTAATCAGTTAGAAAGGAAATGCAGCTTTCAATTGATTAAAATACAAATCCCAGAATTTCTTTTGAGTCACTGTCCTGAGATAGCATAAGGTTTTATCAGTGTGTACAAGAGGTGACATCTCAGGTCAGACAATGCATTTTAGGTGTGAGGCCTTGCTTAGAACCTGTCTGTGTCTTAACCTGGAGTCAGGTTTCCAAAACAGGAATTTATAAAATGCCACATTGACTCACTGTGTCTACAAATTATATGTTCTTTGAACAAAATAGAATGTATCTGCAAAAACAAATCTGCAAATGCAAATTCATCCCATTGATGTGTGTGTGTGTGTGAGACTGTGTGTGTGTGTGTGTGTGAGAGAGAGACTATGTTTGTGTGTGTGTGTGAGAGAGAGACTGTGCATGTGTACGTGCGTGTGTATGTGTGACTGTGTATGTGCGACTGTGTATGTGCGTGTGAGTGTGGGTGTGTGTGTGCCTGTGTGTGCATGGGTGGGTGGGGGGGGGAGGGGGTGGCGGGGTGGGGGGGGCACTGGAGTGCCAACCTTGGTTTTTATATTTCAGTCCACTACATCAATAAGCAATGTTTTCTGCATCTTGCTTCTCATTCATTGTGCAAATAGCAGATTAATAAATGGTTTAGTAACAATACTGCAGGCAGACCTCATTGAGCTATTCTGCTAAGCATCTGTTGTAGCTTATTCAAACTGCCTTCAGGACTATAGTAGCCCATCGCTGTGCTAAACTCATTGAGGTCAAAAGAAAGGAACAGAGAATTTTCATTCAGCTAATGCTTACTCTGGCTCCACATCCAGCAACAACCTGATTCTAAAATACTTTGATAACAAGGTGTAGAGCTGGATGAACACAGCAGGCCAAGCAGCATCAGAGGAGCAGGAAAGCTGACGTTTTGGGCCTAGACCCTTCTTCAGAAAAAAAAGATAGTTCCTACTATCTCTAAAATACTTATTCTGGTTTTCAAATTCTTCCATGACCCCTCCTTAATCTCTCAAATTCTCTCCCTAGCCCACTCCACCTTTCTTTCCTCCTTTAAGATGTAAGTTACTGTTATAAATCTCCTTAGATGGTTCAATCTCAAATTCTGACCAATAACACTCATGTGAAACACCTTGGGCATTTTCCTGTGTTAAATTTGCTATAGAAACATAAGTTTTTGTTTCTGTCATCATAAAGTGTCCACACTGAGGACAAAAGGACTGAGTGCTGAGCTAATGTGGTAGTATTGCAAGAGGGGGAGTTGGCAGTTCAGACGTAGAAACATTTTTTTGCAAGGTTTTAAAGGTATATAAATTGACTACCATCCTTCCTACTCCTCAAAGGAGACAAAACTCTGAAACTAAAGGCACTAGGTGGCTAGAAGGCATTTTATGACGTTTTGAATTTGTAAGATATAAATGTGTAAGCATACTTTTTGCTCACCTTCCACATCTGCTCTTCACATACCAGTTAAAAAAGGCAGATACTTTAAGATCTAATCTGAGTTAGTGAGGCTGCAAGGCAATATTCCATTTTGGATTCATAATCCAGGATTTTGCACTCATGATCTGTTCACATTTCCAGAAGAACCGCTATGTTGTCAGAACCCTCGGACAGCCAAGGATCAGCACATCCAGAGATTGACTTTTCCAGTATGTAATTAATGTCTATTTTTCTATATTTATCCCACCTCCTTCCATACATACTGTATTCATTTTCTACTGGGTCCATCAACATGCAGTAAAGGCTCACTGAGATCTTACATTATGTCAACTGGGGGTCATAGAGTCATAGAGTTATAAAGCACAGAAACAAACCTTTCGGTCCAACTTGTCCGTGCCGACCAGATACCTGCACTGATCTAGTGCCATTTGCCAACATTTGGCCCACATCCCTCTAAACCTTTCCCATTCATGCACCCATCCAGATGCCTTTTAAATGGTGTCACTGAACTAGCTTCTAGCACCTCCTCTGACAGCTCGTTCCATACACATCACCCTCTGTGTGAAAAAGTTGTCCCTTTAGGTCTCTTTAAATCTTTTTCCTCTCACTTTAAACCTATGCCTTCTAGTTTGGAATCTCCTACGCTCGGTAAAAAGACCTTGGCTACTCACCCTATTCATGCCTCTCATGATTTTATATACCTCTATAAGGTCTGCCCGCAGCCTCTGATACTCCTGGGAGACCAGAATTGAACACAGTATTCCAAAAGTGGCCTCACTAATGTCTTGTACAGTCACAACATGACATCACAACTCCTATAGTCAATGCACTGACCAATAGAAGCAAATATGCCATACACCTCCTTCACAACCCTGTCTACCTACGATTCCACTTTCAAGGAATTATGTACCTGCACCCCTAGATCTCTTTGTTCAGCAAAACTCCCCTAGACCCTACCCTTAACTGTATAAGTCATGCCCTGGTTTGCCTTACCAAAATGTTACACCTCACATTTATCTAAATTAAACTCCATCTGCCACTCCTTGGCCCATTAGCCCATCTGATCAAAGTCATATTGTACTCTGAGATAACCTTCTCCACTGTCCACTACACCGCCAAATTTGGTGTCTGCAATCTTACTAACCATACCTCCTATATTCACATCCAAAGTAGAAATCAAAACACCCTCCCAGTTTACTCTTGTCAAAGAAATCAGAAACTGAGACAGCATATAAGGAGGCAGTCAGCCCACTGTGCCTGTATTGGTATAAACGTAATCAACGGTGTAATTCACAGCTCCTTACATGTTGGTAATATTTTATTGGCTTTGTCATACCTGATTTACCACTTCACCCTAGGTCTCGGCTAGGTGGGAAAGGTGACAGTTTCCACAATGGGAAACTCAATGGTGGAGATCCATTAACATGAAATTTATAATCAAAAGTATAACTTTCTTATGGACCAGTTATGGTTCCTCTTGGTCTTGCAAGGAAGTCTTGGATGTTCCCAGTATTATGCTTCTAGATTCCACTCTTACCTCATGCTAAAGACCACTAAACCCATCTACCCTCCAAATACCCCTCATCCCTCCAGGCCTCCTACTGCACCATTTTACCAGCCTGACAGATCTAATCTGTGTTGGTCAGGAAAAGAAAGATTTGCACCTTAAAACCATCCAAACAACTTTACAACCAATCAAGTACCTTTGAAATGTAGACACTTTGATAATGTCTGAAATGTATCCATTAAATAGGAACTAAATCCCTTTAAAACAAGCACAAAATTTTGAAATCTGAAAATGAAAAATGATGCACCCACTCATCAGATCAGGCAGCGACTATCAATGGTCAAAGCGTAGTAAAAAGAATACAATATCTAACCTACCCTTGTCTGAATTTCTGTTATTTAAAGACTTTTTATGTTGGGGGTTTGCATAAGTTAATATTAGGTAATACTTCTGCTCCAAGTCTTGGAACAAATTAATGTTTTGAAACATTTTCTTCTCCAGCTTGCCAATTTTTGAGAGCTCAAATGACATTGGCAGTCTCAACAGAAGGCCAACCCTCACTCAGAGTAATAATGTAGACACAGGTACACTTGTCACCTCAAACATAATTAAGTGAATGAAAATAGTTGAGTCACCAGATTCCGTGAATATTAGTGCCACTCTGATTGGGAGTTGAGAGCACAGGTCTGTGAAGACACAGTGATCCTTGAACTGTTAATGGATTTAGGTTAGCAGAAAGCGAAATGAAATTAATTTGATCAAATGCTAAATGTGTCTGCACTGACTGTGTTTTGTGGGTCTTTACCCTCAGCAATTACAAGCTGGATGTCACATTGAGTGGTAACCATTATTTTTGCAGGTCTACACAAGGCCCAATGAGGCTCAATGTAAATACAGTCTGTACACATTATAATCTGGAGTTTTGTTTGCTCAGTGACAGAGAGAGAGAGAGATGCACATATTCTAGGCCTAAACCATTTGATTAAAAGATCAATGACATTTCAGCATGAGTGAGTTGTGTACTCAACTATAATGTGTGAAGTGGCTTCACACGTTTATATCTATCTATCAAAGCCCCCATTCAGACTTACTACAACCTACAAAACTGGCCATAACTCCATCTCTCAAGTCACCAATTTCCAGGGATCTCTGCCACCACAATTTCAAGGGAAACAGGAGCAGTGTTCAAGTGTAATTTGAAGTTTTACATTTTATGTTTCTTTGACTGGAATTTTATTGTGCGAGTCTAAAATATATTAAAAATTGATCATTAAAACTTGGAAGTTCCTCTATCGGACAATGAGGATCCTGAAAAAAGCCATGGGAAGCATCAAAGAGAGGAAGAGACAGGAAGGAAACTAGCCATCAGAATACATGAACAACAGCTAGCAGCAAAACGGCACGATGAATTCTTCTTAATATCTGTACATTCAGACAATGAAGGCCATCAGTTTAACTGGGACAAGGTAATCATAGTAGCCCAAGCCAAACATAGACACACACGGGAATTCCTAGAGGCATGGTTCTCCACCCATACTTCAATCAACAAACATATAGAATTGGACCCCATATATAAACCCATACAGATCAAAACCGGAAATAACATTACTCACTTTAATGGACCAGACAGTATAAATTCCAAGCGGAGTAGAATAACATCGCTTCATCGGAGGGTCCACTGATGATGTCACCTAGCACGGTGACGAAACATCTGAACAAGAACAAGCCAGCTTGGTGAGCAAGTCAACATCACCAGAGGAAACCAGGGCAATGGTCCATCAAGCCCGAGAAGCTAGAGGGAACCTGGTCCTTCCAGGATGTTTGACCTGGGTCAAGACATCCAATTTGCAAGTGAGAAATTTCAGCAGTTTACAAACAACCTTCTGCTGGTGTATTACACAATTCTAATGGCTTTACTTGTTCATTACTCTATTCAATAAAATGTTCAGTTCTTCTTTCTGATGTGAATCTGATATCCTCACCTCAGTGAAAGCTAAGGTGTGTGTCCGAACCTTGCCCTAGAACAGTGTGGGTGATAAAGCGACTGTAATACAGTAAGCAGTTTCTCTACCTTATGCTCCTGAATATATGTATTGAAGTGGCCTTTGTTACAGAGAGATATATCAGGGAATGCACTCCTTCAGGAGGACTGCCAAATTGCCACTCACCCTGAGAATGCTTTGCTGTGTTATGTCTCACAGTCAGTAGGCTAGCATATATTTAAGAGCTTAGGGCATCACCCCCACTGTATCATAGCATGTGACGTGATCGCATACTTTATCTTAACTCAGATCACTTCAAGCATGAGGTGCCATTGAAAGCACAATGTTCTATTGTAATGAACAACTTAATACTCGTCCAGACACTGATGTGCCTGTGATTGTACTCTTTGCGTATAATAGTTAGGTGTAATAAATGTTTGTTGGAATCTTCAATACTGCAATATCCAATCAGTTTCTCAAATTATATGGGATGACACAATGTTACGACTGTGATTGGAGGAATGTGCTGATACTCCGCCAGTACACCATAAGTATAAATGTGCCGACTCATTTAGCAAAATAGCCAATTGTTTCATTTTTCTAGTACTATCCAGAATAAAAGAAATTTTCACCGGGCTTCTTTGATAGACTCAAAATAATCCATTTATTGCTAACAAAATTTATTGTTAAAACAAGTTACAACAATTGGTTAACATCTGACCTATGATATGAAACTAGAACTATATTCTCTTAATTTCAAACATTGACACACAGATCTTCAAAAAACAACAGTCTCTATAGAGATGATTTTTGCGAAAGGAGCAAGAGTGAAAAAAAATCTGCGGGCCAAGAATCTGAAAACAAAAGATGAAAACCATGTACAAAAGGGTTTTCTAGGCAACAAACAACATAAATAACCCATAGTCTTTTTAAACCCAATTTTTCCAGTCATTAAGGGTCATACATCACATCACTCACTCCCTTGAAAGCTTTCTCCAAAGTCACTTGACTTTTCTGTTAATAGAAGGTGGCTTAGAGCACACAAACTTTTGATTTCATTCTTTGATAAAACCACATGGTAAACCCATTCCAATCCAGAAAACATCCAAATCATTCCATATCTTCCAGTTTTTCCATAATGTCCTTAAATCTAAAAATGTAGTCTTTACAATAAGCCTTGATGGACCCAGGTTCAATTCTACCCTCGGGCAACTCTCTGTGTGGAGTTTGCACATTCTCCCAGTGCCTGCGTGGGTTACTTCCGGGTGCTCCAGTTTCCTCCCACAGTCCAAAGATGTGCAGGTTAGGTGGATTGGCCATGCTAAATTTCCCATTATGTCCAGGGGTTGGATGAGCTGTGGTAATATGTGTGGTTACGCGGATAGGGCATGGGGCTGGGTGGGATGCTCTTTGGAGGGTTGGTGTGGACTCAATGGGCTGAATGGCCTCTTTCCACACTGTCAGGATTCTATGATCAGGATATAATACCAACTGGAAGCAAAAATCACATCATGGTCCTTCTGAGCAATTCTTCATCACAATCTATTCAAAGCTTCAAAGTACTTTGGGCATTGCCTGTAGTCATTGCTATGTCAGAGCACCTACTCTGACAGCACATGCAGTCATAAAGTCACAGACTAATATAGCATGGGAACAGGCCCTTTGGCCCAAACTGGTCCATGCTGACCATGGTGCCCACTCAGCCAGTTCCAATTGCCTACATTTGGTCCATATCACTCTAAAGCCTTCCTATCCACGTACCTATCCAATTGTTATTTAAATGTTGCTATTGTACCTGCCTCAACCACTTTCCTTGGCAGTCCATTCCGTATATGCACAACTGTCTGCATGGAGAAGTTGCCCCTCAGGTCCTTCTTAAATCCTTTCCCTCTTACCTTAATCCTATACCCTCTAGTTTTCAAATCCCCAACCTTGGCAAAAAGACTATATGCATTCATCCTATCTGTGCCCCTCATGATTTTATATACCTCAATAAGGTCACCCCTCATTCTCCTACGTTCCAAGGAATAAAGTCCTTTCCTGACCAACCTCTCTTTATAACTCAGGCCTACTAGTCCTGGCAACATTCTCATAAACCATGTTTGCACACCTTCCAGTTTAACCACATCTTTCCTATAACAGGGTGACCAAAACTGTACACAATTCTCCAAGTGTGGCCTCATTAACGACTTATACAACTGTAATATAACATCCCAACTCCTACACTCAATGCCTCAACCGATGAAGGCCAGCATACTAAATGCCTTCTTCACCACCCTGTCCACATGTGACACCTCTTTCAACGAACTATGTACTTGTACTCCTCGGTCCCTCTGTTCCACAGCACTCCTCAGGACCTTACATTGTAAGGGACTACAACTTGTGCAGCTGTTTTAGAACAGAGAACAGTACAGTACAGTAACAGGCCCTTTGACCCACTATGTCTATGCCAATCGTGGCACCATTCTAAACTAAGGCCATCTGTCTACACATGATCTGTATCCCATATTCATAGAAACATAGAAACATAGGAGATAGGAGCAGGAGGAGGCCATTCAGCCCTTTGAGCCCGCGCACCATTCATCACGATCATGGCTGATCGTCCAACTCAATAGCCTAATCCTGCTTTTTCCCCATAACCTTCGCTCCCATTCGCTCCAAGTGCTATATCAAGCTGCCTCTTGAATACATTCAATGTTATGGCATCAACTAATGAATTCCATAGGCTCACCACTCTTTAGGTGAAGAAATGTCTCCTCATCTCCATCCTAAATGGTCTACACTGAAACCTCATACTGTGACCCCTAGTTCTGGACACACCCACCATCAGGAACATTCTCCCTTCATCTATCTTGTCCAGTCCTGTTCAAATTTTATAAGTCTCTATGAGGTCCCCCCTCATTCATCTGAACTCCAGCGAAAACAATCCCAACCTAGTCAATCTCTCCTCATACGTCAGACCCACCATCCCCAGAATCAGCCTGGTAAACCTTCGCTGCACTCCCTCAAGAGCAAGAGCATCCTTTCTCAGAAAAGGAGACCAAAACTGTACACAATATTCCAGGTGCGGTCTCACCAAGGCCCTGTACAACTGCAACAACACATCCCTGCTCCTGTACTCGAAACCTCTCACAATGAAGGTCAACATACCATTTGCCTTCTTTACTGCCTGCATGCTTACCTTCAGCAGCTGGTGGACAAGGACACCCAGGTCCCGCTGCACACTCCCCTCGCCCAATTTATAGCCATTCCCTACCTGTTCATGTGCCTCTCTAAATGCCTCTTAAATATTGCTATCATTTCAGCTTCTACCACCTCCCCCAGCAGTATATACCAGGCACCTACCACCTGCTATGTAAAAAAATCTAACCTCGCACGTCTCCATTAAAATTTCTTTCTCTCACCTTAAGCTTATGTCCCATATTTGACATTTTCACCCTGGGTAAAAGACTCTAACTATCCACTATATCCATGCCTCATTTAATTTTATATACCTCTATCAGATAGCCCCTCAGTCTGAACCACTCTTCTGAAAACAGTCCAAGTTTGTCCAACCCTACCGTATAGATAATACACTCCAATCCAGCCAACATCCTGGTAAACCTCTTTTGCATCCTCTCCAAAGCCTCCACATCATAGTGTATCGACCAGTATTGCACACAATATTCCAAATGTGTTCTAACTAAAGTTTTATACAGCTGCAACATAACTTGCCAACTTTTATACTTAATGCCCTGACCAATGAAGGCAAGCACGCCATATGCCTTCCTTTATTCATTTGTGTTGCCACTTTCAGGGAGCTATGGACTTCCACCCAAGATCCCTCTGTACACCAATGCTCCGAAGGGTCCTGCCACTGACTTTATATTTTTGTCTTGCATTTGACCTCCGTGCATAACCTTAGACTTCTCCTGATTACACTCCATCTACCATTTTCCGTCCAACTTTCCAACTCATCTATATTCTGCTGTATCCTTTGACAACCTTCCTCACTATCCACAACTCCACCAATTTTCATATCTGTAAACTTACCAATCAGACACTTACATTTTCATCCAAAGCTTATGTATGTTACAAACAACAGAGGGCCCAGTACTGATTCTTGCAGAACATTACTGGTAACAGACGTTCAGTCAGAAAAACACCCCTCCACAACTACCCTCTATATCCAACTTACCAACTCACTGTGAATCCCATGTGACTTAACCTTCAGAACCAGCCGACCAGGAAGAAATTTATCAAATCCTTTGGTAAAGTCCCTGTAGACAACATCTACTGCGCTATCTTCAATCATCTTTGTCACTTCTTCAAAACTTCACTGAAATTTGTGAGACAAGACCTCCCCCACACAAAGTCATGCTGACTATCCCTAACAAGTCCACTCTTTTCCAAATGGGAGTAAAATCTGTCTCTAAGAATCTTCTCCAATAATATTCCTACTGCTGATGTAAGGCTCATCAGCCTACAAAATCCTGGATTATCCCTGTTGCTCTTCTTAAACAAAGGAGTAAAATTGGCTATTCTCCAGTCTTCTGGAACCTTGCCTGTGGCTAAAGAGGAGACAAAGTTCTCTGTCAAGGGCCCAGCGATCTCCTCTCTTGCCTCTCTCAGTATCACCGGATAATCCCATTAGGCCCTGAGAACATATCTACTTTAATGCTTTTCAAGGCTCCCAACTCCTCCTCCTTCTTGGCATGCTCTAGTATATCAACATAATCTCCCTAACCTTACAATCATCCATGTCATTCTCGTGGGTGAGATCTGAGGTGAAGTACTCTTTAAGGACTTCTCCCATTTCCTCTGGCTCCATACAAAAATTGCCTCCTTTGAGTAGATCTACCTTCCCCTAGATACCTTCTTGCTCCTAATATATTATGAAATCCCTTGGGATTCTCTTAATCCTACTTGCCAAGGTCATTTCATGGCCCCTTTTAGCTCTACTAATTCCTTGTTTAAGTTCTTTCCTGTTTCTTTTACATTCCTCAAGGGCCTTGTCTGATTTCAGTTTCCTAAACCTTACATATAAATCTTTTTCCTTTTTGACTAAACTTTCAATATTTCTTGTCATCCAGGGTTCTAGAATCTTGACCATCATTATCTTTCATCCTCATAGAAACATGCTTGTCTTAAACTCTGATCAACTGGCCTTTAAAAGACTCCCATTAGTCAGTTGTGGATATACCCTCAAACAGCCATCCCCAGTCTAATTTCTCCAGTTCCTGTCTAATATTTTGTCATTAGCCTTCCCCTAATTTAGCACTTTAACCCAAGGACAGCTTTATCCTTATTCATAACTATCATTTAACTAATGGAGTTATGATCACTGTTCCCAAAATGCTTCCCCACAATTACCTGACCAGGCTCACTTCCCAATACAAAGTGTAGTAAGGACCCTCCCTGATTGGGCTATCTACATATTGTTTCAAGAAACTCTCTTGGATGCAACTAACAAATTCTGCCCCATCTAAGCACTTACTCTAAGGGTGTCTCAGTCAATATTAGGAATTTAAAACCACACATTATAACAACTGTGTTGCTATTACATCTTTCCATGAAATGCTTACATATCTGTTTCTCCATCTCCCACTGGCTATTGGGAGACCTACAGTATAACCCCATCATAGTGATTGCACCATTCTTATTCTGTTATACCTGAAATAACTCCACAGAGGCCGGTATCCCGTCACCGAGTCACCCTTTATTTATACATAGTGAGTTCTTGACACTGATCCAGCTCCCTCAGAGCCAAGTGACAGTGTGAACAGAACCTCTGATACTCCTATTTATATCTGTCAGCCAGGGCTCCCTGATTGGACCAGGTTAACAGTCCCAAACAGGGAACTCATTTTCTATGAGGTTTACCTGGCTGACCTCATTACAATCACTACATCCCCCATATGGCCTCACTGTATGTCCTCTCATAGTGCAGCTGTGACGTTCTCCTTAATCAGCAATGCAACTCTCCCACCCCTTTTACACCCCTCTCTATCAAGTCTGAAACATCTAAACCCTGGAACATTAAACTGGTAGTCATGCCCTTCCCTCAACCAAGTTTCTGTCATGGCTACAACATCACAGTTCCATGGACTAATCCAGGCTGTCACCTCATTTGTCTTACCTGTTATACTCCTTGCATTAAATAAATACCCTTTAGACCACCATTTTGTTGGGCCTGTTCTTCCTATTTGATCTACTTGACTTAACTTCTATCTTTCCTCAATCACTCCACATGCTGACCTACTGCTCTGGTACCCACCCACTGCCACAATAGTTTAAACCCTTCTAAACGGCACTAGCAAACCTCTCTGCCCGGATATTGGTGCCTCTCCAGTTTAGGTGCAACCTGTCCTTTTTGTATGGGTCCTTCCTGCCCTGGAAGAGATCCCAATAATCCAGATATGTGAAGCTCTCCTTCCTACACCAGCTCTTTAGTCATGCATTCAACTATATTATCACCTGATGTCTGGCCTCACCAGCACGTGGCACAGGGAGTGATCTTGAGATTACAACTTTAAAAGTCCTGCTTTTCAACTTTCTACCCAACTCCCTAAATCCTTTCGTAGGACTTCATCTCTCTTACTGCCTCTGTCATTAGCACCAATATGGACCACAGCCTCAGGCTGTTCAGCCTCCCCTTTCAGAATGTCCTGTGCACACTAGAGACATCCTTTACCCTGGCACCAAGGAGACAGCGCATCATCCTGGTGTCTGGTTTGCAGTCACAGAAATGCCAATCTGTGCCCCTGACTATAGAGTCCCGTACCACTATCATTTGTGTACACTTTGACCCTCCCTGCTATACAACAGAGCAAATCATGGCACCACTAATCTGGCTGCTGCTATTGCTTTCCCCTGACAGGCCATCCTGCCCAACAATAGCCAAAACAGTATATTCGTTTGAGAGGGTAATGGCCACAGGGGACTCCTGCACTGCCTGCCTTTCCCTCCTGGGAGTCACCCATCTGTCTGGCTGAACCTTTGGCATGACTACATTCCTGAAACTCCTATCTATAAAACCTTCTGCGTCCTGTATGCTCCTCAGTGTGTGCAATAGCTGCTCGAGCCAATCCGTGTGGTTTGAGCGGAGCTACTGGGGGACACACTTCTTGCGGACAGAATTGTCTGGAACATGTGGCTTCTCCCCAATCTCCCACATCTCACAGGAGGAGCATACTACTCCACTAACTACCGTTACTACCCCTTTAGTAACTACTGGATTAAAAGAGAAGGAAAGAGCTTCCCTTGCCTTACCTTAACGCTGCTCGCCCTCCTCAGTGAAACCTGACAGTCACTGAAGCCCACACTTTGACCTCACTGCCTTCTCTAAAATAGCCACTCCCAGGCCACTGTGCAATGAAGGAAACTGAACAGAAAGTTGGTCCATTTTGAGAAACCCAGCTAAAGGACAAACTTTCTCCTCCTGAAAGGTGTGAGTATATCACAGATTCAATCACGTCTCCCTTGAGATCCATATGAGGGATGGACAATTTGGTCTTCCCAGGTCCTGGCTCCTCACTCACACTTCATCTCCAGCCTCAGTATCCTCAAGATTCATCTGTAATATCCTCTGGTTGCCATCTCCAACTAATAGGTATGTGATTTACCAAAAAATGAAACATTCTGCAGTCACCCACTTTGTTGCTTATGAAACAGGAACCAAAGTTTGGAAATCAGCATCTTTGTGCGCTTTGAAAATGCTCCACATCATTCTTAACATTTCACTTAGCCCAGTCCTATTGCAACAAAGACTACAGCAGATATTTTAACAGTGGAAGTGAATACATTTGGACTGAAGTGACTGACTTTAAACAATGCCTGAATACCTGGTGCTGCCTATCATCCAATCGTATCTCCTTCCGCTCTTCCCCACTACATGTAAAGATTCATCTGCAGAGGGCCCTACCTGCTCAAGTGCAGGCTTACCCTTCTTTGGGGCAAGCAAGAAATGGAGGGCCAGGCCACCTCTGGAGTGTCTTGGGAAAAAGCTGCTGGAGTGCCACTCTGTCTCCCCTTCTTCCTGCAGGTGCCGACT
Source organism: Rhincodon typus (assembly GCF_021869965.1). NCBI lineage: Eukaryota > Metazoa > Chordata > Chondrichthyes > Orectolobiformes > Rhincodontidae > Rhincodon > Rhincodon typus. The sequence continues at coordinate 19,534,767 of NC_063352.1, read as the reverse complement.
GGCACCATTTTGTTTCCTGGAGAGGAAGGGGCACCTAGTGTGAGGTTGACGTGCCTTGTCACCTTGTCACTGATGCTGAGCACCCATGGTCAGAGTAATGGAGTGCAGCTCCAAGGGTGTATCCAGCAGCCACTGAGCATTCAACATGGGCCGGGGTCTCGAAGGCAGCTGCCTCCTTTTCCATGGAGCTAGCCTGGCCCTCACATGTTGGAACCATCACAGAAGTGAGAACATGGACAGATTACTCCATCAATCATTTCAGACCATTGCAGGCACACCTGCCTGATGTTCCCCTGCATGTCTTTTATCACGGTCACAGGTCAGAACCCCAAAGTATTGTGGACATTTTTAACAGGTAATCCCAAAATGTCTTTTTCATAAGAGGGTTGGTACAGCTATTAATACCTACTTTTGCAAATTAAGTTGCTGTCTGACAAGTGAGAGACTCATGGAAAACCACATCTATGGATGTGATAGCAACTTCAAATGACAGCCCTTCAAAGCACGGAGGAGGCGTCAAAATGGACTGGACTGATCTCTTGTGGCTACCAAGTTAACATGGGGCTGATGACTCCCTACTCACCTGAAAGCCACTCCCTCTGATTATGTCCCAAACTGCAGACACATTTTGTGTCTTTCCATTTGAAGAATACACAAGGGCAGAGGTTAAAAAGTTAGTTTCAGCTCTACTGAGAGACCTTGTAGGACTGAACATTTGTCTGTGTACCAAGCTTGGTTTCAGTGTTAGCATTTGAAGGTCACAGTCAAAGACCTGCCCTCTAGTCACCCTTGTGTTGCAGGTAAATTGAGACTCTCACTCTGAGTGCCAGAGGCCAGCTAGCTACAGCCAGACAATAGGAAAGAGGCAACAAAAGCATTCCTTCTCACTCTGAATGCTAGAATTCAATCACCGTCAAAAGAAATCAGAGTTACAGCATCTGCATCAATTTGCAAAACTAAAGGTTATGAAATCAACTATTTAACTAATCAACTAATGTCAGTGTAACCTCCATTGCAGCATCTACAATATTCAACAACCATTCTTTGAGGACAATTCAGAGACTGATCCATATACATTCTTTCTTAAATTTTACCTTTTTGAACTCAACTCTTATTTTAATGTGTGCATGTGTTGTTATTAATTATTCTAATTTATTTATCAATATATTCACTCTTTATTAATTCAAGAAAGCCTGAATAAATTAATTCCTTTTAAAACATAAGTTCATTCAGGTCTGACAGAAAGGTATCCCCAAGGAAGGGGTCCGTTTTTAAATTAACCTTGTTTTGACTAACCAAGGAGGCAGCTGAACAAAACAGGCAAGCCATTTCATCCCTTCTCACCTTGGAGCTTCACAGTGGCTCAGTGGTTAGCACTGCTGCCTCACAGCACCAGGAACCTGGGTTCAATTCAACCCTCAGACAACTGTCTGTGTGGAGTGTGCACGTTCTCCCTGTGTCTACGTGGGTTTCCTCCGGGTGCTCCAGTTTCCTCCCACAGTCCAAAGATGTGCAGCCTAGATGGATTGGTCATGCTAAATTGTCTATAATGTTCATGGATGTGTGGGTTATAGGGCGATGGGTCTGGGTGGGATGCTCTGAGAGTAGGTGTGGGCTTGTTGGGCCGAAGGGCCTGTTTCCACACTGTAGGGATTCTATGATACCATCTGTAACTATATTAAATTAGGGAAAATCACTCAGGGTGTCAGTATAACACTCTGCTACTTGGCCAAGTACAGAGGGGCACACCATCTGCATGGGGCTAAGCAGGTGCCTGTTCTCTGGTAGTCCTCTCAGTGTCAATTCAACAGGTTTACAACTCTGCGTGAAGAAATTCTTCCTCATCTCAGTCCTGGTTATCAAGGTTAGATCAAGTGGAATATGGGGAGAACCAGCCATTTGGACGCAGACTAACTTGAAGATAGAAGACAGGGAGGTGGTGGAGGGTTGCTTTTTAGACTGGAGGCCTGTGTCCAGCGGTATGCCACAAGGATCAGTGTTGGGTCCACAGCTTTTCGTCATTTATATAAATGATTTTGGATGGGAACATAGGAGGTATGGTTAGTAAGTTTGCAGATGACACCAAAATTGGAGGTGCAGTGGACATCAAAGAAGATTACCTCAGAGTACAATGGGACCTTGATCACTTAGGCCAATGGGCTGAGGAGTGGCAAGTGGAGTTTAATTTAGATAAATGTGAGGTGCTGCATTTTGCAAAGACAAATCAGGGCAGGACTTATACACTTAATGGTAAGATCCTGGGGAGTGCTGCTGAATAAAGAAACCTTGGAGTGCAGGTTCATAGTTCCTTGACAGTAGAGTCACAGGTGGACAGGATAGTGAAGAAGGCGTTTGGTATGTTTGCCTTTATTGGTCAGTGCATTGAGTATAGGAGTTGGGAGGTCATGTCGTGGCTGTACAGGACATTAGTTAGGCCACTTTTGGAATATTGTGTGCAATTCTGATCTCCCTGCTCTAGGAAGGATGTTGTGAAACGTGAAAGGGTTCAGAAAAGATTTACAAGGATGTTGCCAGGGTTGGAGGGTTTGAGCTATAGTGGCTAAACAGGCTGGGACCACTTTCCCTGGAGTATTGGAGACTGAGGGGTGACCTTATAGAAGTTTATAAAATCATGAGGAGCATGGATAGGGTAAATAGCCAAGGTCTTTTCCCCAGGGTAGTGGAGTCCAAAACTAGAGGGAATATGTTTAAGGTAAGAGGGGAAAGATTTAGAAGGGATCTAGGGGGCAATTTTTCACACAGAAGGTGGTGCTTGTCTGGAACAAGCTACCAGAGGAAGTGGTGGAGGCTGGTACAATTACAACATTTAAAAATTATCTGGAGAGGTATATGAATAGGAAGGGTTTAGAGAGATATGGGCCAAACTTTAGCAAATGGGACTAGATTAATTTAGGATATCTGGTTGACATGGACGAATTGTACTGAAGGGTCTGTCTCTGTGCTGTACAACTCTATGACACTATGACTCCTGAATGGTTCACACCTTATTCTTAGACTGTGACATTTAGTTCTGGACTTCCCCAACATCAGGAACATTCTTCCCACATCTAGCCTGTCCAGCCCCATCAGGATTTCATAGTTTCTATGTGATTCCCCTTCATGCTTCTAAATTCTAGCAAATACAAGCTCTGTCGGTGGCCGAGTGGTATTATCACTGACTGTTAATCCAGAAACTCAGATAACATTCTGGGGACCCAGGTTCGAATCCTGCCACAGCAGATGGTGGAATTTGAATTTAAAAAACATCTGAAATTAAGAATCTAATGAAGACCATGAAACCATTGTCGATTGTCAGAAAAACCCATCTGGTTCACCAATGTCCTTTAGGGAAGGAAACTGCCGTCCTTACCTGGTCTGGCCTAAAAGTGACTCTGGACTCACAGCAATGTGGTTGGCTCTTAACTGCCCTCTGGGCAATTAGGGATGGGCAATAAATGCTGCATAGCCAGCGACACTCTCATCCATGAATGAATTTAAAAAAAGTTGATCCAGTCTTTCCTCACATGTCAGTCCTGCCATCCTTGGAATCAGTCTGATGAACTTTTGCTGGACTCCCTCAATAGCAAGAATGTCCTCCCTCAGACTAGGAGACCAAAACTGCACACAATACTCAAGGCCTGACCTCACCAAGGCCCTGTATAACTGCAGCAAGACATCCTTACTCCGATACTCATTCTCTCGCTATGAAGGCCAGCATGCCATTAGCTATCCTTACTGCCTACTGCACCTGCATGTCAACCTTCAGCAACTGTTCCACCAGGACACCCAGGGGTCTTGTTGCAGCTCCCCTTTTCCTAAACTGCCACCATTCAGATAATAATCTGCCGTCCTTTTTTGGCCACCAAAGTGGATAATCCCTCATTTATCCACATTATGTTGCATTTGCCAAGTATTTGCACACTCAGCCAGTCTGTCCAAGTCACCCTGCACCTTCTTAGCAACCTCCTCACAGCACTCACTGCCACCCAGCTTAGTGTCATCTGCAAATTTGGAGACATTGCATTCACTTCCTTCATCCAAATTGTTAATGGGTATTGTGAACAGCTGAAGTCCCAGCACTGAACCCTGTGGTACCTCAATCATCACTACCTGCCGCTCTGAAAAGGACCCATTTATTACAAATCTCTGCTTCCTGTCTGCTAACTAGTTCCCTATCCATGTCAATACATTACTTCTGATACCACAAGCTTTAATTTTCCTTACTAATCTCTTGTGTGGAACATTGTCAAAAGCCTTTTGAAAGTCCAGAAACACAAAATCCACTGATTCACCCTTGTCCACTCTACTTGTCACATCCTCAAAGAATTCCAGAAGATTTATCAAGCATGATTTCCTTTTAGTGAATCCATGCTGACTAGGTCCAATTCTGCCACCGCTTTTCAAATGCTCAGTTATGTCATCCTTAATAATTGACTCCAGCATTTTCCCCACCACCGATGTCAGGCAAACCGGCCTATAATTCCCCATTTTATCTCTCCCTCCTTTTTTAAAGAGTGGGGTTACATTAGTTACCCTCCAGTCCATTGGAACTCTTCCAGAGTCTACAGACTCCTGGAAAATAATCACCAATGCACCCGTAATTTCTCGGGCCACTTCCTTAAGTACTCCGGGATGCAGAGCATTAGACCTTATGGACTTATCGGGTTCGAATCCCATCAATTTCCTGACTATTAAAGATTTCCGTCAGTTCTTCCTTTATGCTTGACTATCTATTCCTTAACATTTCCTGAAGGTTATTTGTGTCCTCCTTAGTGGAGACAGATCCAAAGTATTTGTTCAACTGCTCTGCCATTTCTTTGTTGTCCATTATGAATTTACCTGATTCTAACTGTAAGGGACCTACATTTGTCTTCACCAGTCTTTTTCTCTGCACATATCCATAGAAGCTTTTGCAGTCAGTTTTTATGTTTTCAGCAAGTTTACTTTCATAATCTATTTTCCCTTTCTGAATTAAACCCTCTGTCCTCTTCTGCTGAACTTTAAATTTCTCCCTGTCCTTGGGTCTACTGCTTTTTCTGGCCAATTTATATGCCTTCTCTTTGACTTTAACACTATCCCTGATTTCCCTTGTTAGCGACAGTTGAGTTACCTTCCCTGTTTTACTCTTATGCTAGACAGAGATGTACAATTGTTGAAGTTCATCCATGTTTTCTTTAAATGTCTGCCTATCCACCATCAAGTATCCTTGGCCAGCTTATCCTAGTCAATGCATGCCTCATATCACCAAAGTTAGCTTTCTTTAAGTTCAGGCCTATGGTTTCAGATTTAATTGTGTCCCTCTCCATTGTAGTGAAGAATTCTACCATATTATGATCACCCTTCCCCAAAGGATCTCGCACCACAATGTTGCCAATTTCTCTTTACACAATACCCAGTCTAGGATGGCTTGCTCTCGAATTGGCTCCTCAACATATTGGTCAAGGAAACCATCCCTCATACATTCCAGGGAATCCAGTTTGTTTAGTCCAGCCAATATGTAGACTGAAGTCACCCATAATAACTACTGTACCCTTACTGCATGCATCTCTAATCCCCTGTTTGATACAGTCTCCAAAATCACAACTTTTGTTTGGTGGTCTGTACACAACTCCCACTAATGTTGTTTTCCCTTTGGTATTCCACAGCTCCACCCATACTGATTCCACGTCATCCAGGCTAACGTCCTCCCTTACCTTTGTGATAATCTCCTCCCTAACCAGCAACACTACCCCGTATCCCTTTCCTTTCCATCTACCTTTCTGGACAATTTAATAATCCTGGACTTGAGTTCCCATCATTGGTCACCCAGGAGCCAGATACTTGGTAGGTTGACAAAAAGCTTGTTCAAAGATAAAAGATTCAAAAAATGTCTTAAAGGATGAAAGAAAAGTAGAGAGGCAAAGGTGGATGCTTTATTCTTAAGTGGGATGTGAGTGTTGTTCACAAGACCAACACTTGTCAATCTTCTTCAATTGTCCTTGAGTTGAGTGACTTGCTAGGCCACATGACTGGCAAGCCCACTGCTGGGGTCCCAGATCATGTATATGCCAGACCATTTAATGATGACAGATTTCCTTCCCTAAAAGACTTAGTGAGCCAGATAGGTTTTTATAACAATGATAGTTTCAAGGTTAGCATTATTGAGCATTAGCTTTACAGTTCAAGATTTATTACCTGGATTTAATTACATCAATTACTGTGGTGGGTGTGGGGAGCTGTGTGTAGGGAGAATATTCCCGAGTTTGGAACCTAAGGCATGATCATCAATGGTGGTGGAATTGTAAATGCACAAGAGGCTAGAAATATTCGAGCACAAAAAAATCTCGGAGGGCTGTCAGATTGGAGGAAATTGCAACAATAGAGAGGGGCAGGTAGTGGAGAGATTTTAAAACAAGAATGAGATGACAAAGTGTTGTGGTAAAGATCATTTTCCCTGGAATTTGTAAATGACATGCTCCTGGCAACATGCTATACAACCATAGTTTGACATTTACAAACCTTGTCCAGATTGCTTTGTACGTGTTCAACACTTGCTTCAATCATCTTCAACTTCAAACAGAATTCTGTTGTTGTCAGATTGGTTTGAGAAGGCTGAATCCAATCACATGTAATTACTTCACGATTGTGAGGAGGCGGTGAGATGATGTTAATGGATTCAAAATAAGCAAGCAATTTTTGCTCATTATTAGTGTAGTCAAGCGATGACAGGCCAGAATTGGACATTCTAAATTTATCCACAGTCAAAGAAATCAGGCCTGACAGAAAATTGGCCAAACTAAATTAAACAGCAGTCAACAGCTATTGGCTACAAACAACAGTGGAAACCAAGGTCAAAGAGACCACAAATATTCAGGGGGCACCATCTACAACCATGCTTAAGGGTTGTGTATTGAAGAAGTACCAACCAGACTTTGTGCACCTTGAGTTCCAGCCAGTGCCTGAGAGCGTGCACTTTACACCTCCCTGGCATAGCAACCGTGAAGGACGTTGGTGCAACTCTATTGGATTTTAGATCCCTGCTCACGACCCCATTGGCTAAAGGCCACAGAACATTCAAGAAGGTCTACGGCCAGGGAGTTAAAAACCTGGAAGCCACTTTCCTAATAAATAGTCGCAGCAAGACCTGTGGCAGAAGACCATGCAGCAACCCAAGAGACGTTCCACCTTAACCTTCGCCACCCACCTTCATGGAAGACAGCCAGTCCTACGTCGAAGAGGAAGGAGATTCCAATGGCCATCTCCAACAAGTGGATCACTCCTTTCTCGGGCAGATGGAGCTAGATAAAGAGTAAATATTATAGGAATTTGGAAAATGCTCACATGGTGTCCTCAATAGGGAATACTTTGTTAATAAAATCGAGTTGAACTGCAAACCAAATTCTGTGTCCCTTTGTTCACCTCACAGGGAACAGCACCTGGGTAAAATGTTTTTAATACATAAACTGGTCAAAGTGGCCAAAGCACAAGACAACATTAGTTCTTTCACTCTTGAATCAGTAGGTTGTAGATTCAAGTTTTCTACTCCAAGACAGAGACTGCTACTTCAGAATAAATGTACTGATTATCAGGAAAGCTCTTTCTCTTGGGCAAAATATTAAACTGAGGTTCATGCCTGGCTTTTCTCCCTCAAGGACTGCCAACATGCAGCATCATTCAGTCTTTTGCTGATTTGGGGAGAATGTGTGTTGTGTGTTAATTGCCTGCCAAGTCACTTTATATGACAGGGAATTTTTCGAACTCTAATTCATTGACTGGCAGATTCTAAGGAATGGAGAACACTCTATAAAGGTGAGGTAAATCACTGCATTTACTGCATGGACAACAATCTAGTGAAGCTAATTGTTGAAGAATCTGTCTGATTGTGAATCTACTGACTCTATTCAAAGGAGGATTGGGAAATCTGAGACAGGTTTTTCACCCCACAGGTCACCATTTAGCTGGAGAAGATAAAGATCATTCCCAAAACTATCTGGAAAGAGAATCTTTTATTCCATAGCAGGTTGTTACAATCCATAGAGGCTTCTCCATCATCTCAGACAGAGGCAGCAGACTAATAAATGATGTACAATTTCTCCGCAGACACATCAGACCTCTTGTACAAACATGGTATAGCTCCTCTATGATTTATGTGTGATACCTGTACCGCTGTGAGATTGATGCCATGTATGTATGCAGGACGCAGTCGTTGCTCTTGATACAGGACTGGCAAGTAAATATTCCTGGCTAGAGAATTTTCAAAAAATAGATAAGGGAAAAAGGAAGGAGGATGGTTTCTTAATTAAGAGAATAGCAAACCACATTCTTATTACTGAAAATGCACAGACAGACTTGGCTGGCTTGAGTTAGAAAACAACAGGGAATCTGTCACCATTATTGGGAGAATGTTATCATCTGCTGGGTATAAGATTTATTGACAATTTTGCATGAATTACAGAGTTGTAATAATTAGGAACTTCAATGATTTTTAAATAGACTATCATAAGACAGAACTTGATGATTAAAATTGAGTAATTTTATAGAATGCAGACAGGGCTGTTTCCTTAATCAGGACATTGCTCATGAAATGAGGAAAGAGGCAACAGTGAGCCTAGTCCTGCATTGTTACCCAGGATGAATACCTGGCTTGAAGCTGTTCGGAACCTGTTGGGAAATACTTACTGGAACATAATTACAGTCATGTTGAAAAACAAGAGAAATAGATATAGATGTCCTCAAAGGGTAAAAGGGGAGAAAGAGGGTTGGAGATGTGAAATTTGAAAAGGAAGTCCAAGTGGCTTATCCAGTGTTGAAAAGAGAATGAAACTGATGAAACCAGTATACTATGAGCCAATCAATCATTCTCATCTACTCTTATCATTATCAAGAAGTTACATCAAAAAAACTGCTCTGTTCTTTCTAGTCAGTTTGACAAACAGAAACACTCACAGATCAGGGGTTACTGTCTTGGCCAAGACAGAACATTGAATAATCTGAACAGGTCACAAATGAGGTATAAAATGTATTCCTGATTTGCTGTCAGCCATTCATTGACCAGTAATAAAGTTTAAATGAGCCCTGACAAGTTTGTTAAAGAAAAAAGTGAAGGGGATAAAACACAGAATATAAATACAATGTTCCATCTTCGGGTGTTAAAAAATTCAAGTGTCAATAATAACATTGCTGGGATTCTGCATTTAAAAATGTTGCATGCTGCATGATGAGATATCTGTAATATTCAAACTGAACAACTGAAACAACACAACAGACTCTGAATAACTCTCTGCAAGAAATATTCAATTGAACACAGAAAGCCACAAAGAAATGGGGATGGGGTAATTAAATTTTGACAATAATTTCAGAATCAACAACTCATGATAAAACAATAGAGAATGAAGAGTGAGTTGCTGTGTGTCCGCCAACCCAAGTCAAATAAAAGTTCTCCCTTTTCCTCCACTCCATCTCCATGGTTACCATGATATAGAATCCCTACAGTGTGTAAACAGGTCCTTCGGCCCAACAAGTCCATACCGAACCTCAGAGCATCCCACCCAGACCCATTCTCCTGTAACCCACCTAATCTACAAACCAGCAGCACTATAATGCAATAACCACATTCCTTACTGTGTAGCCTGGACAGTGATTGTCCTAGGGTTACATAACCCCAACAGCTATTACAGTAAAGCCCATTTCTCTTCAAACCCAAGTTTAGTTATTGGATATCAGTTCTCCCTCTGTCACCAAGTTCAACTGGTAACTAGCGTTTCTTGCTTGGCAGCTTTGGGGTAAGACAGACATCATCCAGACCCCAAATGCTAGGAGGCTCCTAGAAAAGATTATGTCCTATACCATTATGAAAATGCCATAACTGTTATGCTGATACCAAAAAATGGGAGATTCCCCTGGCAAACGGCAGCAACTTCCTGACTATCAGAAAACTGCCACCAGCAAGGACCCACAAACATTTCTAATTCATATCAAAAAAATCTCCAGCAGAGCCTGAGACACAAGCCCAATGCATATTGGAAATTCACCATCAGGGCACTAATCCATTTCCAATACATGTCAGAAAAAACATCAACAGAGCCCAATATCCACGCCCAAAACAATTGGAAAATCATTAACTGAGACCTACAAAAGTGACCCCGGCAAATATCAACATGCATGAAGAAATCATTTACCAAGAGCCAGTTCATGCAAGTTATCTCAATTTAATTCAAAAACTGCTCAGGTGTAGCTTTAAACCTGTGTAGGATGGGCTGAAGGGCTGAAAGTTAATTATGATATTTGACAGCTGCATGAGAAGATAGATTGTATAGGTTGGGCTGAATGGCTAAAATTGTTGATGATACTCAACACGCTGCATGACTTTGAGTGAGTCTTGTTAACTTTCCTTTACGGGCCGAAGACTGCAACTTGTTTTTCTGTAGCTGTGTTTTATCTTCTGTATCTGCTTTCTTTGTGCTGGCTGTTTGTTACACTGTATAAGAGAGAGAGTTTCATTCCAAGTCGCGGGACTTCAATTCAGACCAGGATCGCGAAGGGCACGAGGAACAAGCTGAGCCTCCAGACCAGCTGTCGATTGAGGGGTCTCCAACATGCAGAAGGGCGTGAGGCTTATTGTTCTTATCCTGTCTTTTTCATTCTTTTTATTTCAATAAATGTTCATAATTAAGCGAATTGCTGTTGACGAGCCTTCTCTTAACTACATTTATCCGTTTGGATACACTCTGCGATCCAAGATGATACCCAAACAGTTTGGTGGACCACAGCCTGAAGTTACCTGACAGCAATGTAACTGAGCCAACAGGAGTCTGCTACAGAGTCTCAGAATGATACTTCAAAGGTTTCCTTACTTTTTTTTTTATTCATTCACAGGACAGGGGTGTCATGGAGCCAGTGTTGTACAGCGTGGAAACAGATCCTTCAGTGCAAGTCATACATGCAGACCAGATATCCTAAACTGATCTAGTCCCATTTGCCAGCATTTGGCCCACATCCCTGTAAACCCTTCCTATTCATATACCCATCTAGATGCCTCTTAAATGTTGTAATTGTACCCACCGCCACCACTTCCTCTGGCAGCTCGTTCCATACATGCACCAACCTCTGCATGAAATAGTTACCCGTCAGGTGCCTTTTAAATCCTTCCCGTCTCACCTTCAATTTACGTCTTCTAGTTTTGGACTTCCCTACCCTGGGAAAAAGACCTTGTCTATGCACCCCATCCATGACTCTCATGATTGTATAAACCTCTGTAAGGTCACCCCTCAGCCTCTGATGCTCCAGGGAACAAAGCCCCAGCCTATTCAGCCTCTCCCTAATAGCTCAAACCCACCAACCCTGGCAACTTCCTTGTCAATCTTTTCAAGTTTAACACCTTTCCTATTGCAGGGAGATCAGAAATGAATGCAATATTCTGCAAGGAGCCTCACCAGTGTCCTGTACAGCCGCAACATGGCCACCCAACTCCCGTACTCAATGCACTAACCAATGAAGGCAAGCCTACCAAATGCCTTCTTCGCCACTCTGTTTACCCGCGACTCCACTTTCAAGGAATCATGAACTATGCACCTGCAACCCTCGGTCGCTTTGTTTGGCAACACTCCCCAAGGCCCTACCATTAATTGTATAAGTCCTGCCTGGCTCGCCATATCTAAATTAAACTCCATCTGCCACTCCTCGGCTCAGTGTCCCATCTGATCAAGGTCCCATTGTACTGGGATAACCTTCTTCACTGTCCACTACACCATCAATTCTGGTGTCACCTGCAAATTTGCTAACCATACCTCCTATATTACATCCAAATTATTTATATAAATGAAGAAAGCAGAGGATTGGCATGATCCTTTTGGTACACCACTGGTCACAGGCCTCCAGTCTAAAACAGGACCCTCTACCACCACTCTCTGTCTCCTACCTTCAAGCCAGTTTTATATCCAATTGGCTAGCTCCCCCTGGATTCCATGTGATCGAACTTTGCTAACCAGTCTACCATGCATCAGCAGATGGCCAACATTTATCGGCCATTACTAATTGCCTAGAAAGCAGATAAGAGTCATTACTGAGTATTTCCAGCTTTTACTTGCACTTATATCACAAGAGTGACTAAAAGCTTGATCACAGAAGTGAGTTCTGAGGACTGTCATAAAAGCAAAAGCATAGAAAGGTAGAAAGGTTTAGAGAGAGAATCCCAAAGCTTGAATCCGTGGTAACTGAACACACGAACACCAATTGTATGGCAAAGGAAATCAGAAATGTGCAAGAGACCAAAATTGGAGGAGGACCAAGATTTCAGACAAGTGTGAGACTGGAACCAATGAGAGAGTGAGAGTAAGAATGTGAAGGAATTTGAAAATCAGGATGAGAGTTTTGCAATTGAAGCAAAATGCTGGACTGTGGCCAATAAATACAGAAGCAACGCAAAGGGTGCTCGGTCAAATATAAACATCAGTTGGGGATTGTCCTGCTTTCAGTACAAGTCAAACACTGCGTGGCACAACATATGGTGAATTGGTCCTCTCAATATGTATTGTTCAGGAATGCAAAGCCTCATTGAAAAGGGGCCAATTCCTGTCTGCTCACAACAAAGCTCCGAAGCAATAACTTTTAACAGCTGAGTTAATGAGTTGCTTTAAAATTTCAACAAATCTCTACTTGACATCTGCTTTCCATTTAGCAGCAACTCTGTCGTGGTTTCGGTTATAACACCACATGGTTTGCGTAATTTGGGGAAGATGTCGCCATTCGCAATGGCAAGTCTACTTCGCCAGCACCAACATTACTTGTACACTCCTTATGGCTCCTGTGTTTTGAGAAGCATCCTTGTTGTTACACAATAGCATTCATTTTATGGAGACAAAGTTTCCATGCTTTGAAATGACTGATTTCTACTGTGCATCTTCAAGTCAGAGAAAGGGAACATGTATTATATGCTGTTTCTGGAAGGAATCAAACTAATTGTTTTTTCTTAAAGTATAGAACGGCAGCTTGTTAACTACTTGGAATTAACTTAACTAACATTACACTGCTGGAATTTTTGATGCATACAGAATAAATGAAGTATTCAACCACATTAGGATGAAAGAAATTTATAGGGGTCTAAACTGGATGGCACCCAGTCCCCTCCCAAACATTGGCCACAGGGAACATAACACACGAATAACCTGTATCCAGTGATTTTAATGAACACACAATATTGCAGCAAGTGGCAAATATTAGAGGTGGCAAGCACCATTTGAAGCCAGTGTGCACTGCTTTAAATAAAGCCTACACCTATTGTGGCTGCAGCAGAAGGTAATCTCGGCAAGAGTGAAGACTGGGCTCCAGTGTTGTCAGATGCTACACTAGAGATAGTGACGGGGGAGTTGGAATGAAGATTTTGTCCTGTATACACAGTTGGCTAGGAGGTTTTCCAGACAGTGGTTAATAGGCATTTGGAGCAGATAGCCACGGATGTCAATGCTGGCAATCAAGCCTTACAGGTCTGGATGCAGTTTTGCAAGACATTCAATGATCTCCCAAGAGAGGTCAAGGTCAGTACCTATCCCACCTACTGCACCACAATCCTCAACCTTTGTTCGATTTATCACATCCCCATCACTCATCTACAGACAGCCCCCATTAATCAATACTTATACCTAACACTCATAAGCTTAGCCTCACTCTCACCTATTTCACACTGCTGGAAGACTCAAGACCACATCTCGGAGGTTGCACACACTGCCAAAATCAGCTGTTACAATCACAACAGCCAAGCAGGTTGCATAACATTCCTTGACACACTAATTGCAGGACACAACTGGAGACAGCAGGAACTAACCCAGCAGGTAGTGCTTCAGGCCCCGATCCCCATGGAGAAAATACTGCTGGCCATTATTACATAGAACATATTGGGAGACTCATTACTGGGACTATGGCCAATCACGGAGCTGATTCCATCATAAGTGATGGTATTCTTAATACCCAATTCTCCTTCTCATCTCTGACTACCCACCATCTTACAATTTCTTCTGATTTATTCTAAGTAGTGTAATTATCCAACACACTGACCTTCTCACCCCCACCCCCAACCCCAACTCAAACCTTACCTGGCTGCTATTTCCTTTGAGATACCCAAAAGGGGCTACCCAGGCAAGCAATGGGGCACACAAATTAAAGAATGATGATGAGCTATCGCCTGACTCAACATGCAGAGCTCAGACAATCACCCCACATAAATCTTACGAAAGACACGAGGAAGGATCTACAAGTGGTGAGCCATTGAGCCTGAGGCAGGTGCAGTCAGGGCTGGGGACAAGGGTGCCAGATTGCAAGAAGGTCAGGCTGCAGAGGGGTTCCACTGGAGAGAACTTCAATGGAGAAGCACTGTCTCTAAATGATCATACTGCCTGTCAAACGTTTAATTAATGAGCTAAAGTTTCCTCCAGGTGAATATTGTGAAGACTAACGTGTTGGTGTATGATCCCCACTACAAGCCAGCTTCAACCCTCCCCCAGCAACTCTGAGGCTGAACCAGATTTTTTGAAGCCAGGGTCTCAGATGCAACCTTGAGATGAGGTACTTACCACATATCCTCACCTTTGAAAGGACTGTCTATTTCCACTTCCATGACATCACCTGACTCCTTCTCCTTCTCCTACTCAGCTCATCTCCTGTTGAAACCCTCATCTATGCCTTTGTTCCTTCTAGGTTTGGCTATTCCAACAAACTCTCGATCAGCCTCCCACATTCTACCCTCAGCTTTAAAATTCTCAACAAAGTGCAGGGCTGGATGAACCTTGTTTTAAAAGCCTTCCATGGCCCTGCTTGTACTTTATTTATGTAATCTTCTCCGGTCCAACTACACTCTGAGATGTCTGTGTTTCTTTAATACTGGCCTCTTGCACATTCTATTCAGCTGCCAAGGCTCTAAACTCCCTCTCCCTATATTTTGTCAGGCAGCAGAGCATCCACTGTATGCCTTCTGAGCATATGCCTTCCGCACTGGACTCCTTGGCCACATTGTCAACAGACAGTTCTTGTCACCTCAAAGCCACCCTTTCATTTGCTTTGGCTGTTCAAATGCAGCTGGCATGATTGAATGCCACCAAATGAATTCCCTATGACCGCTGCCAGGTCACTGGCATTAATATGAATGAATTTTCTGCCTCTGGGCACTCACCAGCTGAACATTGAGGGAATGAAATCCCTTTCAATTCTGCTTCGCGGAGATTTACAGCACAGTCAATGTAGGGAAACCTACAATTCTAGTGAAGCCATGCACACTCACTCTTCCCACTGTCTCTGGAAAGACAGAATGAAATGTAATTAGCTTCCTTTGAAAAGTGAAGAACAGTGAGTCTTTTACACCACAGATGGCAATGATCATGGGGCAAATATCTTCAGCTCCACCATGGACAAGGCCAGATGCAGAGAAGCTTTAGCCACAGACTCTTGTGAAGCCACTGGCAATGCCACCCTCACCCTGTCGTGAGCTTTATTTTGTGGCTACAGCAGATGGGCAAGTTCAGAGAGTAAATCCTTACTCACATGACGGGTACTTCACTCATTGTCCTCAATAAGATTCAGATAGGAGAATTGACCCGTGAAAGTCCCAGGCAGGTATGGTCCCTCTACTGAAAGCTTTTCTCCCCCTTCTATTGTCCCATTCCCCTTTTCCCTCTTCCAGCAATTTGTTCTGCTCTGCAGACCATCTGTTAAAATCATATTCCAAGGGAAACATTTACCAGTGCACCCATATCTGACTGCTTGTGATTACTGAAAAGGCTTTGAAATTAGCAAAATGTCCTTCTCCATATGTGCCACAACACTCCATGTAAATGTTTGGAATTTAAAACAAGTACAGAAAAAAAAACATTTGCAGAAACATTACAAGAGGCATAAAAATTCACCAGTATCCAACCTATTGTTGATGGCCCCTTGAGATGGTGTTAGCAGGGAGAGGGTCCTTACTGCTTGTGCTAAAAGCATTTTCAGCATGAAAGCTTGAGTGGAGATGTTAGCAGGAGAATTGAACTCCAGAATAGCCTGATCACTGTCAAACTACCATCATGATCTAGCGCTTCTGTCAAATGTTCAAACATGTACCTTCACCAATGCGGCAACTGGTGTGATTTATCCCACACGTGTAGGTGTGCGCAATGGACACTACTTCAGAACATTAAATGTCTTGTCAAACTTTGGGACATCCTGAGGTTGTGAAAGACTCTTTACAAATGTAATATTTATTCTCTTAAGGCCTGAGGTCCAATATCGGTAGCACGTTAGCCTCACCATTCAGGTGCAGAGTGGTAAATATGGGCAAGCTTCACTTTCTAATGAACACACATTACCCAATAAGAGCTTTACATAAGAACATCAGAACATAAGAACTAGGAGCAGGAGTAGGCCATCTGGCCCCTCGAGCCTGCCCCGCCATTCAATAAGATCGTGGCCGATCTTTCTGGGACTCAGCTCCACTTACCCGCCCACTCACCATAACCCTTAATTCCTTTGCTGTTCAAAAATTTATCTAGCCTTGCCTTAAAAACATTCAGCGAGGTAGCTTCAACCGCTTCACTGGGCAGGGAATTCCACAGATTCACAACCCTTTGGGTGAAGAATTTCCTCCTGACCTCAGTCCTACATCTGCTTCCCTTTATTTTGAGGCTATGTCCTCTAGTCCTAGTTTCACCTGCTAGCGGAAACAACCTCCCTGCCTCCACCTTATCTATTCCCTTCATAATCTTATATGTTTCTATAAGATCTCCCCTCATTCTTCTCTGAATTAATTCACTAAATAAATAAACAAGCAAAACTGTTCCCATTAACTGAAAAGAACTTGACATTAGGCCAATTATAAGAGACTCTGACAGAAATGGATGTGCCTTAAAATAAAATTGAAACAATATGGAGTATTGTCAGATATCTCAAAGGTCAGCAAGCTCCACCTGTTGATCATCACGTGGTATGACAACTTTAAAATTGTTCATATTTGAATGAAGTTAATCAGCACCACTAGATAAATGGAACTCTCAGACACAACCAAGCAACTGAACGATAAAAATGTAAAAGACCTGTTCTTCCTACAAACTCTGATATACAATTGGAGCATCTCACGTATCTCACTATATACTATCTAAATTCCCTCACCTAAGAAGTTGTTAAACCAGATAAAACTCCATGCTAATTTGACAAAGCAGAATCTGGGAACTCCTCTCTGACCTCTTGTTTGAGCAACCAGTCCAGGGTGAAGTTCTCCCAACTAGCTTTGGAGCAGGATAGGGAGTAAATTTGTGAAGTTGTGCATTGGGTCAGTTCCCTAACCTGTTTCTCCTGTGTGCATTTTTGCTGGAGATTGGCTATAAGTGGGAGTGAATATGCCCACCCAATAGCAAAGGCCTAAGGTTAGTTAAAGAGCCTCCTAGGGCTAAGGGGCCATTGGATATATCATTGTGAGTTGGTGAGCCACCACACAGCTATAGCTCTGCAGATGATGAGGGAGAAATGCCCCAAGTCATTCGGAGGCCTGCTGAAGAGAGACAGGAGAAGACAGTGTGTTCTCAGCAATGACGGACTGTCCAAGTGCACAGGGAGGAGCAGCAGCAGCAGGCAAGCATATGGGAAACAATGGCCCTCATTTCCCAAAAGTGAATCATGTGACTGTCTGGCTGCCTACACGGACAGATTGGTGGTTGCCATAGAGAGCCTACACTCCATTACCTCAGCCATTGGTCTCCAGGACCGAAGGCAGGGCAGGAGGTAGTGGTCGGGGGTGGGGATGTGACTCCAGTTTGGTGCCCCTTCCTCAAAAGGGCAGTGCCAGGATGCACCCAGCCATTGCAGGGGCCTCACACAGGTCCCTTGGCACTTTCCACACAGGGAACTGCAGAGATGCTCGAGACGTCCACCCTGCCTGCCCCACTCTGACCCTTAGAAGTTCAGGTCGGGGAGGGGTTACTTGCCTCTGGCAAAAAGACCATCAGCACGTCTGGGCCACCCAAACAAAAACACCCCTGGTGTCACCCCAACACAGTCCAAGACTCCAGTGCTGAGTGGGAGCCCTTCACCCTAGCTGTGGAACTGGGAGATCATTACGACACAGCAGGAGGGAGAGGAGGAAGCAACAGCAAGAAGGCCGTGTCATTGGCACAGATGAAAATAGTTCACAACTACATGACAAATGTTTGTTTTTCCACTGTTCATGTGGCTGCTCGTATCTCTGTGTAAGGCCCAGATGCTTTGTTCCAGTCTCCAGCATCACTTCATGAGCACTAATGGGGTGCAAAAAAGTGGAGGCTGTGTACTGAGTGCCTGATATATCATGTGGGAGTAGGACGTGCATGGTGTGCATATCACATGAGCTTATTCTGGAACCTTAGGGACTCCCTGGATTCATTCTGGATGGTTGAGCTAGCTCTTAGCGAGTTCCCTAGCATTTGCTGTACCTGGGAAGGACAACACACAGAGACGGTCAATGCTGCAGGATGACCAGGCCCCTACAAGCCTGCTTCATGACCAGTGCATGGGTGTCAGGCTAGTACTGCTCTCCTGTGAAACCCCACTCTGTCACACATTAGCTCACTCACCCTGTACATTCTGACTGTGGTAGCGGCTGTTTACTTCCCCAGTGCACACTCCCCATTTGTTTCACAATGGAAGGCAACAGTGAGTGGTCCTCTGTCAGTGACCTGTAACTTCAGTCTGAATGCAGCAGTAAGTCCCCAGACCTCATCAGCCCCTTCCTAAGTGCTCATCCTGTCATCCCCAAGCCTTCACATTCCCTCAGTAACAGCCTGAGCCAGCTACATGCAGCTATACCTGCCTACATTGGCCTCCACCCACCGTGCCACCCTGTCACTTATTTTCTGTGGAAGGACCCAACAGGGCGACCTGACCAGCCTTTTCTCTGGCCCAGACCGAAAGAACTATGGGTGCTGTAAATCTGAAATCGAAGCAGAATTTGCCGGAAAAGCTCAGCAGGTCTGGCAACATCTGTGAAGGGAAATCAGAGTTAATGTTTCGGGTCTAGTGACCCTTCCTCAGAATTGACAGTGCATCATAAAGCTGCCATAATAGTGGCAAAGGTTCCCTGAATGCTGAATGCCAATGTAAGTGGAAAAAGGGAGCATGCAGCAGGTTCCCAGGGACTGGGTCCTGGGCTGCAGATTGGTCTTGGGCCACATGGTGGTAGCTTGGAGCAATCAGTGAGCTAAATCCTCCATGCACATTCACTGATTTCCATGACAGGATTTCCTGATGGCTGAATTGTTAGGTGTGTTTAGCAAGATTGGAAGCAGAATGTTAACCAGGCAAGTTGGGCCATTTACAAGAAGCTTAACAATCATTCATTGCCATTAATTAGCAACTGACAATGGCACATGTAAAAAGTGTAAAGGATGGAGCAAAATGATCTTGCCATTGAAGTGGCCCTTGAAAATAACTCCACAGAAGCTGGTATTCCACCACCAAGTCACCCTTTATTTACACGTGGAAAGTCCTTGACACTGATCCAGCTCCCTTAGAGCCAGCTGTTCAAGTGAACAGAACCTCTGCCACCCCTGTTTATATCTGTCAGCCAGGGATCCCTGATCGGACCAGATTAACAGCCCCAATCAGGGAACTCATAGTTCATGAGGTCCACCTGGCTGACCTTATTATAATCATCACAGGCTTCACTGTATATCTTATACCTCTGCCATATTTCTTACCATAGCTCATGTTGCTCAGAACCCTATAAGATTCTACTTATTGTGCTGTTAACTTTCCTTTCTGAAATAATTGCCGACCTTAAATTGACCAAAAACTGATTGAAGTTAAATGGAACAGTTAAACTCAGCGAATCAGGTAAGTAAGCTAGGACATGACCGTAACAGCCAATTGCATCCATATAGGATTTTAGCCAGTAAAATTTCCCAAAGCATTTCACAGGAAAGCAAATAGTGATGCCAAGGAGATATGTGAACAACTGATGAAAACCTTGCTCAGAGGGATGGGTTTTAAGGAGTGTTTAACTGAAGTTGAAACGTAGCCAATCTGAGAGATTTAGGGAGAGAACTCCAGAGCTTAAGGACTAGGAGAGTAAAACTGAGTCTGCCAAGCTTGGAATATTGTAAATCAGGACACACAAGAAGCCAGAACTGGAGGAGTGCAAGGATCTCAGTTGGCTATAGTGGTAAATGATGTTGTACAGTTAGGGAGAGGAGAGAGCATTGAGGGGATTTGAAAACAATGATGTGCTGTTGCTAATATATTTCATCAAGGACAGGTTAAAAAAACTTAGGGGAGTATTTTACAGAGCCCACTGTCTCCCCTAATCCTGGCTTAAAGGTTTGTGAGGAGTTGTGCTTCCATGGATCTGAGACCACTACAGCCATTCAAATCTGGGAACAACATTAGTCAGTTTAAATTAAGACTTTCATCCCTACTTGGGAGCAATTCCCATCTTAGAGAGCTGCAGCACTGTCGTCCCAGCCAGCCAGATTAAAGCAGTTGGTGGTGGTTGTGGTGGTATGTTGGTGGGGTTTGTGGGGGTGGGGGGGGAGGTGGTGGTGGTGGTGGTGGTGGTGGGGGGGGGGAAGTGGTGGGTGGGAGTGGGGGGGAGGTTGAAATGAAGAGGTTGAGTGCCTCCAATATGTTCAGCACATTGCCAAATAACATCTCCTCATTTACCCAATGTCATGCAATTAATACTGCCAGATTATCCTTACCTGGCATGGTAAAATAGTTCCTGCTGTTGGTCAAATAGTGGCGGGCAGGATGAAACACTTAATTAGCCTTTAATTGGCCACTTAATAGGTTCAAAAGATACAACAGTGGCTTGATCACCCCCTGCCTCCAACAGCTTCCCAATAAAACTTTGGACAAGTTGAAGAAGTGGCGGTAGCAGTGGGTGGGGCACATATCACATTTTATCACATATCCCTCACCCTCCTTCATATGTGTTAATGTAAACTCCAGCCCTTGGTGTGAGTTAGGTTACAGGCCGTGTTTTTTTGGATGAGTTCGTGTTTACTGTGGGTGCAAAACAGGAAGACAGCTAGGAGTATGATGGAATAGTCAACATTAAAAGTAAATAAGGAATGGATGAGGTTTGCAGCAGCTGATGAGATGAGGTAGGAGTGAAGACAAGTGATGATACCGAGTTGGAAGAAGGTGAAAGTGGTAGGTGATGGAAAGATGAGTATAAGGGAAATCTCAATTCAGGGTCAAATTGGACTACAATATTATGAACTGTCTGGTTCAGCTTCACACAGTAGCCATAGAAACAAATCATGGAATCATCGAATCCCTACAGTGTAGAAACAGGCCATTCAGCCCAACAAGTCCACACTGCCTCTCCAAAGAGCATCCCATCCAGACCCATTCCCCTACCCCTGTATTTCCCATGTCTAACCCACCTAACTAAACATCCCTGGGCACTATGGGCAATTTAGCATGGCCAGTCCGCTTACCCTGCATAGCTTTGGACTGTGGGAGGAAACTGGAGCACCCGGAGACAGAAGTGGAAAGGTAGAAAAAAGAATGACAGAGGCTGGGGATAACAACTAATTTCTGCCATTTGTTTGTTTCAATAAAAAACTGGATACAAGCCTCCCAACTCACATCTCCCTGGCAGACAATATTCTCCTTTAATGTATGTGAAAAGGATGTAGTTACAGAGGCATTTGTCTGTTTGACTGCATCAATAATAGTC
This sequence comes from Rhincodon typus, assembly GCF_021869965.1. Lineage (NCBI taxonomy): Eukaryota > Metazoa > Chordata > Chondrichthyes > Orectolobiformes > Rhincodontidae > Rhincodon > Rhincodon typus. Next base: position 19,513,115 of record NC_063352.1, on the reverse strand, counting down.
CTAAACACAGAGCTAAAAAGCTGAGTAAAGAATGAGCTCTTCAGCTAATGTCCAGTTCAAATCTCTGTGATCTGCTAAAAAAAGAAATCACCAAAAATCAGGTTTGTTTTTCAGAAGTCGACTTTTCAATGCAGGAATTGCCTTTAGAATGACATTTTCCATTAATACAGTGCTTTCTGCCTTATCTAACCCAAACTCTGCATTCCCAAGGGCCGAAGCTATCTAAACTTCCATCCATTTGATGATCTAATCATTATTGTCTCTGGTCATTAGGTTTTCCTTCGCCCTTTATCACCATCAAACAGAACATTATACTTCAAGGCAAAGTGTGCTTTTTCTCACTTTATAAATCAAATGGTGGAAGTCACTGTATGAGGAGAACAATTGGCGATCAGACCATTTACAAGGATGCCTGTACCTTGACTAAAAGAATCTGCAAAATAATATTAAATATTTAATATGGAATATTAACCTTAAAGAAAGTTGGCATGTAGATCAGTAGCAATGTTCTGGGGCGAGGTTGGTTTTCGGAAACAGCAGCAGATTAAAGAATTGGTTGCCCCATTGACACAAGTCCTCATTTAACTTCAAAGGGTGGAACGTCAATGAATGACCAGGTGGCATCCGGAAGCTGGGTTTACAGCCCTTTGAGTTAAAGAAATGCAGGTGGAACTATGCTAAAAGGCATGAGTGATACTGAGAATCAATGAATTATTGACAGAAAAACAATGGTACTAAAGACAAAGGTGAGCAGAAACAGCAATTAGCAAGTCAATGGATAGAGAGTAATGTGCTGCTTCTGAGGAATCGACATTATAATTGAGAAAGAATTTTTAGGGAAGCTGCAAGACAGCGGTTCCACAGTCAAAAGCAAAAATGTACTTTTCCTTCACGTTTTCCAACATCCAAAGAACTTGACATCCTAGGAATTCCATTTGATGTGTAATCATGAAATGTGGCAGCCCCTTTGCAGAAAGCAAGGTCCATCAAGCAGCAAAATATTAAATGAATAAATGATCAGTTTTACTGATATTAACTGTAAGATAAATATTGAATGGAATACTGGGACAACTCTCCTGCTCTTCTCCATAGTGGTGCTAGAGGATATTTTGATTACAGCTAAGAGGGCTTTGGTTAAATGGTCCACCCAAAAAGGCAACACCCTAACAGTGTGGCACTCTGTCAGTACTGCACTGTGAATGTCAGCTAGATAGTGTTCTCAAGTCTCTGGAATGGGGCCTTAATCTATAATCTGAGCCATGGTTGACATACATTAGGTCACATAGTCAATAGCAAGAGTCATGGCTGACACCTAGATAGGAAGCCTGCTGTGATTTGAGAGAAAGGACAAGGTAGGTGGAAGGGAATGATAAGGGAGACATGGAAGTGATCAGATATAAACTTGTTAGTGATCAGGATCTCAAGGTATAGCGAGGTGATGAGATTGACTATTGTTTTTGTAACATTTACATTAATTTGGCATTGAGTGAAGATATGAGAACAGTGCAAAGAAGGAATACTATTAGTGTTTAACTGTGGCTTGAAGTCACCAAGAGCAACACATGCTCAATGCAAAACATAAAGGAGGGAAGTAGGGAGGACATCTCATTGAAGAAATCAGTATGGGACTTTTTCCTATCTTAGTTTGGTTGAATGGCTATCACCTTGTCAGTGAGTCAGAAGGCTGCAGAATCAAGTCTTCACTGCGAAGATTTGAGCACATAATCAGTGCAGTCCTGACAGAGAGCTGTACTGTTGGGTATGCCACGTTTAGAATGAAATGTTATAGTGAGATCCTGCCTGTTCCCTCAGGTGGAAGCAAAAGATCCTATGGTACTATCTGAAAAAAAGAGGAGCATTATATCTAGTGTGCTCACCAAAATTTATCCCTCAAACAACATCATATAAAACAAATTATTTTGTCTTTTTCACATTGCTGTTTCAAGAATCTTGCTATGGGCAAATTTGCTGCTGCAGTTTCCCAACTGTATCACAAAAGTGACCACATTTCAAAAGTAATGTGTTGACTGTTGACTGAAAGCTGCTATATAAATTGAAGGGTGGATTCATTTTGCAATAAAAACAGAAATTGCCCGAGAAACTCAGCAGGCCTGGCAGCATCTGTGGGGAGAGAAAGCAGGTTTAACATTTTTAATGCCAGTAACCCTTCTTCAGAACTGACAGTGGCTAGGAAAACATGGTATATATTCTCATGACGGGGACTGGAGGGGAAAAGGATTGCACAGATAGATGGAGAGAAAGAAAGTTAGGCAAAGGGATAGATGATTGTAAGCCAGGAAAGAAGAAATGTTGATAATGGGAACCATGAGAAGGTGAAAATGGGTTGGCTGTGCTGAAAGCAGTTAATGGCATTGCAGGGCTTGGGGTGTGGGGATGGGTAAAGGACATGGAAGAAGGTTTCAGATTCTAACTCTATTGCTCACAATATTGATTCCTGAAGACTGCAGGGTCCCCAGGTGTGAAATGAGATGCTGCTCTTCCAGCTTGCACTGTGCTTCACTGGAGCAATGCGGCAAGTCCAAGACAGAAATATTGACCAGGGAACACAGCAATGTGTTGAAGTGGCACGCAACTGGAAGCTCAGGGTCATTTTTACGAACAGAATGTCGGTGTTCTGCAAAGCATCACCCAGTCTGCACTTTGCCGCCCCACTGCTGGGTGAATTTACTTACCCCTTTAAATAATTTCAGAGTAGATGGCATCTGTACCTTCTACCTATCTGTTTATAAGATCTTACCAATGAACAAGAGCAGCATGTGCTTACTAAGAATATGCATTTTGCTATCACACAGAGTGTTGAGGTGAATGCCACAGATGCTTTTATAGAAAGGTTAACAATGCACAAAGAAATGTAAGATTATGCTGATGGGGTTAGCAAAGTAAATGCAGTGGGAGAGGCTTGACTGTTGCTTGAATGCCTGCAATGGGCTGAAGGGCCTGTATCTGCGCTGCAATTTCTGTGTAATTTTATTTTTCACCTACCTTTTATAATTTCACTAGTGCCCAGGAGACAGTCACATTAATAAGCTTTTCGAGATATCCGATCTTCAAATATATAGAGAAAAGCCAGTGGCAGTCTACGGGAAAAAAAAATGTTTTGAGCGAATAAAAGCCACTAGACTGCACTAAACTTGTGCAGTTCCAGCTGTCAAACTTATTTAGCCAGGGGGCGGGGAACTGCACTCAGAAAAATACAAGAATTACAATCACAGCTATATATTTCCCCTCTCTTCTGTGATTAGCACTTCTTAATAAGATGCCTGATCCAGAACATTCAAATGATGGAGTTCTGAAATCAGAAATTATAAACTCCTATTTATCCTTCAAATGGATTCAAAGCTGCACCACAGTGAGGTGAAATAAAGTGTGAGTACCACATGGAAGAGCGTAGAATATGAAAGGTTCAAAATGTTAGAAAATGACAAATTCTAACCTCTCCGGAGAATATTGTTGTATGCAGTAATAGTTCTGCTCGGGTTAATATTCATGTTACATTGGCTGCTTCCTTTCTACTGATGTCACACACAGTCTGTGGGTGCAGACCAGGAGTTCTACTTAAGCTTTTGAAGGGAGATATATCTGTACCAGCACCCCACGATCCTAGTAATCATGCCTGACCAAATGTACCTGTACTTACAGCAATCATTCAATAAACCTTCTTGTTATCTAAGAACAGTACCTCTGCAGTTATACTATGGTGGTGTATCTCCTACCACAAACATTAGATGGATCCAAGACAAAGTAAATGCAAAGAAGGATTGGTGGCAAGGAACTACCTCAAAAAAACCTTATCCCCTACGATATAGTGGTAGAGATGACAAATACCTACAAGATACCAGGAATGGTCACCTAGAAAAGTATTACAATTCTCTCCATCTCCTGAAATCTGTATCACATTCTGCAGGACACTGTGAATGAAGAGAAGAGGATTTCCAATACTCTCTGTAAGGGATTATGTTTAGCGGGACTGGGGCAGACCTTGAAAACTTTAGCCAACATTATAACTTTTTTTTTGATGTTTTATGTGCAAAAGTATATTGCAGGTGTACTTCTATTGGGCATCTTTAACGGCACAGAAAGTAACCCCACTTCTCCAATTACACATACAGATTGTGGTCTCTCTCTCAACTTGACCAGCGTTACAGCAGGCAAGGAGCATCAGGGAATGTCCTGCCAATTTTCCTCTTTTTCTTGAGTAGCAAGTGCTTCAGCAACAAGCAATGGTTGAGACATCAGCCCTTTTCTAAGGACACTGTTACTGAAATTTGTCAGTTGCTGCAGCTATAATGCCAACCTTAGAGCAGGGTAATGGCCACCATGTTAGCGGCTATGAAGGTAACTGTGAGCATCAACTATATGCATATCTCAGCAGCTGGAGAGACAAAGAATTTCTCATAGTTTGCACTGTGCAACTGCAGAGGGGAGGTCACTGAGGTACCTTGTGCAAAGGACAGCTTCACCTTACTCTCTTTTGCCACAATGAAGAGTAAGTATGAAAATTTTTAAGGATTGTAAGGTGCAATTGACTGAATGCACATTGCTTTACTTGTATTTTCTGTCAATTCTATTGTGTAACTAAACCAAAATATGCACACCCATCAGCATTCTTCTGTAGCCTACTCCATCAAGTTCTCATCTGGGACCTCTGTAGCAGAATTAGTGTACAGCCAAATTGTTAGACTTGGCTCAGAGATCAGATGAAACAGGAGGTTGTGGGTTCAAGTCCTACTCCAGTGATTTCAGTACTAAAGCTACACCAACATTTCTGTACAGTATTGATGTAACATTGAAACTTACAAGATCCTGTCGGGACTTGACAGGGTGGATGCTAAAAGCATGTTTCCACTTGTAGGAGAGGGGTCACATATGACATTGTATAAATGAATTCTTTTCGGATGGTCACCAGTTTGTCTGCCTGGTGTTAACTGAAAAGGAACTCCCCTGCATTCAGTCCTCAAACATAAGCTTACAATTCATGTAAAGGGGAATGGGATTTTCTACAATAAGCCATGATTTTAAACTATTCTGTTCATGACCAGTCCCAGTTATCTTTCCATATATTGTTGTGTGCTGCAGTTCAGAGCTGGTCCGTGATTTTTAATGAGCTGAGAATGAGTATTGACAATGCTTGAAGCAAACCTGCTGAAATAATCAGGAAGGGAAACAAGAGATCAATCTCTCAGTGTGTGATGTATGAGTCAGGGCTCAGAAGGGCAATCTCCCTGGCGCATGTATAGTGGACTTAAAGCAACTTATTGCTCTAAAAATAGAAATGATCACCAGCTCAGACAGAGCACAGGCCAGAGAAATGATTATGGTGTCTGTTTGTACAAAACAGTGTAAGCCAGGTGGGTGAGTCATGTCTCACTGCTCCCCTGATACTGCCTCAATTCTATATATATTCCCAATATCACAGGCTACAGTGATGCCTCTTCCAGTCACCCCTTTCTACAGCACATGGGAGGTTCCCTCCAATCCATACACTTCAAACACATGGGCAGTAGGAGGACTTGTGGTACCAGTGATGCTTTGATAATACTGTTGTGAGAATGAAAGTGCAGCTGTGTTAAATGCTGGTACAGACACAATGGCTGAATGGCTTCCTTGTGTACTTTAAGATTATAACTGTTTAAACAAAGTTGAGTGATGACCTTTGGAACTTGGCATTAGAATTTTTTGCAAACAGTGGAACAAAATATTTTAGTCTTTTTTAAAATTTATTGCGTCTTAAGCAAAGTGTCTTTTGTTCAGCTTAGACTTCGGTATTGTTGTATGAGGTAATGATTCTGAAGGAGTTAATCTTCACATTGCATTCAGCTCCACCCAATCTGAAGATGTCACACAGATGTACAGCTCCCGACAATCCTTAGTAATTGTGTCTAGCAAGTTCATGCAATAGTACCTATTGTTACCATGCAATAAACTGTGTCGTTATTTAAAAAGCACCTCTTTTGTTTAGGCTCACAGTGATCAATCCTCTGACGCTGATAATAGACGGGCCCTGGACTAAGTGTAGGTAAAGAAGGATGGGCAGTAGTGAACTGTCAAACCTCAGGACACCACATGCTGGCACTATGGTATCTGAAACTACCACAGCTATGAGGACAGTTAAGTGGGAATATTTACACTGTTGTAGTTTACTTGCAAGTCGAAGTGGAGTTTAAAACTGCTATTGATATCCATATTCTAGAACACTCATTCACGTTTGCAAATGTTTCCATGCTATCAGAACCTATCCAAAGTCAGCACCCTGAATTGGAACTATGTCACTGTTCCTTCACTGTTGTTGAGTCACAACACTGGAACACACCTACTAACAGCACTGTGGGTGTTCCTATACCCCAAGGACTTCAGTGGTTCAAGAAGGCAGCTCACCACCTTTTCCAGTGCAACCAGGAATAGGAAATAAATGCTGGTCCCATGAGTGAATATAAAAAGTACTCGAAACAAAAAGAAAGCTAAAGAACTGCAGATGCTGGAAATCAGAAACAGAAACAGAAGGGAGAAGAGTTCTGCAGAAGTGTCACTGGACCTGGAACATTAACTCTGCTTTCTCTCCACAGATGCTGCCAGACCTGCTGAGTTTCTCCAGCAATTTCTGTTGAACAACCTGTTGAAGTATCTTGTACGTCCCCAACAGAAATTCCCTCTTTGTCTTGATATCTCCCTCCCCACCTTTAAGATATCTGCTAAAAACTGTCTCCATCACCTATCCGAATATATCCCAATAGCACCAAAGTAGCTCAGTGTCAGATTTTGTTTTATAAGTATCTTTCAGTACTTTACTGCACTAAATGTGCTCTACAAATGCAAGTTGTTGTTGAAGTTGAAACTCTCATGTTTCCAAGAGACCAGCTCACGTTACTCTGTGGTCCCAATGCAGGCGATATAAACATGCCTTTGAATATCCCGATCATACCTGACAGGAATATCTTCCTAAGCAGGAAATTTGAGCAGTGGAGTGGACAATGTGACATTTTTATCAATCAGTATCTAAAGCTCAATTTTAGGAGAATTATGGACTCCACTTCAGTAATAGTTTGTGATGAAGTTTTTCTCATCTGAACCATCTTTCGGTATGAAAACATCTTTCCAACTCTCCCTTGTATTCTCTTTTTCCTCCTTGTGCCCTCTCATTATTGTCTCACCAACCAGTGGAAACACTAAAGCTAATTACGAAATCATAATCCTTCATCAATCTGAAGATGCTGTGCCAAACCCCAGGACATCACATGCTGGCACTGTGGTATCTGAATGTACAATAGCTATGAGGACAGTTAAATGGGAATATTTACAATGTGGTAGTATACTTATGAGTCAAGCTCTGGAGCTTTAAAAATTCCATTGATATCTATATACTAGAACACTCATTCATGTTTGCAAATGCTTCAATGCTATCAGACCCTATCCAGACTCAGCATCTTGAATTGGAACTATGTCACTGTTCTTTCATTGTTGTTGAGTCAAAACACTGGAACACGCTTAATAACAGCACTGTGGGTGTTCCTTCACCCCAAGGACTTCAGTGGTTCAAGAAGGCTGAACTCTGAACTTCAGCTCTGCCAAAAGATAAATTCTTGAGTATATTGCCGTAACTTTGGACTCTATCTCCGATAGCATTCCAATGAATCAACAATGTACCAGTTCCATTGTGTTTACAACATCCGTATAATGAGCTGCAAACAATGCCAAGCTGTAACTGAGGTTTTTACAACTTCAACACTGCCTTTGTAGACTTTATTACACTCCTGTGGAGTAGGTGGGACTCCCACCTGGGCCACCTGGTCCAGAGGTAGAGACACTACCACTACACCACAACAGCCCTCTTCTGATATCTCTATTCTCACCTCTGAATCAGAAATTATGGGTTCAAGTCTCATTCCAGAAACTTATGGACAAATCTAGCATTATATACGCTGTCATCTCTGATAAAGGTAAAGCATCCTAAATGGTACTATTCAGAGAAAAGTGGGACATTTTACTTGAAATCCTGGCCAAAATTTCTCATTCAGTTAACAGCACTTAAAAAAGATTATCTGATCATTATCCCACTGCTGTTTGTGAGAGCTTGCTGTGTAAAAATTGCCTACTACATTTCCTACATTATAACAGGGACCATTCTTCAGAAAGCACTGCATTGACTGCAAAGTACTTTGGGGCATCCTGTAGTTAGGAAAAATGTTACGTAAGTGCAAGTCTATTCTTTTCTTTTTCTAGACACAAAGCCAAGAATTCTAAAAGCTTTGCATAGGCATATTTTCATCATAACTTGTGCATTTACCATTTGTCAATTGTGTAACTTTTAATCAATAAAATTAAATAAATGGCACACAGAATGGTTGAAGCAGTGGGAGAGGCAGGTTATATTATTGGGAAGAAAGTGCAAGATAGTGAGGATGGTTATCAAAGGATGCAACAAGAATAGACCAGTTGGAAAGTTGGGCAGAGAAATGGTGCATGGAACTTAATCCAGCAAGTGTGAGGTAATCTATTTTGGGAGTTCAAATGCAAGAAGAAAGTATAAAATAAATGACAGGACCTTTAGGAGCATTGATATACAGGGGGGTTGTGGGGTCTAAGTCCATAACTCCCTGAAAGTGGCAGCACAAGCAGATAAGCTGATAAAAAGGCACATGGCATGCTTGCCTTCATGGGTCGGGGCATTGAGTATAAAAGTTGGCAAGTCATGTTGTAGCTGTATAAGACTTTGTTTAGACTACAATTGGAATACTCTATGCAGTTCTGGTTGCCACACTATAGGAAGGATGTGGGGGCTTTGGACAGGGTGACGGGCCACCTGATAGAAGTATATAAAATTATGAGAGGCATGGATAAAGTGGATAGTCAGAGTCTAACCCAGAGTGGAAATGTCAAATATCAGGGGTATAGGTTTGAGGTGACAGGGGGCAAGTTCACAGGAGATGTGGTAGGTGCCCAGAACATGTTGCCAGGCGATGTGGTTCGAAGCAGATATGTTATCAAAGTTTAACAGTTATTTATACAGACACATGGACAGGCAGAGAATACAGGAATATGGACTATGCGCTGACAGATGGAATTAGTTTAGAATGGCATCATGGTCAGTGTGGGCATGGTGGGCCAAAGGGCCTGTTCCTCTGGTGCAGTGTACTATGTTCTATATCCGCACCTGTAGGTAATGGCAAGATCATCTGTGATGATCATAGGAATGAACTGTTAGGGATGTCAGGTTACAATATGGTTAGCTAGGGTGACATTGGGTTCAAGAACATAGCTACTTACCAAAAGTAGTTGGATACAAGACTCATGTGATTCATGTTATTATGCACACTTGGGTTTTGAGAGGAGAAGAGTCGACAGAAGTACCAGGTCATAGGGTTTTTTTCATGGCAACCCTGAAATGCCCAGAGACAAATAGGACTGCAAGATTCTGAGAAAGATAGACAAAGAGAAAAATGGGAAAGATAGAAGGAGGTGGAACATACAATGGAACAAAATATTTTTCTGTTTTTAAAATCTATTGTGTCTTTAGCAGAGTGTCTTTTGTTTCATTTAGACTTCTGTATTATTGTATAAGATAATGATTCTGAAGGAGGTCATCTTCATGTTATATTCAGCTCCAACCAATCTGAAGATGTCACACCATCTTTGAGTAGACACAGTTGAATTCTGCTCGAGTACTTGAAGGGAGCAGAGAATCCTTTCCTGCACTTGAAGCAGAGAAAATACTGATTCTATAGTATTCAAATCTAGATTAAAAACCCCAAAATTGTGAGTATTTAAATGAGACACAAAGATTTGCCTAGCTTTGTCCATAGGTAGATAGGGACATTTCTATAATTTAGAGTTCAGTTGCTTACAAAAATAATGCTTAGTCAACGTTGTTTTCAGTTTCGTTTTCCACAGTAAAAGTCTTAAAACTTGAAATATTCTGTGACTATAGTCAAGTACTGGAAATTCAAAGATAGCAAGAACAGTTCGAGACCCTTCCTATCTGCCTTCCGGAGGGACCGCTCTCTCAATAACTCCCTCGTCCACTCCACACTCCCCACTAACCCCACCACTCCAGCACCTTTCCCTGCAACCGCAGGAAGTGCTGCACCTGCCCCTACACATCTCCACTCACCTCCATTCAAGGCACAAAACAAACCTTCCATATTAGACAGGGGTTCACCTGCATATCCGTCAACTTGGTCTACTGTATCCGCTGCTCCTGATGTGGCGTCCTCTATATCGGTGAGACCAAGCGTAGGCTTGGAGACTGTTTTGTAGAGCACCTGCGCTCTGTACACAACAAACGACAACACCTTCCGGACATGAACCATTTCAACTCCCCCTCCCACTCCCTGGGTGACATGTCCATCCTGGGCCTCCCCCAGTGTCACAATGACACCACCCGCAAACTGGAGGAGCAGCACCTCATATTCCACCTCAGGAACCTACAGCCCAATGGCCTAAACATGGATTTCACCAGTTTTAAAATCTCCCCAGCCCCAGTCTCATTCCCGCCTTCTTGACCTGATACAACCCGTCCATCTTCTCTCCCACCTATCCACTCCTCCCACCTCACTGACCAATCCCCACCACTGCTTACCTGCACTCACCTATCACCATCCCACCTACCTTCCTCAGCCCCGCCCTCCTCTCTCTATTTATTTCTGAGCCTCCTTCCCCCGCCCCCATTTCTGAAGAAGGGTCCCGACCCGAAACGTCAACTTTCCTGCTCCTCTGATGCTGCCCAGCCTGTTGTGTTCCTCCAGCTCCACACTGTATTATCACTGGAAATTCAATTATCTTTTTAAAAGTTTTCATTCTCTAGCAGATTATAATATGTTTTGTGCTCTAATCCTGGGTACTGCAAAACAACATATAACTTTAAATGTCATTTATATTTTGTATTGATCTTATGTTAAGGATGGGAATACATACTTCAGTTCTTGGGAGCTTAGTGGTGGGGAGTCTGGAGACCTGTACTGTTTCCTGCATTTTAATGGGTTTGCACTTTTGAATTAGAGATGGGGCTTTACAGTCCAGTGCATTAGAAGAGTTAAAGGGAAAACAATTGGACTATCGCCCAGTGACATACGGACAGAAAGAACAATCCAGAAAACAGTCAGTCTATGTGTGGGTGTAGTACAGAGTAGACGCTGAAGACTCTCTTGTAAGAAACTGAAAGACAAAACTGCTGTAAAATGAGTTCAGGGAACTGATGGATTCTGTCTGAAATCAAAATAATCATTAGCTAAATTTGCATTTTGTTTTAGATGTCTCAGGGAGAGGTACCAGCTAAACCATGGAAAAACATCCAGTAAATGTACAGAAATTCTCTGAGGGCAAGCGAATTGCAGCTGTTCCATCCTGAGCAAGAAGCCTTAATATGGAGATAGTGATAACTCTTCATGAAGATTTGGGTGCCTGTTGGGATATTGTGGGGAGAAAAGGGATAGTGTGAGCTTGAATCCTTTTCTGATGTTTGCAGTGAAATCTTTCCAACCTTTTCTACTTTGGTAGCTTCTTTCTTGTTGAATTAACATTTTTTTCTTTGGGTAAAAGTACACTGGCTTGTTAGTATCTAATTCCATTACTGGACACAAAATGCTTTGAGTAAAAAGTGACAAGGAAAACTTGTATTCAAATATATATGTCCTTGGAAAAGGTGTATATGTGTGTCCGCTCTCACACTTGAAGTTTTTGTGTGTCTTATGGGGCTGAGGTACATTATGTCCCCATTAGCAACATTTTAATTTGATCCCTATGATTTCTTTTTAGCTCCAGTACCGAATGGACTGTTCGATTTTTGTTAACTCAGTTCAATTTGGTTTTGCAAAAGTGTATTCAAATGTATATAAAGGAGAAACAGCCAGAAGGTGGCTGGTTCTTAACGGTGTGTAGTCAGGTGAAATATAACTAAAAAGTGTATGCTTGGACTGTGTCTAAGAATATTTAACTTCTAATGACTAACATGGCTTACTCTTATAAATGTATGCAGTAACAGACACTTAAATAAAAATAAGACTAGAGTCTAACAAGCCAGGTTTCAGTCTGGGATCTGATATATCAAGATCAGCTAAAATCCAAAAGTTACAGATTCCAGTACTTTGAATTGGGACCTACAAAATTATTTCAAGGTGTAGTATTGACTAATAGAAACACTCTTAATCAGGTTACTTCTCTTTGGTTCATTAAGATAGGGAGAGAGTCAACTTTCATCTTGTTCAAGCAGAAAGACTCTGAAATTACAGCAATCCATCACTGCCAACCACTTTTTAAAGAATTATCCATTTAGTAATGTAGTGCATTACTGTATATTGAAGCTGCAAAGTAATATTCTTTATCTCATATCTGCATTTATATTAGATTTTTAAAATGCCATGATGGGAGAGAACTCACAAAAACTACAGTACAGTACTTGTCTCATTTCTTACTCCGTTCTTGTTAGTTGCTTCACAAATCAATCCTTTGGAAATCTGAGGTGCCATTTCACTACCAAATTCCTTATTGCTATCTCATTCATGAAAAGGCATCACTCAAAGCAGCTACACTAAATCTAATTGAAAAATCATTTTATAAAGCAAGCTGTAATGAAGCCTGCGTCAAACACCTGCTTGAAAGAGCATTAACAGTATTTCCTAATCTCACAGTTGTGTTGTTAATGCCTGAATATTAGCTTGGTGCTTAGCTTCATCACAATCTATAAAATTCCCTCACAGATGTCAACAAAGCAATTCTAGTAGCGCATAATCTTTGACTCGGCTTTTAAGATTATTGTATTGCAAACTCTCCACTTTGTAGTATTTTAAATTCAGAATTAAATTCTTGAAATGATTTGAATGAAGGGGAATAAATTAGATATCCCCCAACAATGCGCACAGGAATCACAACACACAATTGGTCACGGTCCATCCAATATAAAGCAATCAGCACAACTTCATTCTAGTTGGTCATTCAAATCGTCTCTATAGGTAAACATCACTAATTACTGTGCAGTCACTGGATGCACATATCCCCAAGGCACAGCAAAATGATAACTTGCTAACACCTCTTAAAGCTATCTGGCATAGTTTAATGGAAACCTTTAATTACATTAGTTATCATAGCTGGTGCCAGTCATGGAAGTGAATCTGACCTGGAAAACATTGAGGAAAAGAGTAGCCTCCAAAGATTGGAACAAAAACAGAAGTTATTGGAAAAGGTCAGCAGGTCTGGCAACAACCGTGAAGAAAAAATCAGAGCTAACGTTTCGGGTCTGGTGACCATTCCTCAGGGGCTCCAAAGATTGCCGATACACAAGTGGAGGGGTTGGTGAAGAGGTGGAAAGCAGTAGGTATGTATTTTGCTCTCACAGGTCAACAGTCCTCCCTGGAAAAATCCACAAGAAAACAATGGGAGCAGGTCATTTCCAGTATTAAATCCCCAAGGACCTTAATTTTTTTTTAAAAACTCAATGGTCGCACAGAATTGGTTATGGTTAGTGGATGCATCTTTAAGTACCATATCCAACTTTCTAAGAGAGATGAGAAATAGAAGGGTACACACTTTAAAAATAAGGGGTCTTCCATGTAAGACGGAGATGAGGAGAATTCCTTTCACTCAGAGGGTTGAGAGTCTATGGAATTTCTTTCCTCAGAGAGCAGTGCAGACAGACTCCTTAAAGATTTTGAAGGGAGAAGTAGGTAGATTCTTGACTAACAAGCGAATCAAAAGGCACTGAGGGTAGGTGGGAATTTGAAGTTGAGGACACAATCAGATCAGCAATGATTTTATTGAATGGCAAAAGCAGGCTGAAGGGTCAAATAGCCAACTACTGCTCCAATTCGTACATTTACACACGTAGGGGTGACTCATTTTTGCAGAAGCTTTGAAGTCAGCAAAAAGGCCTCAGCACCAGTCACACCGCGCCCTATGGACTTTTACAAATTAAGATGGCATAGAAAGCATCAAACATTTGTACAATCATTGCAATAGCCAGAAGAAGTTAACTAACAATGAATATCTTGTGTAGTAGACAACACCTTTTAGTCGTGCCTGTGTGGATTTCTTGCTACTGCTGAAGGGGTGGACGTTAGCTGGAGGACTGTGCTCCATGATGGTAGCACATGCTTCAAATAACCATCACTCACTGATTGACACAATCTGCCAGCATTGTCTAATTCTGGTGGGTATTCACTGCATGGACTATCATGTACTCACAAATGCAGCTTCTAACATGATCCATGCCATAAGTGAGCACATGTCCTGTGGAGGCCATTTTGGAGCTGTGAATGCATTCATTGCGCCCGAAAGAGACATTAATTAGTCTACTTAAATGCTTGTAAACTTTAAAAAGTCTTAATGATTACTCCTTAAGACCTTACTGTCTGAACTCAATTCCTGTCAACATTTTCTTGTGTTGTTTAAAGAGAAAAGTGTAATTGTCAAAACTGCAGAATACACCAAGGATCCTCAACTGCCACTTTGCTACTAGTTGAAATGACACCCATTATGAGGAAGAAAGTTCTTCATTACATGGTACAATAACTTGCATTTAGTTCTACGTCAACATTTTAATGCATGCCAAAGTATGTCACAAAACCTTAGCAAACAAACCTAGACATGCAGCCACGTGGGAGATATTAAGGCAGAAGACCTAAAGTTTCGCCAAGGGTGTCTTAAAGGAAGAGAAAGATGTAAGGAAAAGGAGATGTCTATTGAGAAAATGGCAGCAGTCAGGACTAAGACAGCTGAGGTATGCCCATCAATAGTGGAGCAATTAAAATCATGAATGCTCGGAATACTAGGATTGGAAGAATACAGATACCTCATATGGTTGTGGGGATAGAGTAGGTAAAAGAGCAGGTTTAAGGATGTCAACCTTGAAGAAAACTGTCCACATAGATCTGCACAGCAGAGTTTTCCCCTTTCCCTATGGCAGATTAAATCTGGCACCAAGTCAGGACGATCTCCAGGCTATTAGACAATCTGTCAAACTGAAGCATTCACGCACAGCAAACCAGGAAACTAAGTGCACTTAAAATCCTGTGATTTTGTGGGTATATCAAAATTCTGGAATAGCAATATTGAACGCCTTCATTATCACAGCAAAACCCCTGCCATTAAAGCAAATGGGGAGGACATAGCAGTGAGTTTGAATTAGATGGCCCATGGTTCCAGGATCCCACTTTCGAATCCCACCACAGCAGATGGTAGAATTTTAAGTAATTAAAAAATCTGAAATTAAAAGTCTAATGATGACCATGGACTACCCTTGATTGTCATAAAAATATATCTCGTTCACTAATGTCCTTTAGGGA
The DNA here is from genome assembly GCF_021869965.1 of Rhincodon typus. Taxonomy (NCBI): domain Eukaryota; kingdom Metazoa; phylum Chordata; class Chondrichthyes; order Orectolobiformes; family Rhincodontidae; genus Rhincodon; species Rhincodon typus. Next base: position 19,497,825 of record NC_063352.1, on the reverse strand, counting down.
AGGAAATTACCACCTCTACCTCGCCTACTTCTGACTCCAGACCCACTGTAATATGGCTGACTCTTAACTGACCTCTGAAAAGGCCCAGCAAGCCTATCAGTTGCATCATCTGCTACAGTACCCAAAACAGGAATGAAACCAGACAGATCACCTTTCATTGTCCAAGGCACCGGAAATGAAAACAGAAAACACAATTCTTTCAACTCTGTAAAGTCCTCTTACTAACATTGGGAGATGGCACCAAAGTTGGGACATAGAATAATCAAACAGTAGCCTGACAAGTGGTACATATGGAATCACATATGTCACACAATGCCCCAGACAGCACCAGCGCCATCGCTGGGCCACATCCTGTCCCTCCAGCCAGACAGACCCAACAGAGATTGCAGGCACAGAGGTATACAGTCATTTGAGTGTTTTTCTAGGAGTCCTTAACATTGACTCTGCATCTTATGAAGTCTCATGGCATCAGGTTAAACATGGGCAAAGAAACTTCCCACACCCCTTGCCAAGCTGTTCCAGTATAGTTTCAACACTGGCATTTAGTTAACAATGAGGAAGATCACCACAAGGTATGACCTGAACACAAAAAGCAGGACAAATCGAACACGGCCAATTATCACCCCGTCAGTCTACTCTCAATCATCAGAAGAGGGATGGAAGGTGTCAGCAACAGAGATGCCCAACAGCACTTGCTTAGCAATAACCTGCTCAGTGATGCTCAGTTTGAATTCTACCAGGGTCACTCAGCTTGTGCCCTCATCACAGCCTTAATTCTAATATAGACAAAAAACCTGAACTCCCAGAGGTAAATGACTGTTCAGGACATCAAGGTTGCATTTGACCGAGAGTGGCATAAAGGAGCCCAACAAAATTGGAGTCAATGAAAATAGGGGGAGAGCTCTTCTCTGGTTAGAATATAATTAGCACAAACAAAGATGTTTGGGATTGTTCCAGGAGCTCCTCAGGGTGGTGTCCTTGGCCCAACCATCTTCAGTTGCTTCAATATCCTTCTTCCGATCGTAAGATTAGAATTGGGGATGTTCGCTGATGATTGAACAATATTCAGTATCCTTCATGTCTCCTCAAATACTGAAGCAGTCCATGTCCAAATGCAACATGACATGAACAATATCCCTGCTTAGTGTGACAAGTGGCAAGTAACATTTGGGCCATATTGGCACCAACCAACAACCATCTCTAATAATCTAACCATCGACCTTTGACATCCAATGGCATTATCATCACTTAATCCCCCAGTACCAACATCCTGGGGGTTACCATTGACCTGAAACTGGATTGAACTAGCCATATAAATACAACAGCTACAGCAGCAGGTCAGAGGCTTGGAATTCTGCAGCAAGTAGCACATCCAATAACATTCACTCCCTCCACAACCAACACTCAGTCACAACAGTGTGTAGCATCTACAAGATGCATTACAGAAATTTACCAAGACTCCTTAAACAACACTTTCCAAACCCATGACCACTATCATCGTGAAGGACAAGGAAAGCAGATACATGGGAACAGCACCACCTACAAAATTCCCCTCACCATTCTGACTTGTAATATATTGCACTCCTTTAGCGTCGCTGGGTCAAAATCTTTGAACTCACTCCTTAATGGTTTTGTGGGTCTACCTATACTAAATGGAAGGCAGCGGTTCAAGAAGGCGGTTCACTATCTCTTTCTCAATGATAACAAGGGATGATCAATAAATGCTGGTCCAGCCAGCAATGCTCACATCCCGTGAATGATTTTTTAAAAAATACATAAATATGAATGGGTCTAATGGTCTGTTTCAGATTTTTAACATTCTCAAATCCTATGATGTATTTCAGCATAGATACAACATAAAGTCCATAAAATGAGAACTGATTCGTTTTGAAAGGCATCAAACACAGAATGATCAACACATGTGGGTGTTTAATGGAAAAGGAAAAAGTGAAAACGTATCTATTTAATTGAAAAGTCTCATCAGAATAAAACGCAAAACATTGCAAGCTGCCTGGGAATTATAGCTTCATCTTGTGTTTCACAAGCAACAATTACTGGTACATTTGTTTCACATTAGGGAGAATATTATTGCAATTTCAGGTCTAGAGTCTTATGGTTAAATGTGAATTCATAATTAATAAATGGTCACCATTTTCAGTAAGACTAATTGTGGCTCAGAAGGTTGTGAAATCAGTTCCCACTCTTGACTTGAACACGAATCAATGTTGGCACTGTCAGTGCAGTACCAAAGGAACATTGCCCTGTCAGAGGTGTTGCCTTCTGTGGGAGACACTACACCAAGGCCTCATTTGTACTTACAACTGGGTGCAAAGGATTCCAGAATGCAATTCAAACATGTCTTAGTCCAATATTCATTCTTCAATGGACATCACAAAAACAGACTGGATGAGAAACTCAGATCTGTAATGGTTTTAACTGTAGCTGATCACCTGTCTGGGATACACATCTTGCCACAAGTCACTTCCAGCTTGGCATCTAAGAAGGGCACATACATGAGTGTACCAGGAGTACCAGAACTAGCTGAATGGCTAACTTCATGGAGTCACAGCTCCACTGGCTGCTGTGATACCCATTTTTTTCTGGAGGTATTGGTGCTGAGTTGCTAGATTTGGTAGCAAGGGTTGTTATATCCTTACAATGAGGAGTACCTGAGCCATCCCCCCAAAGGCTACAAGTATAGATGCTGTAGCTGCAGTTTCTCCGGGTCTGCAGCACAACAGGGAGATGGAACGGAGTAAGCTCTTATGGTTTAACACAGATCCAGAATCTTCTTATGATCATTGATAGTGACAGGAGCTTGTGTTGTGGGCAAGCCAATATACCCAGCATCTTGCTATGCATCAGTATTCTCATGTGCTACTCAATGAGGGCTTAATCTGAATCATCTATAGTAGAACACACATCTGCCATCTCATTGTCTGGTAAGCTGACTCATGAGCCATCCACTACCCCTGACTCCTATTTGCAAACCACTCATACACGGAAATTCACCTGTGTGCTGATCCAAACTCTATACTCATTTCCCACGTGGACGCACTACTCTTCTCTGAGCTGGTAGCTGGGAATGTCAGACTAAGAGATAGAGCCTCTTCATTTGTGCTGTATTGTTGCCCTTCCTCTACCTGAGAGCTGCTGTGGTCGGACTGGGATGGCCAAACTTGGTCTGTGAAAGTAGAAAGTCAGAAAGGGAAGGTTTGTGTGAGAGGATGAGATTGACTTGGAAAGCATGAGGTCCATGGACACACCATCTGCAGCATCAGGTAGAAAGATGAGGATGAGCTTGGAGTTGAGATGAAACATAAGGCAGGAACACAGTAACATCCTCAATGTTCTCAATAATACTGGATGCTACAGACTCTGCCACAGCCAGTTCATTGAAGCACAGAAGCAGCCTTTCTGCAGAGTTTGTGATATGCAGGTGTCCTGCCCCCTACACTATCGTACGCTTTTCACCATACTCCTGTATCCTTATACTTGAGTACACGTGATGATAAACTTAATTCTAATTCTAATTCTAATTTTGTCCTGAATGAGAGAGGGCACACTGTCAGTGATTGTGTTTCATCATTTTTAGCCTTAGTTGGATAGCCAAATAGACAGTGAGAGGTGTGGATGAGAGTGGCTGCCTGGTAGATGTGTGAGAGTAAGGTGTAGATTCTGGATTTTTTGTATTGAGTCCTGAGTGGTGCAAGATGAGTGTTCGAGGTGTGGTGAATGGAGAAGACTGGGTGTTTTGTGGCATGTTGAGTAGAACAAGTATAGTCAGTGAAGGGAATTTACTGATCTTGATCAGGCACACAAGGTTATTTTTCTTAGACTACTTTTTGCTCTGTTACCAGGTCCTCAGAGATGGAGTCTCAAATCAACCTCCCAGCCAACCGGTCCATGACCCTTCTGAAGATGTTATTTTATTGCCTCCTGATATTTCCATGAAATCCCCTGTTCATCTTCACCATCAATGACTCCCACCCTGATCCATGACCCTGGAGGCCTTTCATTATCCTGATGTTCCATTCTCCATGTTTAGAATTGCAGAAACAGTATTCAGCAGCTGCCCCATATGATTCAGCATAGCTGAAGCTCCCGTTCGAGAGAGACAGACCACATTTAAGAACAAAAGGCTGCCTGCAGCACATGCTGTTGTTGAACACTGCACCTAACCCTGTTGACCACAAAGAGAGCAAGTAGCTTGGCAGTGATCCATCATGGAAATTACAAATCAGCACGGAGCGTGGGAGTTGTCCAGCTCCACTAGAACCGATGCAGACACATGGTGAGTCGAGATCCCATTTGTTGAAGAATTGACACAATTCAATTTCAGTATGTTGTCTTGATGTTGTCTCATTCCTGTTTGTGCAGTTAGCTGAAGCATCTTCTACATTACGACAGTGACGGTATCTCTAAGTATTCATTGATCGCCTTGGTGTCATGAAGTGTTCTGTATAAATGCAAGTAATTCTTTTCTTTCCAATCAGTTGGTATGGATCTCACCTCTGTCACCTGCTTATTTTGTTTGAAATTTCACTGTCCTTTGAGAGTCTTTTCAGTGATGAAGAATCAAACTGTATTAACCTAAATTTAACTCACCACTGAAGCACCGTATTTCAACTCTTTCACAACTTGTCTGGTCATTGCTACGACATGATATTTATGTATCTAGGACCAATACTTGCATTAGAAATCCATAGATTTCAGAACAGAGAAACAGACCATTTGCCCCGATAGGGTTGTGTCAGTGCCTGTGCTCCACAGAACCCTAGTTCATTTCAACATATCTCTTTCTATTCCTTGCTCCTTTATGTTGTTAAGGGGGTCAATTGCTGAGTTGGCTGGATAGCTGGTTTATGATGCAGAGTGACACCAACAATGTGGGTTCACTTCCCTCACCAGCTGAGATTACTGTGAAAAGCTCTACTTCTCAACTTCCTCCTTACCAGAGGCACTGTGATCCTTAGGTTAAACCACCACCAAAGACCTGGATAACATTCTGGGGACCTGGGTTCGAATCCTGCCACAGCAGATGGTGGAATTTGAATTGAATTTAAAAAAGTCTGGAATTAAGAATCTAATGATGACCATGAATCCACTGCCGATTGTCGGGAAAAACCCATCTGGTTCACTAATGTCCTTTAGAGAAGGAAACTGCCATCCCTACCTGGTCTGGCCTACATGTGACTCCAGCCCCATAGCAATGTGGTTGACTCTGAAATGCCCTCTGGGCAATTAGGGATGGACAATAAATGCTGCCTAGCCAGCGACGTCCTCCTCCCATTAACAAATAAAGAAAAAAAATGTCCTCTCTCTCTCTCTCTCTAATGGAAGGGCAGCCCTGTGGTCTGTTAAAACTATGGTGAATTTACCTTTATGTAGTTAACTACTTGAAGCTCTTGTGGCTGTAAGAACTGTTCCTTTTTTAAAGTATTTTCAGTGTTGGAGCTTATTTCCTTGAATTACTGTTTTACAAGTGTTGAATTGTTTTGAAGAAAAAGATCGAAACAACGGCACCTTAAAAAGGAGGAAGAGAGACAAAGGCACAGACCACATGGAAAGTGATTCAACTGGAGAAAGAAACCCACACTGCTGTCTGATCCAGCAGTGAACCTTCACAGCTACTACCTCTGCTATTTGATTTCGACTACCTCTGGACATCAGAGTCCATCGAAGAAAAATTAACAAACGGTGAAATTCACAGCTGACTTTGGAGAAACCTGTGTGGGAGACCTCATAGCAGGGGAGCAGGTAAGTGGCTAGTTTAAGTGTAACAGTACTTTTTTTTGTAAATCAACAATAGCGAGTAGAGTGAGTTCTTTTTGATTATATATTTTATTGAGACCTGTCTCTTGATTAACCTTTAAAAATATAAAACATGGGTACTAAGTTAGCATGGAGCTGTGTTTTTAGAGCAGTAAGACTGTGCTATTTTCTGGATCTGCACATTGTTAAGGTGAAAAGATGGCCTTTAGTAGAGTGATGTCCTCTTCCTGTCGGATGTGGGAGATTAGGGAGAGTTTCCATGTTACTGATGATTATGTCTGCAGGAAGTGTTTTTGGTTGTGAATCCTTTCAGATCACATGGATCTGTTGGAGCAGCAGTTAGAGACAATGAGGAGTTTACAGGAGCTGGGAGGTGTGATAAATGACAGTTGCAGAAAGGGAGATGAACTGAAGATACAGTCATGTAGATGGGTGGCCTCCAGGAAAGGTAGGGGAGGGAGACAGGTAGTGCAGGAGTCTCCTGTGGCTATCACCATCTCAAATATATATGCTGTTTTGGAAAAGGTATCGGATATGGAGTTTCAGGGGAATGTAACACTGACAGGTAGTGAGACTGCCTCTAAGGTAAGGAGGAGTATGTCAAGTTCCAAGCAATTGATTGTGACAGGGGACTCTCCAGTCAGAGGCACAGACAGATGTTTCTGCATCCAACAGCGAAACATCAGAATGGTGTGTTGTCTCCCTGGTGCCAGGATCAAGGCTATCTCAGTGAGGGTGCAACGTATTCTCAAAGGAGAGAGGGACCAGCAGGACATCATTGTACACATTGGAACTAACGACACAGGAAGAGGTAAGGACAAGATTCTGAGGAGACAGTATAGGAAGTTAGGCAGGAATTTAAAAAGTAGGTCCCTGGATTACTCCTGGTGCCACAAGCTATAAAGGGTAGGAATAGGAAGATGGAGCAGATGAATGTGTGAATGAGGAGCTGGTACTAGGGGGAAGGATTCACATTTTTGGGTCATTAGAATCTCTTCTGGGGTAGAAGTGACCGTACAAGAAGGATGGGTTGCATCTGAATTGGAAGGGGACTGATATACTGGTGGGGAGATTTGCTAGAGCTGCTTAGAAGGATTTAAACTAGTAAGTGGGGGAAGTGGGGGGAGGTGGTGAGACCCAGGGAGATAGTGAGGAAAGAGATCAGTCTGGGACTGATACAGTTGTGAAAATGAGTAAGTCAAACAGTCAGGGCAGGCAGGAACAAAGCAGAAAATAAGGTAGGATTGATAAATTAAGCTGCATTTATTTCAACGCAAGAGGCCTGACAGGAAAGGCAGATGAACTCAGGGCATGGTTGGGAACATGGGACTGGGATATCATAGCAATTACAGAAATGTGGCTCAGGATGGATAGGACTGGCAACTTAATGTTCTAGGGTGCAGATGCTATAGGAAGGATAGAAAGGTGGGGCAAGAGAGGAGAGGCATGGCATTTTTAATTGAGGATAACATTATTGCTGTACTTAGGGAGGATATTCCTGGGAGTATGTCCAGGGAAGTTATTCAGGTTTCACTGAGAAATAAGGAAGGGATGAATGGGGTTGTACTATAGACGCCCAATAGTCAGCAGGAAATTGAGAAACAAATTTGTAAGGAGGTCTCAGTTATCTGTAAGAATAATAGGGTGGTCATGGTGGGGGATTTTAATTGTCCCAACATAGACTGGGACAGCCATAGTGTTAAGGGCCCAGACGGACAGGAATATGTTAAGTGTGTACAAGAAAATTTTCTGAATCAGTATGTGGATGGATCTACTGGAGAAGGAGCAAAACTTGACCTCCTCTTGGGAAATAAGGCAGGTCAGTTAACTGAGGTGTCAGTGGGGGAGGAACTATAATTCTAATGGTTTTAAAATAGTGATGGAAAAGGATAGACCAGATCTAAAAGTTAAAGTTCTAAATTGGAGGAAGGCCAATTTTGACGGTATTAGGCAAAAGCTTTCAAAATTTCACTGGGGGCAGATGTTCACAGGTGAAGGGACAGCTAGAAAATGGAAAGCCTTCAAAAATGAGTTAACAAGAGTCCAGAGACAGTATAGAGATAGTAGGAACTGCAGATGCTGGAGAATCTGAGATAACAAGGTGTAGAGCTGGATGAACACAGCAGGCCAAGCAGCATCACAGGAGCAGGAAGGCTGACGTTTTGAGCCTAGACCCTTCTTCAGAAATGGGGGAGGGGAAGGGGGTTCTGAAATAAATAGGGAGAGAGGGGGTGGCGGATAGAAGATGGATAGAGGAGAAGATAAGTAGAGAGGAGACAGACCGGTCAAAGAGGCGGGGATGGAGCCAGTAAAGGTGAGTGTAGGTGGGGAGGTAGGGAGGAGATAGGTCAGTCCAGGGAGGACGGACAGGTCAAGGGGGCAGGATGAGGTTAGTAGGTAGGAGATGGGGGTGGGGCTTGAGGTGGGAGGAGGGGATAGGTGGGAGGAGGGACAGGTTAGGGAGGCGGGGACGAGCTGGGCTGGTTTTAGGATCCAACGCATCATCCTCCGACACTTCCACCATCTGCAATCCGACCCCACCACCAAAGACATTTGTCCCTCCTCACCCTTATCTGCTTTCCGGAGGGGCCACTTTCTCCGTGACTCCCTCGTCCGCTCCACACTCCCCTCCAGCCCCACCACACCTAGCACCTTTCCCTGCAACCGCAGGAAGTGCTACACCTGCCCCTACACCTCCCCCCTCATCCCCATCCCAGGCCCCAAGAAGACTTTTCACATCAAGCAGATGTTCACCTGCACATCTGCCAATGTGGTAAACTGCATCTGCTGTTCCCGTTGTGGCCTCCTCTACATCAGGGAAACCAAGCGGAGGCTTGGGGACCACTTTGCAGAACACCTACGCTCGGTTCGCACTAAGCAACTGCACCTCCCAATCGTGAACCATTTCAACTCCCCCTCCCATTCCTCAGACGACATGTCCATCCTGGGCCTCCTGCAGTGCCACAATGATGCCACCCGAAGGTTGCAGGAACAGCACTTCATATTCCGCTTGGGAACCCTGCAGCCCAATGGTATCAATGTGGACTTCACAAGCTTCAAAATCTCCCCTCCCCCTATCACATCCCAAAACCAGCCCAGCTCGTCCCCGCCTCCCTAACCTGTCCTTCCTCCCAACTATCCCCTCCTCCCACCTCAAGCCCCACCCCCATCTCCTACCTACTAACCTCATCCCGCCCCCTTGACCTGTCCGTCCTCCCTGGACTGACCTATCTCCTCCCTACCTCCCCACCTATACTCACCTTTACTGGCTCCATCCCCGCCTCTTTGACCGGTCTGTCTCCTCTCCACCTATCTTCTCCTCTATCCATCTTCTATCCGCTTCCCCCTCTCTCCCTATTTATTTCAGAACCCCCTTCCCCTCCCCCATTTCTGAAGAAGGGTCTAGGCCCGAAACGTCAGCCTCCCTGCTCCTGTGATGCTGCTTGGCCTGCTGTGTTCATCCAGCGCTGCACCTTGTTATTCCAGAGACAGTATGTTCTTGTTAGGATGAAGGATAAGGCTGGTAGGTGTAGGGAATGCTGGATGACTCGAAAAATTGAGGTTCTTGTCAAGAAAAAGAAGGAAGCATCTGTCAGGTATAGACAGCAGGGATCAAGTGAATCCCTAGAAGAGTATAAGGACAGTAAAAGAATTCTTAAGAGGGAAATCAGGAGGGCAAAAAGGAGACATGAGATAGCTTCGGCAAACAGGGTTAAGGAGAATCCAAAGGGATTGTACAAATACATTAAGGACAAAAGGGTAACCAGGGAGATAACAAGGCCCCTTAAAGATCAGCAAGGCTGCCTTTGTGTGGAACCACAAGAAATGGGTGAAATACTAAACAGTATTTTGCATCAATGTTTATTGTGGAGAAGGATTTGGAAGCTAGAGAAAGTGGGGAAATAAATAGTGACATATTGAAAGAAGTCCATATTACAGAGGAGGAGGTGCTGAATGTCTTAAAACACATAAAGGTGGATAAATCCCCAGGACCTGATCAGGTGTGCCCTAGAACTCCATGGGAAGCTAGGGAAGAGATTGCTGGTCCCCTTGCTGACATAGTTATATCAACAATAGCCACAGGTGAGCTGCCGGAAGACTGGAGGTTGACTAATGTGGTGCCAATATTTAGGAAAGGTGGTAAGGAAAAGCCAGGGAACTATAGACCAGTGAGCCTGACATTGGTGGTGGGCAAGCTGTTGGAGAGAATCCTGAGGGATAGGATTTACATGTATTTGGAAAGGCAAGGACTGATTAGGGATAGTCAACATGGTTTTGTGCGTGGGAAATCATGTCTCATTAACTTGATTGAGTTTTTTGAAGAAGTAATGAAAAGGATTGACGAGACTAGAGCAGTGAACATGATCCATACGAACTTCAGTAAGGCATTTGACATGGTTCCTCATGGTAGAATGCTTAGCAAGGTTAGATTACATGGAATATAGGCAGAACTAGCCATTGGATACAGAACTGGCTCAAAGGTAGAAGATAGATGGTGGTGGTGGAAGGTTGGTTTTCGGACTGCATGCCTGTCACCAGCGGCATGCCACATGGATTGGTGCTGGTTCCACTGCTTTTTGTCATTTATATAAATGATTTGGATGTGAACATAGGAGGTATGGTCAGTAAGTTTGGAGATGACACTAAAATTGGAGGTGTAGTGGACAGTGAAGAAGGTTACCTCTAAGTACAGCGGGATCCTGATCAGATGGGCCAATGGGCCCAGGAAAAGCAGATAGAGTTCAATATAGATAATTGTGAGGTGCTGCATTTTGGAAAGACAAATCAGGGCAGGATTTGTACGCTTAATGGTAAGGCCCTGGGGAATGTTGCTAAACATTGAGACTTTGGAGTGCATGGTCATAGTTCTTTGAAAGTGGAGTCATAGGTAGATAAAATAGTGAAGAAGGTGTTTGATATGCTTGCCTTTATTGATCAGTGCATTGAGTGTAGGAGCTGGGAGGTCATGTTGCAACTGTATAGGACATTGGTTTGGCCACATTTGCAGTATTTTGTGCAATTCTGGTTTTCCTCCTATAGGAAGGGTATTGTGAAACTAGAAAAAGTTCAGAAAAAATTGCGGAGGATGTTGTTTGGGTTGGAGGGTTTGTGCTATAGGGAGAGGCTAATAGGCTGGGTCTATCTTCCCTGGAGGGTCAGAGGCTGAGGGATGACCTTATAGAGGTTTATAAAATCATGAAGGGCATGGATAGGGTAAATAGCTAAGGTATTTTCCCCATGGTGGAGGAGTCCAAAACTAGAGGGCATAGGTTTAAGGTGAGAGAGGAAAGATTTAAAAGGGACCTAAGGGGCAACTTTTTCACACAGAGGGTGGTGTGCGTATGGAATGAGCTGTTAGAGGAAGTGGTGGAGGCTGGAATAGTTACAGTGTTTAAAGGGCATCTGGATGGGTATATGAATAGGAAGGGTTTAGAGGGATAAGGGCCAAATGCTGGCAAATGGGACTAGATTTATATAGGATATCCGGTAGGCATGGACGGGTTGGACCAAAGGGTCAATTTCAGTGCTGTATATCTCTATGACTCTAAACTAGTGGTGAAGTAACTGTAATCCAAAGACACAGACTTAATCTCTGGAGATTTGGAGGACGTAAGGACTGCAGATGCTGGAAGCCAGAGTCAAGAGATGTGAAGCTGGAAAAGCACAGCAGGTCAGACAGCATCCAAGGAGTAGGAAAGTCAACGTTTTGACCCTGACAAAGGGTTTCAGCCCAAAATGTTGACTTTTCTGCTCCTTGGATGCCGTCTGACATGCTGTGCTTTTCTCTGGGGACTTAGGTTCAAATTCCAACTAGTGGAATTTCAACTCAAATAATAAAATCTGGAAGTGAAAATTAATCTCAGTAATGCTGACCATTAAACTATCATTGATTGACGTTAAAAACCTGACTAGTCCACTAATGCACTTTCAGGAAGAAATCTGCCACAGCTATCTGGTCTGGCCCACGTGACTCCAGACCCATGGCACTGTGGTTTATTCTTAACTTTCCTCTGAATGAAACTACTCAGTTCAAGGGTAATAGAGATGGGCAACTAATGCTGGCCTTGTGCACGACATCCACATCCCATGGATATTTTTCTTAAAGTCTAGTTTCCTTTAAATATGTACATTCCATTCAGCTCAACTACTTTCTGTTTTGGTTGAGCCCACATTGTAAGAACCATAAGGTGGCTCCAGAATTTTACCCCAATAGCCAAAAACATCTTCCCTTTTCCAATCTTTACAACGTTTAAATGATTTTAAAGTCCACCATTAGAAGATCCCTCAGTCTTATCTTTACAAAAGAAATGACGCATCCACTCCCGACTCCCCTCCCCCATCTCAGCCTGGCCAGTCTTTCTCATTCATTACACTCTTCCGGTTTGTAAGAGCACACCACACTATTTCTTGTGATCCTTGATTGGATAAGCAGTTTGAATCACTGCCAATCAGTGTTCCAGTCCATGACTCCTAGCCATGGCTTTCTCCAGGACTTTTACCTATTTTACAAGAAAGTTAGATAAAATGTACAGGAAACACTGGAGCTTATGTATTAGTACGCAGTACGCAAGATACTGTAATTGATAAAATCCTGAAATACTTTGAGTTTATCTATTTTATTTTACATAAAAATCACATTAAATAGGTTGATGAGAAACAGCTCCCAGACCATTAAAGGAGTGATTTGGAGGTGATCAAAAATATAGCTTCAAAGTTGACTGATGTCATTATGATGGAGAAAATAATGCTGGAGCATCCAGCTTCATTAAATTGCTATTTCTGTGTGTTTTATGCCCTGTACTGCACCATCTGCCACTGTGCACCACCAGGAGCTCGCTGTCTTACACATTCTGTTACTCCTTACTAAATCTATTCATAAATAATTCTGCTCAGCTCAGTAGGACATCATGTGTTAGATCCTGTGCCCAGGATTCTTGCATTCTCTAAGATGTGTTTGGAGCTATTAGCTGCCCATGTAAAACAGAATCTAAGCATGCCACAAACTTTCAGTAGCAAATTAGTCATGCTAGTGGATTAGTAAATCCACAGGGAGCGCACAGAAATTTCCTGGAGGTCAGCCGAGTAGAAGGCTGGTGCATTCGGACAGCTTCCTGACACACTCCTTGCATTCTGATTAGCTGCTGACAATTGGAGGCAGGCAATCAAAGTGATTAAGGCTTCGATTAGGGAGAACAATCTTTGCACTTTCTGACATTTTTCCAAGCAAGGGTTTTTTTATCCCCTTTATTCGTTAATGGGATGAGGGCACTGCTGGCTAGGCAGCATGTATTGTCCATCCCTAATTGCCCAGAGGGCAGTTCAGAGTCAACCACATTGCTGTGGGTCTGGAAAAACATATAAGCCAGACCAGGTAAGGATGGCAGTTTCCTTTCCTGAAGGACATTAGTGAACCAGATGGGTTTTTCCTGACAATCGGCAATGGATTCACAGTCATCATCAGACTCTTAATTCCAGATATTTATTGAATTCAAATTCTACCATCTGCTGTGGCGAGATTTGAACCCGAGACCCCAGAACGTTATCTGGGTCTCTGGATTAACAGTCCAGCGATAATACCACTAGGCCATTGCCTCCCCTTGGTGTATGGGAAGGCCACTACCCCAATGGAAGCATCCTCTGGGTGACAGCCTGGGGTCAGAGTCATCCAAATAGGCAGCCAAGGGCTGGAAATGTAGCCTCCTGGAGGTATTTCTGCTCCTCAACACCCCGATTCCCCATCCACTCCCGCTGACACTGAGGGCACCTCTGGAAGTGCCCTTATAGACACCCACCTGCTTCAGCGGCACTTATCTTTCTTGATGGCACTGCTGAGGCTCTAGAACTGCCAGTTGTCAGATTGGATCAGCAGCATTGGAAGCCTCCTGCCTTTAATCGAGCTGTAAGTTTGGAGATGATCAATTAGCAGTTCACCGATGTCCTTTCAAAAAGCAAACCTACAGATTTTACTTAGTCTGACCCCGTACGTGACTGCAAAGCCCCTGCCAATGTGATTGACCCTTACTGGTCCTACAAAACAGCGCAGCAAATTGCTCAGTTGCATCAAAGCTGCTGCAAAGAATAACAGCAACTACAATGATTCATGAAAGCAGTCAAGTATCATTTCCTCACAGGGAGTTACAGGCAATTGCAAATAACATGATGGATCATCATCTTTGACCATGAGTCGTAAGGGAGCCTGACCTGATGTTTTCTCTATATTTCTATTACAGGACAGTGAAATTTCTTTTTACTCTTATGTCTACATGTTCAGAATCCATTTGCTCTTTTCAGTAGGCTCTGGTAGTCAACAGTGAAGATTTGGCAGCGTAAATTTGTTGTATTCCCTTGAAGCGCGACCCAATTTGGTTGTTTAAAATGAAAAACAGAATAAAGTTGATCCAGAGAACTTCTAAGTAAAAATAATCTCCCCTTGACATTCAATGACATTACCATCATTGAATCCTCCACAATCACCATTCCAGGGGTTGATCAGAGATTTATCTGGCCCAGATTCAAGAGCTGGACAATTTGGACAATGCTGTGGTGAGTAGCTCACTTCTAGTCTCCCCTTTGCCTGTCCACTATCTACAACACACAAGTTAGGTGTGTGATGGAAGCTTCCGCAACACTCAACACATTTAAAACTATCTAAGGAAAAACATCCAATTGGATCAGTATGACACCCACTGCCTAAAACTTTACTTCTTCCACCAACATACAATGCACCAGCATTGTGTACTATCTAAAAGGTGCACTGTAGCAACTCATCAAGTATTCTTTGAAGTACCATCCAAATAGTGACCTCCATGATCTTGAAGGGTAAGGGCACTGGATGCAAAGGAACATCACTGCCTGCAAGATCCCCTCCTAGTCACACACCATTCTGGCCTTGAACTATGTCAACTTCACCGGCACTGGATTGAAATCCTGAAACTACTTTCCTCATAACACTGGATGTTCCTAGACCACATGAACAAGAAAGTTCTACACAACCATATTCTTGAAGGTAATTCAGGATAGACAATAAATGCCAGACTTGCATACATCCTGTGAAATAAAAACTAGTTCCCTTGATGGAGGAATACAGAACTGCAAAGCATATTGTTAGAAATAGAGCCAGGCCATTCAAGAGTGGATTTAGTCACTCCTGATTACCTGACACCACTCCACAAATTGCAGTCACTGCCCAGAATATCATTACTGAGGCTGATTCTGTCCTTACCTGATCCAGAAGACATCACTGAGGAGGATATGAAAGTCGGGTTGCTTTTAATTACTCTAAACTGGGGAGATCTGCAATTAATCATAACTTCACGCTGCAACTAACAAACAGAAACTGGCATCTCTCTGTCCAAGTGAGTTGGCATCATTGAGAGCAGTGCAGTTTACCAGCTCTCAACGTTGTTGTCATTCTTTCTATATGTGAACATTCTACATGATTTTTACTGGCAATCTAACACTAATCTATCCCTCCTGGTAATTCATACACAAGAATTCAAGAGAAACGTCTTTATCTATTTAAAGGTGAGAATGTGAGACTTAATGAAAAGGGGGCAGTTGAAGTATTTAAGGAAATGCTGGATAAACATGCTGAAGAAAGAAACAGAAGTATATGTACACGCAGGTCTGCGAAGTTTCTCCCGGTATTTTCTGTTTTTTTTTAAATTTCTGATTCCAGCATTGACAGCATTTTGTATTTTTAGTACGACATATTGTCAGTACGCAGCAGCTCTGTGTCTACATTGTAATGATTACATTCGGTCTGAGGCATCGCAAAGTTTTAAGTTACTCATGGGTGCCACCACATGGCGATCGTAGCAACTGCATTGAGCCATTTTTACTGCTGTGTCTGCACTTGTGCAAAATTTGGAAAGATGAAGAATCAATTTGTCTCTCTCTATAAAGAGCTGAAGAAAAATCCAAAACTCAAATTGATGTTTAGCTGTTCTGCACAATTCAAAATTAGCTCGTTAAAAAGGCAGTGGGCACAGTGCAATAAAAGATCCATTCAAATGATTTTCAAACTGAGAGATTATAATTATCAGGAAGAGTACAGAAGGCCAGCATTCTTTTCCATCAAGAAAAAGAAAGCTGAGGGGACTAATAGAGATCTTGAAGATTACGGCAGTGTTTGATAGTGTTGATGTGCCTGTGCCTTCCCATCGCCATGTCAACAGTGGGAATGTTGACAGACATGCTCCCCACTAAAACCCACATTCAATGAATGGCTACTTGAGGGCCTTTTTACAGGTGGACTGCTCCAGGGATGGCCTAAGGTCCTCACATAGGAGGTTAGCTCCAGCAACAGAAATTTAATTGGTCATCATCAAGAAGATACCTTCCTTGGCCCCACTTTTGGTCAAAACAAGATCACATTCCTCTTTCTACCCAGAAACAGAACTTTAGTCTGAATGGAAACATTCAACCCATTGTGATATTCTACATTTTTCTACCCTATTTGACATCCTGGATTAGGGGAAGCAAATATAGTAGTTGATTGCTATACATATTTCCATAGATCAAATCTTACTGAGTAATTGATACAAAATGTCACAAACCCCTGTGTATAAATGTTACATTTGTGTTGAAGAGAAGAACATGAAGACATTGGTGGCACCAATGCAGAAAGCAAAGGCCAGAACAACTAGATCAACATTCAAAAGCCACATAGGTACAACCAAGAGGGCACATCAGACATCATCAAGACAAGATCTATGAAATAAAAACAGAAACTGCTGGAAAAGCTCAGCAGGTCTGGCAGCATCTGTGCAGAAAAATCAGAGTTAATGTTTTGAGTCCTGTGACACCTCCTCAGAGGAAGGGTCTGATGGGGAACTTACAGTTGGTTGTGACACCCTTTACCTACTGATAATATCTTTTTTGATGGTAGTGGCCGTAGGTTTGAAAGCTTTGTAGCAGAGCCTTGATGAGTTTCTGCTGTGCATGTTGTTGACAGTACACACTGCTACAACTGTGAGTTGGTGGTGGAGGGGATGAATATTGATGGTGGTTGGTGGGGCTGGGCAAACAAGTGGCTGCTTTGTCCTGGATGGTATCAAACCTCATTAATATTCTTTGAGCTGCACTCATCTGGGTAAGTTGAGAGTGTTTCAGCACACTCCTGACTTGTACCTGTAGATCAGGAACAAAAGTAGAAGTTGCTGGAGAAGCTCAGCAGGTCTTCTGAGGAAGGGTCACCTGATGCAAAACGTTAATTCTGATTTTTCTTCACAGATGCTGCCAGACCTGCTGATCTTTTCCAGCAATTTACAGCATCTGCAATTCTTTCAGTTTCTATTGTGTCTCTAGATGGTGGACAGACTTTGGAGAGTAAGGTGGTGAATTATTTGCTGCAGAATTCCTGGCCTTTGAGTTGCTCTTGTTGACACAATATTTATATGGCTAGTCCAATTCAGATTCTGGTCAACAGTAAGGTGCCTGGATATTGATGGTTAAGGATTAAGTGATTAAAACATCATTGAATTTGAAGGGCAATGATTAGAGTCTCTCCTTTTGGAGATAGTCATTGCCTGACACTTGTGTAACATGAACGTTTTTGCAATTTATTAGCCCAAGCCTCGGTACAATCATGGTCTAGCTGCATTTGGACATGGACTACTTAAGGATCTGAAGAGTCATTAATGGTGCGGAACATTGAGCAATCATTGGCAAACATCCTGCCTTTTGACCTTATTATAGAGGGAACTTTGTTGATGAAACAGCTGAAGATAACTGGAATTAGAACACTACCCTGAGGAACCCCTGCAGAGATGTCGTGGAGCTGAGATGATTGACCTCCAACTACAACAACCATCTTCCTATGTGCCAGGAATTATGCCAAACACTGCAGAGCTTTTCACCTGATTCCCATTAATTCGCATTTTGCTAGAGCTCCTTGATGCCACATTCGTTGAAAACGGCCTTGATGTAACTCTCACCACACCTCTGGAATTTAGCTCTTTCATCCATGTTTAGAATGAGGCTGTAATTAGGTCAGGAGCTGAGTGGCCCACCCTGAATCCAAACCAAACTACAGTGAGCAGGTTATTACTAGGCAAATGCTGTCTGATAGCATTGTCAAAAATCCCTTTCATCACTTTCCTAATGATTGACAGTAGACTGATGGGCAGTAATTGGTCAGGTTGGATTTGTCCTGCTTTTTGTGCACAAGACATGCCTGGACATGTTAAGTGTATACCAGCATTGTAACCGTTCTGGAACAGTTTGGCTAGGGAAGCAGCAAGTGCTGAAGCACCATATTATTGACGAAATGTTGTCTGGGCCCACAACTGCTATAATTTCCAGTGCCTTCAGCTGTCTCTTGATGTCACATGGAGTAAATTGAATAGGTTGAAGACTAGTGTCTGTGATGGTGAGGTGCTGCATTCCTCCAATTGTTTTTCTTCTGTGTGGACCTCAGAGGGTCATGGGCAGCAGTGACTTCTGAAAGTGGAAGCTGAGTGTGCATTAAACATCACAGTGGACACATGCTCCCTCAGCCAGACAGCTGAAAGGGGACCTCAGGAGGAGGCTGAGTTGGATTATCCGCTAGGCACTCCTGGTTGCGGATGGATGCAAATACTCCAGCCTTACCTTTTGCAATGATATGCTTTGCTCCCCCATCATTGAGGTTGGAGCTAAGGGTGGAGCCTTGACCTCCTGTTAGTTGTTTAATTGTCCACCATTACTTACAACTAGGTGTGACAAGGCTACAAGAGCCTAGATTTGAACCATTGGTTGTAGGATCACATTATCTGTGTTTTGCATTCTGCTTCCACTGTTTGGCACACAAATACCTCTGTGTTGTAGCTTCACGAGGTTAGCGCCTCACATTTTAGAGATGTCTCCTACTGCTCCTGGCATGCCTGCCTGCAGTGATCTAACCAGGTCCTTGAAAGTCAGACTCCACATGAAGCCACCCTGTTCCTCTCACAGTTTGTTCTTGAAGTATGTTCTCTTTTCCAACTCCTGAAGTATCTCCTGTCGACACCACATCAGAGAAACCAGAGGCCTTTGGTATGGACTGAGACTTATATTCCTTCTGTGAAGCACTTTTAGAAACAGCAGCCACAGCCTGAATACTCTCCCCCTTTAAGAGGTACAGGCTGCCTTTAGGAAGAGAAGGCCAGTGGTGTTTCAACATACCAGGAACTCTACTGAGCACAGGACTGCAGACCCCCATCATCCTCTCTCTCTAGTGGGCATAATAACTTCATGGCTCCAACAACTTCGAGTCTGTGCAATGCTTACTTTGGCCACCAGATGGCAAATGTGAGACATTAATTAACAACAGGCAGCTCCGTTTTAATCCATATCTGTCCAGCATTTTTTTTAAAAATTGGGGTCAGTTTTCAGCATGAACTGGGTAATAGCTCGATATTTTGAAAATTTTTGTAAATTGCTGTAAATGGGGTCTTTTCCTATGTTGAATGTTCTTGCAGTATTATTAAATTGTTTGGTGACAAAAGATATTTTGTCTGGTAAGTTTGTGGATGTTCCTGATTCCTTGATAACACCTTGGATTTTTGTTGTTGTTTCCAAGAATATTATTGCTGTCAGCTGGTAGGATTCTTAAGTTATGTTTATCAGATACACCTAACAGCCACAGAAGGAGCCTGTGTGCTTGGAAAAGCTCTGTGGGGCAGTGGAGAAATGCTAAAGAAAGATACTTGAAGCCTTTTAAAACCAGGCTCAAGCACGTCTCCTTGCAACTGAACTCACTGCAATGCTAAAATGTCGAGTGGCATTTCACTGCCTTTTAAAAGTTTCACAGCTCAGGACCAAAGTGGGTTCTGACCTCTGTTGGTGAGGCCAGGCCATCTGCCCCTCTGATCTAATGGGGAAGACTGACCAATGACAGGTGAGAATGTGAACCCGGTAAAAACAAGAGCAGGACCCGCATGACATATTATCAGGTGCAGACACCAGAAAGGTTGGAGCTCCTCTGAAGAATCGCAATTTGCTTAAAATGACCTCATTCACTTCAGGGTCGCTGCTGTCACAAACCACCACCGGATCTATATTGTGGAGGGTGCAGTCCCTGCCAGATAGAGGAGCGTATACACACACTCTGCCCTTTGCTGGCCACAGACCTGCCAGGCTTTGCAAAGATTGAGAGTATAATCTCACCTGGTGTCAACCATGGCTGTCAGTAGCACATCCACCTCAGTCAGAATGTTCTGGGCTCGCGTCTCACTCCAAGATGACATTGTCTAAGCTGACACTCAGCACTGGAGGAAGGCTGCACTGTCAGAGGTATCACTTTCCAGATGAGACTTCGCTTTGAGGTCCCAGCTGCCTTTTAGTGGATGTAAAAGATCAAGACAGTCATCTCCACTGTCTCCTGGCCAACATTTCAGTCTCAGGCCTACTGCAGTGCTCCAGTGAGGCTCAGTGCAAGCTGGGACAACAGCTTCTCATTTTCCACTTGGGGATTCTGCAGCCTTCTGGACTCAGTATCAAGTTCATTCATTTCAAGGTCTGAGCACTTTCTCCCATGCCCTTTCCCCACCCCCACAGACCCCAGGGCCTGTCATCATGTGAGCTGCTTTCAGCACAGCCAACCCACTTTCACTTATTTATGGCCTCCATAAGCAGCTCTTCTTTCTCCCTGGCTTACGATTATCCATCCTTTTGTCTGCCAAACTGTCTTTCTCTCCCTCTGAGCTCCATCTCCACATATTGCCTATACCTTTACCCTCTCCCTATCCCTTGTCTTCAGCTTATCCACCACCTTTTCCTAGCTACTATCAGTTCTGAAGAAGGGTCACTGGACCCAAACTGTTAATTTTGCTTTCTCTCCACAAATGCTGCTGGATCTGCTGAATTTCTCCAGCAATTTCTGTTTTTGTTTCAGATTTCCAGCATCAGCAGTTCTTTGCTTTAGGTTAGAGTAATCCCCAGTGACCTCACCAAAATTATCCCTCAATCAAGATCACAGAGAAAAAAGTTATCCAATCTCATGATACAAATTAACTGCATTTCCTACAATGCGTTAGTAAGTATACTTCACAAGTACTTAATGCTGTAAAACACTATATCAGTGCCAGACCTTCTTGATGTATCATTTGCACACTAGACTGGAACTGAAGAAGTGTTTCCATTATTGGAGTCTCTTCTTCACTGTCCCACTGGTTGTCCCTCCCACTGTTCTCCTCAGTACTGGACATCTCTCTCACCACTGGCTGCCCTGCTCCCAGCTCTCCCTTGCCACTTCCCTCAGGACTGAAGCAGCAAGTGAGACAGTGAGAGCGTCTTCTGAGTGCTCCTCCAGGTCACAGGTACTCTAATTCAATTGAGGGGCACTGTGCTGCTACACGAATTGAATTTAAAATATGAAGTAATAACACAAGTCCTCCAAGTGCCACTGGTGGTGACATCACAGGCGCGGCAAACACATGGGCTGTGAGAGCAGCCCCCTGCAGTTGCAATGGTAGCAAATGCAGACATCAGTTAACAGTGATCATAAAGCTGTAGTAAAAATTTGTTCACTGACGTCATTTAAGGAAGGAAACCTAGTTATTCCTTCTTGGTCTGGGCCTACACATGATTCCAGTCCCACCCTAGTGTGGTTACCTTTCCCTGCCCTATGAATGGTCCAGTGAGCTAAGAGTTTAAGCAGCCCCTTCTCAAATGGTTTTGCCAACAGCATCAATTTTTTTTTTATAAATCTCCTAACCTGAGAAATTTGGTCTCCATGCAAGATTGGTAGCCCGCCTGCTCCTCCCACCCCTTAGCGCCAATGTGAGGCCCAAACCATATTCAGGCTTGGGCCTAGTTTAACCACCACAGTGACCCGAACCTCGACAGCCTGTTTTTTCTGGGAGGGTGACACCTGGGAGTGGTCCAACCATGAACCAACCAGTCGAGCTGGGCTGGTTCATGGGTTGGAATAAGTATTTTTTTTGGCAGACTAATAAGTGAAAATCAAGTTTATGAGTGGAAATACCCCAGATTTTTTGGGCCATTATGTTTTTGGGAGGTCTCCAGTGGGTAGGGTTAGTTTGCCGAATTCCTGGTACAAGAGCAACTGCTCTGTCCGTTGTACCTGAATTTTGCAATTAGGATCCAATAATCAACTTTGAATAGCTTTAACAGTGCAGTTAAACAGCTTCAATGAACCGTGGAATAAAGCT
The DNA here is from genome assembly GCF_021869965.1 of Rhincodon typus. NCBI lineage: Eukaryota > Metazoa > Chordata > Chondrichthyes > Orectolobiformes > Rhincodontidae > Rhincodon > Rhincodon typus. The sequence continues at coordinate 19,475,914 of NC_063352.1, read as the reverse complement.
TAATAACAGGAGTGGCTAATGTCAAAGGAAGCCGTGTGAGAACATACTATAAAGTGATCACTGTGTATATAGACAATAATGTTTACCAATCATTACTACACAGTGTCTGGGGATCCATTATAACTCAGTGTCTGAAGATCCATTATAATTCAGTGCTTGTAGATCGATTACAACAGTATTTGGAAATTGATTACAATATAACTTTTATAGATCCATTACAACACAGGGTTGAACCTTATGTATTTTTGGCTAAGACTGAGTTGGGTTGGTTTTTTTTCAGGGTTTCTCATAATGACTTACCAAACTCACGCCATTAATTACCTACTGCAGGCCTATAGCATCTCTCACATCCGATTTCTGTCCCATTTTACCACACGCTGTTTCCAGAACAACTCACCACTCAATAGATATCTCGAAATTTGCTGACAACCCTTGTGCCTGAGCCATCTTTAAAAGCCCATTGTGCACCCAAATAAGCGCTATCAGTCCGGAACTGCCTGGCACTGTTCCTGACATTTGCCCCAGACATGGCAGTCAGGGGAAATTGGTGCCCTGCTTTGTGGGCAGGGTCTTAGAGGCTCTGCTGGACAGGGTGGTGCACAGGTCGCATGTCCCTTTCCCCCAGGACCAGCAGTGCCATGAGACTGTGCCAGCCTGGTCTAAGGTTGCCACCTGGGTTACAGCAGTCTCAGCCATCTGGAGGAATGACCAGCACCAAAGGAAGAAGGTCAAACAAAGTCCTGCTCCACTCCTCCACCATAAGTGCCACCATCTTACCTCCAATACCTCACACTTGCTCGACTCTGCTAATGCCCCCTTTCCCGCCAAGGCTCATGCTCCACCACTCTCTCCATTGACTGCAATATCTTCCCTCCCTCACTATCACCCATCCCAATCCCTGGCACCATTAACCCTGCATGCCATCTGCATTACCCGCTCACTCGCTTCAGACATCTCCCCCACCTGCACCAACAGTAATAGCTCTGCCACTCACTTTCATCTTCCATAATACCTGCCTCTCTCTCTCTCTCTCATTCCATATAGAAAAAACTGCAAGACAGCAAGTGAAGAGCCTGGAGATGCAGCCTGGTCCAGTACGTGAGCTGAGTGTATTTCTCAGTGCAGTGTCCCTGCTGCAGAGTTGCCAGAACAGTCCAAGATGCATCACTGAAGTGAAGAAGATTCCTTCAGTGGATTCACAATGTGCCATGGGTGTTCATAGTGGTTGGCACATGTTGGATACCAATATTTTGTGGATATGGGATGCATGTGGCTGGTGCCCATGGAGCATGACCTGACATATTGGTGGCCAATTGCTGGCACAGAGATTTTTCAGGTCAAGTGGCGAGCTGAACGTACCAGCAGCTCTCTGTGGTTTCCAGGTTGAGTTTTTGTGAGGTCTAGCTTGTCTGGTGAATACAATAAGATGGGAGGCTGAGGTGAGTTGGGCTGTTAGCAAAGTGTTTAACAAGCAATAATGACCACGAAATGGCACCTCACCACTGCCTAGCAAGAATCTCGTTACATCCTTTGCAAAATGCATTAAAGGTGAGGCAAGATGATCTCAATATCAAGATGAGTCTCATCATGCCTGTCCCTAATTCTACCACACATCTCACAATAGCTCATGTCGCTCAGACCCCAATAAGAGACTGTCCAAAGTGTCTGAAGATTTAATCTAACAATGTATGGAGCTCTGTTATTAGTGTTTGAAGATGTACAGCACTTTGGAGCTATGAAGTCCATTGTCAAAGTATTTGACAATTGTAAAAGCACTTCTACCATCAATTGCTATCACATTCCTGCAATGTGCTTTGTTATCTTCAATCCTAATACAAAGGTAGTCACTTACAAGGCAATGAATATTTCATAATAAACTTTCTTCTGAAACCACTTGCTTAAACTACCTGCCATTTTCACAAATAGAATTCTACTGTTTGTTAACGAGTGTTGCATTGAAGCATGACAGCACAGACTCTAACAAGCGATGTAAAAACTGAAAATGCTGGAGAAACTCAGCAGGTCTGGCAGTGCTGTGGAAAGATAAAAACAACATTTCAAGTCTAATTTGACACATCTTTGAAGAGGCTATTGGATTAACGCCGTTTCTGTCTCCTCAGATGCTGCCAGATCTGCTGAGCTCCTTCAGCATTCTGTTTCTATTTCAGATTTTAAGCATCTGCTGCATTCTGCTTTTGCATTTTTTTTTATTGATTATATATGTGCCTGTGAGTGTTTTCACACAAGAGAATAGAATTATGGCCGAAAGAAAAATGAGGAATTATAGCGTGTGCACTCACTGCAGATGGCTAAGATTTCAATCTTCTGTCTTTCCCAGTACTGAGTTTACAGTTGGAATTTACTAAGACTTTGATGTCATTCAGCAGAAAACAATGACCCCACATCATCCATACCACCTAGAAAGCACTAAGATTAAATAACTGGTGATTATCAATAGCATATTGCTTATTCATGAGGCACAACAACAACTTGCATTTGTATACAAACATTACCACAGTAAAAACAGTACATGGCTCTACACAGGAGCATAATCAGACAAAACTCAACATCTAATCAAAGAAGGAGATATTAGAGCAGAAAGGGAAATGCTCTGCAAAAGAGTTAAATTTTAATGTGAACTTTAAAGAAGCTGAGAAAGGTGGAGAATCAAAGAGATTTGGGGAGGAAACTCTAAAGCATGGTGCCATGACAGCTGAAGGCTGCCAACGGTGAAACAAAAGAAATGGAGGGGTTTGCAACAGGTCAGAGATGGAGGTTAAATATCCAAAAAATATATGCGGTCCTTTTAACAAAAACATGTGCGTATTATTTCTGTGTCAACACAGTGTGGAACTGAAGGAACGCAGCAGGTCAGGCAACATCAAAGAAGCAGGAAAATCGATGTTTCGAGTTTACATCTTTTGATGAAGGGTGTAAACCCAAAACGTCGACTTTCCTGTTCCCCGATGCTGCCTGACCTGCTGTGTTCCTCCAGCTCCACACAGTATTGCGTCTAACTCCAGCTTCTGCAGTTCTTGTTATCTCTGCGTATTATTTCTGCCTATTCATTTTTGTTCCTATTTATGACGAACTTCACACAAATTTGGTGAGCTTGGTACAGAATGCGAGTACAAGCAAACAGGTCTCCGCCTCATATCAGATACCCCGGGCTGAATCAGAGGCTTCCATGTGAGGGTGTTCATTCAGTGCTGCCCATGGATGGGGCCATTTGGTCTTCTTTGCAATGTGTGGGCCCAACAGCAGAAGTGATGTGGAGACCTGTCTTTCTGCTTCGGGAGATCTGAACACTGTAATTTGACACTGGCAAATTAATAAATGTCCTCAAATGTTTTGCATCTCAAGCCTCCTGCACGGTTTTAATCTGAAACCCTTGAACTCAGAAGGTCAGCATTGGCACATTTCCCAAAACAAATATCCTGTGCCCTTAGTTACTTTCCCCCTTCTGTCAAATCAGGGACAAATGTTGATGCTCATGTTTACTCTTGCAAAGAACAGCAAGATGTGCTAGAAAGAGGACAGAAGCAATTTATGCCAGAGAAATAAAGCACACTGTCCAAAATACATGAATGCTATTGAGGGAAGAATATGTTTGCTTCATGAGGCTTTGTTCCTAACTTAGATATTAGTTCCAATATATTTCCAGCTCTGAATAGACATCATCCTGGATGTTTCATCATATGACCTGTCCCTAATTGCCATATCACAGTGCTCTCAATACTGGGTACCTTATACATCAATCTTCATGATGCCCCATCTTCACACAGTCAGATGGGAAGCCAAAAAGATCTTTGTTCTCCAATTGGATCATTTTTGATTGTCAGTAAAATTGCCTCCATCTCCTTTGTGCCCACATTGATATCCAATATTTGGTAACTATTAAAGAAAAATGCTCACAGGAATTTTAAAAATAGGGCAGGATATTACAGCTGGCTGGTTCTTAACTCATGATCCAAAGAATTAGCAGCAATCACATCCCAATCAACCACAGTAGTCCTACAGATATTTAATGCTTTGTTTAATGTCAAGAGGCTGAAGGCAAGATGTCTACCGCTCCCCCTGAGATTTGCCAACTAATCACTGAAATTCCAGAAAATAGTGGACGACAGTAAGACTACAAGCAGCCTCTATACTTTAAATCCTAGAGTCTAGGACCAGGTAGGTACAGGAGGCTTAACAGCAAAGAAGGCAGGTGAGACCAGCAGGAAAAGGGATGGAGGCTGGGACTCTTGATGGAGACGCTGTGGAGGGGAGGGAGCATCTGCATGGGCAGATCCTGCAGAGTGACACACAATATGTAAGGGGGACCTTGGGGGTAGCTCCCGGTTCCAATCCAAGGGCCAAGCAGAGTGATATACCAGAATTTCCCTTTGCATCTGAACACCTCCCTCCTCTCAAAGTTAAGGGCAAGCAGAATATGGCCCTCAAGCAGCCAACAGTTGGCTGTTTGAGGGCCTGAGTCAGACTGAGGGTGGGCAGGCTGCATAGGCCTCACCATTCCCAATAAACTGTGGACAGGTCTGGGTGCAAGGGCAGCGAATAGGTCATCTGGGAAATTTTAATGGCCTCCCAGCCTGCAAACCTGCTGTTGGGGCACTGCCCAAAATGTTTCTAATATCCGAAGTTTTTTCTCCAATTGTTGCCTGTAGCAGTGTCTTGGATCAGTGTTTAATTCCTGGGGTTTCTGGGCCAATCCTGAAGGTTTGGCAACTTTAGTTTTCAGCTGTTGAGGAGGAGCCTTTTACTTGGCCAACTGGACAAGATTGTTTGAATCCTCTTCTGTTCAAACGTTTTGGGTTTGGTTCTGCTAATTCTCTCTGATATTTCTCTTACAATTCTATGTTGCAGCAACTGAGTGGTTAGCAAGGCCACTTCAGAAGGTATTAAGAAACAACCACATACAATGGGATGCAAGTCTTATGCTAAATAGTGCACCGTTGTTTTCCTTCCCTGAAACAACCAGTAAACCAGTTGGGTTTCCATAATTAGCCAACAGTTTTGATGACATTATTTCTTTATGCTAGTTTCCCATTTACCAGATTTATTGAATTCAATTTCACAGCTTATTATAATGGGAGTTGAATTTACAACCTCTAGGATGTTACTATAAGCACTAGACTCGCATTCCTATCATTTAAAGTGTACCGTCAGAAGGCTTAACTGCAAAAAAGCAAATGGTAAATTGAAGAGGTGTGTGAAAACCAGATATCCAATCACTCTGATTAGTGACTGAACAATTATTTTCACATGCTGTATCCACCATATATAAAACTTCTGACTTCAGCTTGCACTATCCTTAACTCTGGCTTAAAGGGGTCCAAAATCTCCTTACCCTTGTCTGAATTTGTGATATAATCCCTCAGTCTGTCTACCTTTCTCCATTTCTTGATCAATGAGACCCTCTGTCTCTTTGTCAGATTTTCCATGCTTCCCTCCCCTTTTGTTTAATCTGTTGCAGTTATATCACTGTCTGTGTGGAGTTTGCACATTCTTCCTGTGTCTGTGTGGGTTTCCTCCGGGTGCTCTGGTTTCCTCCCACAGTCCAAAGATGTGCAGGCCTGGTGGATTGGCCATGTTAAATTGCTCATAGTGTTCAGACATGCATAGGTTAGGTCTGTTAGCCATGGGAAATTTGTGGTTACAGTGATAGATAGAGGGATGGGTCTGGGTGGGATGTTCTTCAGAGAGTTGGTGTGGACTTGTTGGGCCAATTGGCCTGTTTGCACAACGTATGGATTCTATTCTATGGATTCTATGTACATTTCACCCAGATGAAGCTTTTGTTCCTTCATTTTGTCCTATTCCTGTACTCCACCCCATCATAGATCTTCTCTTTTATTTTGTATCCTATATGCACAAATTTTCCCCAGCCCTATATTTGCTATAAAAACTTTCATCCCGTTCTGATGGAAGGTCATCGAATAAAACATTAACCATTCCTTTCCACAGCTGTTGCCTGACCTACTGATTGCTTTCTAGCAGTTTTGGTTTTTACTTTTCCAGCATTGGCAATATTTTGCTTCAGAAGCTTTCAATCTGGGCAGACATCACAGTGCAATACTGAGGGAATGCTGCATTGTGAGGCTGACTTCTTACAGATAAAATGTTAAACCAAGCTTCCAAACAGCAGTTACATAAAATACAAAACATCAACTAATCAACCATCTCATTACCATTGGGGGAACATTTATGCTGGTTCACTTTGATTTCTACCCCTATCCGTTTAACACTACTCACTACCTTTTCAAAAAGAATGAATCGAAGTACTTTTGAAACATTCCAATCTGATAAGAAATAACAAAATTATTATTCGTGATCATATGAAATCTTTGAGATTTAGGCAGTTAATTCATCACTATTAAGTCTATTATGGATCTGTTACCTGACGTAGACTTTCAATGTAAACTACAATTGAAGAAATTGTAAGCACTTTTCTTCTCTGTAAATGACAACAGTTCAGAATAGCTGTCAGCCAACTTAATGAGCTCTGAGCTGTTTCTGGGCGAATACTTGATCCATGTCGAGCATACACAATAAGTTGACTTGTAACTAAAAAAAAACCCAACAGAGTTACTTAAAGCATCTCATCTTGGCAGTAGCAGCTCTAAATTAGCAGAGAATGCTTTACTATAAATACTCACATAGATTAAAGGAAGATATTCTTTGTCAGAGGTTCAGCTGCAAAATAATCATTCACATTACAAACCAAATATTTAGAATCAAAGATTGATTTTCTTGTCAGAATGTCAATTCTGAAGCCATTTGGTTGCAATAGCAATTGCTTCTGATCCAAAAACAAACACTTGGACAGGTTTTGCCAGTGATTTGTGGACAATGCATGGAAACAAGCAAGGTCTTTCGTTGTTGGTAACTGCTAAGTTTGCTCATTCATTCTTGAAAGCAGATGAGAAAGTCAGCCAACTAGTTCCAGACTTGATGGAATATAACCTGCCAAGAACAAATCCAACAACATTGCAGGATCAAATGCTTGCCTTTAGGTTCAAACTTTTAAAAACAAGAGACGTCTTGGCAAGAGTAGGGTTGATGGAACATCTGGCTTTCATTCTGTGAATGGCAATAAACAATGATAAATACGTATCAAATATTAACCTAAAGAACAGTTTTAAAATTTATTATTTATTTATTTTTATTCTTCGGCAAAATGATCTAGAAGTAATTCTCAGCTTTCAGAAGTTGGAACTTATGAAATGATTATTTTCAAGCTGTAGTGGGTGATGTTTGACTTAGATCCAATTTTTACTTATTTGTCTATCAGTTATTCGCAGCGGGTATTATATTATATTGTAACATTTATTGCAACATCCATGCCACACAAATGTCAGGCAATGAACATCTCCAATATGAGACAACCTAACCACAGAGCCTTGACATTCAATGGTGTTTCTCTCACTGAGCTCCTCAGTATTAACATCCTGATGATTATCGTTGCCCAGAAACTCAACTGAATTCGCCATATAAATACAAAAGCAGGTCAGAGGCTAGAATTCTGCAGCAGGCAACTCACCTCTGACTTCCAAAAGCCTGTACACCATCTGCAAGGCACAAATCAGGAGGAGAAATATTCTCACTTGCCTGGATGGGTGCAGCTCCAAAAATGCTCAAGAAACTCGACACCATCCAGGACAATGCAGCCTGTTTGATTATTACCATACCCACAAACATCCATTCCCTCCACCATCCTGAGACAGCACCTTCCAAACCAACAATCACTTCCACCCCAAAGGACAAAGGCCAACAGATACATGCAGGCTCCCCTCCAAGCCATTCACCATCCTGACTTGGAAATATATTGCCGTTACTTCACGGTCACCGGGTAAAATCCTGGAATTCCTTCCCTAATGGTATTGTGGGTCTACCTACAACACCTCAATTGTAGCAGTTCAAGGAGGCAGATCACCACCACCTTCTCAAGGGCAACTAGGGACAGGCATAAATGCTGGCCAGCCAGCGATACTCCCATTTCATGAAAGAATAAAACCAATCAACTAAAAACCCTTTGTAATATAATGCATAGTAGAATCAAGACTAAGGTCAGAGCATGTGGACTCAGGGGAAAAGGAGCAGAATGGATAGCTAGGGTGTCCCTCAGTCCAACAAATGGTGAGAAATGGTATTCCATGTGTTATGATCTAAATTGAAGGTACTACTGGATAAGTCAGATCCCAGAATGAAATCTGGCGAGATGGATCATATTTTCTTTGTTTTAGTTCTCAATCACTAAAACAGTCACGAGGCCACAGATCTCCTTTAACAACAAAACAGAGGTTTATTACACGAAAGATAAAAACAAAAAAAGCTATATAGGAGTTTAGAAAAAGCTTAAAACACACAGCATAACAAAGCTTTCAACCTATTTTCAAACACCATCAATTCAGGGATTCAAGTCCAGAGGAATTACCCCTTTAAATTAGATCTTTAAGTTCTACTTAACTGATTCTGTCCAGTTTTTTTCTTATGAATTGTGAATTGTGGAGTCATATTCCATGAATAATCATAAAACTGAAAGCTTAAACTTTCTCTGCTTCTAATAACCCACAGATTTCTAACCAGATTGTTTGTTTCTTTGGAAGCTGCACAAACTAAACGTTCCTACTTGAGGTGACTGTATTTTCCCTGAACTGTCTCAAAATCCTGGAAAGGACAGGAACCTAAACCTAATTAAGCATCCTTCTCCAAACGGCGCTGAAAACTAAAATCAATCCTTGATTAGTCTGAACTAAAGACAAGCTAGCAGTCTTCAATGTTTAACTGCCAATTGTAAACCACCACAGCATAAACAATTTTCTATTAACACATTGCATGGGGCTAAAGCCACCTGTTTTTTGAGCAATTTTGGAGGCCACTGTTTCACAAGGATTCTGACCTTGATTTTATTTCAGTCAAATCCCTGTAGAAATGAATGATATTCATTCATTCATTTGTATGCATTTGTATGCATAGGGAACTTATACTTCTTTCACCACAGCCACAATTGGCCATATCAGGTTGAACAAATTTTTCAAAAAAAGATGCCATAATTCAATTTCTCCTCATGCCTGGGGCCAGTAAGCAAATTTCTAAAGATAAGTTTGAATCAGCAGTAAACCCGAATTTCAGAAAAAAAAATGATAACCGAAATAAATGTTTGATAAAAGCAATTATTAAAACAACAGAACTAATTAATTGAATCTTTTTTTGTTTGACTCTTCTGTTAAGGATACTGTCCGGGTGCATAACGGCCTGGTATGGCAACTGCTGTGCCCAGGACTGTAAGAAACTACAGAAGGTGGTGTGCACAGCCCAAACCATCACAGAAGCCAAACTTCCATCCATGGACTCCATTTACATGGCTCGCTGCTGTGGAAAGGCGGCCAACATCATCAAAGACCCATCGCGCCCCAGTAATGACCCCCTACAACCTCTTCTGTAGGGCAGAGGATACAGAAGTCTGAACACACGCACAAGCAGGTTCAGGAACAGCTCCTTTCCAGCCATTATCAGGCTGTTGAATGGATTCAAGCCTCAAATAATGTAGCCTGCAATGTAACCTGTATGCCTCTAAGTCTTTTTGATCTGTACATCCTTTGCTTGCTGTGATCTGCCTGTACCACTCAGAAACAAAGCTTTTAACTGTATCTCGGTATATCAAAACCATCACAAACTGAAAAAGACTCAACATTTCCCTGATCATCAGGCTAAGGATGAAGTTGAGGGCAGAGTTATGTTAAATTTAACGGACATCAAACATGCAGTAACCTCTTATGATGTAATCTCTGAACTAGCCTTGGTGGAATTTATATGAAAGTGGAGGTCAAAAATGGGTGGCTTTTCTGCCTTGGTTTCCCTCCTCTCCAGCTTGCTTCATGGGTACATTTGGAGGGATGAAGGAAGAGGAGAGGTAAGGTGGTGCCAGTCCATACTGGACTCACACTAAGAGTTCACACACTTTTTCCCATCCCCTCCAATACAACTCTCATTTATTCACTTGTGTTCTCTCATACCGTCTCTCCTACTCATTAAACCTCTCTCAAATTTAAAGTCCTGGCAGTTTAAAACGGTAGACTTTTTTCAATTATCCATCATTGAAACAACAGTTGTATTGTATAGTCCCCAACCAAAACAAATAATTTCAAAGTGCTTCAGGTAACAGATCATTGTCACAGTCATTATGACAAACAATGTTGCAGTAAGAGATCAAGAGTACTTTAATCTGAGTTTGGCAGTGGCAGGTATGTTGGCTAGGTCATGAAGATATCTCCCCATACTTATTTCAATAGTCCCACAGAATCTATAAGCTCAATCTGAACCAGTTGAAGAGCTGGATTTGCAAGTTGGATACTCTTTGGAGAAAGCAGTGTGAACGAATGGGGAAGTAGTATCAAACATAGAAGCAGTGGTGCCAGGAAAGTGAGAGGCACTCAGTCATTATTTGAAATGGGGCACACCAATAAATTAAGAAACATAATTTTTAGGATCTGGGACTCAAGTAGAAATGAGATATTAACTTTACAGAAATGAAATACCAATTTTTTTTCTCCTGCCCCATTCAACAGATTTTCCATGAAATAAATCACGAATGCAATATAACTAAAATTAAGGATTTCTAGTCTGTTTCTGCAAAAGCTTTGAGGACTACACATCAATAACTTTAATGCACAATGTGGACAAATATTTACCCCATGTAAATATATATATTCTAATTGCCCATGCCAGTAGTAGATTTGTTCACAGTTTCTATTGAAATCAAATATTATTTCTCAGAGACTTTACAAGGATCAACAATACTCAAGTGTAAATCAATGCAGTTAGACTGGTTTGATATTTAGTGGCTCAATATCAGAGCTTATTTGATGACCTTGCATGTGAAGGACAGAGTTACAATGTTCATTTACTTTAATTACCAAACTGTGCACGCAATCACTATTTGCATCAACAGCTGTCAAAAACAAATTCAAATCTTTAAAATCTTCTGAAGGATTTTGCTTAAAGACTGATCACTGGAAACGCAGGAGAAACATTTGCTCAAACTTCTGAAATCCCATATTCATGATATTGCCTAAGTCCAATTTGTAGAGATGTTACAGTGTTCAATCTGATGAGGCTGAATTTATTCCATTCAATTTCAGTTTTCATGATGAAAGTGGTGAAGGGAAAATACAGCCGTTGGTATGATACAAACCATTTTATTAGCTTTGGCACATAAACAGAAAATACAGCAGTTCATTTTTCCAGTCCAGTAATGTCTGG
>NC_063352.1:19369745-19464149 GCF_021869965.1 Rhincodon typus | reverse complement strand
CACAGTTTTTCTTTTATAGAGAGTGCGAGAAAGCAGCTCCTTCCCTCGCCACACCTACAACCGGTTGCCACGTCAGAGCAGGACAGGCAAACTGAGGGCCACACAATAGAAAGAGAGCAGAAATGAAGTGAAACATAGGATTAAACAGTACAAAAGCCTTTGAAGCAATCGTTGAACTCTGGCAGCTACTCGTTATGTAAACACAACCGGTGGCTTGAATCTTCTAGGCGCGCCATAAAAGTAGGACGAGAAAGCAAACTTGCGAATAGAAGCCAACTTCTAATGAAGTGCTTGCAAAGCTATTGCGCATTAAACAAAAATGCAATTGCAATACATCAATGATTTTAATTTTTTTTAAAAGGAAAATGAAACTTCCAGCTGCAGAAATGAAACTGGTGCGATGTGGTCGGAAGTGAAGAAGTGTCTGTTGTGCGCATGTTTTTTTTTGGAGGGGTCACTGACCGCTGTCCTTTGTCAGGTAACCGGACTCCATGAGTAGTTGAATTATCCTATCCAGGTCACTACAAAAGAGGGGGCCAGCTTCCACCAAGAGCCAGGACAAGGCCGGGCAGATAGGTTACGCTGGTTAACCGCACTCCAGACCACCAACACGCTTTCTACATATCAGCAAGTATTAAAAACAAACCACTGGAACCAGAAATTATTACGATAATTCATCTTGAGGATCTCATTGGTATCACGTAAATGTGATTTAAGATTAACACAAACTCACTGCCACCTGGTGTAACTTCCTTGCAATGAGTAGTTAAGGTAAATATTAAAATGATATTTTATGTGATTTGAAGTAAAAAGTACGCCCCCACCCCCTCCTAAATCCTGGGGCCTGGCGACCCACCTCCTCCTTCCCCCATAGCAACCGACAAGTCCGGTCCGGAACCTACCAGCGCACGACCGGGTCTTCCATATCTTCAACAGCAGGATGACTATTGCCATTAAATGCGAGAAATCGCCGGCCAGCCGAAAGATATTCATCGTGAGTGAACCGAAAGAGGCAGTGTGTGTGTAGGAGATAGAAAGAGAGTCCGAATCGGAGCCCGTCCGACGGTTGAGCTGGAAAAGCTCCTCCCTCCGCCGGCCGTCCCCCTCAAAATGGCGGCAGCTTCGACGTGGCCCGGGGACGTGGCCAGCAGTGCTCTGCATCATGGGATACGTGGCAACGTCATCGCTTCCAACTCCTCACACGGCGCTCGCAGGCTAAGCCACGCCCTTGCTCACACCCGTCTCCCAGACAAGGCCACTCGCCTTCCCCGCCCTCTCCGACATAGATACGCCCATACCACCCCTCAACAGACAAAGCCACGCCCTTTTTGCATCCTTCCCCCGCCCCGACCTGTCGATGGATTTGATGGAAACACCCGTCACTTGCCTGTGACTTGGAGCTGTGCTTGCTCCAAACTTTAGATGCAGAAACATGCCATTTGGCCCAAATGTTGTTAAGTCAGTTGTACTTGTAAGTGTTCACTAATAACACAAGATAAGTTTCACCCATCAGGATATAAAAGACTTCTGATGCAGGGGCAACAGACTCGGAAATGCTGATGAAGGGTCTAGACCCGAAACGTCAGCCTTCCTGCTCCTATGATGCTGCTTGGCCTGCTGTGTTCATCCAGCTCTACACCTTGTTATCTCAGATTTTTCAGCATCTGCAGTTCCTACTATCTCGGAAATGTTAACTCTGCTTTCTCTGCACAGATACTCCCAAATCTGCTGAGTTTGTCCAGCATCCGCAGTTCTTTGTTCTATATCAGGACTTCCTTCTGAAGTCATTGTGTAGCCATCCTTCCCCACACGGTATCAGTACGTTAGACTGATACCAGCAGGAAGGTTTTATAGCAGTTAATTTACCCAAGGAAGCCCAGATGATTCCAGCAGAAATCAAAATATACAAGAGCTCGCTCTCACTTCACCTGCTCAACCTTCAAACTCTTGTATAATGTTTTCCTCTCCTTGGGAAATTGAGAACACACGGTCACAGTTTCAGAATAAGAGGGTGGCAAGATGAAATTGCAGTTTTTCACTCAAACTGCTGTCGTTGAGCATATTTATGAGACAGAGATTGGCAGATTTTTGAGCAGTAAGGGAATAAAGGGATAATGGGATAGCTTAGGAAGATGGGGTAAAGGGCCGACTGCTCTACTTCAGCAGTTAGCTCTTTTTTGTTCTATACAACCCTGCACAATATTCATGTTCTTGGTGTTGCCATGTCCATAGCTGAATATTTATCCATATTGTAAAACATCTACCAGATATAACTCATGTATGCTCTTGACAAGACTACCACGTTTATGTCATGCTCTGGGTCATGACCAGTAACTTTTTTTGTTGTTTAACATGAATGAAGTTTGAAACCCCAAGTCACAGTAAGAAAATAAAATCACTAGCTGTCACTTTGAACAGACAAACTCAACTTTACTGAGCAAAGTCAGAAAAGTAAAACAATCTGTAGGATAATTGCTACTGCAACATTCAGAATTAACATAAGTTAACAAACGGATAAAATATCAATGAAGTACTATGTCAAATAGTGGGTACCATGAACACAGACTTTGTGGAAGTCTTCTCATTGCAATCCCCTGCCCCACCAGATGTTAGTGATATATTGGATCACCAGATCTCATTAAAACCTTGTCTCCTTTAAAGAAGATTCCAATTCTGACTTTGGGATTCCCCCACAGGTCCATGGACTCCCTTAACAACAACTCATGGACAAGTAGTTAATTCTTTTCTTGAGACTGTACTCCAGCATCTATTGAAAAATTATTGCCAGCTCATCAATTCTCTCAAAAAATGAGTTAAGGCCAGGATAAATCTTGTTGAATGGCAGGGAGGGCTTGAGGGGCTGAATGGCCATCTCCTATTGCTTGTGTTTATAATAAACAGTAACATTTTCCAAGTGACAGATGTCAAACTAACTGCTCTACAGTTAGCTTTATTTGGTCTTCTTCCCTTTTTGAGTAAGTAAGTGTTACACTGGCAGTTTTCTGATCCTCTGGGATCTTTCCAGAATCTAAAGGTTCTTGGAAAATTACTGCCAGTGCATCCATTATTTCTTTAGCTTTTTTTTAATATCCAAGGATGCAGCTATTAAGGTCCTGAGGGCCTACTGGCATTTAGCCCCATTAGCTTTTTATCTCATACCACAGAAAGAACCAAAACTACTATCCCTGTATCAAGCTTAAAGCAGATTTAAATTACCTCTGCTAGGTATCAGCACATCAGTAGTTTCTGCTTGGTTCCAGGATCTCTCCAAGGAAAAGCGTCTCCACATGATTGTCTTCTATTTCATGGCTCTTATCATATTTTGACTTCTCTTTTGGCTGGTGCTGTGCAACTTTTGCTACAACAAACAACTTGGAAATGACCTCTCTTCTTGCAAAAATTGCATTTGACTTCTTTATCAGGATGATTTTTATATCCATTTTTCTTCCTGGCATACCGATAAGCAACTGAGACGGTCAATACACATACTTCCCCTCCCTCCTTAGTTCTGTAAGGCCACTTCTATGCCCTTAAGCTCTGAACATGTTCCACTGATGTGCTGTCTTTGGGATACAGTTTTTGCTACCTGACAAAAGCTTGTCTCTTCAGTTGAATTGCCTTTATTCATGTTAAATCATCCTTTGACTGCTAAGTGCTCAGACAACACTACAAAGCTCCAACAACAATTTGTCCCTGATTATTTATTCATTTAAGTTGCCTTGTTCACAGTCCTCTGCAGGTCTACACAGATCAATTATAAAAGTACCAATACTGTCCCCTCATCACTGGGTACACTACTAAGATTTAGTCCACTGGAAAATGGGTTTCTTTGCAGATTGAAGGCAGCATCCAGCGCTTGTATTACTTCCTCCGATATAGATTTTTCTTAGTTGATCCCTATATGAAAACAGGTCATAAGAATCATCAAGATCTTGACTCATGCACCACCCTACTTTATTTGCAATGCAGTGTATCGGATAAGGTGGTTTTGGTCTTAGAGAAACGAAAGTTAACCTTCAAAAGGGCAAGATGGGAATGGTCATCTGACTCACAATGTTCCATGGCCATTGGTCAAGAGAGGTTAGACAGGAGATTGGCATTGTTTTGATGGCCAACCCCCAAATCAAGGTATATGGACAGGAAGGGATATGGGGTAAGATGATTCAGGTAGATAAGCCACACTATCTTCCTGGGGAAGACGAGGAGCTCCCCCCATACATCAGCCTGAGGAAAGAAGAAAGACTGTTGACACCAAAGTCCACTAAAGACATCAGGACCACTGGGACATGGGAGTGTGACACTTCTACTTCTCCATTCTACAGGATGGCTCTGGGATCAGTGAATCACTCTCATTTGTCACAGATGTAGAGATCCCTTCTTTGCCTGATTAACTAATGTACCATTAGCTCAACTGCCACTTCTCGATAAACTATCGAAGTTTCTGTGAATCATCAACTGCTCAGATAAGGTAATTGTGATCACAAACCTGTAAAATCAGCATTTCGAAAAACTGCAAAATCTCTTCTTACGCCTCTATTTGCCTGTGTTCTTACAGATCTACTCCCTTACGACATTCCACCCCACCCCACCCCCATCCCGTTACAAGTCTGCCTTAAGAATAAATCACTGAAATTAAAGATATATGCTAGGATAGATCATTTGGATCCTTTAGGAATCACAGGTAGTAACTGCTAGCACAGAGAATAGCCAAGGTAAGTGTTACAGGTGCACTTAAGGAGGAGCATATGACGGAAAAAGGAGCAGAGGGTTATGCTGACAGACTTAAATGAAGAAGGGCAAAAGGAAACTCAAGTGGAGCATAGTGCCAGAGAGACTGATTTAATCTTTTTCTTTTCCTGCTGCATCTTTTATATATTATTAAAATGAAAAGACAGACATAAACTATTTGGAAGTGATGAACCAAGGGAAATTCTATCACCACTAGGGATTAGTAGAAGCAATTTTGACACAAAAGGTTAAGAGCTAGATTGATACTAGGTATCAATTTTAATCCACCATGACAACACATTTCTAAGGGAAGACAGCTTCATACATAAATAGGAACAGGGGAGTAGCTACTCTCTTTGGTGGTCTGATGGGCATAGCCAAGTGAAGGAAGGCAAATAATTAAACTATTCATTACATTTGCCCAATTCAACTGATTGGAAATTCCACTACAGGAAAAATAGGGGGCTTCTTGAGGTGCAGTAGTAGTGTCCCCACCCAGGAATTGGAGGTCCAGGTTCAAGTCCCACCTGCTCCAGACGTGTGTAACAACATCTCTGAACAGTTTGATTAGAAAATAAACTAAAAAAAACACCTTGAGGAAAAACAGATTTAGTGTTCAAGAAAATATTGATTCTTATCAAGGATAAAGAGACAGCTAATGAGATTAGTAGATATATGCAAATGTTTTTATATCTGAATGATGATGATTTATAAGATCTCTGTTTGGATTGAGGGTTCTTGTGGTGCAGTGGTCATGTCTCTTACCTCTGAGGCAGGGTCCTGGGTCCAAGTTTCACCTCCAAACAGGGTTGATTAAAAATATTTTCTCCATTTGGATTAAATTAGAAGTCACATGTGACATGATGTGGGCCAAAGTTAACAGATCCAAGATCAGTAGTCCCACAGGACATGATTCAATTTATCCTCTATTATTTAAGGGAATAGGGAAGTTACATGTGAACCATTGATTAATGTTTTCAATAACTGACTGCAGTCAGAGGTGCTTCCTCGAGGCTGAAGTTTCATATGATGTGGTTATTTAAAATTGGGCCAGTGAGATGGGGAAATCAAATTCTGTAAGCAGGTGAACTTAAATCCTGTATTAGAAGGTCTGACAAAACAGACTTTATAAATTAGACAAAATCTGTCTTTATTTTAAAGTCTATTTTATATGGAATTTTAAATAGTGGGAATCCAAAATGTAGATTGCTTTAGCCAGATACGAAGTGGAAAACAAAAGACAAGAAGGCTGCAAATAAAGGGAGCAAAGATCTTTGTTAAAAAAAACCATCTTTAATGGCCAGCATAGCAAGTTTGAAACTGTACGCAGCCGGGCAGGCAGAAATATTACAAAGCAAAATACTGATGCTGGAAATCTGCAACAAGACAAAAAAACAAAATTGCTAGAAATGCTCAACAGGTCAGGCAGCAACTATGGAGAGAAACAGAGTTAATAAGCAAAAATATGAGGAGGTGGCGGGGGAGAGTTTGACAGCTCACCAGCTCCATCACCCACCAGAAGAAAAGGTGACGATGAATCAACAGACTCAAAACAAACCTGCCCAGTGGCTACACTGTGCCATGTGCAGCTCAAATTTGGCCTCTCAGTGGCAGGCGTGACATGCTCTGAAGCTGGCAGCCAAGCAGATTGGCTCATAATAGGCACACCTCAGACTGCAGGCAAACTCATGGCTGAGGCCTGATGGATCCTGGACCTAAGCAGGTATGAGGCAAGGGGCAAGGAGGAGTTACCCTCCTTAGGCAGGGTAGGGCAAAGTGTGGGGTTGGCGGTGGGGGGGGGGGGGGGGAATGAACGGAGGAGTGAGTTTTGGAGTACATGCCAGTACTATGTAATGGTGGTATTGCCCTGGGGTAAAAGGCACCCTCTAAAGATAGTACGTCCTTCCCTCCCACTGCTTGAAAACCATTAAAAATACAAGCTGCTCATTCCTGTCCACACCAGCTGCATTATGGCATGAACAGGGTAATATTGAGGTCAACTGAGCTTTTAACAAGTTTAATTCAGCCTTACTGCCAAGTTTAGCATCTGACAACCCTCCATATTATGGGGATGAGTTCAGGGAGGGAGGGTAGGAAGGTACTGGGCTGAGCATCCACTTGAATTTACCTGACCTCATGCTGAAAGCATACCTGGCAGGGAACATCATATCCAGCTTGTTATGGTCGAGATAATCTTACAGCAGGGCAACAACTTGTCTTGTTTCTGTCATGCTTTCTGCAAACCCATTCTAACTCATCTTAAAATAAAAATCAGAGGAAGTCAAAGGTGATCTGATATACCCAAAAAAATAGCTGTCTGAAAAGAATATATCAATCACTACTGGACTGATTTTGGTTCTCTCACCAATGTACAAACATGGAGGAGGACGCCATGTGAGCATTGAGATGGGGTTTTCTACACTGTAACATACTTCAAACAAGTATCATTGGCTTGGATAAGATAAGGGAGGAAAACAAAGGACAGAGTAGGTCATTCAGCCTCTTCAGCCTTCCCCATCCTTCCTGAATTTTTACATCAAGCATCTTCCTTCTAACTGACCGAAATCTATTGATATTGAATATTTGCTCAATAACTCCTGGCCCTTTGTAATGAGAATTCCAATGATTCACAACCCTGCTTGAAGAAATTTCTCATCTTAATCCAAAATGGTCGACCACTTATTCTGAGAATTTGGCCCCTAGGTTTAGGCTCTCAAGCCAGTTGAAAACAGTGATGCAGCATCCATCCTGTCATGTCCTCTTAAGAATTTTACATGGCCTCAATGGAACCACGTCTACTTCATCTATCTTTACAGGAGTCCTCTCATCCCAGGAATCAACCCAGTAAACTTATCTTGCACTTGCTTCGGCAAGTATATCCTTTCTGATGCAAAAAGAACAAAACTCTGCACAGTACCCCAAGTGTGGTTTCACTGAAACCCTACATTATTGCAGCAAGACTTCCCTATTCTTGTATCCAAAGGCTAATATACAACATACCAATATAATTGCATGCTGTACCTGAATGTTAGCAGTGTTTCTTGTACAAGGACACCAATATCCCTCTAAATACCCAATTTCAGAGTGGGTTAACTTTTGTCACTGCCCTGATGGCCAGAAGAAACAAACTTGGTGGTAGCCTGATTCTTTGTTGAGTCTGGAAATTTACTCTGCCCTCTCTCTTTACTAACTGCTGGGGAGGCAATGGCCTACTGGTATTATCGCTGGACTGTTGATCCAGAGATCCAGATAAAATTCCAGGGACCTGGGTTTGAATCCCACCATGGCAGATGTTGGAATTTGAATTCAATAAATATCTGGAATTAAGAATCTAATGATGACTGTGAATCCATTGTCGATTGTTGGGAAAAACCCATCTGGTTCATTAATGTCCTTTAGGGAAGGAAACTGCCATCCTGGTCTGGCCTACATGTGACTCCAGATCCACAGCAATGTGGTTGATCTTAAATGTCCTCTGGCCAATTAGGGATGGGCAATAAATGCTGCCTAGCCAGCGATGCCCTCGGCCTGTGAATGAATAAAAAAAAATTCCAATGCTCATCCACTCAAAACAGGTTTCTACAGTGTGTTCATGGCCTCTGGCTGTCATCTTAATTACTAGACTTCATTCATTTGGTTACACTATCCTCATCAGATAGGTGGCCATATCTGAGACACAGTCCAGGCCGGCACTTGTCATATCTATCACCTGTGAGTGGTTCACTCCCATTTTTACATGGTCCAAGGAAGCAGAGCTTCAATTCAGCCAGTATGAGAGAGAAACAGATATAAACTGAATGGTAATCTATATTAACAGCATGATTTTCATCATATCTCACATTTTCAGACAAGCTAATGACTATGTACAAATTTGCAAATTGACGAGCTAGAGACTGTAAAGTTAAAATCCATTCATGTCTTTTGGAAAATATTCAGGTTTCATTAAGTAGTGGGTTGTAAGTCACAAAACCTCTAAAATTAGATTTGTCCATTCTTAAATTTTGATAAGTAGAAAGTATATCCATTTTGTTATCAAATGGTGTTTGTCTCTCCCCAGGGAACAATATGCAGTTCTGTACAAAGTGATTCCTCCACTGGGAGTTGCAGGATCTTTATTTTTCCCAGACCAGCCACCCTGTGGTTGTGGTGAGTGACATTATGGGCTGTTTGTCCACATGAGTCTGGGAAACTGACCTCAGGCTGTCAGAAACCTTCAACCTGTGTCACCCATGTTGGATTCAAACTTATGTCACTAAGGTGACAGACAAGGGACCCCTTAACCACTTCTCCCTATGTGCAGTCTAACATGCAAATATATCTATGTTAACGCTTGAAATCTAAAAGTCAAATTGAGCTACACAAGGAGAGCTACTGGACAATTAAACAAAATGCAACCAGAGGTTCATGATCTTGTGATTTTTTTGGTACATTTTATCAATACAATTGCACATTTTAATATTAAAACTATCTTCTGGCCCTATAACTGTGCTCTTCCATTTCTAGTCTTAAATAGTACAGACTTTCATTGCTGTTTGGTTGGTGGCCATCATTTCATTTGCTTGGGCCCCAAGCTCTAGAATTCAAATTTTAAACCTCTCTGGCATTTTCCTCTTTCAAGATGTTCCTTAAAACCTACATATTTAAACAAGCTTTTGCTCAACTGTTCTAATCTCTCATTATGTGGTTCAGTGTCCAATCAGTGTCTGATAATACTTCTGTGAAGTGCCTTATCGTATTTTATTACATTAATTGTCATATATATGTGTTTGTGTGTTAATGGAATATTAAACCTCCACATCAGCCTCATGTCCTGACTACTGAATACTGGGATGTGGAACTGTGCTCGTTTGGAAAAGTGCTGATTGTTTTTGAAACTAGTCACTTGGGGGATGGGTAGGGAAAATAGGGAAGAGAAGCAGCAAACAGTGGTACTATTTCCTGAGAACCAACTATGTCCTAATCCCACTTAATGCAATTTTGCACCTACATTGACAGGCAAAATAGATGTGGAAATCTTCAGTGTACAGAGAACATTTTGGGAGAGCTTCTGAATTGCATTGCAAGATCATCAGGAAATCAGAAGCCAGACAGCTAAGGAATTGACAGGAGCACAAAGAAGTCAGGAACCCCATGGAATATATCTTTATTCATCCTGCATCGAACTGCAGGAATTATGGCTATCCAGAAATGGATTAACTATGGCTCAGTGGATTACAGTCTCTCTCCTCTGAGTCAGAAGATCATAGGTTCAAATGCTATCTAGAGGCTTGTTCACATAATCTAGACCAACAGTGCTATACTGAGAGTGTGCTGCACTGTTGGATTTACCATTTTGAAAGATGACTCATTAAATGAAGGCTCTTTCTGCCTGATCTGGTGGATGGAGAAAATCATAGGGTGCTATTCAAAAGAAGAGAAAGGAAGTCCTCCCTGGTGTTCTTGCACTAATGTTTATTCTTCAACCAAAAAAAAAAAAAAAATCACTAAAATGTGATTATCTGATTATTATCTCATCGCTATAGAGGGATTTGTGTGCATGCAAACTGACGGCTGTGTTTCCAACATTACAATAGTGACAATTCAAAATAACTTCATTGGCTGTAAAGTTTTAGAACATTACGAGGTCAAGAAAATTGTAGTTTTAATTCAAGCTCTTCTTTCTTCCACAGTGGGATTTTCGCTGTGGTATCTCATCAGAACTACCAATTGATATGAATTCTTAACTTTGAGATAACTGAATTCCTACTGAACAATCTAAACACTAAGTTCATAAGGTCAAATCCCAAAAGGGCAGGTTGTGGAGATGAATTTAATAGATCTGGTAGTTTCTGGATTGGAACCAGAAAACACCCATAAAATCTGACTTTGATAATTTTAAAAGCCCTCAACTGGGTCAATAGTGTTTTCTGGGGGAGGAGAGGAACCCTGTCAAACTGTACCTAGTCTTAGTTTATATATGACTCTAATGCTAGATTATGCAGTTGACTTTGAAAGCCTTGAAAGCAACCAAGGATCAGCGACATATGGCTCTCATGGCTCACATCCAAAATACAAATATAAATCTTCCCAAGTCCCTAGCTGGGCTGCAGTCTGCTCCAACTGCACCGACAAATGATATCATGATGGGAACTGATTTTTTAAAAAAAAGGCAGGTATTTCATTAGCCTAATACTTTACAATTTAGCAGTGATACATTAATACTTTCCTACATATTGTATCTGTCTAATGGACAAATATTGTGGTTCTCATCTGTGGGTTGACCCTCAGGCAATGAGATATACAATGATACAGGCAGCCCAAAGTAAGAAGAGATTTGCACCATGGAAAGATGAACCTGTTCGAAATGCAACAAACACAAACGGAGGTATTAGAAACAGAAGGCACATTAATCATGCAATACAAAAACATAGAACATTTGTTTCACAATTCCTGTACTTTGTGATGAATTCTTCAGCACAGAAGGTGGTCGAAATAACTGCACAGAGGCCAGTATCCCATCACCCTTTATTTACTTGTGGCTGTCAGCTCAGAATCAGTCTTTTGAACAGAGGAGATTCTAAATCTCCTGGTTATATTGGTTAGCCACAGCTTTTCTGATTGGCCGAGGCTAACAAGCCCAAACAAGGATCTCGTAGTCAACAAGATCCAGCTGGTTCCAATCACTACAGTGGTCAGTCAGCCCACTGGAAAGAGGAAGAGCTATTCAATTAGTCTCATACCATTGCTTTTCCCTCCATTTAAACATATATCCAATTCCTTTTGAAAGTTATCGTTGAATCTGCCTCCTTTGCCCTTGCAAACAGTGCATCTAGATTGTAGAAACACATCTTATCAAATCTTTTAACTGAAGGTTCCAACTTGCATTAATAAAACATCTTAAGCCACTGCACAAGAACATATTGACAAACAAGCATTGATGTCAAGTCAAAAAAAAGTAACATTGGGACAATGTTCCCTATAATCTGTGCATCCCAATGATCTGCGCACAGCGATTGGCATCCAGTTCTGGAAGTCACTGCCACACACTGACCTCAGAAAGAAAATTAGAGAGATCACTGCTCATCAAAAGCTTGGTCAATTAGGTAGGTTTCAGGGAGCATTTAAAATAAGAACAGAGAAAGGCAGAAAGATTTAGTGTGAGAATTCCAGACTTTGCAGCTCTGGAAGTCGAAGGTATGGCCACCAATAGCGAGCAATGGAAACCAGGCCCGTACAAAAGGCCAAAATTGGAACAGTACAAAGATCTCAAAAGGGCTGTAGGGATGGAGAAGATTACAGAGATACGGAGAGGGAAGGAGGGATTATACATAAGAGACACACATTTAAAGTTGAAGCTTTGTCAAACCAGGAGCTAATGTAAGTCAGTGAGCACAGGAGTGATGAGCGAATGGGACTGGGAGCAAATGGTGCGGCCTGCAGTTTAGACAATTAGGTTCAATCATTAGTTTGTTAAAGACATGGATTTATAGTCAGATATGTACTCACAGGTATCAGATGCATGCACACAACCTGTTTTCAAGGTAGCATAGAAATACCCAGCAGGGTAATGAAACGCTGCAAACTAATGAACCAGCTCGGTGAGCGAACCAACCACAGCATCCACAACCCGAGCCACAAATCTACTCAAGAACCTTATAGCACAGAAATAGTTATGAACTCACTATTGAGGACTGGAGAAGCAGACAGCAGCATCTGAATTAAATGATTTGAATTAGCTCCATCCACTGCTACCTGCAGGCTGGAAAGCTGTTCTATGCTCAGGACGGCCTTCTGAGACTCAGTGACAATAGCTGCATTCTCAGGTCCGAGGTTTGCTAGCTGTTTTGGGGAGAGCTCCTATTAAAAAAAAAATACACACACATAAATTACCCACCAATGATCATGAATCCACCATTTTAAGCAAAATTTAACTGTGGATTTCAGCTCCAAGACAGAACATGGTAGTCAAATCACACTCGGATAATTGAACATATCTTCCAGGCTGACACTCCCAGTGCAGAATTGACAGTATGCGGGGCTGTGCCATTTTGCAGATAGATTGCTAAAACTGAGGCTTGCAGTGCCCCTCCCAGGTGGGCACTAAGATCCCACAGTAATATTTCACCACATGCCACATTTGACCAAGTCTTGATCTGAAGTGCATCTTTTTTAATCCAGATAAGGATTAAGTGACTCGGTGGATAAATACTCACTATGTGACATAGTAGGCTGCTGACGTCCACAGCTCCCAGGAATGACTTTGCTGAGTTTGATATTCCCACTGTGTTCAAATTGCTCAATATCTGGACTTGCCGCAGAGGGGATGCTGCCAGTAATGAGTGTGTCCCTCAGCACCACTCTCCTGAAGTAGGCCCTCAACACACAACCTTCTGAAAGTGTTACCCACTGAGTCCTAAGTGGCATTTTGTAGTGACAACTTGGGTACCATTATTACTCAACTTAATATTTCCCAGTTCCTACTAAACATCGACCAACTTTACAGATTCCCACTTCTCCACGTTGTTCCTTCTGCCTCTGGCAAGACGTTCTAATGAGTCGGTGAAATGTCATTAACTTCTCCCCTCAATGAGACTTTTTATGACTTTTACCTTCTGATAGGGTCAGTGGTCCACATGTGGCTTTCTTATAAAGCTAAGACAGGAACATTAGTATAGTCATTAATTTCTCTGCCTGTCATGTGGGTGACGGACAGTCAACTCCCCGCTGGGGACTAGTTGATCTCTGTGATGTGCTGTGCACAAGAAAGCATATGCATTAGGGATGCTTAGTGGTAGTGTAAATACCTCTGGACCAGGAGGCCTGGGTTCAAATCCCACCTGGGTCTGTTACTACTCACTTTAAATACTTCACTGGGTAGAGCAGCTATTGACGCTGGCTGAAAGTAGGGCATCAGCTCTTCATTCAGGACTTTTATCTCTTCTTTGCTGATTCCAGCTGTGGAGAGAAGCATAAATAAATAGTGAGCTACCTAAACTCTAAGGAAGACTGATTCGGCCCCTTTGATTAAAGCCATTGCTGGAAGACAGCAGATTATTTCAAGAGTGATCTTTATCTGTGTATCCATTGTAAATTTTCCACTTTACAGGCTCATTTCAAGCACAAAAGTTAAAGATTTAATCAAATTATTCATGCCCCAGTTTGCCCATCTGACAGATACAGGTTAACAGAAAACGCTGGTAACAGTGGAAAATTATGTATTACAAATAAATCAGTTTTACCCACAGGAAAACAAAATATGAATGATCAACTTAGAACTCTATTAACTCCATCCCCTTTCTAATCTTCTACACACAGACACACACGCAGACAGACAGACAGACAAACAAACAGATTTTATGGAGGGTATTAGGGAAGCACAGATTTAATAGCACCAGTGCACAGGATTTGATGAGGAGTCATTTTTGATTCTTCCATGTCCTTCTGAGTCTCCTTATTTCCAGATCCTTTGACTTTTTTGGTCAAGAAATAGGGTGGTTGATATATTAAATACTCAGTCTTTTGGTCACTAGTTAGAGGCAACATTTTATAACAAGTGGTGAGAGAGATTAATTATCATTCATTAACTATCATTCTTGGTTACTGAGAGAGAGAAAGAGAGAGAGCTGCAGTGTCTTGCAACCTGACGACCTTCTGTCTTTAATAAAAACCGAAAGAACTGCGGATGCTGTAAATCAGAGTCACCAGACCCGAAACGTTAACTCTGATTTTGTCTTCACAGATGCTGCTGGATCTGCTGAGCTTTTCCAGCAACTTCTGTTTCTGACCTTCTGGCTCTGTTGTTCACACACACACATTGTCCACCTGCCCAGGGACGAAACAGTTGTTGTCATGTTGCTGATTCCTGGCTTCGACAACTATTCCTGATTGCAGAAACCAAGCAACAGTCTGTTAATTAGTAAACTTGCTCTCCAGGCACACCCATGGTACTGTGGCATCTTAGATAACATCTCCAACTGCTTGAACAAAATAACAGGGTAAACACAACTCACAATTAATTCCAGTAACTTGTTTTTTTTTAAGACGTGCAGCAACTCCTTGCACTGTCCTTGGTTTAAAGCAGTCCTTTCTTAATTTTGATCCACAATCAAAAAACAAAGAAAAAAAAACAATATGGACTTAACAAGAGTGCAATTTTGTAGGCTTCTCTTTGGATTTAAGGCTTTCCTTTTCCTGCTCTGGGGACTGCATCTCAAGTGGTTGTATTTATGCGCTGGTTATTAGCAAGATATGGGCGATTTCATGTCAACCTGGTTAAATGTCAATGCTTGAGGACCCAGTCTCTGAATATGACCTCCCTTAGAGAGCTGGCTCATAGCAACAGAACTCCCATTATACCAACGGTGTGCATTGAGATAGAAATGAGATATTAATAATGGACAGTCAGTTGTAATGATGTTGTTAGATTAATTTAACCTAACCCACTCATTGCGAACTATTATTTTGTGTAATCCTGTATGTATAGCTCAGCTGATCTTAACTCTCCCTTGAACGGAATGTTGAACAGTACTGGGCAGAATATAAAACCAGTGCTTCACCTTCTCCAATCCCAGGGATTTCTATAAACACAAAAGCAAAATACTGGAAATCTGAAATGAAAAGAAAAAGTGCTGGAACTACTCAACATATCAGGCAACATCTGCTATGATGCACTTTGTGGTCTTCTAGGTTGGCCCACATAATACCAAGAACAGTGGGTTCTTGTTGAATCAGATGTCTTGGCATTTAATAACAATGCCAACTATTTACATTACTATTAGCATCATAAACTTACACAGTCTGGGTTCTCAATTTCCTGATGTTACTGCACACTAAGTACAAATAACTGACTGACTGAACACACTTAACTGACGGCTGAAGGATCAGGAGATACTTTTGTACCAGAATGTCATATCTGTGATGCTGCGCAACTATCTTAAAGTACAGGTGTATCTGGTCTGGAATTTGTGCCATAATATAACAGGTTTCAGCTGGGTGACCTTCATCAGACGGGTTTCTACCAGTGGGTTACATTAATTTTGGGAAGAAATAATTTTAAAGGACTAGCTTAAATGAACATTATTGTAGAATAAACTTAATTATACTCTTTCATTTGTATTACGTTCTGCTGTTGAATTGAAAATTGAATGTGTCAAATGATATAAGGCCAGGCCTTCACATGTTTACACAGATTTGCTTTATCATCTTAAATGGGGCTGAGATCTTGCTGTTTCAGGGACAAGGACAGGGCATTAGATTGTTGCCTCAATCATTAATTTTTCAAAAATTCACTTTTCTTACAGTGACCTTGCTTGAATGAATAAATCATCATCATCACTCGTTGCTGATCAATGCTGTAACATTTCATGTAACTTGTATCAGTAATTCTGATAAATTGCAGGCTCGGGTTTCACACCAGGAAAGTCATGATCACTCAATGGCTTCACATGTATCCTTCAAAGATACCGGTCTGTTCTGATGGTAACTTAATCCCATGTGTGTTTGATTCAATCCATTAAGATAACTAGGATGGAAATACACATGGTCTTGCCAATAACACCAACACCAAAGATCACATTCCAAACTCTCCCACACTCAGAACTGAGACCTGTAAGCCTTTTCTGCCTTTTCACTCACTCAATCATAGTTCTCTCCAAAGCTTTTCCAACAGCCACTCATTTTCTCATTCACAGGCACTTGCCTCAACATCCACAATCTCCCTGCCCCTAACTACAGGGCCCCTGGCCAAGATCAATTTACAGCATGGACTGAAGATTAAACCCAAAAGATTCCTGTTCTGTATAACTCAATAATGACACTACAGATTTTCATCTCTCTGTTCCTCAGCTTTGATCTTCTCCCAATTCATCATTTTAGTTGTCTCAGTTTTAGTATTTTGTAAATGTTTTTAATTTTTCTTCATTATTTTGCACAACTTCATTTTGTGCTTTTAAACATTATTAAATTCCATCCAATCAACACTACTGATTTCTCTATCCCTGGCTGTTGAGTTTCATCTCAGAAGAGATGAAGCCATCAGGAGATTTAGTGAGAGGGACTGAATGAGTCACAGAGAAAACTGGAGGAGGGAAATGAGCATTTATGGGATTCAGGACCTTTTGTTATCCTTGATCTCTTAAATTCTTAAGCCCTGTTGCTATTTATCTTTTTATCCCCGGGCTCTTCTTCCACCAACTTTTCCCACTGTCTCACACGGTCTCACTAAGCTAACCTGCTACTGTTCCAATCTCCTTCAGAATGAAGTTGTACCAGTCAGTAACATTTCCAAAACCATATCTCGCTTTCTTCAGAAGTTCCTGGAGGATCTCCACTTTGCAGACAATCTCACCGATCCTTGCAGCTGCAGCACTGTGGGGAACACAACAGTCAAATGTAATTAACCAGCCAGAGTTTTAATGTTAACAGTCAGAGTGCACCAGGGCAGCAACTCTGAAACTACATGTTAAAATCCTACCATGGCACGCAGCAAAACTGAACTCGGTAATCTGTGGGCAAGTACCAGAGTATGACAACAAAAGGTACCATTTAACCAGTGTCCTGTCATGGATGGATATCATTCACCCTCCATTGTCTGTCTCTCTATTGAGGTTATATTTATATCCAGATATCCCCAGAGATGGAAAAGCTGATGTCAACCATTACACTTGATGTCTTCTGCAACCAGTGAACAGCAGAGGGGCTGGATTATACCATTGATGCTAATTTTTATGCTTCTCTTAAATTTATTAACATTTACTGTTTACTGTTGGTGCCTTGGCACTTGTTAACTTTTAGTGATGACAGCATGATAGCTATCGGCGACATTCTCTTTAAGATAAAGAGGTGTGGAGGAACCTAGAAACTCCCAGGCAAGCTGCACACAAATTGCTTCCATTACATTACTTTGTGTGTGACCTTGCAAAGGAAAACACAAAGGGCTTTCACACTTAAATACATCACCTACATATTAAAAAAAGGAGTATTTTAGTGATCAATTTACAAATCAAAATCAACATGCAGGGGCCAGAGTTTCACTCGATACAAGTTTATTTCTCTTCCCCTCTGTAATCAGCCAGTTACATACAGTCATACAGACATACGGCACAGAAACAGATCCTTCGGTCCAACTCATCCATACCGACCAAACTTCCCAAACTAAGCTAGTCCCACTTGCTTGTGTTTGGCCCACATCCCTCTAATCCTTTCCTATTCATGTGCATGTCCAAATGTCTTTTAAAGGTTGTAACTATACCCACATCCACCACTTCCTCTCGCAGTTCATGTCAAACATGAACCATCCTCTGCGTGGAAAAAAGTTGCCCCTCAGGTCCCTTTTAAATATTTCTCCTCTCACCTTAAAAATAAGCCCTCCAGATTTGAACTCACCTACCCTGTTGGAAAAGACCTTTGCTATTCACCTTATCTATTGTCCTACATAGTAATGCAGCACAGACTGGTCCAACCAGTCCATGCTTAACATAATCCCATCATGATTTTATAAACCTCTATAAGGTCACACCTCAATCTCCTACTCTCAATCTCCCTGATTTTCAACCTTGTCAGCAGGATCAGGTCAGATCTCATCAAAGGGTATTCAAGTCTGGGTATGATCTGATTTTTAAAAAGCGGGAAATGGCAGCTTCTTACTTCTTTAGAAAATTATAACAATGATCATGTTAGACCAGAGAGTCTTCACTTAGACAATACACTCTTCCAAAACTGGTGGAACAGCAAATGGAAAGAATATTGCATTAAAAGCCTTACTGGTCCCAAAGAATGACAGTGTAGTGTCTTTGGGAGTATGGAGTAGGCTCCAAGAAAGGCAAACTACAAGAGAACCAAACAAAGACATTTTTAACAAGGTGCAGGCCAGGGAATAAAGCACAGCACCTTTTGCTTGAAATAAGGAGAAACAGTGAAGAAGTTCTAAATGGCTACAACGAAACTTAATCCCCTTTCTCTCTAACATTGACTTGTGAAGATCTCAAGATATTATGGGGAATAGAGAGGATTGATAGAGGGAAATTATTTCCACAGGGCAGGAAGTCTAAAACTAAGGGATATAGTCTAAAAAATTAGAGCTGGACCTTTCAGGATTGTAAATAGGGAATACTTCTACAGTCAAAAGGATGGCAGAAAAAGTTTCATTCTTCTATCAAAGGGCAATCAGTGCCAGATCAATTGTTAATTTTAAATCTGAGATGGATAGATTTTTGTTAAAAAAAGATATTGAGGCATATGGGGCAAAGGTGGAGTTAGGGGTCAGATCAGCCAAGATATCACTGAATAG
This sequence comes from Rhincodon typus, assembly GCF_021869965.1. Lineage (NCBI taxonomy): Eukaryota > Metazoa > Chordata > Chondrichthyes > Orectolobiformes > Rhincodontidae > Rhincodon > Rhincodon typus. The sequence continues at coordinate 19,445,155 of NC_063352.1, read as the reverse complement.
TGGAACAGGCTTAAGGGATTGAGCAACCTTGTCTAGCCTTTCTAAGCGACTGTACATGCTTCATTGCATTCACTGTCAACCTGAGGGGAAGAGAACCTGCCTCCATACCCATTCTGACCAACATGGAGCTCCTAGTCCTCATTGTTTGGGTGAATAGGCAGAATACAAGGTTGATAAATAAAAATTTAAATTCAAGAAAACCCTGAAAGAAAACTAGGGGGACTTTTCCTATGGGCAGGAAATGTAGATTTCGCACATCACAGACACTGTAGATCAGGAGATTCTCACATGATTCACATGTTCGAAGATTTCACATCAAAAACAGCCCTGACTGAAGTTATAAAAAGAAAATGTTAATTCTTAACAAAGTTGCTGGAAAAGCTCAGCAGGTCTGGCAGCATCTGTGGAGGAGAAAACAGAGTTAACGTTTCGCGTCCGGTGACCCTCCTCCACAGATGCTGCCAGACCTGCTGAGCTTTTCCAGCAACTTTGTTTTTGTTCCTGATTTACAGCATCCGCAGTTCTTTTGGTTTTTATGTTAATTCCTAATCCAGGCCCTCATTAAATCGTCAGGCATGTGGCCGAAGTTGGGTAAAATAGGCTCTACCTGTAGGTGGAAGCACTCAAGTAGCTGATCTCATGGCCAGTCATTGCACACAACAAACTCCCTAATCCAATCAGATCCCACTCCTTCATTGCATCAACAGTCAGACCAGAATCTTGGAGGAAATCTTCCAAAATAGACCTAGCCTGTCAAGGAACAAAGAACATGTAATTATGCAAACATAGGGCAGTGCAAAACATAAAGTAACTTTTCTTCTCTTTATTTCTCTATTTTGGATCAAGGATTTATACCTAGGTACCTTGTATCCAAGATGGTGCCGTGAGGGGTGACATTGTAAACTTTTCACTGTACTCCTGTACTTGAGTACACGTGACGATAAACCTCATTCTAATTCTAAAGAGGCCATTTGGCCTATCAAGTCTGCACTAACCCTTTCAAAAGCATTCCAACCGGTCTCCACCCCCATCCTATCCCTGTAACCCTGCATTTATCATAGCTAATCTACCTAGCCTGCATATTGTTGGACTGTGGGAGTAAACCGGATCACCCAGAGGTAACCCATGCAGACACAGGGAGAATGTACAAATTCCACACAGACAGTCGCCTAAGGGTGGAATTAAGTCCGGGTCCCTGGTGCTGTGGCAGCAGTGCTAACCACTATGGGGCTTTTGACATGATAAAATGCCTCAATATCCTTCACAAGTGTATGACTGAATAAAATTTGACACTGAGCTGCATAGGGAAATGTTAGGGCTGGAGTGCATGAGCTTAATCAAAGAGGAAGGTTTTAACTAACATTTTAAAGGAGCGAAGAGAAGCATGGAGGTGGTGAAGAGGATTAATGAACAAATTCTGGAGCTTAGGGACCTGGGCTTCCGCAAACACATTGACCAGTGATGGGGTGATTATATCCAGGATGCATGAGGGGCCAGAATTAGAGGACCACAGAGATTGTAGAGGGTTGTGGAGCTGGAGGAGATCACCAAAATGGGAAAGGTCGGGACCATGGAGACATTTGAAATCTAGATGAGAAATTTTAATAATAAAAATGAAAGGTATATACGTAGTATCTAAACTGATTTGAAAGATCACTGAGGACTGGGCTGTTTTAAAACTTCTTGAAGTTATAATTTTACTCTTCTATTTTTTCTTAGCTTTCATTCAATATCACTAACTTCACAATTCACATTAATGCAAAATACAATATTTCAAAGCAAATTATATTTAAACAGTGAAGGTGAGGGTCTGGTGGTTTGAGGGGAATGGGGGATGGGTAAGGTTAGAAAAGAGGTGTTTGCTGTAAGTTCTCTCACTCTGCTTACTCTTCAATGGATCCAGGTTTGAATCAGGCTGAGATGGATTGAAAGCCATATGCTTCTATACCCCATGCGGCTTTCACAGTCTCAGTTCAGCAGCTCATGGCAATGACTCTTACATGCTGCTTTCAACACATGGACGAGGGGATTGTCAATGTATCTGCTTCACACATCCTGTCTGGAAATGATTCAATGAAATTGAGCTTAATTTCCCCCACTTGCTACAAACTAATTTTTATTATTGTAATTCATTGTTAGTGTTCTCACTGTGCAACTGTCCAGTATACTTTTGCTTATTGAAGATGAAGGGGTGTTCTCATTGAGGTGTTTAAGATAAATTTAGCATTTGATCAGGGAGATAGAGAGTAACCATTCCACCAAGGGGCGGAAACAAAACATGGGGCCATGGCTTTAAAATTAAAGCTATCCTGTTCAGTGGTGAGATCAGAAAACCCTCTTCACAAAAATATCTCCCTCAAAAAGTAGTTGAGGCTGAGTTCTGATTAAAAAGTCATAGGCCTTAAATGGTAACTTTGTTTCCTTGTCCAAAGATAGATAATTCTTGTTACTTGGTGAATTGAGAGTTAAATGGAGTTAAAGTACAGATCAGTCATGAATGGTAGGACACCCAAGGTGCTGAATAGCCTCCTTCTGTTTCCATGTCTTTCATCTCTTTAGCATCAGCCAAGGCTTAGTGGGTAGCGCTCTTGCCTTTGAGTTACTAAGTTCCAGATTCAGCACCCCCTTCTGGGTTTCAACACAAACATGTACAATGTCATTCACTGCAGTGCTGAGGGTGTGCTGCACTGTTGGAGGAACTAGCCTTCAAGCGTGACATTAAACTGAAGTCCGATTTGCCCACCTGGGTGGATATAGAAAATCCCATCTCAAAGAAGAGAACAGGAGTTATCCCTAGTGTTCTGGTCTCTCAATCAACATCACAGATGTTGATTATCTGGACATTACTTATTTGTGGAAGTTTGCTGTGTGCAGGCACCAAGTCATTCCAAAGCAGCAGAAAGCAGAGACAGAGACAATCTCAAAGATGGTGCTGCTGGAAATCAGCCAAAGGGTCCATGGAACCCAAGACTTGGTGACTTGAATCATATCCCACATTGAATACAAGTGGCAGGGCTCAGGCTGTGAGGAAGCTCGATGGCTAGATGCAGCAGTGAGGCCTGAGTAATGGCACTGCTCCAATGACTGTGAATACAGACATGAACCTGGATGAAGACATGGTGACGGGGAGCAGCAGTCAGGGGACAGGTGAAAGAGTAACCCCCAACCCCAACCCACCACCCCTCACCATGGTTTTGAAGAGGAGCCCCTCCCAATCAAGGCAGCAACTGGAGAAGGCCGGGTGGCGAGGTAAGTGCATTGTAGGAGCAGTGACATCTGCAGCACATGCGCAGACATTTCTGTAGCCTGTCACAACCTGTGACCATCAGGCCACCTCTGGGCATTCTAGCCTCATGGAGAATCATTCTGTTCCCACATTGCAACATGGCTCACGTTTCAATGCAAAACTTTTTCGCTGAGCTCACTGCTCCTAGCTAGACTAGTAGCTTCTCTGGACCTCAGTACAGAAGCAAGGTCCTCACTCCCATTTGCCAACCTGGGAACCATCCCAGGAAAGTACAGGTAAAGGTAAAGTCACCATGGTCCCAAAGGACCAGAAGGCTGCTCTGTCATTAGGGCCAGACATCTGGAACTGAGGTTAACCTGAGGGTTACTGTGCCTCAGGCAAGGGAAGAGGCTGAGAAGGCAGGGCCTTCATGGTAACCTCAGCTGGTAGAGGAATTGAACCCTTGCTGTTTGCATCACTCTGTGTCACAAACCAATCATCCAGCCACCTGACACAGTGGCTCCCAAGCATTTGAGTGTGATAGGACAGAGATGGTATTACATAGCTCTGGAACAGTTGGGATTTGAACCTGGCCTCTTGGCTCAGAAATAGGGACACTACCACAAGTACCCTCAGGCAAGGACAAGTTGGGACTTAGCTCTTTCTCCTCCCCCGAAGAAACTGCCCTCTTGGTTTTCAGACTAATAGCTCCTTGGGGCCAGTAGCAGAAGAGCATCAATAACTGAGGGACCATACCAACGTGAGGGAATCAAATTTTTTTATGTCCACAAAAGCCCTCAGTTTTTTTGACTGATTCGAAGGTAAGCGAAGCCATTTCCCACCTGTGTTGGTGTCCACTGCGTCTGTTGGCTCAGGGCAGCAACTGTGTCAATGGAACCAAGCTCCAGCTCTTTGATTTCAGTCTCATTTAAAGCCAACGCAATTCGTCCAAGTGCAACAATCTGGTATTTCTTCCAGCTTCGAATTGGGCCCCAAGCCTTGAAAAATGGTAACGGGTATTAGTGAACATGACACTACTTGACATCTCACCAAACACCAACTCACCTTTATAAAGAAACACCACATCCACATGATGGGAGCAGTTCCTGGTCTGGTGGAACCTGCAGCAGACAACCCGTCGGCCTCAGCCTCTCCAGTCCAAACTATTCTCCTGGTCAGCCTCTGTAGACACAAGCTCATCTTAAAAATATCTGCAGCCTTACTTGTACCAGGCCCTATTCAACCATTCCTCTCCCACACCCACCTTTCTCTCACTACTCTAACAAGCCCTATATTAACTCCTGATTAAGAAACATCTCAAATTTAGAATTCCCATCCTGATTATCAAACTTTTCCATGGTATCACCCCCAAACTCTCTACCCTCCAGCCCTACAATTCTCCACAATCTCTGCATGCCTCCAATTCTGACCTTCTGTCATATGTTTTGCAATGCCAACCACTACCAGCTTGTGATTGGGCAGTTTGTTGCCACCATCCCCTTTCCTTGACTAGACCCAAGGACCTGCCACGTTTTCAGTGGTAGAAGGAAACCACTAATGATTCTTAATGAGAACAGGCTCTTGTCTTAAACATGATGTCAGTCAGTGTGTAATAGCAATCAGGTACAAATGACTAAGTTAGACATTCTTACTGAGGCTATCGGGAAATGAATGAATATAGGCCTTCACCCTACAAAGTCTGAAGATGTTCTTCTTTCTCCCAGACCAAATCCTTATGGTATTATCAGATCAGCTGGAGCTAAATGCAGTCTCCAACATTAACTCTTTCAGAACCATTACCTTATACAACACATTCAGTTACCAGTGGCCCAAGCTCCTGCCTAATCCTTTCCATGTTTCTACTCTCCTCCTCCTATAAGACTCTCCTTAAAACCACGCAGTTTGACCAAGATTATAGTTATCTGTCCTAATCCGGAGCAGAGTGGGCTGGAGCCCTAGAGCGGAGTGGGGACAGTTGTTGGACTGGGGTCTGGTTGGGGGGGCGTCAGCAGTTTGCGAGGCTGGTCAGACCATGTGTGGAAGCCCCTGCGCTGAGCTACTGTACTGTAATGTTTATCTGTAATTAGTTTATCTGACTGTAATGTTTATCCTTTTAACTACGTCTTATTTCTAACTTATACTATGAAACCACTGTAAGGTAATGCAGCTTTTCTTTTATATTCCTCTTTTTGTATCTAAGATTTGTACCTAGGTATTTTGTACCTAACATGGCACCATGAGGGGTGACATTGTAGACTTTTCGCTGTACTCCTGTACTTGAGGACACATGACAATAAAGGATATTCTTTTACTTCTTAATCCTTCCTTATGCAGTTTACTGAAAAGTGTTTTGGGACATTTTACTATCTTAAAGGTGCTTTCTTTAGAGTTTTTTTTAAATTCATTCACAGGATGAGTGTGTTGCTGGCGAGGCCAGCATTTATTGCCCAGAGGGCAGTTAAGAGTCAACCACATTGCTGTGGGTCTGGAGTCACATGTAGGCCAGACCAGGTAAAGATGGCAGTTTCCTTCCCTAAAGGGCATTAGTGAATCAGGTGGGTTTTTCCGACAATCAGCAATGTTTTCATGGTCATTGTTGGACTCTTATTTCCAGATTTTTATTGAATTCAAATTCGACCATCTGCTTTGGTGGGATTCCAACCCAGGTCCCCAGAATATTACCTGGGTCTCTGGATTGACAGTCCAGTGATAATACCACTAGGCCATCACCTCCCCATAATGATATGCAAATACATGTTGTAGTGTTGAATGAGTTGTGTCCATGTACCATCTTGGCTTTGTCCTTTAAAGCAGCGAGTTGTATTATGTCAAAACTCTTCAGGGCACCGAGGCGCTCAACACTTTTGATAAAAGTCTGAGTGGACATGCAGCTTAGTTCCTGGGCTGACCAGTAGGAGTTGGCATCGGCCAGCTTGAGTATCTGATCAAAAGAAGGTGCTCTAAGTCCACGGCAATCTGCAGGGAAAAGGAATGGAGTCAACATTTCATCAGTTCATTGCAGAACTCCATAGCACTCTAGATTTAAAACAATGTGATGTAGGAATCTGCAGTACACAGCCTAAGTTGGAGAGGGTGGCTGATGGGGAAGAAAAATCATTGAATGGAGGTACGTTAAATTCAACATGCATATTTCAAGATGAATCTCTAAATTAAGAATAAAATGTCCTTTAGGGAAGGAAATTGCCATCCTTAGCTGATCTGGCATACATGTGACTCCAGAGCAAAACGGCTAACACCTAAGTGTCCTCTGGGGCAATTAGGGATGAGCAATAAATGCTGGCCTGGCCAGTGATGCCCTCATCCCGTGAATGAATTTTTAAAAAAAACTGCTGACTCAGTAGCATCTGTACACGTGACAGCAAATTATCAAAATGCACACCGCGGTTAGAAGATTTAGGACAGCAGATAAGAGAAAATATTCATTGTTTCAACAACTGAAATGCAGGGTTGTGAATGGTGTGAATTCAGTTAGTGCTTGAAACACAGACAGTTTCAACATTTCAGAATGTGTTGGATAGCTCGCTAAAGGAAAGGGGGACCCAGGGTTTTGGGAATAAGGTAAAACTATTAAATGGGTCACACACTTGCCTCAGAGTCAGAGGTTGAGGGATCATGTCCCACTCCAGAATGTGAGCATCCCAAAAATCCAACCTGACTCTTGCGTGCAGCACTGAGGAGGAGCCATCCTGTCTGGATGCTGTGTACAGTGTTTAGCATATTACAACAGTGGGTGTGCTTTAAAAGTACATCCTTAGCTGTAAAACATTTTAGAAAGTGGTCGTTGTGAAAGACACTGTTTAATCCAAGTCTTTTTTTCACTTGAAGGATTAACAGGATCATAAACTCAATTGGCTGATTGGTTGCATTTGAAATTTTGCAAATTGTGCACTTAAAAGGAATTCCTGATAATTACATATTACTTGAAAAGAATCAGAAAACAAACCCAATCATTGTCACATACCAGAATCCAGCTCTGGGACTGGTGATTGGGTGAGACAGAGAACACTCCCTAAGGCCCAAGGGACTACACACAGTTTTGCTTTAAAGGTCAGCAATTTACATGTAAATGCTTTCCGTGCAGAATCAGGTCTGTGGGGTTGTAAGTCTCCTGATTGTACTTTCTACCGCTCACTGAAACTGACACCGATTGAAATTGGCTTGAAATTGACCTATGTCAGTTTTGCTGTAATCAGCATCAACTCAGGTAACGAATGATTTCACTCAAGGTCAAGTCTGGTGGCCAGGGCTCTGACTCATGATCAAAACTTACAGTAAATGCAGTGGGAAAAATTAAGCAATAATCCCTCACTAGGAAATTGCTAGAGATGAATACGAAATCCTGAGCTGGGATCTTGTCAGGCTGATTGGGGGAGTTTTTATCAGTTTCACGGGGTAATGCCTGGACCCTGTAAAGGGGCACCTCTCCTCATTAAATCAGCCAAACCCAAACATAAAGCTCTTTTAAAAGGGACAACTTTAGTTATGGGTGGACACGGAGAGATGAGTCGTTTTCCAGTTTCAACCAGCTTTGTGAAAATAACACAGATTCACCTGGAGTTAGACTGGAGAGTTTATTGTTCCCAATTGCTCTTTTGAGAGCACTGAACACCACAGCCAGGAAGTCCTGAAATATGACCATCCCCTCCACATCCAAAGCTAACTGCAACAATATATCTGGAAACTGAGGAAGAAGGAAACATATCATATGATGAAAGCATTTAAACTCACTAAATTAAATTGAACTGAAAAAATAAGCTTTTCCACGAACCTTTGCATAGTAATTATTCGGACTTACTGGATCATGTAACCATCTAGTATGATTTGTTTTGGGGTATAACCGAGAACTATGAAAGCTGACAACATGGAAGGAAACCATTTGACCCATTGTGTCAATGCTGGCTCTTTTTTGAGCAATGTAAAACTAATCCCATAGCCCCACATTGCCTCCACCACAGTCCTTGTATCTTCCTCTGCTTCACATCATTATTGACTTTTCTATTAAGAAATCCAGTAGCAATTCTGAAAAGCAATTTTCTGACCATGCTGCAAGCTGGCAGACTTCAGCAAAGATGATGGTCAATAGCTGCGCCAACACCCAACACCAAACAAAGAGATGCAGGATCAGGTACCTTTTCAGCAACAATGGTCAGATCCTCCTTTGATAAGAATGTAACTAAAGGTCCTAAATCTTGTATCAATTCAGGTTGCCAGGCAGTTGGATCGCTAAAATAGAAACATGGATCATTAGAAAATTGGGTATTGAAGACAAGGAAGCTGAGAATTCGCTAGCTTTGTTAATTTTTGTTAACAAAGGGACATGTAATTTTGTCACAGACCAGCTAGGATCTCACTGAATTGTAGAACAGGCTGGAGGGGCTAAATGGCCTCCTGTTGCTATGTTCTGTGCCAATGAAACATACAATTGTGTATGGATTGATACGATGTTTCTACAGGCAAATATCACTAATCTTCCCTCTCATTCACCCTTTCCCCAACGCATTCCCTCTTTCCTCCTCAAGATGAACGTGACACTGATACCATCTACTCTTCTGTTATCCTGCCAATAATCCCAGAAGCCCACTGTTGGTCAGTAGTATCGCAATGGCCAGGAGTCAAACCATAGCCTCAGTAATTGTTCATACACATGGAGGAATGTGGAAGGAAGGCAATAGATAGTGGTCAAGGATGTTTTCTATTTCTTGACCTTGGTGAATGGAGAACAAGTGTACTACTCCCCTTATACATGAGCTTACATCATCTGAATCAGCACAGAGTAGCAGACAAACCTGGCTACATTATGTTGACGAAGATTGTGTTATATCATTGGCACATCCATTTACTCATTGAATCATTAAAGATACAAAACCCAACACCGTCAGGATTCCTTCACTGAACCATTGAAAAGTTTCTCTAATATTTCAAAGGCCCATTCCTTACCCATAATATTCTCTAATTTTAGTTTGAATTTCTCTTTTCTGGTCATTGCTGAGTCTCTTACAAGACCTGAATTGCATGAATGCTTCAGTCAGTGCTTTGACAGATATGTTCGTTTTGATAATCTGTGGCGACAAATTGCAAATCATTCTGCCCAAGGCATCCACGTCATACTCATCCTGCAGTGTGTAATTCTGAAAACGACAAGGTGATCTACAATTAAAAGTCAGCGTAATTCCTCAAATCAATAAGGAGCAAGACTGTCATCAACCTTAATATTAATATAAAGCTATGACATTATATCCCCAAAACAGAATGTTTGTTGCAGATTAATTTATAAAGTTTAAAGGATATATATACAGTCAGGATTGACAAATCAGGGTCTGTAAAGGAACAGTTTTCCTTTAAACTCATTAAGAGACACGAGGTTTGCTGACGAGACCAGTAAAACCCCTACGGAAAGACGTAACTGTACAGAAAAGAATACAAAGAAGATTTATAAGGATGTTGCCAGCACAGGAAAAATGTAGCTCTGAAGAAAGAATGAATGGTTTGCGTTGGGTTGGGTTGTTGCATTCAGAACAGAGGAGACCAAGAAGAGATTTGACTGAGATGTGCAAAGTTGTGACAGGCCTGCAAAGAGCAGATGGGAAGAACCTATTTACCCTAGCACAGAGGTCAGTGACTGGGGACCTTAAATTTGAAGTGATTGGGTAGAAAGATTAGAAGGGAGATGAGGAACAGAGAATAGGAACAGTCCAGAGAAGGATCACTAAGTTGATTTTTCTAATGAGGGATTTTCTTATGAGGAGAGGTTGAGTAGATTAGAACAGTTTAGAAGAACGAGAGGAGACTTTATTGAAACATAAAAGATTCTTAGGAGGCTTAACAGTGTAGAAGACGAATGTTTCACCTTGTCTAAGACCAGACAGCATAATCTCCGAGTTAACAGTTATCTATTAAAGAGGTGAAGAGGAAATTCTTCTTTCACAGGGCTGTGGAATTCTTTACTGCAGACTGCTGCTGAGGCTGAGTGTATTAAACATTTTCAAGGCTGAGATAGACAGATTTTTAGTCAACAAGAGAGTTGAGCATTATCAGATCAGCCATGATCTCATTGAATGATGGTGCAGACTCAATGGGCTGAATGGGCTACTTCTGCGCCTGTGTCTTATTATTTAATAATAATTTTGTCGCCCAGAGGGTGGTACGGATCTGGAGCCTACTGCCTGAAAGGATAGTGAAATAAACACTCAACTCATTTAAAAGGTGTCTGGACATGCACTTCAAATGCTATGACCTGCAGGGCAATGGACCAAGTGCTGCAAAGTGTGATTGGCTGGTTAGCAGACATAATGGGCCAAGTGGCCTTTCTCTGTGCCATAACTTTTCTATGATCCTATGGTGCTCCATTGCCTTTATAGTTCTCGGTAGCAGTGGGTTTGAAAGGTGCTGTTGAAGGAGCCTTGAGAGTTGCTTCAGTAGATGGTACAGACTGCTGCGACTGTGCGTTGATGGTGAAAGGAGTGAATGTTTAAAGAGGCAGATGAGGTGCCAATCAAGCGGGCTGCATTGTCCTGAATGGTGTGGAGCTTCTGGTGTTATTGGAGCTGCACTCATCTGGACAAGTGAGAGTATTTCAGCACATTCCAGAATTGTGCTTTGTAAATAGTGGGCAGTCTTTGGGGCAATAAGAACTGAGTTACTCCCCACAGAATTCCCAGCCCTCTGATCAGTTCTTGTAGACAGTAATGAAATAACTAGCCCATAGTTGGGTAGTAACGCTGGTGATCATTGACGATAGCAGAATACCCTGAATCAGGAACATGACTCAGCATTTTCAACAGCTCACGTCCCCAACATGTGTTATAGTCTTGATGTACTGGGCTGATCATTAACCTGAACTCTTGCTGTGTAGCTCCTTACCAGACACTGCAATGCTCTTCTGATCACCTCATTCCTCTTTGTGGAGTCAGGAATGATTAAATGGAGCTCAGTCCTGCCCAGGCTGAACAGCAACGGTCTGCAAACAGATTGAGTAATATCTTCCAGAACAGCAGGGCTGGACACAACAAAAAGAAAATAAAACTCAAGCTTTACTCTTCCCCTTCTCATATTCTCTAATGCTAACAGCTTAGTGCTTGGCACTCGGGGTGGGGGTAGTACTCACGGAAGGGTGGCGAGAAGAAGTGGGGGCATTAACTTGGGCGCTTCTTGTTGGTACTTCCACGCCAGGCAGTTCAACTGAAACAGCAATAAGAATATTTAGAGGGCAGTGAGCTTGTGACAGCACGTTCCACAAACATGCAAAGTAGTGATGAAACTGGCGGTGTGTACAAATTTGCCAAGATTGATGCATGGCTCCACAAACATAACTCAATTTTACACAAGTAGCTAGTCAGGGTCATAGAATGGCGACAACATAGATGGCCATTTGGCCCATCTTGACTGTGCAAGCTGTCTGCAAAAGCAACTCTAATTGTTCCATTCCCCAACTCTTTCCCATAACAAATGCTTTCTTGAATATGTTTATTCAATTTCATTTTGAAAGCCTCAATAGAATCTGCCACACTCTCAGGCAGTGCATCCCAGAATTTAATTTGCTGTATAAAACTGCAACCACTTATAGAGTCATGCGGCATGGAAACAGACCTTTGGGTCTAATTCGTCTATGCTGATCATGTTTCCAAAACTATACAAGTCCCGCTTGCCTATGTTTGGCCATATCCCTCTAAACATTTCGTATTCATATACCTATCCAAATGTGTTTTAAATGTTGTAACTGTACCTGCATCTACCACTTCCTCTAGCAGTTTATTCCACATACGAACCACTCTGTATGAAAAAGTTGCCTCTCCGGTTCCTTTTAAATCTTTCTCTTCCTACCGAAAAAAAAATACCCCTAGTTTTGAACTTCCAACCCCAGGGAAAAGATCTTTGCTCACCTTATCTGTGCTGCTCATGATTTTATAAACCTCTATAAGGTCACCTCTCAACCTCCTACACTCCAGTGAAAAAGTCTCAGCCTATCCAACCTCTCCTTATAACTCAAACACTTTAGTCCCAGAAACATCTTGGTAAATATTTTCTGAGCCCTCTCCAATTTAATAATATCCTTCCTATAGCAGGGCGACCAAGACTATACGCAGTAGTCCAAAGGTGGCCTCACCAATGTCCTGTCCAACCTCAACATGACGTCCCAACTCCTATACTCCGTTGTCTGAGCAATGAACGCAGGTGTTCCAAACACCTTCTTAACCACCTTGTCTATCTGTGATACAACTTTCAAAGAACTACGTACCTGAACCCCTGGGTCTCTCTGTTCGAAAACACTACCCCGGGCTCTACTATTAACTGTACAAGTCTTGCCCTTGTTCCCTTTAGCAAAATGCAACACCTTGTATTTATCCAAATTACTCTCCATCTGTCTTTCCTCAGCCTATTGGCCCAGTTGATCAAGATCCCTTTGTAATCTTGGATAACCTATGCCACCAAATTTGGTGTCATCCGCAAACTTTCTTACTATTCCTCCCAAATTCCCACTTAAATCGTTTATATAAAGACAAACAAAAGTGGATTCAGCACCAATCCTTGTGGAACATTACTGGTCACAGGTCTTCAGTCTGAGAAACAACCATCCCCCACCAACCTGTCTCCTGCTGTCAAGCTAATTGTGTACCCAACTGCCAGCTCTCTTTGAATCCCATGTTATCTAACTTTACTAATCAGTCTACAGACTTTACTAAAGTCCATGTAGACAATGTCCCCCACTCTGCCCTCAGCAATCTTTTTGGTTACTTCCTCAAAAAACTCAATCATGTTTGTTAGACATGACTTCCTTCGCACAAAACCATGCTGACTATCCCTAATCAATCCTTGTCTCTCCAAATACATGTAAATCCTAACTCTCGGAATCCACTCCAATAACTTACCTATCAATGATGGCAGATTCACTGGTCTACAGTTTCCAGGCTCTCCTTACAACCTTTCTAAAATGAAGGTGCAACATTAAAGTGGTGGTGGAGGGTTGCTTTTCAGACTGGAGGACTGTGAGCAGCAGTGTTCCACAGGGATCGGTTCTGGGTCCTCTTTGGTTTGTCATTTATATAATTGATTTGTATGAGACTATAGAAGGCATGGTTAGTAAGCTTGCAGATGACTCCAAAATTGGTGGCATTGTAGACAGTGAAGGAAGGAGGTTTTCTAAGATTACAGAGGGATCTTGATCAAATGGGCAGTGGGCTGAAAAATAGCAGATGGAGTTCAATCTGGATAAATGTGAGGTGTTGCATTTTGGTAAAACAAACAAGAATAGGATATATACAATTTAAAGATAGGGCCTTGGGTGGTGTTGTAGAATAGAGGGACCTAGCGGTTCAGGTATATAATTCTTTCAAGTTTGCATCACAGGTAGACAGGGTGGTTAAGAAGGCATTTAGCATGCCTCCTTCATTGCTCAGTCCTTTGAGTGTAGGAGTTGGGACATCATGTTGAGGTTGTACAGGACACTGGTGAGGCCTCTTCTGGAATACTGTGTCCAGTTCTGGTCACCCAGTTAATGGAAGGATATTATCGAGCTGAAGAGGGTTCAGAAGAGATTTACCGGGATGTTGCCAGGTGTGGAAGGTTTGAGTTATAAAGAAAGGCTGGATAGGCTGGGACATTTTTCACTGGAGTGTAGGAGGTTGAGAGGCAACGTAATAGAAGCTTATAAAATAATAAGAGGTATAGATAGAATTAATGGTGGTTGTCTTTTCTTTAGGATGGGAGATTTCGAGACTAGGGGTCACATTTTTAAGGTAAGAGGAGAGGGATTTAAAAAAGACATGACAGGCAAATTTTTTTACATGGAGGGTGGTTCATGTGTGGAATGACCTTCCAGAGGAAGTGGTGGAAGCAGATACAGTTACAACATTTAAAAGACATTTGATTAAGTTCAGGAATAAGAAAGGTTTGGAAGGATATGGGCCAGAAGCAGGCAGGTGGGACTAGTTTAGGTTGGGATTGTGTTTGACATGGACCGATTGGACCGAAGGGTCTGTTTCTTTGCTGTATGACTCTATGACTCTGTTAGCCACCCTCCAGTCCTCCGGCACCTCACCTATGCCTGTAGATGATACAAATATCTCTGCTAAGGGCCCTGCAATTTCTTCCCAAACTTCCCACAACGTCCTGGGACACACTTGATCAAGTCCCGGAGATTTATCCACCTTTCTTTTTTTAAGACCTCCATCACCTCCTCTTCTGTAATGTGGACTGTTTTCAAGACATCATTATTTATTTCCCTTAGTTCTCTAGCTTCCATTTCTTTCTCCGCAGTAAAAACTGACATTAAATATTCATTTAGTATCTCTCCAATCTCTTGAGGCTTAACAAAAAGATGACCTTGTTGATCTTTAAGGAGCCCTATTCTCTCCCTAGTTGCTCTTTCGCTCTTAAAGTACTTGTAGAATATCTTTGGATTATCTTTAACCTTATCTGCCAAGGCTATCTCATATCCTCTTCTTGCCCTCCTGATTTCTCTTTTAAGACTGCCACTACACTCCTTATAGTCTGCAAGAGATTCACTTGATCCCAGTTGTCTATACCTAACATATGCCTCCTTTCTATTTTTGGCCAGAGCCTCAATATCTTTATTCATCCATTGTTCCTTAATCTTACCAGCCTTACCCTTTGCTCTAACAGGAACATAATCCCTCTGAATTCTCATTATTTCACTTTTGAAAGCCTCCCACTTATCAGTCTTGCCAGTATATTGTGAACAGTTTACTCCAATCAACTTTTGAAAGTTCCTGTACCATACTGTCAAATTTGTCTTACTCCAATTAAGAACTTTAACTTTTATAGAAGCCCTATCCTTTTCCATAACAATTTAAAAACTAACAGAATTATGAATTGAATTGAATTAGCTTTATTGTCACATGATTACAGTGAAAAGTTTAAACGTCGCCACTTACAGCAAGAGTTTAGGTACAAATGCACATAGGTACAGCTTCTTCAGTTACAAGATATGAGAAAACAGAGATATAAAAAGTCCAGCATTGCAGAAATAAAAGTTCAGAACAGCAGCCTTCCAACCCAGACCACATTGGCACCTACCCTCCAGTCCAAACTGGGCCTTGTCTCCAGACCATGCCAGGTTATAAGCACTGGTCCCAAAGTGCTCTCCCACTACCAACACTTCAGTCACTTGCCCTGCCTTATTTCCTAAAAGAAGGTCAAGTTTTGCTCCTTCATTAGTGGTACATCTATATATTGATGAAGAAAATTTAGACAAAGAAAACTTCTAAATCACTTACACAACACATCCAAGTGGGATACTCACTTGTCTTTAATTCCACTCTGGGCAAAGGCAGGAGACAGTGCGATGACATGGGAATCCCAACCCAACATTAGGGGCTATCCCATAAGTAATCCGCCATCGTCAATTGGAGGTTCAGTGATTACTGCATCTCAGGTCTTCCAGCTTCACTATAACACATTACACTAACACATCTCCTGATAGCCAGAAAGCCCCAAATTTAATAATACCATTCTAAAAACAAATACTTGCAATGATATAGCCTTATATAACCAAGGGGTGCCCCAAATGATAGTGAATGATGATTTTTGAAGAGTGGCCACAATTGGAGGAAACACAATGGCCAATTTTCACACAACCAGCTCCCACAAACAAAAATGTGAAAATAACCATGATAGATTTTTTATTGATGTTGAATGAGGGATAAATATTGGCCAGGATAATAGGGATAACCCCACATCCTTCCTCAAAATGGTGTCATGGAATTGGATATATACTTAAAAAGGGAAACTTAGCATCGACTAATGGGATAGGTTCTTCAAAGAGCTCATTTAGGACTGAGGGGCTGAATGGCTTCCTTCTGTTTACGATTCTATAACTTCAGAGCAAGCAATATGTATCTGCACCATCGGCTGCTCACTTAGTTTATCACATTCGAACCAGTTAGTCTGCCTCAGCGCTCACCTTAGCAAAGGTAATCTTAAAACTAGCTGAACAGGCCATTCATGCATTGTATGATACAATGTGCCTCCAAGGGAATCCCTTAAGTTCATCCATGGCACAGTAAGCAAATGCATTGGCTTATTCTAACAGCACAGGTCATGTCAACCTCCAACATTAATGTCCCTCAAGTGTACAAGAACATTCACGTCAAGACATCTAAGACTGAGGTGAGGAGGAAATTCTTCTCTCAGAGGGTTGTGTGTCTTTGGAACTCCTCATCATGCTGTGAGGGAAGAATCCTTGTGTATAGTTAAGGCTGAGATAGATAGATTTTTGATCTGTTGGGGAATCAAAGGTTTTGGGGAAAATGCAGGAAAATGGATGTGAGAAATGTCGGACCAGCCATGATCCTATTGAATGGCTTAAGGAGACAAGCAGTCTACTCCTGTTCCTATTTCTTATGGTCTCAGGACACTTCGTAACCGATGGAATAGTAATGAATTCTGTAAGAAAAATGCAAAATCACACCAACTATAAAATTATTACTGACTGATTTTTTTTTGTGTGATATTAGTTAAGAAACAAATTTTGGTCACAACATCAGGATATGAAGTTGGTTTGTTAAGCAGGTTCATGGTGTTATAATTGAAACACTTTCAAGTGAAACATTGAAGCTATAAGCAAGAGTTTTTGCAATAAATGGATCACAGGTTGGCTATGCATCTCAGATTCAGAAAGCAATGTCAGAGGCACAGTACAGAGGAGGTGCTGTACTGTCAGATGCTCAGTAGTGAGGCAGCACTGCACTTTAGGAGGGTTAGTACTGAAGAATTACAATACTGTTAGAGATACCATCCTTCAATTAAAATGTTAAACTGAGGCTCCTGTTAAGCTCTTGGGAGTGGGCATAATTTTTTTCTACAGTACTTCATTGTTTCAAAGAGCAGGCAAGTTTTTTCTTGCTGTTCTGGTCAACAACTATTCCTCAACTAACGCCTTATTTGGTCATCTACTTCATTGGTGTTTTTGAAATCTTGCTGTGTGTAAAGCAACTGCCACATTTCCTACATCTCAACATTAACAATGTTTCAGGAAGTGCCTCAATGGACTGTAAAATTCTTTGGGTCATCCTGAGATTATGAAGGGTTCTATTTTTCTTTTTTTATATCCAGAAATGCTCTCACACACAACAAAACCTTTGTTTACTCATCACCAAATCACCCATGGTATTTTTTCACCTATTAACCACTGTGAAAGATGCTACATAAATGTAAGTTATTTAGTTCAGGTGTATTGCATTGGTTACCTGATGGGGTGACAGAAGGTCTAGGTTACTTTTAAAAACTTCAGCAACGGGGAGAAAGGTTGTGTTGTCAAAGGATTGGATTTGTTCACAGGTTAAACCTTTCACGAACTCTCTGAAACTGAGAAAACAGGAAATAGCAGAAATGGGTGAAACACGAGCAGGAGCCCACATTTGCATCATAGCTTCGACACTGCACAGCCACCTGAATGAACAAGAAATGTAGTCACTATTGTAATAAAGACCAGCAACCCATGCCGTGCACTGCAAGAGCCTGCAAACAGCAAATGAAATGAATAACCAGGGAGGGCAGCACTGAGGGAATGCTGCTCTTGTTGGATGTGAATTGTTTCAGAGATAGTAGGAACTGCAGATGCTGGAGAATCTGAGATAACAAGGTGTAGAGATGGATGAACACAGCAGGCCAAGCAGCATCAGAGGAGCAGGAAGGCTGACGTTTCGGGCCTAGACCCTTCTTCAGAAAATAGTTGGATGTGTCTTCTTTTTAAGGTGGCATTTGAAACCAGGCTAGCACCTCAGCTGGATATTCAGGACACAGCAACCGTTATCTTGGAGAAAAGGGGAGTTCTCCCCAGTGGGAGAAAGCTGATCTTCTTAGCATTTAACACACACAAGTTGAAAGAAACCCCACATACAGCATGAGAGAGATAAACCGGGAAACACACAAATAGGAGTTTAAAAAATTGTTACAATATAACACATGCTAATCCAGAAGTAATTAATTTTTTTCCCTATCTGTGCAGTTATCTTCCTCAGTCAAGAGTTCCATGAGGCTTTGGAGAGAGATTATCAGGAATGTATTTTTCTTTTTGTAAAACGATTAATTACCTGATTATTTCACTGCCAGGCTTTCCAACAGACACCACATTGTAAAGATACAAAGCCTGCAAACAATAAAGAGGGTCAGTGAGCAAACTGCTGATAACTCATTACCAGCAGAAAGAAGACAGGCCAGCGAATCCAAAGTTCATGCTCTCTTCTCTCCCTCATTTTACTGGTGAACTTTACACTGGGTTGTGGTGAGGAACGTGGAAACGGCTTACACCTCCCAACCCCAGCAGCAGAATTTCTCAACTCACTGGATTGTCCAGGGTCCTCCTGTCTAGCAGTTGCGTTGTCGTCAACTCTGATTAGACGTACTCTTGGCAGTTTCACCATCACATGATCTACCAACCACCCAAATCCCATTTATCTTCATTCCCACTGTTGGTCACCAGATGACTCTTCACAGTGTCCCACTTTCCAATTGGAAGTAAATAGACTCTTCCTGACCTGATCAGCTGAGCAATCACTTCCCATCCACCGAATCTCAGATGTTTTTATGACCAACAGAAAAGTCATCAATGATAGCGAGTGGGGGAGAAAACACTTTTTTTAAAAAAACAGCTTTCTGTGTCTTCTGGGGCTGATACTCAGCGCAGTGTCCCAGCAGATTCATTCGTGGTGACTCCAGGCCAATCCAGGAATGTTGGTGACCCTTTCAGAAACAAGGTCACAAAACAGAAGCCACAATAAATCAGGAAATGGAAGGGAAGGAGGAACCAAGAAAAACCACAATCACTAAAGAAGTGATATTGTCTAAATTGTTTGAGCTTTTTTTTGTTCACTTTCAGGATGTGGGTGTCTCTATATGGGCAGCATTATTGACCATTTCTAATTGCCCAAAGGGCAGTTAAGAATCAACCACGTTTCTGGAGTGACATGTCGGCCAGACCAGGTAAGGATGATAGATTTCTTTCCTTAAAGGACCTGAGTGAACTAGATGGCTTTTTCCAAAATTGACAAAGGTTTCATGGACATCATTAGACTCCTAATTCCAGATTCTTTACTGAATTCAAATTCCACTATCTGCCTTAGTGGAACTTGATCCCAGTGCCCTAGAACATTAGCTGAGTTTCTGGATTAATAGTTTAGCAATAACACACTAGGCCATTGCATCCACAGCTCAGGCTGACAAGTGCTCAGGTCCTGAAGGACTTCATCCTAGGGTCTTAAAAGAAGTGGCTCATGAGATAATTAATGCATTGGTTTTAATTTTCCAAAACTCCCTGGATCTGGGAACGGTCCCATTAGATTGGAAGATAGTGAATGTAACTCCTTTATTCAAAAAGAATGGGAGACAGAAAGCAGGAAACTATAGGCTAGTTAGTTCAAGATCCATCATAAAGCAAATGTTAGAATTATTATTGAATTATAGCAGGGTCTTGGATCAGTTCAAGGTAATTAAGCAGTCAACTATTTTTTGTGATGAATCTGTTGAAATTCTTTGAGGAGATAACGTGCTTTGGATGAAGGCATTTGACAAAGTGCCACATTAAAGGTTACTGCAGGCAATAAAAGCTTATAGTCTAGGGAATAGCATGGAGAAGATTGGCTGGTGAACAGGAAGCAGAGAATGGGCAAAAATGGGCCTTTTTTCCTAGTTCGTAAGATGAAATGAGCGTTGTGCGACAGAGGTTGGTGCTGGGACCTCAACAGTTTACAATTTGTGCAAACTACTTAGATGACAGGTCGCAAGGCATGTTTGCCAAATTTGCTGCCAACACAAAGTAGAAAAGTAAGTTGTGAAGAAGGCATAATAAGGCAACAAAAAATATATATGGGCTAAGTGAGGCAAAGATGTAGCAAAAGGAGTATCATTTGGGAAGATGTGAAATTATTCATTTCTGCAAGAAGAATAAAATAAAAGTACATTTTCTATAATGTTGAGAGATTGCAGGTCTCGGTAATGCAGAAGAATCTGGGTAACCTCATGCACGAATTGCAAAAGGTTAGTATGCAGGTACAGCAAGTAATTAGGAATGCTAATAGAATGTTATCATTTATCATGAAAATGATTGAATGTAAACGTAGGGAGGTTATGCCTCAATTATACAGGACACCGATGAGACTGCATCTGAAGTACTGTGCATGTCAGTGGTCACCTTACTTAAAGAAAGGATATTAGTGCTTTGGAGGCAGTTCATAAAAGGTTTACTAGACTAATACCTGGAATGGAGGGGTTTATCTTCCAAAGAAAGAGTGGACAGGCTCGGAATGGTATCCACTGGGATTAAGAAGAGTTAGAGATGATTTAATAAGATCATGAGGGATCTTTACAGGGTAGATGTGGAGAGAATGTTTCCTCTTCTGAAAGAACCTAGAAGTAGGATCACTGTTTAAATAAAATCTGTGTTGCCAAATTAAAATTGAGAAGTGACATTTCTTTTAGTCAGTGTCTTTGGAACTGGCTTCCCAAAAATATGGTGGAAGCCGAACCTCTGAATGTTTTTACAATGAAAGTCAATAGATTCTTGTTAAGCAAGGGGGTGAGAGGCTTTTGGGGGTAAGAGGGCACGCGGATTTAAGGTTACAATCAGAATGGCCTTGATCTTGTTAAATGGTGGAGCAGACTCAAAAGCCTAAATCGCTATGCCAGTTTCTAATTCATGTTTAAGGTCACAAAACATGTCTAAAACAGCAGAGGAGCAGGCTCATATAGGGAAACTGTTCCCAGCCAAACAGGACTGTGGAAATCCAGAAAACACAACAAAGTAAAGCTGAAATAGGAACTAGGGTATTACAGGCCCAATCCCACTTGTGAATGATTTTTTTCATAACTTTGAACACTGTTCTCCATCTTGTTCTCTTTACAAATTCACAGCTCAGTTACAAGATATTAAGATGATGTTTAAGCCATAGGTTAAGGTGGCAAACAAACCTGACTTCTCCTCAGCTCTTTGTGGTCAAGCCGAGTAATATTGTAGTCCTTCACTTTAAGCAGGTTGGAGAGAGACAGCTCTTTCAAGAACGACCCATTCAACAGGTCCAACACGGAAGAGATATCCATGGTTTCGACCATCTGTAAATCAGAGTAAGTGCTCAAGATCAAAAGAAGAAAAACTGAACACAAGCAATGTTTTAGCGAAGATCTGTAGCTCGGGTTGTGGCTGGAGTTGTTGGTTGGTTCGCCGAGCTGACTGGTTTTCATGCAAACATTTCATCTCCCTTCTAGGTGCCATCTTCAGTGCTGTCTAGACTCTGTTGAAGCACTGTTGTTCTGTCCCACTCTGAATTTATATGGTCCGGTCTGCCATGGTAACTAGTCCTGTTTCTGGTTTTGTACCGTAGTGGTACATAGATGGGGTCTATTTCAACATGTTTGTTTATCGCACCAGTAGTTGAAAACCAGGCCTCCAGGAATTCTCCTGCTTGTCTTTGTCTCGCTTGTCCAAGTACTGCAACATTGTCCCAGTTAAATTAATGTCCTTCTATGCATGGTATGGACGCAGCAACTGTGAGAAACACTACATAGGACAGACGGGCAGGAAACTCGCCACCAGGATACACAAACACCAACTCGCAGCAAAACAGCACGACCAACTCTCCCTCGTTTCTATTTACTCTGACACAGAAGGACATCAGTTTAACTTGGACCATGTTACAATACTAGGACAAGCGAGACAAAGACAAGCACGAGAATTCCTGGAGGCCTGGTTTTCAACTACTGGTGCGATAAACAAACATGTTGAAATAAACCCCATCTAGGTCCCACTACAGTACAAAACTGGAAACAGGACTACTTACCATGGCAGACTGGACCATATAAATTCAGAACGAGACAGAACAATAGCGGTTCAACAGAGTCTAGGCAGCACTGAGGATGTCAGCTAGAAGGGAGATGAAATGTTTGCACGAAAACCAGTCAGCTCGGCGAACCAACCAACAACTGAACACAAGCAAGAATAGACTGGTTAGTAAGGTTAGATCACATGGGATCCAGGGGGAGCTAACCAAGTGGATATAAAATTGGCTCAAAGGTAGGAGATAGAAGGTGGTGTTTGACGGCTGTTTTTTGGACTGAATGCTTGTGATCAGTGGTGTGCCACAAAGATTGGTGCTGGATCCACTGCTTTTCATCATTTATATAAATTATTTGGATGTACATATAGCAGGCATGGTTAGTAAGTTTGCAATGATACCAAAATAGGTGGTCTAATAGATAAAGAAGAAGAGTATCTCAGAGTACAACAGGACCTCGACCAGATGGGCCAATGGGCTGAAGAGTGGCAGATGGAGTTTAATTTTGAAAACAGTGAGGTATTGCATTTTGGAAAGGCAAACCAGGGCAGGACTTATACGGTTAATGGTAGGGCTCTGGGGTGTGTTGCCAAACAGATGACCTAGGGGTGCAGGTGCATAGTTCCTTGAAAGTAGCATCACAGGTAGACAACGTGGTGAAGATGGCATTTGACACACTTGCCTTCATTTGTCATAACATTGAGTATAGGAATTGGGACGTCGTGTTGCAGCTATTCCGGACATTGGTGAGGCCACTTTTGGAATACTGCATTCAATTCTGGTTGCACTTGCATAGAAAAGATGTTAAACTTGAAAGGATGCAGAATACATTTACAAAGATGCTGCCAGGGTTGGAAGGTTTGAGCTGTAGGGAGAGGCTAAAAGGGCTGGGGCTATTTTCAGTGGAGCGTTGGAGGCTGAGGGGTGACCTTTTAGAAGTTTATAAAATCCTAAGGGGCATGGATAGGAAGAATAGTCAAGGTCTTTTTCCAGTGTGGGGGAGTCCAAAACCAGAGGACATAGGTTTTAAGTGAGAGGGGAAAGTTTAAAAAGGACCCGAGAGGTAATATTTTCACACAGAGTGTCGTGCATGTATGGAATGAGCTACCAGAGGAGATGGTGGAGGCGGGTACAATTACAACATTTGGAAGGTATCTGGATGGATATATGAATAGGAAGGGTTTAAGAGGGATATGGGCGAAATGCTGGCAAATGGGACCAGGTCAGATTGGGATGTCTGATTGGTGCAGATGAGTTGGACGGGCAGGCCTGTTTCTGAGTATATGACTTGATAATTAAGTAGGACAATTCTGAGATAAAAGATTACAGATTACCTTAGAGACCACCACCATGCGTTGGACTGGAGAGAGCTGTGCTGCATGATCAGACAGTGTGCCTCTCACAGCCTGAACGAGATCCTCGGCACTCATGTTGTACAACAAGCCTGCACTGACTCCCAACATTAGCTCACCCAACTGGCTGATGTTAAACAGCGACAACTGCTGCAAAGTGGAGAGAATAAAACAAAGAGATACAGAAATCCCACTGAAAACATGCCCTTCCCTTGGAGTTCAACATCTCATTGACTGTTTCACATCACCATAAAATAATACAACTAGCACGGAGACCATTCAGTCCATCAAACCTCTGCTAGTTTTTTTTTGAAAGGTCTATCTATTGTTACATCCCCTGCTTGTTCCTCATACCCCTACAGAATTGTTTTTCCTTTCTTTTAATTTATCGCTGTTGAAAGTTGATGTTGAATCAGATTCCACAGCTCATCGGGGCAGCACATTCCAGGAGCAACTTGCTGTGTAAGACAATTGCCAATTATTTGAAAGCTGTGGGTTGAATCTTTCCCAGGTAATGGATGACATGGGCACTGGTGAGAGAGCTGGGAAAATTGCGCGAAATGGCCAGCAAGTAGCTTCTCAATCTTGAGACCAAAAGTCCCATTTACCAACGGCGAGATGAGAGCTTCATTCGTGAACAACAAAAGGTCTGTTTGCATGCATCAGCTTGGGCTGATCACAGGATCAGTATCACTACAATCCAGGGAGAGTGGGCCTGCAGGTCCAGCTCAAACATGCAGGGGATTTTCATGAAGTCAGTCAGAGAACTGCACAAAAATCAGTCCAGAACAAAAAAAAATGAAGGTTTGGGGCAGGTGCAGGGGGTCTTGATTACCAGATTGATCCTGAGACTAACTGTGCCAAGTGTGACCTGCATTGCCTTCAGTACTCATGCGAATCATAAATGTGCAGGCAAAATAGAGAATAGCTGCAACCACAAGTAGATTGAGTGGTCTTTCCCATCTGAGGAATGGGCTGCACTTGTGAGGGACATGAAGCCCTTCAAGGTGCGGCTGCATTAATCAGATACTTTCACAGTGCAGGCTGAAGTCATCTGTAATCACAGCATCATATCATTGGCCATTACAGACCGAAGACAGTCATCTCCACCAAGCAGATGTAATCCCAGGTGACCACGCAGGCCACAAAGCACAAAGATAATGCACAGGCTGCCCTGCACAGGGGCAACTGAACCAATTTCTCTCCCAACTTGAACTGTAAGTGTTTGCCAACCTGCTCTTCTCTACAACGATGCCTTTCTTATGTGATACGGGCCTGGGAGGAGGTTGTCTTGGGAGATTCTAAGTATTGTATAATTCCTATGTTTTTGTGACAGGACTTGTGTTGATTTATCAGAAGAAGGTTTCTATGTCAAAGTTCCATTTAGGGGTGTTCAATGGTGCTCCTTGTTGGAGTCCTCAATGTTCCACTGAGTGCAGGAGAATGCTAAGCTGTTATTTGTGGGAGGGGTGAATGTTGACTGCTCACATTACTAAGGATCAGTTGTTTTTTTCTGATATTTCCCACATTGGGTCATTGGAAATGGGTCCAGCCAGAGCAGGGGTTAGCATCACTGTTACTGTGATGCAATGAAATTGAGGAGGAACACAGCTGGTCCAGTGCAAACCCAGGCCCAACTACACCCTCTCCAGTGGATGTTGAACAGCCTCTACATAAAGACGTTAGACAGGAAGATCCCCTCAGGATGTGCCGGGGAGGGGGGAGGGATGGCGGAGGGGCATGAATTCCAGTTCCTCCAGGTGAGAGGGGTGCAGTGTTGCTGCAGGTTGAGGGTGTCCCGTGACCTCCAAGCAGTGTGGCTGCACAGCCATGCAGCTGCTGGCAGGCTCTGCATATGTGCTGATGCACTGGCACCCATGCATGGACCTTGCAAGGCCGCACAGTTTAAAACATCATCACTCAGGACCCTGCAAGTGACATGATGTCCATATCCTTGAGCACTCTCATATTCTCAGTAATATCACAGAACCAGGTCAGGAAGCAGGACCTGTGACACCACAGAGTGAGTGGCTATCCTATCCCAGTCGTTGTCAAGGTGACAGCTGAGCTACATTTAGCACGTAGCTGGCTCCTTCCAAGAACACCCCAGGGACTCTCAATCTTCAACCTACAAATGTATCAAGGCTGTGACATTTGTGCCAGATCACACTCTCTCATTTCCCTGTGGCCAGATCAATGCTGCAGCCTCTCATGAAGGGAACCGCTCTCCAAACCTCTCCAAAATTGACACTTGGCCAAATTCTGGTGAAACTCAGCCCAGTGTCCTCCAGTTACTGACCCATACATCGATGGAATCAAATTCCATATAGCCATTCTCTGTATTTTCTCAAAATTCAAAAGACAAGGGTTCACTCCTTAAGATGCAGGCCTATACGAGTTCCCCAATTGGGCCACTATTCACCTTACTGTCGCCAATAAATTTGTCGATGAGGATGATCATCTGGCTCTTTGTCCACCCGGTTACTGTCCTTAGAACGGAAATGGCGCTCCGCACAGCTTGTGGGGACAATGACTCAAGCTGCGTGAAAGACAGCCCAGCAATTGCATCTGAGATGGAGTCCAAGGATTCATTCAGGGTCTGGTTTTTTAGGACTAATTCCAGGAGCTGGGATTTCAACTGAAAGAAAAAAAAGAAAGAAATGTACAGAATCAAGTTTCTGCCATTGCAAAGTCCAATTTGGCCTCATTAACAGTGCCGTCAAAGCGGCAAAACTTACTGGAGGGTTCCATACTGAGCAAAAAGGATGTTTCAAGTGCTCACTGACGTACAGTCTGGCAATGCCTTGTCTTTGTTTTCAAATTCCTTCAAGGCCTCTCCCCTTTCACTTTCTGTAATCCTCAGAACCAAACTTGTAAACCCCTTCGCTCCTCTAATTCTGGCCTTTTTAACATCCCTAATTTTATTCACTTCACCATTGGTGGCTTTACCCCAAAGCTCAGGAATTCCCACCCTAAACCTTTCCTCCTCTCTTTCACAAAGACAGACAAAGAGGAAGAGTAGGCCACTCGGTCCTTCAAACCTGCTCCATCATTCAAATAAGATCCTGGCTGATCTGATTTTAACCTCAACTCTACATTCCTGCATACCCCCGATAATCCTTTATCTTTTTGGTAATCAATGATCTATCCAACTCTGCCTTAAAATCTTTAAATATTCTGTATCCACTGCCTTTTGAGAAAGGGAATTCCAAATACAAAGATGCTCCTTAAAACCTAACTCTTAGGCTAAGCTCTTGATCTCTTGTCCTAATGTTTCCCTGTGTGGGTAGGTGTCAAATTTTGCTTGATATCACTCTTGCAAACATTCTGCAAGTGTTTTACCACATTAAAAGGTGCTATATAAATACAAATTGTTGTTGTTTAAATATGGATGTGTGCCAGACAACATTATCCTCTGTAGCTGTTGCCACTTGCTGGCCTCCTGCTTAACGAAATGAGCAATGCTCTGGTATATCTGTCAGTGTCAATGGGTTATTTGGCCAAGTTATTCATCACAAAGGATTCATTTTGTCACCAGCTGTAAGCTCTCCAGCAGAGGCTCCAGCAATGGTAGCCTGGAACAAAACAATGATTGCTCCTTCCCCACTCTCAGGATTGGGGAGGGTACTGAAGCCTATTAGAGTTCCTCCAATAACTGCCAAATAGAGATCGGCCCGTTTCCAGCACACACTCTCATAAGGACATTGACAAAAATTAAAATTTAAAAATTGCATCTACATAGCACCATCATAACCTTAGAAATTTTGCAAAGTACAACAATTATGTATCTTTTGAAGTCTGGTCACCATTAAAATGTAGGAAACTTAACAGCCACTTTGTGCATAGCAAGCTCCCACAAATAACAATGTGATAATGACCAGTGAATCTGTTGGTTGAAGGACCAATAAAGAGCAGGATATCGGGAAGAACTACACCGCTCCTTTTTCAAAATAGTGCAATGGAAATTTTCACACTCATTGTGGGGACAGATGGGTTCTCAGTTTAACATCACATCCAAAAGTGGCATCTCTAATAGTGCAGCACTGTCTCAGTCCTGCACTGAGATCGTCAGTTAGAGATCATGCTCATCTTTTAGAATGGGCCTTGAAACCATGAGCTTCAGACGCCGAGACAACAGTAATATCCATGGAGTCTCGAAAGGGGAAACAGTCATTTCTGAATCTGTCTAGATTTCTGAGCTGAGAATCTATAAACACCTTGTGCATAACGTCCTGAAGAAGGAGCACTGAATCCAAAATGTTAACATTGCTTTTTCTCTACAGATGCTGCCAGACCTGCTGAGTTTCTCCAGCAATCTTATTTTTGTTTCTGATTTCCAGCATCCGCAGTGCTTTGTGTTTTTTAATCTATAAACACCCTGAATAGACCATTGGTGGATGTTCAGAGAAGATGACATGCCTCTACTGGGGCAGAAGTTGAAAGTGTTCCCAAGTGTCTCCAAATATCTCTTTGAGATACTTATTGTGGTAAAATGTGTTTGTAGTGGCAAGTGGAATTCACTCCAACATCATTATACAACTCTCGCAAACACCTGGAATCAATAGGAGTCTATAGCGGATAAAGAGGAGGATGAAATGAGGGGTGAAGGGCAAAATACAGCACAATAATAGGCCATTCAGCCCAACCCATCCATACTGGTGCATACATCTGCGTTCTCACACCCATTCTTCATCTCATTGTTCAGCCTTGTCAGCCATTCCTTTCTCCCTCATTGTTTATCTAGTTTCCGCTTGAACATATCTATACTGTACATCATCATTACTCTTTGCGGTAGTGAATTGCCCATTTTCACCAAAGAACAAAGAAAATTACAGTACAGGAACAGGCCCTTCGGCCCTCCAAGCCTGCACCGACATGCTGCTCGTCACAACTAAAACCACTCTCTGTATAAACAGAGTCAGAATCATAGGGGTATACAGCACGGAATCAGATCCTTCAGTCAAACTCGTCCATGCCGACCAGATATCTTAAATTAACCTACTCCCGTTTGCCAGCATTTGGCCCATATCCCTCTAAACCCTTCCTATTCATATACCCATCCAGATGCCTTTTAAATGTTGTAAGTGTACCCAACATCATCTCAGCCTTTGCATGAAAATGTTACCCCTTGGGTCCTTTTTAAATCTTTCCCCTCTCACCCCTCTATTTTTGGACTCCCTTACCCTGGGGAAAAGACCTTGAATATTCACCCTATCCATGCCCCTCATGATTTTATAAACTTATGGAAGGTCACCCCTCAGCTGCCGGCCCTCCAGGAAAAATAGCCCCAGCAGAAACTTCTCCCAAATTTCTTTTCGGATTTCTTGGATGCTCTGGTATTTAAGGTCCCAGGTTTCCTATAGAAATACCTGTGTGTGTGTCCAAGGAATGTCCTACCTTTCTCACAGCAACTTGGAATCCCTTCAGACGGTTGCACTTTATCATCTGGTGGAGTAAACTGTGAGCCTCCCCAGTGTCCAGCTCCTGGATGTTGTCGAAGAAACAGACCAGAAGACCGAGCCTGGAAAAGTTCAGGAAGTGACTGAACATGTGCGACTAAATCATGTCACATTCTCAACAGCGAGACGTGCTATCGTGTGTAAGAGAGGGGAAGCAGGACGTCACATCGGATTGCGGAGGGGCTGGTCTGAGTGACGGGTTGGAGGGTAGGGTGAGGTGAAGGAACTGCTGTTTACCTGTACACCGTGGAAGTGTTGGTCAAGTCAAACCCACTGGCATCAATCCTTTCTTGGAAAGCTTTAGCAGTGGCAGGTGTAATGTCATACACTGAGTCCAGCTGCTTTGTCGCATTGTCATAATTAATGAACAGTCGAATCTGTGTTTAAAGAAAACACACACACACACCACCCACCCCCAGTAAATTAGAATGGGCATTTCGCAGATACCCCAGCCAACCCTTTAAGAGGTTCACTCAACATTAGCAACCCCCCCTTAAGCTACCCCATCACTGTAACTTCCTGCAACTGTATACCCTTCAAAATCAGGGCACTCCCTCCAATTCTAGTCTCCAGTTCAACCCCCATCTTTACTCCCTAATGTAAACCTCTTTAATATAAGCATAGGTGTGAACAGGGATAGATGAACTCCTGCATTGGTCTTCACATACTGATTCAGTTGAGGAGAAGGGCGTGGAAATAGAATCATTGGAACAATGGTGATGGGTAACGCCATTCATTTTTATTCCACAAACCAGCGGCCTCTTTCAGAGATCATTTAAAGGATACAAGCAGTCATGGAATAAGAATAGGCCTTTCTTCCCCTTCACACCTGCTAGCCTCACTAATTTTGCCTAATTTGGAAAAGAGTCAAGCTTTACAGATTGCATTCTGAGCCCCTTTCACTCACCTCATTAAGGCTGATCTTCTGGATCTCCTCTACGGGCAGGTGAACAATGTATCGACCCAGAAACCACAGGTTCTCAGCAGTGATCCACGATCCTGATCCACTCAGCCCTGTTTTGCGGAGAATGAAATTCATCACTGAGAAAAGTCCATCCTTTTCTTGAAAGGGCCCATTCATCCAGTTCAAGTCAACCTACCAGGTGGTTTATAGGATCGCTGCAGTGTTTGTCGCATCCATTCATATATCGCTCTTTGTGTGCGAGCAGCCATTTTGTCATAGAGCTCCTTAAAAACAGTTGTTCTGAAAGAACCAGAGTAATTCTTTTATCAACAGGGATACAAAATGAGTCACAGAAGGCAAGATTTATCATTGATGAAACTGCAAAAGTCAATAAATGGAGCTTTGTAGTCATTAAATATCCATTCACAGCAAAAGAAACTGCTAGGGTTGGATTTTTGTCTGGTCAGTTGAGTTCACACATTTGGTTAACGAGGAACATTGTTGGCTAAGAGGCTGGTATAACAGCAGACAGAGGCTCTGTATCAGGACTACATCAAGACTGGTTGCCTGGGTTATATGGTCCATCCTTCGGAGGGTGCTGGAACCTACACCATTCTGACTCAGAGGTGAGACTCTGAACCATGGCTGACAATTCACAACCTACTGTCAGGCTGACCAGAGGAGCAAAACATTTCATCCGCAGCCCACTGTCTTTATGTTAAAGATGCACTTTCTAACTACATTCTCACTCTTGGAAAATACCAATGGGAATAGGCTATAGGTCAGTGCATGACAATGAGGAAAGAGAGAGTCTTGTATCTCTATGGTACCTTTCACAACAGCAAAATGTCCCAAAATTCTTTACAACCAATTAAATACTTTTTTGGTGTATAGCCCCCTGTTGTGATGTGGAAATGTGGCAGCCAATTTATACATAGCAAGCTCCCACAAACAACAAGGTGACAATAATCAGATTCTCTGTCTTTGTGATACAGGTTGATGGATAAATATTAACAAGTGAGTAATATTCTCCAATGGTTTCAAGCTTACTTAAGTAAATGCTGTTGGAAAGGACAGGGGTGGGGGAAACTGAGACCCCTCTCTATGATTCTCACTGTCCACGTCATTGACAATCTCTCAGACAAGGGATCACCAACCTGCTCAAGGCAATGAGAAAAATGAGCCTGTGGAATACACCCAAGGACTATTACAGCAGGTTAGAAAGCATGCTACAAAGGATAAGTTATATCTTACATATTTTTAAATGTCTCCTCTTGAAGGTCTTTGGGCATGTTCAGAACCATCTCTGGCTGTAGGTAGACGGCTGAAGTCAGTCTCAGTGCCTCAATCACCAGCTCCAAACACTGAGAGGAGCTGATCGACGGTAAACACTTCTTCCAGCTGGTCTCAAAGAGAGAACGGTTCCCTCCCGGCATCTGCGTTAACTGGTTTTTAACATCCCCAAAGTCGATAGTAGTAAATGCAATCTGGATAAGTGAGAGAGACAGAGACAGACACAGACAGAGAGACAGAGACACAGAGAGAGAAAGAGACACACAGAGAGAAAGAGAGACACAGAGAGAAAGAGAGACACAGAGAGAAAGAGAGAGAAAGAGAGACACACACAGAGAAAGAGAGAGACAGAAAGAAAGAGGAAGACACAGAGAGAAAGGGAGACACAGAGATAGAAAGAGAGACAGGCAGGCAGAGAGACAGAGACAGACACGGGGCGGTGGGGGGAGGGGAAGAGAAAGAAAGACAGAGAGAGAGAAAAAGGTTTTTATATGGCCATCATGCCAAAGAAACCACAAAACCACAAAACAGAATAAAGTTCAAGGGTTAACCTACAAGGCTGCATTAAGCAAACTAAGATTGTGTTTAGGTTAAGGTTAAGGTTCCATGGCATTTACAAGATTTGAGGGATGTGTGGATTGAAATTTGTGAGATGTTAAAATCGAGTAAATTAGGAGAAACTATTTCTGTTGGTTGGGGAGGCTAGTGTAGGGCCATAGTCTAAAGATTAGAGGCAGACCTTGCAGGATTGAAAGTAGGAAAATATTTCTAAACGTGGAGGGCGGGAGTTACCACCTTCCCCTGATGAGTAGAGGCTGCAGGATAATGACCCTGCCCCATTCCTGCATCTGACCTGAAAACCTCAGGGACGTAAAGCTCGTTTCCAGCCTTCCCAATCCAGTGACTACAGAGGGAAAGATCCACCCCCCAGCCCCACAGACCCCCCCCCCCCCCCGCCCCCCCCACCCCCAACTCCCAACCCCCACCACCTCTTCCTGCACTGCTGGGTTCCAACAAACGTCCGATATGGGGAGCCCACAGCCAGTCAACCCTTCAAGCTGATTCCACCATTCAACTGCATGGCGGCCAAATTAAATCTGAATTCCATTCATCTTCCTTTACTCTAGATATCAAAAAAGGACCCTGCGATCTCAGCCTTGAAAGCTTCTACTGATTCTCAACATTCACAGCTTTCTAAGGGAGAGTTGTCTTTGTGTTCAGTCACAGAATGAAGGCGTCACCGGCTAGGCCAACAGTTGTTGCCCATCCCAGAGGGTAGTTAAGAGTTAACCACATTGGTGTGGACCAGACCAGGTTAGGATGGCCGTTTCCTTCCCTAAGAGGGGCATTAATGAACCTAATGGGTTTTTCCAACAATTGACGATGGATTCATGGTCATCGTTAGATCATGGAGGGTGACATCATCGGGGGGGGGGGGGGGAAGGGGGGGGGGGGGGGGGGTGGTTGCCGGAGAGGATTTGAACATAAGAACAACCAGCTACAATCCTAACCTCTACGCTCATGCCACTGTGGAAATACTTTGCGCTGAGTAAGAAGGTTGAGGTGTCCATCTGCTGTAGGTCAGTGGCCAGTTTCCTTGGCTGAAGGACAATTTCTCTGAAGTAGCTGGAGAATGAATTCTGCAAGAAGAAAAGAGGAAGTAACATTGAGAATAAAACATGCCAGGGAATTCAGCACCAAATTTGACAACATCACCACATCATCCTTTCAAAATCTTTGGCAGAACAAGGGAAAGGACAATGGTAGCATGGTTTTGGAGTAACGGCGTGACAGGAAAGAGTATAGTGGAGAATGTTTTTCTGCACAGGAAGACAGTATCCACTCAAGATCCGCAGGGATGAAGACTGGTGCTTTACTGATGACCTAGATCTCGGGGTGTAAGGCACAACTTTGAAATTTGAAGATGACACTAAACTTGGAAGAATTGTGAACTGTGAGGGGATAACGGTAGACCTCAAGGGGATATTGCCAGGCTGCTGGATCCAGCAGGCATGTGGAAGATTAAGTTTAAAGTGCAGAAGCTGAGAGAAATGAGAAGAATCGACATAAAGAAAAGTGCACGATTCTAAAGGAGGTGTGGAAGCAGGAGGAGCAGGGGGTAGATGATTACACAAATTGTTGAAAGTGGCAGGTTGAGAAAGTTCTTGACAAAGCAGATGAGATCCTGAGCTTTATAAATTATAAATTAACGTACAGCATACAGAATCTATGATGGTGTGACACACCTTTTTGTCCACCACACTTTAGGAAGGACGAGAAGGAATTAGGAAGGATATGGGAAAGATTTATAAGAATGGTCCCAGGGATGAGGGACTTCAATTATTTGGATAAGTTGAAGCTGCAGCTGCTTTCCTGTAGAAGAGAAGATTGAAAGATTTGATAAAAGGTTGAAAATCATGAAGGGTCTAGACTGGGCGAAACTGTTCCAATGGTAAAGAGGTCAAGAACTGGAGGACAGCGATATGAGGCAGGTGGCAAAAAAACCAAAGGTGACATGAGGAAGTCCTTTCTTTACACAGAGTGGTTAGGATCTGTAATGTGAACCTGGCCAGGAGTGTGGTAGAGGCAGATTCAGTTGCGCCTTTTAAGAAGGAATTTCAAAAAGGAATATGCACCTTAAATTAACAAAAAACTGCACGACTATGGAAAAAGATGACCGAGTGGGACTGGCCAAATTGCTTTTGCAGAGAGCTGTCATGGACTGAGCAACTGATTGGCCAATTCCAGTGTGTAACCATAATTCTATGATACATTTTCCAGGTCCCACTATCATTTTTCACTCTCTGCTTCCCAGGCCCCACCTCACTGCGATCAAGTCTCATCCACAGACTTGGGCCTATCCACCGATGTAGACCCTGCTCCCCCAACCCCCTCCCTTTCTTGTGCAGGCCAATCCCAGACTTCACAGCCTGAACCCACACTCAGAATCTCCGCACCACCTTCGACAAGAGGGTCTGGTGTCAAAACCATGACCAGGCGCTCCCACCGGAGCCCACCCTCAAGGTCCTAACTCTCTGTTGTGCATGTATGGGAGCAAGGCCCATGGGATCACAACCAGGAAAAGAAATTGCTAGCAGACATTCCCCTCAACTTCCAATTCCTGTGATGCACCTTGGAATGTTTAACTATTTGAAAGGTGCTGTATGGATACAAGCTGTTGTCATTTGCATAGATGTACATGTACTGACACACACACAAACTATAATCGTTCAAGAAAGGTATAAATCAAACCTGAAGCATATGCAAACTAGACCCCTTCGAATGAAGGTATCGCAGCATGCCTGCATAATACTCAGTAACAGGGTTGTCCCTGGAATCCAGAAAACACATCGTTAAAGTTGCTGTTTGATATAAATATATCAATTAATTCTTCTCAAGTTGAATCAAGGAAATCTGTTCCCTCCAATTTGAATGATTTAAAACCGTCCAAAAGAGGCATCATAATCTGCTTCTTTTTTTATTGCACCATACGAACTGTTGTCCTTATTACTGTGGGGGACCATAAATTCTCGGGAAAAAGACTCATTTGGGTCCCTCATCCCCAGTGGTGGATGACACTTTATCAGTCCTCAAGTCAATTACACCACTGCAAGATGCAGAGTAAACGTCCTTCTGCTCTGTCCCAACAGTGTACTTTAATCTAACTCAGAAGCTGCTGCTTCCTCTGTCCTGCACAGTTAGAATATTAACCCACTTCTCGTACCAGCCAGACTGGTGGCTTACAGCCGAGGTTCAGCAGGGAGCAGTCTTGCCTCCATGTCAGAAAGCCCTGGGTTCAAGTCACACTCCAGTCACTGGTTTTTGAAACCCAGGCTAACATGCTCAGCACAGCACTGAGGGCATCTTGAGCTGTTGGAGGTGATGTTAAAGCAATGCCCTATCAGGTAAATGTAACTATTTTATTGAAGATGCAGGGTGGGTCCTGTATTCTTAAAACAATATCACTAAAACAGATTACCTGCTCATAATTACGTTACTGCATGTGGGAGCTTGCTGTGCACAAATTGGCTGTTGCATCTCCTATACTACAACACTTCAAAAAAATGTTAATTGGTTGAAAAGCATTTTTGGCCATCCTGAAATTGGGAATGGTGCTATAAAAATGCATAAAAACTGAAAGAACTGCGGATGCTGTAAATCAGGAACAAAAACAGAAGGTGCTGGAATTGATACAAAAAAGCTTCTGTTTTTGTTCCTAAAAAAAATGCATGTTTGTTGATTCTTTCACTTGTCTTCCAGCAATGCAAAGGTCTCACCTGAGGTACTCCATTGCTTTGACAGTTCCTGATAAAAAAAAAGTGAAGGCGAAGGATTTAAATATGTAAAGATAATCAATCGTTCTGGCACAGTATGTTTAAAGAGCTGGATTCCAATAAAAATGGGAGATCTCACCTTCTATGTATTTCTCATCCAATAACTTATCCTAAACAAAAGAGACATGGTTAAACTGTTCAGCACAGTTTAAAAATCACAATAAAATCAGCAACAGAAAGTAAAGAAAGATGGAATTTAAATAAAATCCTGCCACTAACCAGTACTTGTCTCAATTCAGCTGGTAAATCTGTAAAAGGAACAATGAGTTAAAAAAAAAAGTGGCAGAGAGAAAATGAATTGCAAAATATTGCAAAATATTTTCAGATGAGATACTAGCCAAGAGCCAAAGCCTGCCTTCTCAGGTGGATGCAAAACATTCTGTGGTATTATATTTGAAGAAAAATCAGGGCATTCTCCTCAGTGTCCTGACCAATATTTCTTCTTCAATCAACATCAAACTATGCCATGTGGTTGTTATCTCATTACTGTTTGTACCAGCTTGCTGTGCCAAACTGCCTGATATACCGCAGTGACTACATTTTCAAAAGTACTTCAGTGTTTGAGGAATGCTTTGCGATGTCCTGAAGTTGTAAAAGGTGCAGGAGAATTACAAGCCCTTTCTTAAAAAAATGAGAACAGAAGTGATGCATTTTTTGCCAGTTTTGTTTAAAGTAAGATTTCTTTCCTGTTACTTGAGGGTCACTGCTCACTCATTACCATTATCCAGGGGCATTGTTCATACAGGGAAAGGGGAATACAGAGGTAACAGTTGGGTCACGGGGTTGGGGGTGGGTGCAGTTGCAGTGGGATGTTCAAGAAATTACCATTAACTCCTCATTACAATGAACTGTCCAGTTTTGGAAACACTTGAACGTGCACATCAGGTAACGGCAACATTATTGTGACAGGGGAGGAAGGGAAGAAGACAACTTAAGGTGCCTGAAGAGCATTTCCTTCCAGAGGGAACTCTCCACATTTTCTGGTGGCTTCTACTTCCATCCCTGAGATTTACTGATTCTGCTCAAGTCACAGTTCATCTTTTTAGCCCAAAGGACAAGTTGCCAACTTTTACCTGAGTACTGTTTTCATGAGGTTGATATCAATACTTGATTTGGACTTTGAACAGACAAGGTGACATCTTGTGGCCAGGAAGTGGAGGTATTTCTAAATGAATTTAATGAATTTTAATACAATACATAAAAAGGAGCTAAAGTCTGTAAATAAACTTTTTAAACCCCTTGATCTACTGCTCGATGTTAATATATAGCACAAAAAAGATCTATTCCAACTGCATTTTATAGAAGATACCTTTCCTTTTGCTACAATTTTTTAATGATATATCATTAAGTGAGTTACCTTCCAGTACTGCAATGACACAAAGTTCCAGATAATAAAGCATTGGCCTCCTTTTTAAGAAATAAATCAGCATTTATAATCCCATCTCTTTAATTATCACTTTTTAACCATCATGACAACCCGAATTTGTTTGTTCTATTACTATCAAATGTTCTAAAGAAACATCCTTCAGCTGAAACATTTACAGTTTCTCCCTCGACAGATGCTGCCAGACCTGCTGAGTATTTCCAACCTTTTTATTTCAGATATCCAGCATTTGCTTTTGTTGATAGGTATTTGATTGTCTTCACTCTCGCATTTCCAATTGTATTTTAAGCATTTAAAGCATATACCCTTTAATTGTGAACTTTTTGAGGTTTGATTCCTGAAAATCTAAAAATAACTTTTACACAAGTTATAGAGAAAAAAATATTTTCTTAGGCAAAATGCATAGGGTTGACTTTCACACAAGGCTATTCAGTATGTTAGAAAGTTCAAAAAGTATAAATTGTATTGCTGAAAAAATAATTCATTTTGTTGAAACTTTTCATCATGCACTCATCAGCACATTTGGAAGAATACCAACGTACAGGGGGGGCAATGTTTCATTCTGTATGAGAAGAGAATGCTGATTGGTTGGCAAGTGGACTCTGACTGGTCGAGGCATTGTTATGGTGAAGTTAGATAATGATTGGTAGTTAACTGCTGAACTTTCTTCAAATTTAAACCAAGTACAGCTACACCTCATGTTTAAATGGAGATTTAACTGACAAAGCAAACAACAATAAGGCTTTAGAATGATTTTAAAAAATATATATTTTAAAGTACCTTTAAAAATAACACACCCCCTCAACACCACTGCCATTTTTATTTGGTTGAATCTGAAAATAATTTAAAAGGCACCAATGCATTGAAAAAAAAAAGTATATTAATTTAAATAATTGATTTCTTACTTTTGTCTGGATCTGCACCAACAGTGGACCCAGCTTGGCAAAGACTCAGGACAACCAGCCAAATCCAGAGGTTTGGTCGCATCTTTATACAATGTCATCCAGTTCCTCCAGTGGTGCTGCTACTGTGAACATGTGTGATGGACAATATCGTGTGAAACATTTCTCACAGAATTAAGTAATGGAAAAATTCACCATGAAAAGACCAGAGAGTCAGTCAGTATTACCACTTGGCAGGCCTGAGCCTAAAAGGTTAAAGTAAATCCCCAGTGGCTTTGGCAAGTCTCCCAAAGGCAGTCACATGGCACAGGAGGAGGCTATTCAGCCTGTGACTGTGCAGATTCTTTGAAACTTCAAACAATTTAGTCCCATTTCACTTTTGCCATATTCCAAGCAATTTACCAATTCCTCTTACTGTTGAATCTGCATTCACCGACTCTTCAAGCAGACCATTTCATTATTCATTATGTTCATTAATTCAATTAAGTTTGCCATTTTGCCGTTCACACCTCCTTCAGACATATCTTTTGTTTCTTTCTTTTATGGCTCTAGCGCACCAACGGTTTTGTCATTTAATCTTTGCTGTTGTCCACCCTATCACAGTTATTCCCATTCATTCTTTTCTCACACTCACCCTTTAAATTTACTTACATTTTTAACTTTTCCCAGTTCAGATGCTACCAGACCTGCTGAGTATTATCAGCGTTCTTGTTTTCATATCAGGTAAAGGAACCTTCTTGGTCTTCACTCATTTCTGGTCTACACCATGCTGATCCTTTCACTTTGTCAGCAGTGAGTCATAGAAAGTCATACAGCATGGAAACAGACCCTTTGGTCCAATTCAGCTAGTCCCATTTGTCAGCATTTGGTCCATATCCCTCTGAATCATTCCTGTTCATATACCCATCCAGATGCCTTTTAAATGTTGTAATCATACCAGCCTCCACCACATCCTCCAACAGCTCATTTCGCACACACACCACCCTCTGTGAGAAAAGGCTGCCCCTTAGGTCCCTTTTAAATCTTTCCCCTATCACCTTAAACCCATGCCCTCTAGTTTTGGACTCCCCCACCCTAGGAAAGAGACCTTAGCTATTTACCCTATCCATGCCTCTCATCATTTTATAAACCTCTAGAAAGTCATTCCTCAGCCTCCAACACTCCAGGGAAAATAGCCCCAGCCTATTCAGCCTCTCCCTATAACCCAAACCTTCCAGTCCTGGCAATATGCTTGTAAATCTTTTCTCCACCCTCTCAAGTTTAATAACATCTTGGCTGACCAGAATTGTACGGAATACTCCAAAAGTGACCTCACCAATGTCCTGTACTACTGCAACAACACATCCCAACTCCTATACTCATTGTTTTGTCCAATGAAGGCAA
The DNA here is from genome assembly GCF_021869965.1 of Rhincodon typus. Taxonomy (NCBI): domain Eukaryota; kingdom Metazoa; phylum Chordata; class Chondrichthyes; order Orectolobiformes; family Rhincodontidae; genus Rhincodon; species Rhincodon typus. The sequence continues at coordinate 19,406,115 of NC_063352.1, read as the reverse complement.
GCATTCCAAACGCCTTCTTCACCACCTTGTCTACCTGCAACTTCACTTTCAAGGAACTATGAACCTGCACCCCTTGGTCTCTTTGTTCGGAACACTCCCCAAGACCCTACCATTAACTGTGTAAGTCGTGTCCTGATTTGTCTTTCGAAAATGCAACACATCACATTATCTAAACTAAACTCCATCTGCCACTCATCGGCCCATTGGCCTGTTTGATCAAGGTCCCATTGCAATCTGAGATAATCTTCTTTCCAGTCCACTACACCACCAACTTTGGTGTGATCTGCAAACTACTAACCATGCCTCCTACATTAACATCCTAATCATTTATATAAATGACGAAAGATTCATTACAGCAACTCACCAAATTTCCTTCAATGTCACCTTCCAAATCTGTGATCTCTATCACCTAGAAGGACCAGGGCAACGGAAACATGGAACATCATCTCCTGCTAGTTCTCCTTAAAGCCACACACCATTCTGACTTGGAAATGTATCACTGCTCCTTGTTACTGGGTTAAAATCCTCAACTCCTGTGGGTGTAACTACACCAGATGGACAGCAGCAGTTCAAAGAAGCAGTTCACCATTACACAAAGAACAATTAGGGATGGACAATTAATGCTAGCCTTGTCATTGAAACCTACACACCATTTACAAAGTTCAGCCACTGAAATTATACTTTTAATTCTGTACTTTAGGTAAATTGACCAAAATACTTTCTTTTCTTTCCATGTAATTACCCAGCACTGAATTCCCAATTGTCAAGTGTTACCTAACCCTTAGTCCTTTTCGCCAATAATCGTAATTCAAACTACAAAACAAGCTTCAAAAACTGAAACTTGAATAATTAAAATTGAATGATTAAATTTATAAAAGGACATATATGAAATCCAATTGCTGCAAATATTCTCATTTGATGCAGAATGCAACATTTTCAAATTTAAAAATTCAAAATATTCCACTTAAATACTGATCAAAATATTTTAATGGCTGCTTTGAAAATGAGAGATAAATCTGAGCTGGTGTTGCAAATGGAATTGAACAGTTAACAGAGAATAAAATAAAATCAGAGTTATTTTTATGTTTGCAATGGAGTTGCAACAAGTTTTGAAGCAGTCCCCTCTATTCAGAGGATACAAGACAATCAATTCACTGTTCAATCTGGTACACGATCAGGGTAAAAATTAACAAGTGGATATGGATATTCTGGGTCACACACAATGCACTTATGGCATTTACAGATTTTGATTTAACAGCATGTACCAAAAAAAATGCAAAAATACCCCTGCAAATTTAACATATCCTTCCATTAACTTGAAATAAAAATAAATGCTAATGCAAATGAGCTGTAGGTGAATCCCTCAAAATGTTCAATTTCTGGCACCGTTTTTCTTTAGAAACATCCACTGCCATTTATTAGATTCATGTAAACAAGAGAGAAAAGAAACGAAGAGTGGATACCTGTGCAAAAATTCGTTGATCTCCTACATTTGTTTCTTGTTTTCTTTTTCACTGGACTGTCCCCACACTAAAGTCAGCAACCAGACACTTGTGAGGGAACAAGGACCTTTTATCCCAATCTCAGTTTGCTGACGTTAGTCAAATGTAAGATGACACCTGTCCTCTTTCAATAACTTCCACTCGTATAGTGTGTTTAAAGTGGTAAAATATCCTGAGGCTGTTTTCAGACAAGCATTAACCCCAGCCTATTGGGAAGTATTAGGACAGGTGACTAAGAGCTGGTGAAAGAGCTATGTTATCAGAGACTTAAAAGGACAACAGGGAAGTAACAAGGTGGAGGGATAGGGAGGGAAATTCTTGAGTTTAGGGCCCATGCAGCTGAAGACTGTGCTGCTAATAGTGGCTCAAAAGAAGTTGGAGCTGGTCAAGAGGTTAGGATTGGAGGAATTCATAAGGTTATAGAGCTGGAGGTGATAGAGTTACAAATGGGTGAGGCTGTGGAGGAATTTAAATGCTAAGATGAGAATTTTAAAATTGAGGCATTGCTGAAGTGGGAGCCAAGATAGGTCAGAGAGCACGGGTGAGCAGGGACTGGACCGAGTTAGGACACTGGCTGAGGTTCAGGGAGGGCATAATTTACAAGATATCCAGGACCAGCATTTGAAGAGTGTGTTTAAAAATAACAAAAGTGTTTGCTTTCCAATCTACACTGGAAGGTGATTTAGGTAAAACAGTGTTTGAGGATGGACATGTTAGGATCGCAACTTCTTTAATGCCTTCTCACAAATGGCAAAGCCTCATCTACATCTCCATCCACACTAGATGGTTTCATTGCCTCATTGGATGTTTATGAATATCAGGGATAAGGTAAACAGGTGTCTAGCCCAAATAGGTTGAGCTGCAAATCCTGGAGGCTAATCACCCAATTTTCTGTTTTGCAGATTCCCAAGAATTCATTTTGCCAGATATTGTCTCCTTCCTTAATCTATTCGTAGTAAGGTGTTATTAAAGGATCATTTGTCTTCATTCCAAGAATGAGAGAGAGCTGGTAGGACAATGTATTATAGGAGAACAAGAGGGGCCAGGTCAGGAGGGCACAGTGGAATTTCTCATCTGTAACAGACAGAGAGATATATGGAGAGAGAGGAGAGGAGTGAGAGAGAGAATAAGAAAGTCATACACATAAAGAAAGGGATTGTAAGTGATGGAGAGACACTTGGTAAAAAGGGAAATGAGGGAGAAATTCAGAGAGAGAAAGAGCTGAGCTTTCCCTTTGAAGTTGAAAAACCTTGTGAGTAGCTTTCCAGATCTTGAACCCACTTCTGGAATCCATTGGAATTTTAACAGAGGTGTCACTTTATTTGACACAGAACCATTGAGAAGATACATGCATTCCCGAACCTTTTCATCTTGCAGTCATAGAGTCAAAGGTATACAGCATGGAAACAGACCCTTCAGTCCAACCCATCCGTACCAACCAGACATCCTAAATAAATCTAGTTCCATTTGCCAGCATTTGGCCTTTATCCTTCTGAACCCTTTCTACTCATATAACCATCCAGATGTCTTTTAAATGTTGTAATTCTACCAGCCTCCATCACTTCCTCTGACAGCTCATTCCATACATGCACCACCTTCTGTATGAAAAAAGAAACTGCCCCTTAGGTCCCTTCTAAATCTTTCCCCTTTCACCTTAAACATATGTCCTGTAATTTTGGACTCCCCCACCCTATCCATACCCCTCATGATTTTATAAATCTCTATAAGGTCATCAGGACAAACAGAAGAATACCAAGTTTCAAGCAATCAGTAACTTGTACTTCAGCAGAAAAGTGTGGTCATTGGTTAGCATGTCAACTCTGATTGCTTCCTCTATAAATGGGAACCATAGACCCTAAGTTCCTGATTTACTCAAAACTTTTCCTTTTGCATGCACAGTCACTGCTAGCAAACATAAATTAAGCACATTACGAGCTTGACTGATTATGTTAAATTGTGTTTTTGGTTCACAGGATGTGTGTATCACCAGCTAGGCCAGTATTCAGTACCCATCCCTAATTACCCAATGGGCAGTTAAGAATCAACCACATTGCTGAGAGTCTGGAGTCATTCTGAGACCAGACATTATCTTCCTAAAAGGACATTAGTAAACTAGAAGGGATTTTACGACAATCATCAGTGATTTCGTGGTTGTATTGGCCAGCTTTTTAACAAATTCAAAATTTTATCATCTGCTGTGTTGGGATTTGAACCCATTTCCCACACACATCAACCTGTGATTCTGGATCACTAGACCAGTGACATTATCAACACATCTGTGCCTCCCCCTAAAAAGAAATTACCACAATCAGGATTGTTCACAGTTACATCTAACAATGGATGCTTTGCTTTGGGTTTTGCAAGCATTGGCAGTTGAGTAATGGCTGCTCTGTTAAACACAAAACAAACAATGGAACAGACTGTTTAATTCAATCAGTTGATCGTTTGCCATTATGGCCCACTTACCTGGCATTGCACCACTAAAATTCATGCATGGCTTTGTTCACAGGCATGGTTGGCAGAATATCTTTTTGAATGGAAGGCGACATCCTGTCAGTGGGAAATACCAGTTGTGTGACACTGCTTAATAGCCTGTGAAATGGCTCCTTAACCTGTTATTCAAATTTTTGAGCTACTTTCCCTTTCCAGGGAAATTTGAGATAGACTGGGCACTTTTCAGATATGCAAGTTATTGTGGGTAAATCACCACAAGTTACCTTTAACTTGGCTAATTGTTAAGAAATCTCACAGACGATCAAATACTGAAACAATGACGTAAACTTTAGCAACCAAAACAAGACCCTTCAAGTAAGCATGTTAAGCCTCAATTGGATGTTAGATCAGTACAGAGAAAACGTAAACCAAATGGTAAATGGATAAGTTCCTACATGGGTTGATGACACTAAACTAAGGAAACTTGTTGATGGGACAGGGACTTTAAGTAAAATCTCTATCTGTGAGTTAATCTCCGTAATAAATGTATGGACTAATGATTCAAGTATGGGAGGGAACGGAATAGGTCTTGTGTTAGGGATGCCTGTTATGTCTAAAGAAGACAAACCATTTAAAGTCATAACATTGCAAAATATTGGAGTGATCCAAAACACCATCTGGATGAGAGGTAAGAAAGTTCTACATTGTACGGTAAGGGTTTGGGGTGGGGGAGACCGAGAGCGAGAGAGACTTGTAGGGACAGCACTTAAGGAATGCCAACAGACTGATAAAATTATTATTTGTCCTTATCCCATTTACGCAACTTGACAAGCCACATGTGGCTATGAGTTCAGCGGTAATGAAACAGTTAACTGTAGTCTTGAAGTTTCAAGTACCATTCTAGACAATATTACCAGAGTTGGAAATGTAGGTGAAGGAGAATACCGTATCACAAAGTCTTTTAAAGCGTGTATTATCATAACTTGTACCATCACTGATTCAACGCACTCAACTGTCCATGCACATAGCAACAATGGAACGAATTAACATCAGGAAGGGAAAATGTGTGACCTTTTAGAGAAATAGTTATATCTTATTGGCAAAAATATGAGGTCCATATTGCCCTGAAAAGGGAACATTTGGAAGCAATAAAAGGGATTTTTGAGAAAGGCACACAGGTTACATGTTAAGGTTCAGCATTATAGTCAGAGAACCAAGATAGATATTAAAAACATTAAGGAACATTCTCAATGGGATGACATCTGAAACTGGAGAAATAATATACACACAACCATGGGTTCATACTATTACACATCTTGTTGTAGTTCTGTTAAGACATGATCATCTTAAAGCTGCAATGGGTGAAGCATTATACAAGTTCATTAATCTATTTTTGGTTTGTGTTTTATTTACTGATCATTAATCTATAACTCATTCTTTGATTATTTGTCTGCATAAAGCTGTACCACATAATGAATTGGTGCATTTTTAAATTGTGCAAGGTGTAGCAACTCAGCTTAGATATGAACCGATATGATGGAAAATGATAAATCATACTAGTGTTTTCTCATCATATTAAAAATAATGAACAAAGAACAGGGCCTGTGATATCATAAACTTCAGAACTTTAATAACTGTTCATGGATCAAAAGAATCAACAAAGATAAACTGTTACACACAAAAGAAGCAGCAGTAACTCCGTCTGGAGTAAACTATTAAGGGACAAGGACAAACTTACACAGGATTTGAAAGTAATTAGCCACATCTGGGAAATGAATGAGTCAAAGCAATATGAACAAAACTGTTTTGACATCTGCTTGACAACTGGTTGCCTTGTGCCACAAAGATAAATGACCACCCTGCTAAAGAATTTAAGGAGTTAATTATAAGACAGGACGTGTCTTCAAACAGACAGTTAACACTGAATGTAACGAGGAACTTCTGATAAGAAAGCAAGCTGCAGACCTATAATATTTTGCATGAAAGAATCTAAAGAATTATCAATAATATCACCTCACAGAGCTGAAGGATGAAAATCTGTATAAGTATCCAACACTAGAACCCCTTATTAGTAAACCTTCGAAGAACAACACAAGGATCGAATCCCAGACACTGCCGGAGACAGATATTGTTGGTTGGAATTGTAGCTAAATTCCACCATTAATCGGGTAATTGCCAAGTTGAGTTGTGAGGCTTAACTTGGTTACTTGAGGGGTCTTATTTTGGTTGCTACATGCAACAAAGTTTAAATCATTGCTTCAGTACTTGATTATCTGTGAGATTTCCTAATAAGTAGCCGAATTAAATGTAACTTGTGATTATTTATCCGCAACAAGCGGTGTGCAAAAAAAACATTTTGACAACCACAGAGTTACGCAAGAGATGGTACGAAACAAGGGCCAGCTGGAAAGCCTGACATTACCTGATGCTGCCTGGCCTGCTGTGTTCCTCCAGCTCCACACTGTATTGTCATTACCTGTGGTATTAGATTTATGTGGATAGTAATAGGAATGCTAAACGCGAGGTGTACCTTTATTGTATCAACTACTTAAGGTGAGGTTTATCTTTTTATTGGAAATATCTTTCACCTTTTAACTAATATTCACGTTAATTTCAATTGCCTTGTAGGTTTTAAAAGGTGAGATCTCGTCCAACAGCTTCCACTGACTTCATAGAGATTCCTTTCTTTCAAAATTGATTTATCTCCAAGGGGATTGTAACTCAACCTTTTTATTTTTCTTACCAAAATATAATAACATCTATCATTTCAGGTTGATGACTTTTCTTCAGAGTTCTGATGCAAGGTTATTGACCTGAAACCGGAACTGTTTCTCTCCAGAAATGCTGCCTGATCTGTTTGGTGTTTCCAGACATTTTTGTTCTTATTTCAGATTTCCAACATTCGCAGAACATTGCTTTTGCACGCCTAATACTTTTTAATGCTGAAATTCAGCACGATGGGTCTGCCCTGTGAGATTATTAACCTCCTCTTGTACTTTGCTGTAGTCATCAGTGTTTGGGGGCCACAGTAGCAATTTGGCAATGTCAGTGGATTGGGAATTCAGAGCCCAAGCTAATGTTCTGGCGAGACAGGCTTGAATCCTACCAGGGCATAGGGTGAAATTTGAATTCAATAAAATCACAAATTAAAAACACTAGTTTAACAGCAACCACGTACCCATTTTGTTGTAAAAATCCACCTGGTTTACTACTGTTCTGTAGAGGCAATACATTCCAGATCAACAAATATGATTGAAATGATGGGGGGAGGGGACAGTTAAGAGTCAATCATGTGAAGGAAAGTTAAGGATGGATAATCAATGCTGACATTGCCAGCACGAGCCACATCCCATGCAAGAATAAGTATGACCATTCCTCCCATTTTAGTCACTAAAACAGAAATTGTTGGAAAGGCTCAGCAGGTCTAGCAGCATCTCTGGAGAGAAATCAGCGTTAACGTTTCAGGTTCAGTGACCCTTCCTCAGAACCTCCCATTTTAGTATTTGTTCACAAATTTAGACATTTTCTTTTCTATTCTAAAATCTAAATCAATATAATTATAAATTGTGAAGAACCAATCCTTGTGCCAGTCTGAATATATGCCCTTTTCAATAATGTGCATAATGCAACTCACTGCTTTCTATCTTGAAGTCAGGTACATGATCCAACCTTAGTCAATTATGACCTTTACTATGAAACATTAGAACTTCAAAAGGTAAGGAAAATGTATCCTTCTTTTATTCTTTCATAGGCAACATGGAATAAAATATAAAGTACTAGATCAAGAAAACTTACACCTGACCATGTCTTACATCCAAAGGCAACCTGTTTTAAAAGTGAATAATCTACAAGATTAAAAAATTAAACTTTGGACTGTGAAATATTAAACATTTATCAGCTCTTGTCATGAACTTAGATGATTGCTTGTTAAACTGTAAAACATTGTAGAATATTTGAGATGGTTTAAACAATCCCACTTAAACCAAGACCATTATGATTCTTCACCTCTCGTGACAGCCCACAGATGGCGATGTACAAATGAGCCAGATTTCAAAACTCTAAAATAAAGCAGCTCCACTGGAATAACACAAAATCAGGGAAATTTCAATGAATCCTTTGTGACGTTGTGTTTCAATTAAACTCATTGCTAGCATTGGCTCAGTTATTGTGGCTGTGCTGAGGTGCAGGAGTGGACCCCCTTTTGAATAATGTTTTCAAACCAGTCTCCCCATTTCTGCTTAAATGTTGCCAATTCTGACTTTGTTGGCTAGATGCCATGAGTAGAGGACTACCACTTGGAATGGATCAAAATTCTCACCAACCCGTAGGGTTGCCAACTCGACATTGGATGTATTCCTGGTTTCTTCACATGATTTCCAACTTTCCCAATATTAATAAACAAGGTAATCAAATAAACTGGGGAAAATAAACACAATGATTTTTTTTTCTTAAAAAAGGAGATTTCAATGATTGTTTTCCTCCTGAATTCTGTTTATAGCAGCATTCATAAGATTAACTGTCAATTTCTGCAGAGTCCAGGCCAACCCTGGAGGGCTGGGAACCCTACCTAGCTGTTCACCAAAGCATGAATCATTGAGCAGGGAGAGGCATGGAATGCTGTGTTCAAAGTCACAGCAGCAAGATAGAAAGGAGGATTCAACAAGAAAAATACCTCAACAACCAGGAACAGTTCGGATTTTGGCCAGAAAGGATTGAGTGTCTATCAAATAGTTCACAAAATATTTAAATTCACTTAAAGTTAAACAAGCTGTGTTTTAATCCATTATTTGACTGATTAGAAAGATGAAACCATTCTAGCTGATTGAAATTGTTGTGTTGCTTTCTTCGTTATGAAATATCTGGACAACGCAGTTTTAAACTAGTTTAAGAACGAAGACCACATCATCCAGTACATAGTGATCATTGTATAAGTCTCCTTCACACAGGTATGGGAGCCGGGTGAAAGATTCAATGGCAAAGCCCATCTTGCTGAATACATCGTTACTAAAACTGGCCACTTGCTCTTCCCACGTCTCTCCGGTTACCTCGAGATATTCCGAAGGTCTCTCCCATCTACCACCTACAAAAGGAAACAAAATCACAGTGGATGCAGTAAATAAACGAGTCAGTGTTTTCTCAGATTACCTCCCAGCTCACTTTAACCAATTCTATAGATGCCAGTAATCCTCACCAAACTCCCCACTCCTTAAAGAGAATCACTGACAATAGGGGGTCACTGGGTTATTCAACATCAGGAGACACAATATCAGACAAGAGGAGTCTGATCACATGCGTCAGGGTTTTAGAGATGAGGAAAGTCTAGAGAGACCGGAGATACTCAGCCTGTAAAAGAGGAGTCCCAAGAATGACACGCTAGTTAAGAGAGTTGGAGAAAGTTAACTGCTTTAAATAAAATCGAGTGTGGGTCACAGAATCAAACCAGTACCGAGGTACGTTTAAGTCTGAGATAGCCACAAAGAGTGACTTATACTTGGAATGGATTCTGACTAGAGGTAAAAACCTGGAAAGCATTTAAAATACAGCCAGATGCTTCTTTCATGCAAATGTAGGGTCACTCTAGATGACTAGTATCAAGATGGGCTGAATGGTCTTCCTGACCTTGATCTTGTAATAATTGGGTTCAGTTGTAATTCTCCACAGTGGAACTGCCCCCCAGGACCCTGTGTTTACATATATAAAAGGAATAACCAGATTGCTGGTTTGGGGAAGAGGAGCTGGAACCTCTGGAACTGGTGTCCCAGGAACAAGGTAGCCAAACAGGAGGCTGGAAGAACACAGTAAGCCAGGCAGCATCTGGAGCAGTCCTGGAGAAGGGTTATGCCCGAAACGCTGACTGCTCCTTTCCTCCAGGTGCTGCCCGGCTGGCTGTGTTCTTCCAGCCTCCTGTTTGGCTACCATGGATTCCAGCATCTGCAGTTTTTTTGTTCCCCTCCCAGGAACAGACCCTACTGTTGGGACAAGAATCAGGTGTCCTTTCTAAAGGGCTGCACATCCACAACTTGAAAAAAAATCACATTAAAATTGGTTTACTTCCACAGGACAGAATGTTGAAATCAAGCAGTAAACTATTAGACTTGGTTATAGCAGAAGTTTTATCATGAGATGACAAATCTGCAAGTATAACTTAGCGACAATAATCAAACACACTCATTCCACTCAATTCTGTTGATGTACAGAACACAATCCACATCTTATCTGCACAAACATCTATAATCCTACAATCTACAGGTAGGGAATCTAAATAGATACATTGCACTGATTATCCACACACAAACTATAGTGAAAGCCTAATGCATACATGAATTTGCATAATCCATACATAGAACCCATATACACGCACTCTTCACCATGTGTGTCAAAAGTTAAAAATGAGTCAAATCTTAACACCTCAATGCTTTCACATATGCCTCTCATGTAATGCTGAGTCAATCATTATTGTGTGGTGTCTGCTAAAGGACACAAACACACAAAATCATTCCTACACATGCTCCCATACAACTTCCTCTCCCAGTGATGTTGCAGCAATAGCTTCAGAAAGGAAATGGTTTCTCAATTTGGAACAGGCACACAGAGTTCTCCTTCAGCTCAAAGTGTTTGAACAATGGAACTTACGAGGAGACTTACAGAGGTTTTCTTCCTTTACCTTCAAGTTTCCAACTTTTACATAGCAGGTGAGAAACTAACTCATTTTACTCTATCTTTCCCACCTAGTCAGCCCAACAAAAAGCTCGACAGCAGACACGATGGGCATTAAGTGAATTGCAACGTTTCTTAGGTGTCTCACTTCTTTCATGTTATGGGTCCGGGACAGTGAATATGAATATAGCTAATTAACTGCGGAAAGACTCAACCCAGTATGAGCTGAAGAGAAAGAACCCAGACTGACATTGCTGGATCTTGTCCCAGAGATGATACTCAAAGCATTTTTATTATCTCCTCAGTTGGAATTAACTAATCTAGCACCGATTGGGGGATGGGGGTGGAAGTGGGGTCCAAACCAGCCACAGTCCTGGGCTGTGATTCAGAAATATTCATATTTCACTCTAATTGAATGGTGGTAAAGACGACAAACAGAATAGAGGGCAATGTGGTTGGTAAACATGATTACAATTATTTGTTGGCATGAAGGGTAAGCTCTAGCAAGGACTGGTTGAGATGGGGGCAATAGTCTTTTTGCGTTGTAACCTCTAATAGCTGCCCCGGGCGTGTTGTGATGGGGCAGTGGAGCTTTACTCTGTATCTAACATGTACTGTGCCTGGCCTTGAAGCACTGCACTGTTGGAGGTACAGTGTTTCAAATGAGATACTAAATTGAGGCTCCTGTTCGATCTTCAGCCTCTACTCATAAGCAGACCAGGCACGGCTCCTGGTGCTTTAATTAATATTTACAAGTTACTAACATCAATAAATCAAATTAAATGACAGTTGGTACCAATGAAATCCACCTGTAAACAAAACTGATTCACACGAGAGTTTGAGATATAAAAATAGACTGGAAAGACAGGGACTTTTTTCCCTGAAGCATAGGAGGTTGAGGGGTGGCCTTACAGAGGTTTATAATGTCATGAGGGGCATAGATAAAATGATTGACTAGGGTGTTTTTCCTAGGCTGGGGGAGGGCGGGAGAGTTCAAAATTAGGGGGCATATTTTAAAGGTGAGAGAACAAAGATTTAAAAAAAGATATGGGGGCAACTTTTTTCTCCCCCACACAGAGTGCGGTTCGTGTGTGGAATGAGCTGCCAGAGGAAGTGGTGGATGCAGGTACAGTTACAGCATTTAAAAGACATTTGGATAAGTTCATGAATAGGAAAGGCTTGGAGGAATATGGGCCAAGTGCAAGCAGGAGGACTAGTTTAGGTTGGGAACATGGTTGACGTGGACTGTTTGTACTGAAGGGTTTGTTTCTGTGCTGTATGACTCTATGATTCTACGAGAACAGTACCAACACATTGCAGTACATCTTACGTGAACAGCTTTGGAATATTACTGAGAAATTTTGTACAGGTTTGTTTAAACGTCCCTTCCCTTATTTTTACACAAAGATCTAATCCACATTTTTTTCAGCGAGTACTAGAACTTAAAACAAGTTTTTTTGTGTAAAGTTGTTGCTGTCATCAGGAACCAACCACGACTCGAGTCTTAATTGTGATTTTTACGTTATACTGAATGGAACCAGCTCCAGAGGGATTTTTTTGTTGTGAATAAGACAGTTCTGCTGTTTCTGCAGAGACATTAAAAACTTACATGAACAGAATAATTTCTCAAATTATCTACAATTTATTTCACTAGAAGTTGGCCATTTCTGAAGTGGTGTTCAGTGAGGACATAAATGTTTCACACATAGTTTAATCAGCAAAAGACAAAACTTGTTGTAACAGCACTAGCTAAAATTTGAAATACAAAATTTTGGGATGGATGTTTTTCTCCAGGAAAAGCCACTGCAGTTTGATTAAGTTATTCTCAGAATTGTTACAGTGCAGGGGGAGGCTGTTCAACCAGTTATTTCTGTGCTGGCTCTCTGAAGGAACAATTCAACTAGTTAACTGACATTTGGTAAAAATGTATTGGATATAACTGCTATTAAAAAATAATAATTCTGCAGATACATGTCCTTACTTCCTCAATTGTGCAACATTGAAGTACGTTGATGTAAAAATAGTTCAATACTAGGAACTTATTTCTGCTTCAGCATGATTGCATAACTTCTGCTGACAAAACAATTCCACTTGGAGCAAAACACTTGGAGAAGTCCCCCTTTCCCTTCTCTTTGTTGCATCAGTGCACGTTGAATAGTGTTCCCCAAGATTTTGTTCATCATGACCTTAAATGGCAAGTGTCACCAGTTATTCAGTTTTGAGTGGGCATCAGAGCTGAGCTCAATCCACAGCTTCACTGGGCATGTGTCCACTGCTGATAGTGAGTCACTGAAGGGAACAAACTCTGCTTCATTTAATCTTTCCTGTATCTTTCAACATCGATTGTGATCGGTGAATCCACGAGATCCAATGCTTTAATAGTTGTGTTTCAATATCAATTGTGTCCTTACATTGACCGCTTGCAGTCAACTAGAAAAAAAAATTTGTCAAATGCTCCTCAACAAAAAAAAAGGCTGACAGGGAACTCCAGTCCAACTTTACCCCATCTGTACTCTTTAGATATCTCCCAACAAAAGGTCACTGTTGATAATCAGCAACAGTGAGGAACAGATAGTGAGACAACAGCTGGAGGACATGATGTAAAATAAGAACAAAGAATAGTCTATACAGCCCATCAAACCATTCCATCTTAAATCATGAGTGATCACTATTGTGGAGTCTGTTCCTCAATCCTAGGATATTAAAGGAAGTAGCTTTGGAATTACTGGTAGTAACCTTGCAAAATCCTTAGATTCTGGAAATGTACCAGAGGACTGGAAAACTGCCAACGCAATACCTTTAGTCAAAAAAGGGAAGGACTCCAAAAAGGGTAACTATAGACCAGTAAGCCCAACATCTGTTATTGGCAAAATGTTAGAGTCTATTATAAAGGAATAAGAGCAGAGCATTTAGAAATACAAAATAGAAATGCATGGTGGCTCAGTGGTTACACCACTGCCTCACAGCACCAAAGACCCAGGTTTGATTCCACCCTCTGCGTGGATCTCTGCCGGGTGCTCTGGGTTCCTCCTACAGTCCAAAGATGCGCAGGTTAGGTGGATTGGCCATGGGGAAACTTCCCAGTGTTCAGGGATGTGCAGGTTAGGTGGATTAGCTGTGGGGATTAGGTAGGGTCTGAGTGGAATACTCTTCAGAGGGTTGGTACAGACTTGATGGGCTGAATAGCCTCTTTCTGTATTGTAGTGATTCTATTCTATTATCAGGGAGAGTCAGCTGGTTTCATGAAGGGAAAATCATGCCTGACAAATTTATTCCAATTCTTTGAGGAGGTATCAAGCAAGGTTTAAAAGAAAGCAGTAGCTATAACATATTTGGATTTCCAGAAGATATTTGATAATATACCATATGTCAGGCTACTTAATAAGAGCAATTAGACCGCTAGACATAACAGGCCCACATTTAATTCCACTAATCTCTTTCTATTTGACTGCCTATAAAAATATTTACAACATGTTTCAAGACTATAAGATGAGTCAGCAGAAGGCTATTCAGCCCATTGCATCTGCTCCACCATTCAATGAGATCACGGCTGATCTGATAGTTCTCCATTGTAGCAACAAACCTGAGGATTGGGAGCAGTTCAGTTTTTAAAGGAGAACAAGGATTTATTAAGAGGGGGAAAATATTAGTCCAACAGTAAGCTTGCAGGGTACATTCAAACTGATCATAAAAGTTTCTATAGGTATGTGAGGAGTGAAGAAAAATGTAGGTCTTTTACAGTCAAAAATAGGCGCACAGTTGTAATGGGAACAAAGATGTGGCAGACCAATAAATACATATTTTGGTTCCCTCTTCACAAAAGACACAAATAATATCCCAAAAATGTTGGAGAACACAGGGTCTAGTGAGAGGCAGGATCTGAAGAAAATCAGTATTAGTAGGGAAATAGTGTTGGAAAATTGCTGGGATTAAGACTGATAAAGCCCAATGGTCCAACAATCTATATCCCAAAGTACTTAAGGAAGTGGCCGTAGAAATAGTGGATGCATTGGTGGTCATCTCTCAAGGTTTTATAGACTCTGAAATGGTTCCTATAGATTGGAGAATTGCCAATGTAACCCAATTATTTACAACAGGAAATAGGGCGAAAACAGAGAATTAAGGACAGGTTAGCATGACATCTTTGGTAGGGAAAATGCTAAAGTCCATTATAAAACATTCAATAGCAGAGCACTTGGAAAACAGTGACAGGATTTGGCAGAGTAAGCATGGATTTACAAAAGGGAAACGAGTAGAGTTCTTAACGGGGAACCAGTAGATGTGGTTTAATTGGACCTTCAAAAGGCTTTCAATAAGGCCCCAAATAAGAGATTAACATGTAAGATTAAAGTGCGTGGGACCTGGGTGGGGGGAGACGACAGACGTGGATAAAGAACTGGTTGGTGGACAGTAGGAACAAACAGGTCTTTTTCTGAGTGGCATGGAGTGACTAGTGGGATCAGAGCTTGGATGCCTGCCATTCACAACTTCTCTTAATAATTTAAATGAGGGAACTAAACATAATATCTCCAAGCTTGCAGACAACACAAAGGTGGCTGGGAGGGTGAGCTGTGAGGAGGATGCAGCAATGCTTCAGTGTGATTTGGACAAGTTGAGTGAGTGGGCAAATGCATGGCAAATGAAGTATAATGTGGATAAATGTGAAATATCCACTTTGGTAGTAAAAACAGGAAGGCAGATTATTTGACTGGTGATAGATTGGAAAAGGGGGAGGTGCAATGTGACCTGGGTGTCCTTGAACAGCTGTCCAATTGTACAAAAGTATGCTTTCAGATGCAGCAGGCGATGAAGATGACAAATGGTATGTTGGCCTTCATAGCAGAAGGATTCAAACACAGGAGCAGGGATGTCTTGCTGCAATTGCACAGGGTCTTGGTGAAACCACAGCTGGAATATCGAGTGCAGTTTTGGTCTCCTCATCTAAGAAAGGATCTTCTGGCTATGGAAGGATTGCAATGAAGGTTTACCAAGCTGATTCCTGAGATAGCAAGACTGACATTTAAGAGAGACTGGATCAGTTAGGACTATATTCATTGGAGTTTAGAAGTACAAAAGGGACCTTGGTGTACAAGTCCATAGATCCTGAAGGTGCCAGCACCAGCAGACATGGTGGTGAAGAGGGCATATGGGATGCTTGCCTTCATTAGCTGGGGCTAACAACTTTATGGGTTAGGCCACAGATGGAACTTGTGTGCAGTTCTGGTCACTATGCCATAGTAGATTATGGACCAAGTACAGGTAAATGGTATTAGTGCAGTTTGGTAATCAACATAGACATGGTGGGCTGAAGGGCCTATTTCTATGGCAGGTAACTGTAATGAGTGGGGATCTCAGAAACTTATAAAATTCGAACAGGACTAGACTAGTAAACACAGGAAGGATGTTCCTGATGCCTGGATAGTCCAGAACCAGAGATCACAGTTTAAGGATACAGGGTAGGCCATTTAAAATTGTGATGAGAACAAATTTCTTCACCCAGAGAGTGGTGAGCCTGTGGAAGCACCGGAACAAAAAATGATTGAGGCCAAAACACTGCATGCTTTCAAGGAGGAGTTGGATATTGTTCTCAGAGTTAAAGGAATCAAATGGTATGGGGAGAAAAAGGGACAAGAGTTGGCTGATCAGCCATTATCATATAGAATAGTGGACAGCCTCAAAGGGCCGAATGGCCTAATCCTATTTTCTATATTTCTACCAAGGAGCCCATTAAAAATGTAAGTCAATGAAAATTTAGGGGAAAACATTCCACTGGTTGATGTCAGCGCTCAAAATACATGAAAGTGGAAGATGAATTTACTCCAAAAGTCCCCAATACACCTTAGAAAATTCAATTACTGGGGCCACCGAATGAGACAAGTCACCCCCTTACATACAATGGACAGAACATCTGAGGAGCTACTCCTCCAATCACAGGTTGGTATTCTCCCACTGGAAGTGCACAAACTCTTTGGAAAGTACGTGGTGAGTATGGGGAAATAATTAGAGCCAGAACGACTTTTCGTTTGGACTAGGGCTTTTGACAGGAGTTGGACCTTTCAGAGCTTTTGCCTTGGTTGGTGCCTTGGGCCAGGCCAGGGGAGGGAGTGGCTGCTGAGGGAGTCAGAGGTGTTGCTGGATAGATGTCACAAGATGGGGGTTGGACGAATGAGGAGACTGCAAAGGAAGTCGGGGAAAGGCCCCTCCTCAAATTTTGTTTTATGATGCGCGTGAAGCCTCTTTGGAACATTTAATTAAACAGACTATATAAGTTGCTGCCTGCTACTCTTGTCCTTCAATGTAGGAGGTCATGCATTGAAAGGAACTATCGAAGGTGCCTCAGTAAGTTTCTGCAGCAACAAGAAACAATGTAGATGCAATGCTGCCACCACACCTGGTGATGGAAGCCTGATGAAGGGTGTGCCAATCATGTGGGATACTTTGCCCTGAATGATGTGAAGCTTCTTCATTAATTATGTGTTAACCAAATTAAGGTTAAGGATGTACATAGCAGGCATTGATTGATTAACCTCGAGATTATATAAAAGTGACTTTCTTCTGCAACTCACAAAATCAAATTTCTCTAAATTTATGTTGACCTTTACAATTTGATTTTTGCTACAGTGCCCCTTTAAGAAGTGTCACTTTTTAATGAGCTAAGTTTATTTCTTAAGTGAGATATCCAGAGAGACATCACCTCCACCACTTTAAATGCTGGTTAAATTAATTAGTTCATTCAGTTGATTTGATGTAACCAAGTTTGAAAATATAAAAAGATTTTGAGCAACAGGTTCTGTAGGAGTTGGGCTGTATCATCGTCATCATCCCAAAGATTAGATTTTTTAAAAATAAGTCTGTTTTAATTTTTGTAGTCTCTGTTAGTGTATTGAGGTTTTGGTAGTGCGCCACTAAGGACTGTTCAAAACATTTATTTATTTAAAAGAATACAAAGACATTTGCCGTGGTGGTGACATGAGTTGGCAATGTGCTGGCTGGTGGAAGAGTGTGCTAGATGAATCCACAAGCTTTGCATTATGGATATCCAGCTTGTAGCCAATATCATCCACAGCTCACGCTTTTGGTGCTCAGAGGATGGATTCAATGTGGTTCATACATGTGGTGGATTCTGGTCCAAAGTAACTCCTGTTCAGATGAAACTTCACTTTGGCCTTGGGTGCGAAACCTCCCTTTGCAGCCCCACGCTGAAATATGAAAGGTCTCCTGGAAATCCTCACCATCTTGTTCTGATTTCTAGGAGGCTTTTCCTATTTTGGCTGCTGCTCAGAGCTGGCAATGCTATGCAATAAAAGGCATAGTGCATGTCCTCGAATCTGCCTACATGGTTAGTGGACTCCCAGGTTGTCTGTCCCAGGTTGTCTGTATTTCCTGGGATCTTATGGAGTCCACATGCTGCGTGTAAGCAGGTTGCCACCTGTTTCAACAGTGGTAGTGTTGTTATCGAATGTATTGATGATTTGACTCTCTTTTGTTGGAGATGGTCATTGCCTGGCACTTGTGTGGTGTGAATGTTACTTGCCTCTTACAAGCCCAAACCTGAATGAGCTAAATCATCTTTTTTCAATCCATGTTTAACATTTAATATTCAAACAGCAAGGAAAAGTACAATGAAATAACAGTTTGCATTTTCAACAGGCTTCGCTTCGAAAGACTGTACTGTAACTGTCAATCAAGAACCTTTCATTGAAGGTCACTTGACCGAAAATGTGACCATCAACTGCACTTTCACGCATGCCAATTGCTTCAACACACCTAAAGTACTGTGGTTCAGGATCAACACCAACCAAACGACAAATCTGTGCTCGGGAGCCTGTTCAAGTGAATCGTCTAATGGGAGGTTTACTTTGTCCGGCACAAGTTCTGGTGGCAATGCTGCCTTGAGAATTCAGCAACTGACCAAAGCAGACAACGGCATGTATTACTGTGGTGTAGCCTTCCAGAAATCCCCTTCCATCAAGTCCAAACAAATGGGAAATGGTACAATGCTGGTGCTCAAAGGTCAGTTACACAGATTTTAAGTTTGTTAGAAAGGGATAGTATCAGCGCATTGTACACCAGTGCAGAAAAAGTGTATAATTGTTGCATGACCTGTGTATGTTTGAAAACACTTCTGCATATTAAATAAATGAACAAAACTATAGCAAATGGATCGGGGTTGGGGGGGGGTGGCATAGTGAGTGTAACTGAAGGCAAATTATTGACCTGATTAGGACCAGAACAGAGGGAGACTAAGATTAAGGATAATGGGCAGGTATTCTATTGAGCAGGACGAGATCAATGATGCCCTAGCAGGGTTTGCGCTGGGGTCTCACTTTATTTATTAATGAGATGATGCAGTCGAAAGTCATGGGCAAAGGTGAGGTCATCCACTTTGGACCTAAAAGGGAGAAGAAAAAGTATTTTCCAAATGGTGACAGGCTAGAACCTGGGCTTCAAGGGTTAAGCTACAAGGAGACATTACACAAACTAGGTTGCATTCTCCAATTTAGAAGGTTGAGGGCTGATCCGAACAACATTCAAGATTTTAAAGGAAACAGAGTAGAATGTGAGTAATCATTTTCATCGGTCAGGGAGTCTGGGAGTAGGGGACTGAGCCAAAATTTTCAGGAGTAAGATCGTGAAATATTTCCCCATGCAAATGGTGGTAAAAGTTTGAAACTCTGTCTACTGCTCTTATTACTCATACGAGGTCAATTGTAAATTTAAAACTTGAGCTAGACAGACTTCGCTAACCAAATAGTCAGGTCCCTGATCAGCCAAGACTTTATTGAATTGTAGAGAAGTTCAAGGGGTTAAATAGCACCCCCTACTGCTTGGGTTCTTTGAGAAAACATGAACATCACAACCCACTACATAGTCAGTCATAAAAAAGTTTTTAAACATTAGTTTGTGGGGCTTGTCAACTACAAGTTATATCACTGCATAAGCTAGTGGTCTCCATTTGTAAGGTGTATATGTTACGGTCCCTGTGTTGGAAGGTGGATCAAAGGCTAATTTATCATTGAGACACCTAAATAATCTGCATAAGTGCACACTTTTTGAAGGCTTTTTTTGACAGGGTGTCCTTTAACATTAATTTTACTGCAGTCTTAATTCACTTGACCTTGTGAATTTACACCTTGTCTCGTGCGAAATGCATTTTCTCATTCTCTTATGGAAACTTACATTGGCAGCTGAACAAATTATTGATCTCCAATCATCATTAGAACATCAATTACAGACGAACTGGGACTTAAGCTAGGTTAAATGGGGCTGTTTAGTTTTGAATATCATGAAGTGTAGAAAATTTACAAAAGGTTACTCCAGAACAGAGTTTATATCTATCAAAATAGATTGGAGCTCTTTACAATGGCAAAGGTGAAGGAGGTGACTCCATAGCAATCTTAAGTTTACGAGACAGTTTCTTCGGCTAGATGTAGACAAGATGTTTCCACTTGTCATAGAATCCCCAGAGTGTGGAAGCAGGCCATTTGGCCCACTGATTCCACACCAACCCTCTGAACAGCATTCCACTCAGACCTACCTCCCGTCCCCCCCTATTCCTGTAACCCTGCATTTCCCATGGCTAAGCCACATAGCCTGCACATCCATGGACACTATGGGCAATTTAGCATGGCCAATCTACGTAACCCTTCACACTTTTGGGATGTGGGAGGAAATGAGAGCAGCCGGAGGAAACCCACGGAGACACGGGGAGAATGTGCAAACTCCACCCAGTGCACCATGTTCCACCTAAAATATCCACATGGACTAGTTTGGCCAAATAGCCTGTTTCTGAGCTGTCATTCCTTCTGCCACAACACCTATCTGCTCTGGGCTGACTCTTACCTATGCTGTTTGCCGTAGCAGAAAAGTGTGCAAAATGGCACACATTTGTCAAGTTCATCAATTCAACCCAAGCTCCTGTAAAGAACAGAAATTTCAGGAGCTGGGGCAACAATGGCCACTGAAGTACAACAATTTCTGTTTGATACTAAATATGGTCTAGTGAAGATTAAGAGATTTGTATATTTTTAATTGCAGGACCTACTGACATAGGATCAGATCTATTGCTCCAATCAACACTGATACTCATTCTCACCCTATACACCATCTGCATCACCATTCTCCTTGCCGTGAGTTGCTGAAAGCCACTTTCAACTTCTAGTTTTCCATTCAGGGAGAAATTGAACAAGTGCAAAGGAAGAGGAATTTTGGGGCAGCTCAGGGATGTTCTTTTAAAAATTCATTCTCGGGATGTTGAGGTCCCGGCAAGTCTATCCTAATTGCCTATCTCTCTGGTCATTGTTCTTCTTATTTATTCCAGCAACATCCTTTATAATTTTGAACGTGTCTATTAAACCTCCCATTAGCCTTCTCTGCTCCAATCCAAACAGTCCACATAACCGAAGCCCTTCATCCAGAGATAACATCCCAAACAAATCTCGTTTGCATTTCCATTGGTGGCCCAGATGTGGCCACAACACTCCAGTGTTTTATAAAATGTTCACCTAAATTCCTTGCTTTAGTACTCCATGCCTCTACTTGCATTGGGTGCAGAACTGAAGAAGAAACAAAGGCAAATCTGATTCAGTGCCAAAACCTCCAAAGGGAAGGCCAAGGAGGTAGGTCCTGAACCCAAGCCAGAATGGATGTCAAACTCCAAGGTGTTGTCACTAATTTGATCCACACCGATTGTCCAGCCAACTAAACTTATCAACCTCCTCTGCTAAGGAGTCTTTGGTTGATTATGATAACTTACACATTTGCTGCAGACTGGGCCTACAGACAGTGATTGTAGAGACACCAATTCCTTTTCATTTCATGAGAAGCAAGGATTCCACCCTCTCCCCACCCACTATTAGTACATGTCGGAAGGATTTACAGATTGATAAAGACAGCAAGTTTCCTTCCTCCAAGGGACAAGAGTGAACCAATCAGGTTTGATGGCAATGAACAGCATCATGGTCACTTTTAATGATCCCAGTTGTTTGTTTGTTTTTATTTCCAATGTTTTTTCTTTCAACTGTATTGAAAATCACCCTTGTCTACATTACTAGTCTAGCAACACAACCAATGCTGCCTGAATCCATTGCTATACTGAACAAGCTGTGCTTGATAATGGAAATTGGTTTGTGTCACTTACGTGATGTGTGGTTTAAATGGCAAGGACTGGACTTTTGAAATTTGTAATTAAGGTCAACAGTGCAGCTTCCATTTCTCATTTGCTTCTATCTTTCTACAGCAAACCATCAGATTGATGCAGCAGGCTAATTCCAATCATAACCACAGCAGAAACGATGTACGTATACATTGTTATCATTTTAGTTGGAAATGCATCCATCTTTTAGAACGGTGTTACAAATTAAGGATCTTTCTATATATTCTGGGCTGTAACAATCCAAAAGGGACAAAGCACCAGTCAGAACACTAGAAGAACAGGGAATGACTCTCCTCCGTCCCAACTATGTCCCATCAGATAATCATCCATCAACCAAAAAATCCAAAAGCAACAAAAGCAAACTGCACATTTAGTACTCTTAACATCCGGAATCTCACCGGGCAACCGTCGGCTGCTGCCTTAAAATGTAGGCCAGTGTTTTCAATTCTTTTTCTTCCCATAAGGGCCCCATTTAAAGGCCAGAGATATAGAAAAAAGAACAAAGAAAATTACAGCACAGGAACAGGCCCTTCGGCCCTCCAAGCCTGCGCCGATCCACATCCTCTATCTAAACCTATCACCTATTTTCCAAGGATCTGTATCCCTCTGCTCCCTGCCCATTCATGTATCTATCTAGATACATCATAAATGCGCTATCGTGCCCGCCTCTACCACCTCCGCTGGCAACACGTTCCAGGCACCCACCACCCTCTGTGTAAAGAACTTTCCACGCATATCTCCCTTAAACTTTTCCCCTCTCACCTTGAAATCGTGACCCCTATTAATTGAGTGCCCACTCGGGGAAAAAGCTTCTTGATATCCACCCTGTCTATACCTCTCATGATTTTGTAGACCTCAATCAGGTCCCCCCTCAACCTCTGTCTTTCTAATGTAAATAATCCTAATCTACTCAACCTCTCTTCATAGCTGGCGCCCTCCATACCAGATAACATCCTGGTGAACCTCCTCTGCACCCTCTCCAAAGCATCCCCATCTTTTTGGTAATGTGGCGACCAGAACTGTACGCAGTATTCCAAATGTGGTCGAACCAAAGTCCTATACAACTGTAACATGACCTGCCAACTCTTGTACTCAATACGCCGTCCGATGAATGAAAGCATGCCGTATGCCTTCTTGACCACTCTATCAACCTGCATTGCCACCTTCAGGGTACAATGGACCTGAACACTCAGATCTCTCTTTGCATCAATTTTCCCCAGGGCTTTTCCATTTACCATATAGTTCGCTCTTGAATTGGATCTTCCAAAATGCATCACCTTGCATTTACCTGGATTGAACTCCATCTGCCATTTCTCGGCTCAACTCTCCAATCTATCTATATTCTGCTGCATTCTCCGACAGTCCCCTTCACTATCTGCTACTCCACCAATCTTGGTGTCATCTGCAAACTTGCTAATCAGACCATCTATACCTTCCTCCAGATCATTTATGTATATCACAAACAACAGTGGTCCCAACATGGATCCCTGTGGAACACGACTGGTCACAGTTCTCCATTTTAAGAAAATCCCTTCCACTACAACTCTGTCTCCTGTTGCCCAGCCAGTTCTCTATCCATATATCATCACCATATATCATGATGAATCCCGTCCAAACACAACTGTGAGAGCTATAGCTGCAGGAGGGTACTTGGGAGATGGGGTGGAGTGAGTGGGTGGCAGACCTGAAAGAACAGGACACATTGAGTGTACTGGGTTATAAAAGGATCTGTTTTTTAAAATCAAGCACGCATAGCTTACTATTTTTGCTGTTGCAGAGGCCAGGCACCAAGGTTTACATTTTGGTTATGCCCACAGTTTGAGAAAAATGCAAGGATTATATTTGTGACTGTATAATTGTTCACTCAGTCAAAACTCCAAGCAAGCCACTGACCACAAACCCTGATATGGACCCTTTCTTTCAGGAGTACAAAGGCTTTAAGTCCCACTCTGAAGAACTGAACTCACAAATCTAGGCTGAAGCTCCCAGTGCAAACCGGAGGGAATGCAGCACTGCCAGAGGATCTCCTGCACACGGAACTTTTAAGTGCCTTCTCTTCACCCATACTCCCGTAGATGTAAATGGCACCACTCTGAAGAACAGCAGGGATATTCACCCTGAAATCTTCAGCCACTGTATATCCTTAAAAATCACAAAAACTGATTATTTGGTCAATACCAAATGGCTGCTGTGGGAGGTCCTCTGTACAAATGGGTTGCCATGTTTCCTACATTACAACAGTGTCTACAATTTTAAAAAGTGCTTCATTAGTTTTAAAGCACTTTGGGACATTTGGCGATTGCAAAAGGCACTATCAAAATGCAAATAATCTTTTCAAGATTTGTCCCTCCAAACTTCTGTCTGACTATTTTGTGTTATCTGCCCACAGCCAAATGAAGAACAGAAGAGCCGAGCTTTCAAGGACCTTGCACTGGAATTCAACAAAAAGTACAGAAATAAAAAGCAAGAGACAGAAGTAAGTGAAGAAAAGGTGAGAATCGGGATAAATATAGCCTTTGTTTGTGAAAGAAAACTCTGTACAAGGAGCTTATTGAATGAGAGGAAGCAGGTTCTTGCTGCACTGAGTGACTGACAGAAACTGAACTCATTCAGAACCCATTCACATGCACAGAATTAAAATCAGGTCCACCTGTGTTTTTTAAGCATGTGCTCTTAGGAGTCATTTTCAATTTCATTGCAGCCTCTTACAAATGCTGGAAAGGTACATATACTGTTAAGTTTCAGAAGACAAGATGGGAAACTAGGACAAGAAATCTCATGAGATAAGTGTTGCAAACCTTCCTGAATGTAATATCCTGCTGGTAACTGTAGTGATTATAATTAGGTCAGCCAGGTGGATCTCATAGAATGAGTTCCCTGATTGGGGCTGTTAATCTGGTCCAATCAGGGAGTCCTGGCTGACACATAAACAGGAGTGCCAGGGGTTCTGTTCATTCAGAGCTAGCTCTGAGGAAACTGAACCAGTGTCAAATACTTTCCATGTGTAAATAAAGGGTGACTTGGTGAAGCGATACCAGCCTCTGGGGAGTTATTTCATTAACGTCTTTGTAGATACCTGTCAGTTTCAGTTTCATTATACCTGCACCTGATCATTATGGGATGAAGTAACAACCTCAGGATTAGTCTGTTATCACAGAGGTGCATTCTGTTTAATCCGTTCACAGGATGTAAATGTTGCTGTCAAGGCCAGAGTTTATTGCCCATCCCTGATTACCCTGGGGAAGGTGATGGTGAGCTACTTTCCTGAACTGGCATAGTCCAGATGATGTTGATATACTCACAGTGCTGTTCCAGGATTTGGACCCAGCAATAGTGAAGGAACAGAAATACAGTTCCAAGTCAGGATGGTGTATGGTTTGGAAGGGAACTTGCAGGTGGTGGTGTTTCCATTTGCTTGCTGCCCCTGCATATGAGATGATAGAGGATTTTTATTCTTTATGGGATGAGGGTGTCACTGGCTAGGAGCATTTATTGCCCATCCCTAATTGCCCAGAGGGCAGTTGACAGTCAACCACATTGCTGTGGGTCTGGAGTCACATGTAGGTCAGACCAGGTACGGATGGCAGTGAACCAGATGGGTTTTTCCGACAATCGATTCATGGTCATTAGATTCTTAATTCCAGATATTTTATTGAATCCAAATTCCACCATCTGCTGTGGCGTGATTTGAACCCGGGTCCCCAGAATGTTATCTGGGTCTCTGGATTAACAGTCCAGTGATAATACCACGAGGCCATCGCCTCCCTGACAGGTTGTGAGGTTGGAAGATGCTGAAGGCAGCTTGGTGAGCTGCTGCAGTGCATTTTGTAGAAAGTCATATAACACGGAAACAGAAACTTTGGTCCAACTTGCCCACAACGACCAGTTTTCGAAACTAAACTAGTTCCATCTGCCTGTGTTTGGCCCATATGATTCTAACCGTTCCTATTCATGTATCTGTCCAGATGTCCTTTAAATATTGTAACTGTACCTGTATTACCACTTCCTCTGGCAGTTCATTCCATATATGCACCATCTCTGCGTGAAAAAGTTGTCCCTCAGTCCCTTTTAAATCTTTCCCTCCCACCTTAAATCTATGCTGTCTAGTTTTGAACTCCCCTACCCTAGGGAAAAGACCTTTACTGTTCAACAGATGGTACCTACTGTAGCCACTGTGCACTAATGGTGGATGGAGTGAATGTTTAAGGTGGTGAATGGGCTGTTTATCAAACAGATTCCTTTGTCTTGGATTTCGTTGTCCTTCTTGCGTTACATAGAAACTCGGAGCAGGAGTAGGTCATTCACCCTTCGAGCCTGCTCTAACCTTCTATTTGATTACGGCCGATCCTCTGTTGTTTGAGTTTCTTTCATTCTGTGTCTGATACTACCTCTCTCACTAACACCTGAAGGAGGAGCGAGGCTCCGAAAGCTTGCGTTTTCAAATAAACCTGTTGGACTATAACCTGGTGTCGTGTGATTCCTGACCTTGTCAAAATACAATGAGGAACATTTTCTTGCCTAAGTCTGGTTTATCTCAATACTGTCAAGGACAAGTAAAGAAGTTTCAACCCAGTTATAGTCTGGTGCTACTCCAAGTTGGGGAGGTCGGGCTAATTTAATGTTATTTCTAATGTGGTCACTGCATAACAATGTCTGTTCTTTTGTATTTGTAGCAAGAGGCACAACTTCAATGTGCTCAGTACGATGACAGTATCTATCAAAATGCCTGAGGGTTCCATCACCAAGCAACTAAAATGAATGGAATTCCCAAGACAGTGTTAATAGACTTTCATGTGGAAAAGATAAAGGAGGCTCTCAGTTAACAAGCTTAACCAGCAGGCAGCAATGCAAGAGGGATCTGTGTGTTAAGATTTCAATCTGTGTTTAGTCCACGTTTTTCATTCTTCGGAGCTGATCGTGTCATATCCAGACAGCATTGCTTCCCTTCATTTCAATCTTCTCTTTGAACTAATTAAATTCAGACCTGTTCCTGAAGTCTATTATGAATGGCTAATTGATGATAAGGGTCAACTTGATATCAAAATCTTTTGAGCAACCGATAACCCAGGAAAGAGTTTGCATACCACAGTCAAAAGGGAGACGCTCGTGGTACAGTCCCTACCCCTGGACTGGGAGGCCTGAGTCAAGTCCCCATCTGCTTCAGAGGTGTGTAATAACATCTCCGAACAGGTTGATCAGAGAGAAATAAAGGTTAACAAAAATAGGAAGACTCTTGTTGCCCAGTGTTAATGTCCCTACCTCTGAGCCAGGAGGCCCAGGTTCAAGTCCCACCTGATCCAGACGTGTCATAACTCTGACCAGGTTGATTAGAAAATAATACCAAAATTAAACGGTGTTTATTGGTTCCCAGTAGAACACTAGAGAATACAAACTGCTTGATCAGCAGCTCTTCCACCACTTTAAAAACTACTCCCTTCACCAACTCGATGCACAGTGGCAGCAGTGTGTACCATCCAGGAGATGCAATGCAACAACTCACCAAGGCTCCTTCAACAGCAC
Source organism: Rhincodon typus (assembly GCF_021869965.1). Classification (NCBI taxonomy): domain Eukaryota; kingdom Metazoa; phylum Chordata; class Chondrichthyes; order Orectolobiformes; family Rhincodontidae; genus Rhincodon; species Rhincodon typus. The sequence continues at coordinate 19,378,848 of NC_063352.1, read as the reverse complement.
CTTCCAATCCTGCAAAATGTATCACCTAGAAGAACAACAGCTACCGACACGTAGGAACACCACCACCTTCAAGTTATCACCACATGCCAGGAAACATACTGCACTTCTTCAACGTCGGTCAAAATCCTGGAACTGTTTCCTGAACAGCACTGAGGGTATACCTATGCTGCACAGAGTGCAGTGGTTCAAAAAGGGAAATCATCACCACTTTCTCAAGAGCAAACAGAAATTGCAATAAATGCTGACCTTGCCAGTGATCTAATCAACAGACAGCTGACACCAAACAGTAACTAAGGAAGTAAACCAACAGTGCTGATTAGGACATGAACACTTACTTTGCTTCTCATCTCACGAAAACACACAAGCTTGAAGTTCACATCAGATAGGGTAATTGAGATCACATGACAAAAGTGGTCACATGTAGCTTGTAACAAATGTATTGAACAACCCTGTACTGCACAGCCCAATGACAATGTTGTGAGAATGTCAGAGGCTCAATAAATTGGGCAATTCCACATTCCAAGCTGACGGAAAGGCTGTGAAAAGAAAAATAATCCAGACTGAGGTTTGCACACAGACTGTTTTAATAAAATGCCATTTACCTCCAATCCAGATTGACAGCGTTTAGTTTCCTGTTCTGTTTTCTCTCAATGGTTTTGCAGTTTGAGCAGCAGAAACTTTATGACTTAACTTATTTAAAAGGTTACAGTGTCAGGATCCCCAACCCATCCTGGACTATTTTATTGTGCAACTTACCATTTTCCACATAGGGTTGGAAGGGCAAGACCACAGCCAATATCAGACGTCCTTCACTTGGCTCCAGAGCGTTCCTGATGTCCTTCAGTAGAGTCAAAGGTCGATCACACCGATCCAGCAAGTTTAGACAGCTAATCATATTGTAATAAAAGCCAGTGTCCTGCCACTCATCAATCCCCAGGACTCTGCAAAGTGCAAGGGAAACACATTTTAAGTAAAAACATTTCAACGTAGCATCTTCCAAACCTGTAAACTCTATCACCATGAAAGACATGAGCATCAGGTGCATGGGAACTCCACTGCCTGCAATTTCCTCTCTGAGTCAGTCAGTCCTTTAATGACATTGGACCAAAATCCTGGAATTCCCTCCCTAACTGCACTGTCAGTGCATCTATCCCCCAAGGACCACAGCAGTTCAAGGCAGTGACTCACTGCCACCTTCTCAAAAGAGAAATAAGGCTTGGCAATGAATGCTGGACTTGTTGTGGTTACTGTGAAGTGGCCTAGCAAACACTGCCTGTGAGAAAGGCATCATTACTAGAAACAGAAGGGTAATGTGGCGTTGTCAATATTGTTCATTGAAAAAGCAGCACCTGAATCCACAGGTTTGGTTACACAATCTGCTCTTGAAGGAAATGAGCACACAACGATTTTGTCTTAGTTATTAAAAGGCTGATCAGTCTGCGAAGCAGCTTACAGAGTCAGGGGTTGAACAAGAAGCTTTACTGGATTTCAGGATGGAAACCAAACAGATGCTTGTCAACCAATGGAAATGGGGAGTCATTAAGGAAATGGTGGACAGATGAGCTAGATAGGCTTAATGTCTTCTTCTGTCTCTAACCATTACAATCTTACTATCAGATTCACTTGCTTTTGTTTTATGCAATATCATGCAAAAATCTTCTTTAAGTCATTGTAATGTTTTATGTAGAAATGCTGTGTTACATGCAAGCATCAAGTTGCCTAGCAAACCATTACAACAACAAAACGTGCACTTATATATCAGCTTTAATATATTTAACTATCAAGACACTGCATAGGAGTACTATGAAACAAAATTTGACACCAAGCAGCAAGCTATGTAAGCAGATATTAGGGGAGATAACCAAAAAATCAAAGGAGAGATTAGAATCTTGGAGGGATCAAAAAACAAATATGAGAATTTTGAAACTGAAGTGCTGCCGAACCAGCACCCAGTGTAGGTCAGCAAGCACCGAGATGCTGGGTGATGAGAGTTGGTGTGAGCCATTGCTCAGTCAGCAGGTTTTGGATGCTTTTAATATGGGAGGTCAGCCAAAAGTGTATTAGAATGGTCAAGTCTAGTGTAACAAAGATATGGCTTGTTACCTTTGCTAGTGAGGGTGCAGTGACCATAAAACCATAAAATACAGGAGTAGAATAAGCCATTTGGCCCATCAAGTCTGATCCGCTATTTGATCATGGCTGATGTGTTTCTCAAACCCTTTCTCCCTCCTTCTCCCCATAACCCTTGATCCCCTTACTAATCAAGAATCTCTCTCTTTTTTAAATACCTGACTTGGCCTCCACAACTTTCTGTAGCAATGTGGCAAATGCTAAGCTAGCATTTGTTACCCATTCCTTATTGCCCAAAGGGTAATTAACAGTAAACCACTTGCTATGGTTCCAAAGTCACATACAGGTCAGACTGGGTAAGAATGGCAGCTTTCCCCTTCCCTAAAGAATATCAGTAAACCAGAAGGTTTTTTTTTAAAGACAATCAACAACAGTTACAAGGTCACTATTAGGCCAACTTTCAATCCCAAATTTTTACTGAATTAAAATTTCACCATCTACTGTGGCAGGATTCAAATCCACATACCCAGAAGAACTTCGTGGATTTCAGGATTACAAATCCAGGGTCATTACTATCATAGCCCCTGCTTCCCTTAAATTCAGTCGAATGTGGTTCAAATCTTATTATAGCAGTTTAGAAATTTGAATTCAATTGGGAATAAAAAGCTGTGATCAGTAAAAGTGACCATAAAGTTGTCAGATTTTCATGACAATCTGACCATCCTCTGGGGAAGGATACCTGACCTTACCCAGTCCAGAATTTTTGTCCCAATTAAACATGGATGATTGGCTCTGGTGTAGCTCAACACATTATTCAGTTGTATGAAACCACGACCAGCAAATAGGGATAGATAGGATTTTATATATTACCTAGTTAAACAGATGCTTCTGTAGACCTCCTGTTTAGTACAGAGATGGAAGTTTTCATTTTACCTGTACTGTTTCTTTTTAAGTTGCCATTTCATGGTAGGAGACACTTCAGTCACATAGACCTCTTCAAAATGGGGGCTGACAATTTTAGTAACCTCTCCGTCTCCAGCCCCAAGATCAAGCACTCTGGCTGCCCTCCAGTCTGGTCCTACTCTCAGCAGCCGAAGAAATTGCTCTTCAGAGAAGACAAACATCGATCCTCTTCCCAGCAGCCTGTATCAATGAAGAGAAAGAGACATAGAATGCACGGCACAGAAACAGGTCTCTCAACCCACTGGTGCAGGCCACGTGAGCATCTTTCCATCTTCTCCTCAACTCGCACTGAGTGTATCCCACTAACCCTTTCATGCATTTATCCCGCCTTCCCTTAAAAGCATCTTGCTTATTCATCTGAACAATAGCTCTGGAAACAGGTTCTATATTCTCACTTTATCTCTAGTTAAAGAGGTTTCTCCTGAAATCACTATTGGATTTATTATTGTGTACCTTATACATCTGGCCCCTTGTTTCAGTCTACCCACAAGCAGAAAAAACTCCATTATCTTTTTTAACACTCTCATAATTCTAAAGATCAGGTCGACCCACGGCCTTTCCTTTTCTGGAGAAGTGAGTTCCAACTTGTTCAGTCTTTCCTGACAGTCTTACATTTCAATTCTGGCACTAGCCTCCTGCAACGTCTCTATTTCTGTTTGTAATCAATAACATGCACCTGTTTGGTACGTGGCTGTTAATGGTGCTGCATTGACAGTCCAAAAGTCATCAGTTCAAATCTCACCTTGTAGAAATTGAACTGGACAAGACTGAGAGTTACCACCTACTCTGTCAGCAACTGACTTAACTATTGTCTTGCCACCCTGACCTGGTGTCCACGTAGTCTCTGCCCCCATGACATGGCTAACTCTCAATGTCCTTGGGGCAAGAAATGTATATTATTTAAAACCAGGTCAGTAAATCCAGAGAACAAATAAACAGAAAACAAGAATTCTCAAATATAGCCATACAGACATACAGCACGGAAAGAGACCCTTTGGTCCAACCAGTCCATGGTGACCATAATCCCAAACTAAACTAGTCCCACCTGTCTCTCTGTGTAAAAAAGAGCCCCTCATGTCTGTTTTAAATCTTCCTCCTCTCACCTTAAAAATATGTCCCCTAGTCTTAAAATCCGAACCCTAGGGAAAAGACACCTGCCACTCACCTTATCTATACACCCCATGATTTTATAAATCTCTATGAGTATATTCTAAATCTATTATGAAATAGAAATACAAAATAAACCACAGCACAAATCACCAACAGCAGAATTTTCCACAGCACGCGGTTAATGCTCTCACAGCAGGGAAGCCCAAGATCGCAGTGAAACAGCTGATCTGTGTTGCTGTGCTTTAACTCCATGCCTTAAACAAAACAAAAATTGATTCTGGTATCACTCAGCAAGTAGTAAATTTATCCTCTGAAAATCAATGAAATTTCAAAGAGCATTTCTGCAGTGAGTTCTGGTGTCCTGTGCCTTGCTACTAACAAACATTTTTTAAAGGTTTAAGAGGAGGAAGGATGCATTTAGATCTAGATTTAAGTCTCACCTGCTCCAGAATCTGAATAGGTTGATTGGAACATTTAACATCAATTTAATCATTCATTGCACACACCAACAAAGTTCTGAAAAAAAAAAGCCTGATTTAAAAAAAGCTGATCAAAATAGCAGCTCCAGGGTTTTAACGCAAAGAAACTGAAGGAACTACAGGGGAGTGACACTTGGTGACCTGCTATTGCAGAGAGGCAGGACCAACATAACAGGTAAATAACCCCCTTCTGTTCTATTAAAAAATGATTCTATGAACAGATAATCTAGTTTTTGTCACATTTATGCTAGATTTGTGATTTTTGTGACTTTAATATCATTTAGTTTGAATTTTTGAATTTAGAACTACTGGTATCAATTTTCTGCATGTCTTAAGGAGTTTAAATGATTAACTTGTATTTCTGTAGGTATGGTGATTACTTTTAAATCACAATATTAGAGACACACTTTGGAGAATAATGTGTTTTGTTTACAGTGGGGAAGCATACAAGCAAATGAAGCGAACATTAGACTTTCAGACAGAAGATTCTAGATTTTTTTTTGTCCATAGGTGAAGCATGCACAGCTTGATAAAATGCTTTTTAGTTTCAGTTTGGGGCAGTTTGCAAAAGACTTGCCTGAAGCTGGAAGTGCCATTCAGTTGATCCTGAGAAAGGCAGGTAGTTTTACATCTGTTAAGAAAGGGGTTGCCTCAGTTTGATGATTTTAGTTTAAAGGTTCCAGATGAGAAGTGTTTGATTTAAACTCTGAATGGGTTACTTGATGCTCAGAAAGTCAAAGATCAATTATATGAAGGCTCCAGGAAGTTGCTATCAAATTCTCAAGACCGAAGCCTCAGTTAAATTAAGAACTATAAGTGTGAAAGAGAAGAAAATTCTCTCTGATGTAAAGGAGTGGTTTTTGAGTTTAATGGGATTGTATTTTATCATATCATTCAAAATCTTTAAATTTGAGTTGTATTTAAATAGCTTGGTTTATTCTATTTTATCTTCATTTCTTTTGCATAATAAACTCCTGTTCTAATGTTAAACTGGAATCTGCAGCATTATATTTTGGGTTTCAGTGAAAGACCACTTATTAACATGACCTATCAACCCAAATTTCAGTCTGGGATCTGGCTTGTCCAATAACAACATCAGCTGGTGTCATTACAGTTGGGAGATAAATATTGACTAGGACTCCAGGTCAGAACTCCTCTGGCCACCTTCAAAATGTATCAAAAGAGTGCCAATCATCTTTGTCCACGGCAGGTCAATTTTCATTGACTTTTTGAGCTAAAACCAGCATCCTGCTTTTATTTGTCTTTCACAATACTCATGATCCCTGTTGGTGGGGACTTAGGAGACACTTCACCCTGGGATGAGAGTTACCACCAATATAAGTCAGCCTTGTAACCCCAGAAAATTGGAAATACAAATTTAAAAAAAAAATTAATCCTTTTACCCATTGATGGAAGTCTTGGACATGAACAGACCAAACACAGAAGTGACGAGGGAGTAATAAATCTGAACAAAAAGCCAGCTGGATTTCTCTGAACACTGCCTGAGAAACGCATGTGTCCCCACATCTAGATGACTCTGAACAAACGATGGCTGCAGACACATTGGCAGCAATTCCATGTCACAGGCATACCACTGCAAAAAGAATGACAACGGTGTCAGCACCTTCTCTCGAAATTACTGGTAATTACACATGCTACAAACAATTGTTACTAAAATCTCTTTTTCCTTTGTTACCTCCAAATTTGATTATGCCTACGCCTAGCTGGCATTCCATCTCACACCATCGGCAAACTTGAGCTCTTTCAATATTCTGCTGGCCATATCCTCACTTGCACCAAATCATCAACATCCTTGTACATTCACTCCTGACTAAATAATGCTTCAATTTTAAAACTATTGGCCTTGTTTATAAATCCCTCCATTGCCTCATCTCATACTCTCTATCTCTGTAGTCTGCTCCAGACCCCAAACCCTCTGAGCTCCAATTTTGGGCTTTTGATGCACCTCCTGGATTTTAAGCGCTCCATCACTGTATAGCTGGGGTGGAGGAGAGAGTGGTAGAGAAGTAATGTCACTGGTTTAGCAATCCAGAGGCCCAGGCTAAGGCTCTGGGATATAAGCTCACATCCTTCTACAGCAGCTGGTGGAATTCAAATTCAATTCACAAAACTCTGGAATACAGGTCTGGGGTCCTATGGGTCAATGTTTTGAGTACAGTGACTTTTCCTCTGAACTTCCTCAAAGTCTTGAAGAATGTCACTGGGCTTGAAATATTAACTTTGCTTTCTCTCCCCAGTTGCTGCCAGACTTGCTGAGTTTCTCCAGCAATTTATTTTTGTAGCTGAAGTGTTATGATAGTTATTACATTAGCAAGAATTATAGGCAGCCATTTTTACACCAAACTAGGGTATAACTAGTTGTTGGTCCACCCGGGAAAGTAACCAGAACCTCAGTCTACATATCTCATCGAAGTAATAGCAACTTCAAAAGTGTAGCACACCCTCAGCCCTGATCCTAGTACCAATCTTCTGACAGTACAGCAGGTTCTCAGTACTATACTCGTAAGATTGCTCTCAGGATCACACCTTTGTTAGCTACCCTCCTGCCTCACAGCCTGTCCTCTGCCAGCACGCTGCCTCTTTCAGTGCTTCCACTCTGCCAGCACCCCAACCCACCCCTCACCCCATCCCTCAGGGTTGACCCTCTGTTGGCATCCTCACCCTCCCTCAGAACAGCACTGGATCATCCACCAAGATTTTGTGCTCAAGTTTCTGGAGCGGAACGGTAAACCACAGGCATCCGTCTCAGAAGACCATAAGATATAGGAGGTGAAGTAGGCCATTCAGCCCATCCAGTCTGCTTCAATCAAGGCAGACAATTATCATCACTATCTCCATGAGACAACATTTTGACAACTGGAGCAGAATAAAACGTGCGTCAGGAAATGAACTGCAACAAGGTTTCTACATAGTAACTTGATTCCGGAAGAAATGCACGTCCTTTAAAATCTCAGCAGCACCAAAAGCTTTTTCTTGGTTAAAATAGCTTCCTATTCCCAACCAAAGAAACAGACTGATGTACCTGGGACTTGTCGTGTTCTTCGTCGCCCTGATGCCTCACGTTGCTGAACAACGAGCGGGACAAGGGGCTCCGCAGGTATTTACTGCTCCACATTTTCCTCAGCTGCAGGAGTGCAACAAAGTAACAGAGCAGGAGCAGCACTCGCTTCACAGCCGTCCTGGGAATTCCGGGGTGGGGGGGGGGGGGTTGACACCCCCCACCCAACTCAACCCTACCCCGTCTGATCCCGGGGATTCCAGGGGACCCCCTCCCCACAGGAGACCCTTCCCTTCCCCGCTTCTCGGGGGAGTCCCGGGTCAACAGGGGGCAAACATTTTGCACAGAAGGTGAAAATGCAGCAAATGCGTTCAGGATCCTCTCTCCCGCTTCACCTGCATGGACCCCACCACATGCCAAACTCAAGGTGCATTTCTGTATTCAGCCTCAGAGTCCCTCATTCCCGCTGACTTCCTGTGTCCCGGAGATTTCCGCTCCCGGCTGAGACTTTAGCAGTTTAGCATTGGACAGCTTTCTTGCGGCTCTGATTGGTCTGCAGTTCAATGCCATGATTGGCCAGTCGACAAAGGCGCTCCTGATTGGCTACTCTGGGCTTCCAAGGAGGCGCGCCGTTTGAATGTGAGAGAGTTCCCGGGTCAAGGACACAAGCTCTTCCCAAACTGGAGACTCGGATTTGAACGCGTAATATGGATTAGGGATCATGGCAGTGGTTATCATTTTTAAAATTTCATTTTGGTGGGTTTTGGTCACCACAATGGAGTGTGGAAAAGCAAAGAAAAACTACGAGATCGGTATTGTTTCTTTAAACATTTTGAGGTTTGTGCCTATGAGGATCACAAAGAATCAAAATATAGACTGACTGTAATCCCTTACCTTTTGTACGGTGATCTAAACATCACATGCTAAACTGCATCAGTGGAGTTTGCTGATTCAGTCTCAAAAACATATTTCTATGAAAGACATTAGACCCGATTTTTCAAAGAGTGTTAATTTCAGCCAGAGTTCTTCCCCATTAAGTAAGAAGTCCGCATTTCTGGCAGGAGATTCCAATTATGGCTCCTTCAGAAATGTGGTGTATCTTAAGTCCAACAGGTAGTTTCAGCCCCTCTGTTTCTCGCACTCTGTTTCAGTCCCTCTATTTCTCGCACTCTGTTTCAGCCCATCTGTTTCTCACACTCTATTTCAGCCCCTCTGTTTCTCACACTCTGTTTCAGCCCCACTGTTTCATCCCCTCTGTTGCTCGCACTCTGTTGCAACCCCTCTGTTTCAGCCCCTCTGTTTCTTGCACTCTGTTTCTCGCACTCTGTTTCAACCCCTCTGTTTCTTGCACTCTGTTTCTCACACTCTGTTTCAGCCCATCTGTTTCTCGCACACAGTTTCAGCCCCTCTGTTTCTCACACTCTGTTTCTCGCACTCTGTTTCTCGCACACTGTTTCAGCCC
>NC_063352.1:19338666-19369245 GCF_021869965.1 Rhincodon typus | reverse complement strand
CAGATCGAATGTACGTTTTTAGCTTCATGTTGGTCAATGTTTAGCACGTCAAGCCTTTGTGTTGGTTCAGGCATTGTGCTCTGAGAATTGAAAACTACACGGCATTTTGTGAATCCTAATCTTTGTGCTTCCCCTTTGATTGGCACTTGTAACGCATGCGTATAAGTTACATCCGATTCACTAATATCCAAGATGTTAAGGTTTAAAAATGTCGAGACTGTTCAGCGGTTGAGTTTTCTGCTACACCACCTAACGGGTGAATTGATTGACATGAAAGAATACAATTGAATGCGAGTACAACTGGAGTTTAATTAGCTAAAAGTGCAACTGCCAACATAGTAAGCTCCTCGATGCTTATTTAAACAGTGGAGAGCTGACCAATAGGGTACAGTGTTAGTTGGTAGGTAGATGGATAAAATCTCTTCCCTCTGTGACAGACTATACATTCAGGTCTCGTCAATGAGCTAGCCTGTCAAACACCATCAGGCGTAAATTGGGAAGCGATTGTTATCTGTAATACATTCAATCACTCATTACTGAGCAAATTATGCTGAGGTCAAATGGACCATGAAGAACCCCTGGCTATGTTCTCTGCTTCACTTCATAACCTCCCTAACCCTGAATAGTTGGAAGTTGCGTGTGTCTTCACTAAAGTCCTGTAACTTGAACAGCTTCGTGCCGGCTTGAGTTTAGATAGAAACTGCCTTCCTCTTAATCAGTGTTTTTCATAATCCATCGCTTCATAATTTCTCCACTGGTTACTTTGCTTGCTTGATTCCAGTACAGTGTATCAACCTTGTTTGTCATTTATGTTTAATTTGTGTAAAGAACTTGGGCAAAAAGACATGTGGGCTCTTCTCTCATTAAGAATTGCCAAGGGACAAATTGGAATCTGACATTGCTGAGTCTGCCAACTGCACATCTGGGGGAAAAAAAAGCATCATAATTTGAGCACATCTTTAGCCCTAACCTTTGCAATGCCAGTTAACACAATTACTCAGGGTATGAGAAACATTAGCATGCTTACATTTTGAGGGAAGAGTGGACAATTTAGCCTGTTTCTTTTTGATTATATTGTAAAATTCTGTCTTAATGCAGTATGACAAATTAAATAACTTGGATGACCTGCTTTTACAGCACTCTGTCCTCTGGTTACCTCAGTGCTGTTTTCTGAGAGAATCAAATGTTTCTGAGCACATTAAGGTTAGAGATTGCAACTTTGATCTGGTAACCACTGCTTCAAACACAGCGAGTTGCAGGTTGAAGTACTTTACCTTTTCAAAAAAAAACCCTTAGATGTGTTAAATATACTGAATGTTTGCAGTTCTGGAATGTATTTGTCGGTCTTAAAAATGCCAGAAAATCACAATCTGTTGCCTCTGTGACCCTTATTAGCTTAAACTAAACAGCTCTCAATTGATGTGCCTCTTAAGTTATACAAATAAGGCATTTGCTTGGGAAAGAATGTCCTGTCTAATTGAATACGAACATTTACAGCTCCCCTCTGCAGTGCATTATTTACTTCCCTCATGGGATGAGGGTGTGGCTGATTAGGTCAGTATTTATTGCCATCCCTAATCGCCCAGAGGGCAGTTAAGAGTCAACTGTGGGTCTGGAGTTACATGTTGGTCAGACCACACAAGGATGGCGGATTCTCTAATTACTGTAGTAATCGAGGGAGTGAAAAGAGAGGAAAAGGCTGTTAGTGAATCAGGTGGGTTTTTCAAACAGTTGACAATAGATTCATCATTAGGGTCTTGAGTCCAGATTTTTATTGAATTCACATTCCACCCTCTGCCATGGCAGGAATTTGAATCCAGGTCCCCAGAACCATTATCTGTGTCTCTGAATTAACAGTCCAGGAATAATATCAATAGGTCATTGTCTCTCCTAAAGTTTGAGCTTTTAAGTTTAAAACTTTAAGTTTAGATTTTTAAAATTTTTCTTATGCAATTTTTTAAAACTGGCTATGAAAATTTAAAGCAGCTGTCTCGTTCCTAAACACACTTCTTAGAATTTAAAATACATGGTTGGATTTAGCTGCAATTAAGCAAGCCCAGTTTTACATTCAGTTATTTTGTTTACCCTAAATTGTGTACCTTTAGTTGCCAATTACTTGACCAAAAACACATTACAAAGCAATATTCCAGCTTTAAAATTAGATTAGTGCACTTGTCGTTCTGTGGCCCAAAAGACCTTGGGACTAGTTTGAACCATGGACCCCTTCAAATGCACCTTGTGTTCATGTGATTCTTCCCCAGCTGCCTGACCACCTCAGTAATCACCAATGTACTCCTTGTGCCTTATTTTAAGCATGCCATCTTTTGCATTCTTCTCTCTCTCAGACGACTGTAGTCAATAACCATCGGTTCCATAGTTGGCAAATATAACTGCAATATATGTTTTTGCTGCCATAAACTAATCTGACAATCCAGTTCATACTTTGGGCATGTATAGGATTGACAATTCCCATACCGTGTGTAACTGTTTTATTAGAAGAATTGCATTAACTGTACGTGTCAAATTGTTTATACATCTGTCCAACTGTCAAGCTCGTCTTTAAAAGTCCTTGCCCTGGTAACTGATTTCCCTTGTATTTGTATTTCAAGTTGTACAAGACTTGTCAAATTCCACGTATGTTCTTTGGGAAGAGGGTGGAGTAGCTTCCTGTTACGTAAAGTTCATAGGTACAGATGAATTTTAGCATCCAATTAACGAAGCTTGGGTATTTAACTCCATTTCCACTCTGGATATTTCTACATGTGTGTTTGCCATCTTTAGTTTTGCTGTACAGCATTTATGGACCCAACTTTACAACTTGTCACACCTAGTTCAGGCTCAAACTGCAGAGCTGAAATGGTAACTGATACTGTTTTCTTTGGAATGGATTCCAAAAGGCAAAGTTCAACAGGGCTTGGAAGGGAATATCTTTTGAGTATTATTTGCTGAATATTTTTGTGTACACGTAATGTGATTTGCGCTGTATTATTTTGTACCAACAATTGTGAAGTAGCTGCAACAAATTTATAAGGAGGATTTTAATGGCAGTGGGTTGGAGTAAATTGTGGGTGTGCTGTGCAACTTTGGTCTGCTGTTTGGATTCTCATTTTTTTTTTTGCAACTCCAAAATACAGATCGATGAGAATATAAAGTGCACTTGCTTGTGACCCACCTTTTTAATAAGCATTTCTAGCTAACCTTGTCATAACTGTTTGCAGATAACACATCACTGATGATCAGAAATGTGCTACCATGATAGTTTTAATCTGAGTTGGAAGGTTGTGATTCCAGCCCGAATTCAAAAACCAGAGTATGTAACCTAGGTTGACAACTCAAAATAATACCAAGGGAGTGCTGTATTCTTGGATGTCATCTTTTGGATGGGATGTTGAGGGCCTGTTCGCCTTCAAGGGCGGATATAAAAAAATCCCACAACAGTATTTTAAGAGGACCTGGAGAGTGGTCTGTGTCCTCACTAAATTTTCACCCTTGCCCAATATAATTGCAAAAATTATCTTGCTGGATTTGAAATGCTTTTGGACATTTGAAGAGTGAAGTTTTTTGTAGAACTGCTTGCTTCTCTTTCCTTGCCCTTTGTTTTGTCTTTGTGGATTAGTAGCTGACAATTCCTGTGATTTGCTTAATGTAAGAGTTAGGTATAGCTGCTGATCAAACAGACAGCTTAACTGCTTGTCATTTCCCTCAAATATTAATACAGTTGCAGGTTTTTCTTCCAATAACATCAGGTTTTTGATGAGAAACCTATGAAATTGAAGTGCTGATAGAGTACTTCCTGAATGTATCTTCTCATGAGTGGCATTCCTTAAAGCCTGTTCCTGTTCAAACAGTATGCGCAGCTGAAAGGGATGGTAAAATTACCTAAAGCAAAAAGATAACTGTTTCAGAGATAGGAACTGCAGATGCTGGAGAATCTGAGGTGACAAGGTGTAGAGCTGGATGAACACAGCAGGCCGAGGAGCAGGAAGGCTAACGTTTCAGGCCTAGACCCTTCAGAAATGGGGGAGGGGATGGGGGTTCTGAAATAAATAGGGAGAGAGGGGGAGGTGGATAGAAGAGAAGATAGGTGGAGAGGAGACAGACAAGTCAGAGGCGAGGATGGAGCCAGTAAAGGTGAGTGTAGGTGGAGAGGTAGGGAGGACAGATAGGTCAAGGGGGCGGGATGAGGTTAGTAGGTAGGAGATGGGGGTGGGGCTTGAGGTGGGAGGAAGGACAGGTTGGGGAGGCGGGGATGAGCTGGGCTGGCCTCTACATCGGGGAAACCAAGTGGAGGCTTGGGGACTGCTTTGCAGAACACCTATGCTCGGTTCGCACTAAACAACTGCACCTCCCAGTCGTGAACCATTTCAACTCCCACTCCCATTCCTCAGACGACATGTCCATCCTGGGCCTCCTGCAGAGCCACAACGATGCTACCCGAAGGTTGCAGTAACAGCAACTCATGTTCCACTTGGGAACCCTGCAGCCCAATGGTATCAATGTAGACCTCACAAGCTTCAAAATCTCCCCTCCCCCTATCGCATCCCAAAACCAGCCCAGCTCGTCCCCTCCTCCCACCTCAAGCCCCACCCCCATCTCCTACCTACTAACCTCATCCTGCCCCCTTGACCTGTCCGTCCTCCCTTCCTCCCTATCACCCCACCTGCACTCACCTTCACTGGCTCCATCCTCGCCTCTTTGACTTGTCTGTCTCCTCTCCACCTAACTTCTCTTCTATCCATCTTCTATCTGCCTCCCCCTCTCTCCCTATTTATTTCAGAACCCCCTTCCCTTCCCCCATTTCTGAAGAAGGGTCTAGGCCCGAAACATCAGTCTTCCTGCTCCTCTGCTGCTTGGCCTGCTGTGTTCATCCAGCTCTACACCTTGTTATCTCAAAAAGAACTGCCAGCTTCTGGGGCTGCTTCTTGTGTGGACAATTAATGATATAATTGTGCGAAGATACAAAACATTTATTTGCATTTGGTGCCTGACATACCATCAAATCAGGGCGACACATGCCCTTGTTATGAGAAGGATTTGAAATTGATTTGAGGAGCAGAAGTACAGTGGAGAGAAAGAATCCTTGCTACTAATTTGGGTTCCAATTTTTGTTTAAATTTCGGGCATATGTTGCTGAATGTTAATCCAGGCTATTTTGCAGCTTCTGCTTTCTCTACTATCGTAAATCAATATTCTCAATATATTTAGCATTAACCCTACACTGCCAGTTTTAAAATCCAGTTACCATCACGTGTTTTTTTTTCAATTCAGTGGCTTCCAACTGTTGAACGTAATGCAGCTGTATTGTAAATCATGGGAAAAGTCGCAAATTGTAAAACGCAATTTTTGTTAGGGCTGGTTTCCTTTCCATGTCTGGGATTGGTTATTTTAATGCCATTATGTACCAAAGGAATTGAGATGTCTGCTCCAGCTCTGGAAGCTAGCCAAATAAGTATCTATCCTCCTACATGCATTGAAGATTAAACACTGAAATACAGCCAGAAAGCTCGTCTGGCCCAGCATTTACAGGAATATATGACCAGGAGGTCCCAGGTGTGACTCCCAAAGTAAATGTTTTCATTACTTTGTCCCTCTCCTTTAAAATCAGATCTGTCTAGGGTTTGATTAAATTTACACTGCAGAAAGGTTTATAACAGGGCCCATGATAGTTGTATGCTTTTATGAAATGACAGTTTTGCTTCATTGCTGTTGCTTTTCAATCAGACAGGTTTCTAGCAACATCTGGTGTTTGCTTATTCGGATGCTAAAGAGTGAATTTGCAGTTGAAAAGAAAGATGCAGAATACATCATTTTGGGAGCAAGTATTGCAAAGTATAGTTCTTCTAAATGTTTAAACCCATCTGGAAGCAAGTGTATATGCTCGCTGCGTAATTGATTGATAGGTAACAGGTGATCTCATGCTGACTTTTTTCAAATAGGCTGTGCATTTAATTGTCTGTCCTCAAGTAAAGTTTTGAATTATTTTTTAAGCATACATTGCTTAAATGCTTTTATTATTTAAAACAGATTGTGCTGTCATTAATGCATGTGTGGGACTTTAGGTGTTTTTGTCTCAATCAAAAAAGCATCCAGTGTCCTTCCAAATTGGGCCATCTCTGCATAGAGCTGATTTCAGTTGTGAAACTTAACCGCGTTTAATGAGCTATGTATTTCAATGTCTTGGGATATATTTAGATTTCCTGGTGTGCCTCGTTTTAATCATCAATATTTGGCAAGATCAATAGCAGACCTAAATGCTCTTTAGCATAGAGACTGAAATCCTCTTGAATTCTGCTTGATTTTCTTAGCAGTCTACAAATTAACATCACAATTCCGCTGAGTGGAGTGAGAGTTTGATAAAAGGTTTGTGTTGGAGCACCTATTAAAGGTGATACAAGGTGCTTGGATGAAGTCCACAGGAAAAAATGGAAGTGCACATTTAATCTGCTAATCCAGGATAATACATTTTTCTTGCAGTGGTCTTCCTGTGGTATGTAAGGGCCAGACAGGCCACCATTACAAAGGCAAGTGCTATACTGTACAGACAAATGGGACAGCACACCAGTTTCCAAAACGTGTACTACCTCTTAATGTTAACTCCTGTTAAAACTGTTTTCTCAGGTGATAGCCAGTGGCACAATTTGGGTTGTAAGAAGAGAACACTTTTTTTTATTTAACAGGAAAACATTACCCAGTCTAGAATGGATTTGTTTAAATATCCAGCCTCTGTGGAAGTGATGCTTTTACCATTGAGCTGAATTGCACTGTATTCTCTTCATTTTGGGCAGAGTTCAGAGATCTGCTGTTCAGATTATGCATTTGAATGTCTGTTGAGGACAAATTGAAATTTGCTTTGATCCCACTGTTCAGCTATGTCTCTTTCTTGCAATTGTGCATGAAATCCCTTCACAAAGCAAGGTATCTAAAACCAGCTGATGTCTGGAATCATTTCATTATAGGGATGAACATTGCTGACAGGACCGGCATTTATTCTCCATACATCTTGTTAGCCAGATGTTAGTATCTTTGGGAGAGGGGAATGTGAGGAAGTCAAAGGGGGCAGTGGATTTGCATGTTGAACACTTTACCTGTATCAATGTCCATATCATCTGGAGCTGTGATTGAATGGGGTTGAGGGTATTTGAAGTTCAGAATACAGTTTGTTTTTTAAATGCAGCTTCTGGAAATAAAAACAAGCTAAGTTTAATCTGTGCTGTTGACACTGACGGGCATGTTAAGTTTTGAAGTGAATGTGCAATGCAGCTCACTCCAGTATAATTGTGTTGGTCAAAAGCAGTTTCTTGTACTATGACAATTAGGAAAGCAGTTTTATTAACCCTTTGGCCATAACCAGATAACAGCTAAATCATTAATTATTTTGAGATGCTCGGTGAAGCAATTAAGAGTTTATGCTGCTGCTACAGTGAGGCCTGAGTATGTGTACATCTTTATCCCTTCTCACCTCCAAGAGGATTAATATTCCAGTTTGTGGTGCTACATTCCATTCAACTTGAAGTCTATTTGCTTCCATCAACTAAATTTGGAAGTTCAGTTACAGTAAACAGACATAGTAAGTCCTATGGGTTCTAATCAATGCAGATGTTAAACACAAAAACAGAAATTGCTGGAAAATTTCAGCAGGTCGGGCAGAATTTGCGAAGAGAAATCAGAATTAACGTTCCGCGTCCAGTGACCCTCCTTCAGAATGGCATCATTTAAAATTTTGGTAGCAGTACCTGATTGCATCTTGGTACTGGCATAGCCAGCTAACGATTACAGTTTCACAGCTTAATTTATGTAGGCCATTGTGAAATTAAATCAAATCCGAAGCCATGTAAAAAATATTCTCTCCGTTGGTGTAAGTAGACAAATTAAATATTGAAGAGAAGTATTTAATCAGAGTCAAACTTGGAAATTATTCTGAACACATGATTAGACCGGTGAGAAAATGCTCCTGATTCTCATTAGCTTTTGACTTTGGCTAACCTGGGCAAATACCTTGCTTTTCTTGAACTGAACCACAGTATGTTAATATTGGTTAAGTTTCATACCTTTAAATATCCCTATCTCTAAATCTCTTGTACTTTGAATTGCAATCTCAGTTATAGAGATGTACAGTGTAGAAACGGACCTTTTGGCCCATATCTTTCTAAACCTTTCCTATTCATCTACCCATCCAGATGCCTTTTAAATGTAATTGTACCAGCCTCCTCCACTTAACTCTGGCAGCTTATTCCACACATGCACCATCCTCTGCATGAAAATGTTGACCCTTGGGTCCCATTTAAATCTTTCACCTCTCACCTCAAACCTGTGCCCTCTAGCTTTGGCCTTCCTCACTCTAGGGAAAAGACCTTGTCTATTTACCCTATCCATGCCCCTCATGATTTTATAGACCTTTATAAAGTTACTCCTTAGCCTTCATTGCTCCGGGAAACATAGCCCCAGTTTATTCAGCCTCTCCCTATAGCTCAAACCCTCCAACCCTGGCAGCATCCTTGTAGATCTTTTCTGAACCTGTAGCAGGGAGACCAGAATTGCATGCAGTATTTCAACAGTGGCCTAACCAATGTCCTGTACAGCCACAACATGACCTCCCACCAACCATACTCGATGCAGTGACCAATAAATGCAAGCATATCTAACACCGCCTTCACTATCCTATTGACCTGTGACTCCACTTTCAAGGAACTGAGAATGGTTCATTTTTGTTTCCAAGGTTTGCCAAAGCCTTTAATCTCTGCCTGTGGCTTAATGCAATCCAAGTTAAATCAATTCCATATGCATACAGTAGGTTGATTGATTTTTGTATGCAAATGGCCTATTCCCAGGCAGTCAAATATCTTTCTGTAGATGGATGTAAAGAAACCACCATCTCCCTGGTGAAGTATGGCTAAGGAACTTGGCTGAGTAGCATTTTCAACCTACTTAGCACAAAACGGCAGCTTTATTTGAAAGTGCACCTTTGACATTTTAACATTGGATAACCCTATGATCAATTTAAAAATAGAATATATCTGGGGAGACTTTCTCCTTCTGGAGAACCCCCATCCCTGCCCAGTCATATGCCTTTTTATCCCAAAAGGGGTCAGGAATGTTGCCATACATATGGCAGATTAAATTCAGTTTTGGAAAGTTGATTTTCCCAGGCAAAAATTCCAGTAAGGTGCTATTGCATAAATGCGAGTGGAAAATGAAGAGGATTTTGGTTCAAAAGAAGTAATCGCAACAAAGCTTGATAGCAGTGAGCAAAGCAAATCAGATGTTTTAATGTATGAAAATATTGGTGTTGAGCTAAAATAATGTGCCACCCTTGGGGCATTTGGAATGCTTTATGCAATCTAATTGTCTTAATAGAAAGTATAATACTAACAATCAAACTCATAGTTAGAATCCCCATTTATGCAAATTTGAGATTCTAAAACAATCCTTTGTATTTAATTTATGCATGCATTCATTTAATTTGTTTCAGGTTAAAAATAAGAATTCTTATTTGAAACTTTTATTGCATTTTTGCATTGGTTTTTGTTCGTCCTCCAGGTATCTCTGGGAAGAGTCAGATTCTGTTTGCATTGGTCTTTCTCACTCGATACCTGGATTTGTTCACTATTTTCATTTCTCTCTACAACAGTTCCATGAAGGTAAGTCTCAGGCAGTGGAGTGAATACTATTTTGAACACATTTCCAAGTGCAAGATGTTTAGGATTACTTCTTCGCAGTGTTGTGCATTGGAACTTTTGCTGTGGGTTAACATATATCTTTGTCTGTCCTCACCATCCCAAAGTTTGTTTTATATACTGTCCACGTCTTAACTTGCATATTCAAACTCACCGCACATAACTTCTCTCTCTGTGCTTGTTATAAGCCATTATTTCCTTTTCAAATTTTGTGCTTGCTGTTTTGAATGTTGCTTTTGTTTTGTTTCTAGACTGGCTGTACTTAAAGTTTCTGTTAGATCATGGTTTTAACCTTTGTATGTTTCCTGTATTCTTCAAAGATTCCATAGTTTTTAGCTTGGTGATTCTGCATGACACAAGCTTGGAAATCAGTGACCTGATTGATAAACATTTAACAGAAGTGTATTGAAATCCTGTGTTAAATGAACTGTGATATTGCTGCAGACACAATTGTATTGAATCTGGTTGTATGTCAGCATGGCCTTTCCAAAGGGGGAAAACATAGCCAGTCTCCATAAGCTTCCGTGTGCTTAAAGAAACTTTCACAATCATTGAGGTTTGCTTGGACCAAGATTTTTGTGTTACTGTTGATAATTGCCCCTTATTTCTCATTTTTCAAAATAAAGGTTATCTACATTTCTTGCTCAATTGCCACAGTGTACTTGATCTACTTCAAGTTTAAGGCCACCTATGATGGAAACCATGATACGTTCCGTGCGGAATTTCTGGTTGTTCCTGTGGGCGGATTGTCATTCCTTGTCAATCATGACTTCTCTCCAATGGAGGTAAATCATTTTCTAAATTGTATTTGGTGATTTCAAGCTGTTTCCAAAGTATTAACTTCTGTCTTTCACCCAAGTTTAAGTACAAGCTGTTTGGAGTTTTGTTTACTTTTCCAGTTGTCGCCATCTATCTGTCCCAGGTAAGGACATAGATTGGAGATTCTGCCAGAGCATTTTTGTGCTGGGCTCAAATGTGTAACAGCAGCATAAGGAAATGGTTTTCAATTATTGTCCTCAATAACCTCTGACTCTGACTCTGTGTTGCATCTCCCACTATGATCGCAGCCTGTAGTGTGGTGTAGAAAAACTAACATTGCTTTAAAATTCCTCCTTTCTTGAATAATGACTTAATAGCTGGCCTGAGTGTGATTTAAATCTGTTGATCGGGCCTAATGTTTGATCAGCAAGTGAAATATGGTACAGATTTCTAGAACGAAGGGACTGCAGGACACTTTTAGCAAGGAATCTAACTGAGCTTTCCCAGTCTTGTATGAGGCTTCAGTCTCAAACCAACATTATTGAATGCCCTGTGAACTGACCTAGCAAACCATTCAAGTGCCAAAAACAAAACCACTTATCACTTTATGGGTAACAAGGGATATGTAATTAATACCAACGTTGCAGCAACACCAGCCTGAAGGACCCAATTTGGCCTTTAAAGTCTATTTTTTATTGTCGGCTCAAAGATTTGATTTTGAGATATCTGCTGCCATCTAGTTTTAATACATTTTAATACTTAAATTTGTGTTCAGCTGCTATTCATTTGCTCTCCAGTGGTGAGCTAGAGTTGAGATAGTGAGACTGTAATAATGATTCACATGGCGACTGGTTTCGATGGGAAGAGGGGTATTGCAGAATTTTCTGGAATTTGTCCATTGCAGGATAGAACAGTGGCAACAGAATTTAAATAAACTTAGTGTTGTCTTTGTTTTTAATATCAGAATGTTGTTCTCTCATGGGATTGCTAGCAGCACTAGTGTTAATAATCCCTATTTGACATTGAAAAGTGGTGGTGAGCTATGTTCTTGAACCTTTGTGTTGATGTACCCACAGTGCTATCAGGGAGGGGGTGCCAGGATATTGTACTGGCAACAGTGAAAGGGTTGCAGTTATTTTAAAGGTGTATTGGCTCCTCACTTGGAGGGGAACTGAAGGATAGGGGGGTTCCAGGCATCTACTGCTCTAGTTCTAGGTAGTAAAGATCATAGATTTGGAAGGTGTTATAGAAGGAGTTTTGGTGAGCTGTAACATGGGATTGCAAAAGTCAATGCTGTTGGATGACAAAAATCTATGACTTTATTTAAGCTACAGTTTCACCCTGCATCTCCATGCCGCCTGTCCCCATACAAACAAAGTTTTTTAAAAAAAAAAACTTTTTTTTTCTAGATCCTGTGGACATTCTCGATTTACCTGGAGTCGGTTGCAATTCTCCCCCAGCTCTTCATGATCAGCAAGACGGGTGAAGCAGAGACCATCACGACTCATTACCTCTTCTTTCTTGGCTTGTATCGTGCCCTGTACCTTATCAACTGGATCTGGCGTTATTATTTTGAGGGGTTTTTTGACCTCATTGCTATTGTGGCTGGCTTGGTTCAGACTATTCTGTACTGCGACTTTTTCTATTTGTACGTCACAAAAGGTGAGGGATCAAACATTTGTGTTTTTCCATTCTCAATGTTTTATGAAATATACTGTTTGGGAACCGAGTTATGTACTTGTATTGAGTGTGGTGGAAAAAGTGTAACAAAGTGTACAATTTTGTATCCAATCTGTCCCCAAGCTATCTAGCTGCTAGTTAGCTCCGCTTAATAATTCACATATCTGTGAAATGTAGTCTTGACCCATCAAAGATTATAATAAATGAGCATTGTCCAAATCATACATTTGGGGGGAGGAAAACTGTCAGGTAAGTTGTGCACAAATTTGATACATGAAAGCTTCATTAACACTTGCAGAACCATATTAACCAGATCACAGGCCAATTGAATATTTAGGATAGTAATGTGAGAAACAAATCTCTTAGCAAGTATATACTTTTTGTTATCCCTAGAGTATTTGGTCTATGGTTTTAAGTTCTGTTAGTATTGCATGTTGTAACAGGAACATGAATTTGACTGGGTGGAAATGCAAAATGTTAAGCCCAAAGGTAATCAGCTGATTCAAGTCTGACCACAGGACTTGAGCAGTTGACCTGGGCTGACATTCCCATGCAACAAAGAGGAAGTCTTGCCTCATCAGAGGTGGGATCTTTCAAATGACACAACCAACGACTTATTTAGTTGATTGTTCAAGATGACATTGGGTAATAGAAAGCATTATTCAAAACAGTGAGTTCTGTTCTGCCCTGGCCACTGATCTTCACTTGGCCAACACCATCACCAAAATGCAATAACCTAGTTGTCAGTGTGATTTAGAATACACTTTTTTAGTTGCATTTGCTTGTGGGATACATAACGTACTGCTATCACTGCTAAATTATGTAATTCAAAAACAAGTTAATTTCCTTCTACAGTAGCTGGGGAATTGAAATGCAGTTGATTAAAATGTGCAAAAAGGCTAGTGTTAGTAACTCAGATTGTCCTAAAACTGCATCTACTTCACTAATGTCCTTGAGGAAGAAAATCTAACATACATGCTGAGTGTGAATTATGATTCCAGGCTTACAGCAACATGACTGGCTCTTAACTGCCCTTGCTCATTGGGTCATTTACAGGGCTGATGTAACTACTTGGCAGTCACTAATGTGGGGGAACAAGTTAATTTGTTAAACTACATGAGTAAACTAGCTGCAACATAGGAATGAAAGATCTAGATCTACTGGTATACACACACACACAGATGTATGTTATGAATTTCTATGTATTTACCATAGTCTTTCCCAAATTGTCTTTGCTTCATTATATTTACCCAAATTTTACAAACTTGTATAACCATCAACTATTTCCAAGTTGCAAGCCAGTAGATAATATCAGCGATCTTAATTTATTTCACTATTGCAATGATTAAGTTGTGTAAATTGCAAAGAACATCTAATAATCGTGTCAGGAATGGGTAGCATTGTATCTGGTGAGCCGGAGACAAAACTGCATTTCTTTGAGTAAATATTCTGTGAAAAATAATGAGAATGTACGATGAATATCATCTTTCTTCATGTAAAATAAATCTAAAGGTTTGTCTAGAGCACCTAATATTCTTGCACTGGCCCTGCTAGTGAGCCACTTGCTCCTATTCACAAAATGGCACACTACCCCCTTCAGAGGGGCAATAAATTCTGATGTTGCTAATAAAACCCATGTGTCATGAATGAATAAAAGTTATTTCACATTGAAGTATTTGAAGGTGAAGCAATTTGGCACGAGGGTTATGAGTGCAAGGTTTTGTCATGGACCAGATAAACCCCCTCAAAGAACGTTAAGAAGATAGCCTAATATTTTATTATTTTGAAGGCTGTGTTCCAGATGCAATTTAGTCCAACTAGTTGACTTTAAGCAAAACATACTTTATTTTCATGCTACAGTTAAAATACAGACAAAATAAGAATAAGAATTGGCTTAACTTTAACTCTATAAAAATGCTGAACAAAATAATATATTAACAATTAACTAATTATTCCAATATAGTAACATCCCATAAACACGCATTTGGCAAAGGCAAATTCAGTAAAATTGCTTGTCTCTCATGCAATTGTAGTAGCAGGAAGAGAACCCCAGCTTTTAGCCGTAACAGAGGAATAAGAGTTTCCACGTCCAGTTTCAAAACCCTAGCAACTGCGGAAAGCTAAAACTAAAAGTTCTGGTTCTGAAGGAGCTTGACCCCACCATTCAGACTGTGTCTATTGTTCCAACCTTTGTAAAAATAAAACTCCAAGGCCCCTGAAGCTGTTTACTTTATTGGCTTTGTGCAGACTGCTCCTAACCTCTGTCTCAACTTTTCATCTTTTCTTTAAAAAGAGGCAAAATTCATCTCTTGAAGCCATAACATCATCACTTTTTTTTTTTAAAACAAATGTATCTACAAAAGAAATGTTATTGCTTTCTAACATATCTCTCCATCTTTATTTCTTTAGTTCTCAAAGGAAAGAAACTGAGTTTACCAGCTTAAGTGCCAAAGATCATCTAAATTTCTGTCGTTGGTTGCATCCAGGCAGAGGAAGCAGAAAACTTACCAAGAATGTAAGATGCCTGAGACAGAGAGCAAGGGGACACACTTAAGAATTGCATTTAAATGTCAACAGCTGTTCTGTAGTCTGATGGACCACAAACATCAGTTTTCTGTTTTATGCATCTTGCCTTTTTTATTACAGTGTAAAAATATATTTTCTACAAAAGGAATATATACTGAAAGGATGAATTACTTGCAGTGGTTTAAAATAAAGTTTGGAGCATAAATTGGAAATACTGAATGTGTTTCCCTTTAGCTGTTTACAAGGATTAAGTGCAAATTGTTTAAATAAAATTTGAAAATTACTGATCAGTTTAATTGCTTAAAACATGGCATCTGATGTACAAAACTGGTCTCTGATTTTTCAACCACTTGCTGTATTTATTTGAATTTGCCAAATTTTTTGAACAGTTCATTCTTTCCACTCCACCCCCCCAACCCCCATAAACACTAGAATTTCTTGAGGCTGATGTAATGAAATATGCCTTGTTGTCTGGCTGACAAGGTTTCCTTTATTCAATCAGTGGTTTAAACCACCTTCAGATGGAATGCATGTATTCTGTCCTTTGGCATATGTTCTTGTGAACATAGAACATGAAGAATAAAGATTACAGAAACCTTACTAGATGTGCATATTACTGACTGAAAAGTGATTTGGACCTTTTAACATTAGATATTCAAGGGACCATGACATTTTGAGTTTTATCTTTGGGATTTTGTTGAACAAATCACTTTTAGAATTGTTGGTCTTGGCTACCACTCTTCTCTTTGAAAACATTGGGAGGTTTATCTTGGTTTTTTTACACACTAAGCTGTTGCATGATATCTTGTGATACTGCCCCAAATAAACATTTTATGGAAAATGCTTCTGCTTGTTGTGTTCTCACATGTCACTGTACACTTAATTTTAATTTAACTTTTGTAGCAAGATATTTCTGGAAATTAAGTGTAAGATGTGATTTCCAACCACCACACTGGTTTGGGAGGAAGCTGCAAGGACTGGAGAGTCCCTTCAAATATTTATTGATTGATGGATGTATGGTCCTGACTGTACACTTCCACACTCAAGCTTATCTCCTGATAGCAAAGTCTTAATAACACTGAGGAATGTCTTTACTGTTATTTCTAGTATGTTTTATTGACTTATTAATAACCTAAACACTTTGGATCTGTAAGATTCAGGGATCCTAATTTGAAAACATTTGAACTTGATCTTTATTGTTTGACCATAATCTTGCTTCAGAGAAAGCCAATTCATTTTCTTGTCCTATTTCCTGTGTTAATATTAGGATTTATTTTGCAATGTCCATTTTGAGGGTTAACTAATCTAGGCAAGTTATTTTTCTAGTCCAACCAGAGGAGTAAAAGGTTTTTATACGTGTTCATCTTTTGTTGGTTTTCTGTCTATATGTCATTTGAGAGAACTGCACTTTCAGATCATGTGCTAAACGTTAAAGTGAAGCAGCATCTTTTTATAACACCTTTTTGCAAAGTAATTGTTTTGGTGCTTCAAAGGCATTATAGAACCAACTGTTTGCCTCTGAGCTAGAAGGCCCAGTTCAAGTCCTACCTGCTTTAGAGGCGTTTCATGACATGCCTGAATAGATTTTTTTTTTTTTTTTTTTTTAAAAATCCCAGCAACACCAGACTACAAGATATTGGGGTATTTAGTCAAAAACTTGGTCTGAGGTAGGTTTTAGGAACGGATTAAAAGAAGGAAGTGAGACCAGGCCATGGGGCTGGATCTTGGCAGCTCAAGATATGGCAGGCATTGATAGAACAGTTAAAATTAGGGATGCTCAAGAGGCTGGAATTGGAATAACAAAAATCTTGGAGTATTGGGGGAATGGGAGAACAGCCAGGTTGAATTTTAAAATCCAGGTGTTGCTTAAGAGTTATCCAACTCCTTCCTGGGAGAAGGGATTATATCATAAAGAAAGGTTAAACAAGTTAGAGCTGTATCCAATGTAATTTGGAAGAATGAGATGATCTCACTGCTGGATAAGGCAGTTAACAGGATGTTTCCTCTCGTAATGAAGACTAAAACTAGGGAAATAAAACAAAACTGTATGCTAAAGATCTGAAACAAAAACTGAAATTCGTGGAGAAACTCAGGCTGGGTAGCACCCTTGGACAGAAAGCAAGGTTAACATTGTCCAGTAACCCTTCAAAGCCCTTCTTCAGTTCTCAAAGGTGTCCCTTTTTAGGACAGATTAAAATAAATTGTTTCTAGGGTTGTTGGACTCTGGAATTTTGCAAAAGAGGTACGATTTTTAATCGATCTCAGACTTTGATTAAATTTGGATTTTTAACAGACAAGGGAGTTTAGGGTTATGGAATACCAACAAAGTGAAGCTGAGACTGCTACCAGATAAGCTGTGATTTTATTAAACAGTGGAGCAGACTCTGAGCTAAATGGTGTACTCCTGCTCTTGTGTTCTACATGAGACTTCGTGTAGGCCAAGAAGCACAGGGTGGCGGATGGATAAGAGCTGATGACAAGCAGGTATGCCAATTCAGACAGGCAGAGTTTTGTTTCAACCTTTGTACAAAAGCTTGTGCATTTATTCAGGTAGCTCTGTGTGAGTAAATTAACTTTTCAATGTTTTTAGTAAAATATATCTGGAGTTGAAGGAGTTTTAATTTGTGAATTGCCCAAAATAAGTTAACCACAGACTAAAAACTGAAAGAACCATGGATGCTGTAAATCAGGAACAAAAACGAGTTGCTAGAAAAGCTCAGCAGGTCTGGCAGCACCTGTGAAGAAAAATCTGTGTTAACGGTTCAGACCTGAGGAAGGGTCACCAGTCCTAGAAAACTGATTTGCCAGACCTGCTGAGCTTTTCCAGCAACTTCTGTTTTTGTTCCTAAGTTAAACTTGGTATTGTCTGGTGCGTACTACAGACAAAACAAATGCTCCAAAGATAAGCTGGGCATTTTTTTTTGCCCCCATAACAATTTCTTTGTGAAAGAATGTATTGCAGTTTATTGATATCACAAGAAGTATCTTTAATAAAACGTTTACATAACTTTTGTAAAAAGTATTAATTAACTGTTTACATTTTGCAAAAACAAGATACCATGGATGCTGGAAGTCAGAAAAACAAAATACATACCAGGTCTAGCTGAGCAAACAAATCAGGAGTCAGCTATTCAGTTCGAGTCTGCTCCACTTAACAGGTTCATTTCTATTCTAATTATGGCTTTAACTGTTTTCCTATCAGTTCTTAATATCCTTTGACTATCCTAACCACATGCCTCTGCTTAAAAATATTCAGTTATCATGCCTTTTCTGCCTTCTTTGGAAAAGAGTTTAAAAGACATACGATCCTCAAAAATAATTCCTCCTTTCCCTCTTAGTTAATATTTTATGCCCCTTTGTTCTGCCTATTTTCACCTGAGAATGTTTATTATTTGATTTTTTTTTTCCCTTATCAATTGGTAAGTTACCAACACTACAAGCCTTGTGATATGGAAGTATCTTGTATCTGTCGCAAAAAGAAATCAATAAGCTTTTCTCTAATGTTTGAAGTACGGTGCTCCGGGTTTGGGGACAACATTGTATCTTGTAATACTCCTAATTGTCCAGCAGAGGGAGAGCCCTCCATCGAAAGGAGATTCAGCTTTGGACTCAACTAGTCTCTGCAATAGCATTTTACCATAATTCCACGATTAACTAAATTTTGTCTGATACCATTTCTCTCGCTAATGCCTGAAGAAGGACTGAGGCTCCGAAAGTTTGTATTTTCAAATAAACCTGTTGGACTATAACCTGGTGTATGATTCCTGACTTTGTCTACCCCAGTCCAACACCGCACCTCCACATCATGACTAAATTTTATGATAATGGCTTTGAGATTGTATCTGTGCAATCAACTGTACAGCAGCGTGAACCGGTTATCAAATACAGTCATTAGATGTACCTCGTCTTCCTGAAAGCTTACAAGCTGCTTGTCTCCAAAGATTCCAGTTTCTCTGCATCGAAAACACGACGGAATGTTTTTAGCAGCCAATAAGCCCAAAGAAAGATTATTCGGCACCGTTTGGGACACTTCTTTTTCGGATGCAGGGAAACATCGATCCGGAACCTCGCTGACTCCTATTTCCCACTTCCAGAAGATATTTCCGAAGAAATTGCTGGCTTACTCTCCCTCCGCGACCAAAGATTTTTTAAGGAATTGACCAGAAATCCCATATACCTGCTGCCTCTCCAATAGCAGGGAGAGCGAAGCCTGCACTGAACTGATGAAGGGTCTAGGCCCGAAACGTCAGCCTCTCTGCTCCTATGATGCTGCTTGGCCTGCTGTGTTCATCCAGCCCTGCACCTTGTTGTCTCGGATTCTCCAGCATCTGCAGTTCCTACTATCACTGAACTGACAGACAGCTTTGTGCCTGGATCAGCATCAGATATTCAATGTATCTTTCCCGCTTCCTTACAAAAGATGGCTACTTCGCACAGCCTGTAAAGCGAGCACTCACTATTAATACGCCTTCAAAGATGCCTGCACTGTAGTTTTATTATTGGGTTCTACTGGGCTAACCACAATGTGTTTACAGGCTTTAGCTAATTGCAGAATGATCATCTCTGTCTAATTATGCTGTTTGGTAGATAAAAGTTACCCGAGTTGTTCTATTTTTACAATAGTCCCTGATGTGTCCACAAGCTTCAGGTAGCCATTTTGCGCGTTCAAGTATACCGGCTGTCAGTAACAGCCCCTCGTTAAGCTTCCCCCTTACAGCCCTGCAAATGTTTTCAAGTAGTTAATTATCTGTTGAAGACTGAATCTATCCCCCCCTTGAGTAATGCATCCAGATCTTAACCATTCGGTTGTGTAAAATAAATGTTGCCTTAAATTGGCATCCTGTGGTTCTTGATCCTTTCACATTTTCACGTTTGCAGAGACCCCTTTACGGTGATAAACCACCGCCGTCTGTGTTCGTTGACCTAGTGACAATGAAGGAATGTTGATTTGTTTTCAAGTTAGAAGCTTGTATGACTGGGAGGAGGAGGATATGTGTGCAATTGAATCCATTTTTTAGCACCTTCAGTACAGAAGTAGAGTGACAGAATGTGGGAAGGGTTATTCTTCATGAAACTGGTTTAGTTGTAACTTTAATTACTAGAATCCATGGGCCAAGACAGTGCAAAAGCCATGTCATCAGGAGTGTCTGGGTATCAACAGTGACCACACATTCCAGTCAACAAATAAACTGAGATAACAAGGTGTAGAGCTGGATGAACACAGCAGGCCAAGCAGCATCACAGGAGCAGGAAGGCTGACATTTTGGGCCTAGACCCTTCTTCAGAAACCCCAACAAATAAACTGTTTGCCTTCGTACAGTGGTCATTGCCAAATGCCAGAGACTTCAAGAAAGAAAGATCTGAATTTATATTGCTTTTCTAATGAGTGCATAACATCTCAAAAGTGTTCTAGTCAATTAATTCCTCTTTGAATTATATTACTATTCACTATTATGATGCAGGATACACCAGTCAATTTGCATACAGAAAACCACCACAAACAGCAATGTAACTTTTTTTTTCATAATGTTGAGGTATACATAATAGGAAGAACATTCTGCTGGTCTTCAAAGTAGAGCAATTGGATCTTCTACATTCACCTAAGCAGGCAGGTAGAGCCTCAGTTTAAAATATTTCAAGTCAAAAGACAGCACCTCTGCCAATGCAGTGTTCCCTCAGTAGACACTTGAGTGTCAGTCTTATTTATGTGCTTAAGCCCTGTAGTGGGACTTGAACCTGGAAATTCAGACGTAAGGGTGTTATGACTAAGTCACTCTGACAGAATCAATGCTGACACGTTCAGGCAGTGATAAGAATGTGGTGAATTGTCAGAAGAGGTATCCTTCATTTGAGACAAAACTCCCCAAGGTCCCAACTCAACTCTCAGGTGGATTTTAATATTCCATAGCACCATTCAAAGCAGAACAAGGGAATTGTCCCAATGTCACCATTTATCCCTCAATCAGCTCCTAATACAGATAATCCAGTAATTAATTTTATTGATATTTGTGGGATGAATTAACTACCATTTTCCTGACTATAGTGATTATCCCTTCATTGGCTGTGAATCTCTTTGGAGATTGTGTAAAACAAAAATCAAAATGCAGTCTCAATTTAAGGTAGCTTAAAGTGGATCCTGTTGTGCGAGACCATATTTTATGTGTTTTGAGTTTTCTGGCACCCCAAGTTTACAAGGAGTGCGCTGCACTTAAAAAAAATCACAGAAGTGTTATAAGACCATAAGAAATAGGAACAGGAGTAAGCCATTTGGCCCCTCAAGCCTGTTCCACCATTCAATAGAATCATGGCTGATTTGACATTCCTCACGTCCACTTTCCCCATACCCCTAGATTCCCCTACTGATAAATCTGTCTGAGCCATTATAGATAAGGACTCTTTGCAAGGAGTTCCAAAGACTCACAACTCTCTGAGAAAAGAATTCCCCCTCATCTCAGTCTTAAATTGGTGCTGCTTTATCCTTTATGCCCTCTGGTCCTAGACTCTCCCATGATGGGAAGCATCCTCTCAGCATTTACCATGTCAAGCCACTTAAGAATTCTATATGTTTCAATGAGATCACCTCTCGTTCTTCTGAACTCAACGTATAGACAACACAGCCAGAAGCATAACTTCAACCAAACTTTCAGAAGTAAAAGGCTTCTGAACTTCTAAGCTCAATGCACCACTTAGTTTCCTTTTAACATTTTTAATGGAGTAGTTTTAATTCCAAAAGAAAGTGAATGCTTCAATCCACTCTTTCCTAACATTAAAAATTAATTGTCAGCCAGTGGACCTCCATGTGTGCATCAGGCATATGAGAAAACTTTGTTGTCACTGAGTGCAAGTTAAACTCAGGTAATTGCACACCATTACAAGATTCTTATCTCTATGCAAAGCAGCCAGTTGGCAAATACTATTTTCAGTTAAATAGATGATCTGACTTGGTTCTAAGACAACAAAGTCAGTAAAACCCACTTGGCTTGGTCATTTTCACCCAAATCAAAAACAAGAACGAAGGATGACAAGGTCAAGCAAATATTACCAAAGTAACATAATTTTGGCAATAATCTAAAAAACACTCAGTACCTTTTGTTTTAGAAGCTCAGTTATAAAGCCTTAGTCAAATTGCACAATGCTGTACTTATGCTTTTTGATTACTTTCTAAATTCAAAGGGTTGCCCTAAGCAGGTTTAATGAGCTTACCATGGTGGAATATTAAACTACTCTTATATGCAGAGTAACACTCTTATGTTACCTGTGATATTTCCTGAATTGATTCTGTTAGGCTCCAGGCTTATGCCACAAAACAGTTACTTACTAATAGGAACACAGCAGGCCAGGCAGCATCAGAGGAGCAGGAAAGCTGACGTTTTGGGTTGGTATCCTTCTTGGTCCTGACCCGAAACGTAAGCTTTCCTGCTTCTCTGATGCTGCCTAGCCTGCTGTGTTCCTCCAGCTCCACACTGTGTTATCTCTGACTCCAGCATCAGCAGTTCTTACTATCTCTGAGTTACTTACTAATGTTTTAAGGGTGTATTAATCCAAATATATTTTCTCAGTCTTAAAATAACTATTGTAATAAATGTCTTGATGGCATTCAGAAGATGTAAACATATCATCAAAATGACAATGTATTCACATCAATTTATCATACCATTAAATGTTTGGTTACAAGTTTGAAAACTTAAGTCATTGCAATGATGCAAAAAAGGCCTTTTGGACCATCATGCCTGCACTAGCTCATTAAATGAGCCCCATTACTACATGCCAATCTCCTGCTTCTTTTTCCCCAAAACCTTGCTTGTTATTTTTAATCACATAATCATCCAATGTTCTCTTGAATGCCTCAATTGAACCTGCCTCCACAACAACTCTAGGCAGTGCATTCCATACCCTAACTATTCACTGTGTGAAAACGTTTTTCCTCATTTTGCTCTTTCCTGTTCCTTTTGCAAATGGGAACACTTTCTCCCTATCTACTGTACCCAGCCCAGTCATGATTATGGCAACCTCTATCTTAGCTTTCTTCTTTTATGGAAACATAGAAACACAGCAGAAATAGGCCATTTAGCCCTTCAACCCTGCTTGACTATTCAATATGATCAGGTCTGATCATCCAACTTTGTCCCTGATCCCACTTTATCCCCAATCGTTTGATCCTTTTAGCCCTAATAACTATGTCTAATTTCTTCTTAAAAACCTTCAGTATTTTGGCCTCAACCGCACCAATGGAAGAGAATTCCGCAGTCCTACCACACTCTGGGTGAAGAAATTTCTCCTTATTTCAGTCCTAATTGGCTTATCCTGTATCCTTAGACTGTGACTGCAGGTTCTAGGTTCAGTGGTCAGCAGCAACATCTTTCCTGCATTTACCCCATCTAGGTCTTTTGGAATTTTAAAGGTTTCAATGAAATCTTCCTTCACTTTTTCTAAACTGCAGTGAATACAGCCCTAACCTACCCAGCCTCTCTTCATACTTCAGTCATGCCATCCCAGGAATCAGTCTGATAAACCTTTGTTGCATTCTCTCCATAGGCAGAACATCCTTCCTCAGGTAAGGAGAGCAAAATTTCACCCAATACTCCAGGTTTTGGCCTCATCTAGGCCCTATACAATTGCAACAAGTCATCCTGCTCTTGTACTCGAATCATCTTGCTATGAAGGCCAACATACCATTTACTTTCCTCACCATCTCTGCACTTCATGCCTACTTTCAGCGACTGGTATACAAGGACACTGAGGTCTCAGTACATTCAGATAATAATCCACCTTCCTGTTTTTGTTACCAAAGTTGATAAACTCACATTTATCCACACTTTACTCCAATTGCCGTGCATTTGCCTACTCACTCAACCTGTCCAAATCGCACTGAAGCATCTCTGCATCCTCCTCACAGTTCACCCTCCCACCCAGCTTTTTGTCATCTGGAAACTTAGAGACATTACATTTAGTCTCATCATCTAATCATTAATTAAGTTCCCCAAGGTGAACAGTTCTAACTTCTTCACTCTATCCCTGTAACTGTAATCCCATCACTTGGCAGAAAAATATAAACGAAAGATATCATTGAGCAACATGAAGAAATATAAAGAGGCAGCAAGGTAAATGGAAAGAATTCCAATAGTTCAGAATGAAGCTAATGAGGACACAGCTTCCAAAGGTGGAGTGATTAAAATTAGGATATGCAAGAGCCCAAAAATAAGATGAACACAGATATCTCAGAGTGTTGTGAGCTGGAGAGATGAAGGTCACAGACATGGAAGGATTGGTAAACAGGGGCGAGAATTTTAAAATCAAGATGTCCTGTAACTGGCAGCAAATGTAGGTCAATGAGCACAGTACAATATTTGAAAGGAACACGGTGTGAGTTAGGTTACAGACTTTTTGGTTGATCTCAAGCTTACAAAGAGTAAAGTGTGGGAATAATCAAATGTGGAGGTAATGAAGGCAGTGATGATGTGGATGTGTGGTTGAAAAGACATTTTCAATGAACCATGACACCAAATTTATGACAGTCTGGTCTGGGGTCAGACAGTTACCACAGCGAGGGATAGAACCATTTGATAAAACACCGAAAATGCTGGAACAATTTGGCAGCATCTGTGGAGAGAGGAACAAGAGTTAATGTTTTGAGTCTAGTGTGACTTCTTTAGCAGAGGGATGCAGCCTGTAGTTATGGTACACCATTTGGAGTGAAAATTAAAAAAATAGTAGCTTCAGACTTGACAATATTTAATTGGCAGAAATTTCTGCTCATCCAGTTTTGGATGTTGGATATGTGCAATCTGATTTAATGTTTGAGAACAGTTGGACAAGTTGAGGTTTGAATGTTATTAGCCTACAGATGATGGGCAGAAAGGCAGCATGTAGGTGAGAACACAGTAGGAGAAGGAGTATGGAGAGATCTGGGCGGGTGATGGGTTTGACCTGTGAATTTGTTGGACTAGGAAGAAGAACCAAGATTCTCTGGCTATGGTTAAATAGCTGAGAATGGAATGAAGAATGGAACATTTTTTAAAAATCCTTCCAAGTTTTTGTTTGTTGCTTTGATACTGTTATTTTTAATATGAGGTGAAAGGTGACATCATTCTGCTGAAACGAGGGGGAGGACTAAGTATTGAAGGCGGAACCTTTGAGCAGCGTGTTGTTTGCAGGAGGGGTTTTGTTGAGGGTGGGTCTTTGCTCGGCTAAAACGCTAATGGCAGCGCCTGGTCCTTGTCTCCCGGCTCGGGCTCCGCCTCCGGAGACTGTCAGTGGCTGGGTGGCCTGAAGGCGGGGGAGAGGGAGGCAGCCAGCCGGCCGGAGAAAGATGCCGGGGTTGGTGGTATTCGGGAGGCGCTGGTCCCTGGCGAGCGACGATCTGGTGTTTCCCGGGGCCTTCGAGCTGCTCCTGCGGGTTTTGTGGTGAGTAGAGTCCCCCGGGACCCCTATCCCTTGGCACGGCGACTCCTTCACATCCAGCCTGAAGACCATTTCTAGGTAGACAGGCAGGAGGCTGGAGGAATACAGCAGTCAGCGTTTCAGGTATTGAAGCAGGGTAATAACCGAAACGTCGACTTCTCCTTTCCTCCAGATGCTGCCTGGCTTGCTGTATTCCTCCAGCCTCCTGCCTGTCTACCTTGGATTCCGGCCTCTGCAGTTTTTTTTTAAACGGTCTTTGAAGGCTACTTCTACCTTTTTATTTCGGTTAAAATGTGACCTGAGATCGCTCAGTCTTCAGAGAATGAAGATCTCAACGGAATTTACTGGCAGGGCCACCCTTTTTGAGTTTGTAGTATTGCAGTGTGGGGCAACATTTATTACCCAATCCGGGAGTGTTATGAAGGTTTGATAGTTTCCAGCAAGGAACCAACTCAATTGAAAACCATCATAACTCATAATGCATCTAGCGGATGAGCGGCAACACAGTAACTTGCGTTTATCTAGTGCCTTTAAATGTCTCAAAGTGTATTACAGCAGAGTTGTAAAGCAAAATGTATTAGAAAGATTGGAACGTGTGAGCTAAAGCTTTGTCGAAAAGGAAAGATTTGAAGGATGTTTTAAAGACGGCGGAAGAGGTAAAACAGTGTAGGGATTTAGGGAGCGAATTCCAGACCGTGGGACTTAGGGTACTAATGGCGCTGGTCCCTGGCTAGCGATGATCTGGTGTTTTCCAGGGCCTTTGAGCTGCTGCTGCGGGTTTTGTGGTGAGTAGGTGCAAGTGGAGGATGCATGGGAAACCAGACGTAACTGGGTTTCATGAACTACAGTTTGGCAATTTCTTACTCAAATCTGAGTTTTTAATTTCAGATGAAAAATTGCAAGCCCGTATGATAGATAAAAAGTAACTTTTTGTAGATGCTAATGTAGCAAAATTCCTTTAAAAATTGGAAACACAATTTGTGGCAAATGTCTTTTTTTTTAAGAAAATGCTGGCTTTTTCTCAGAATGATCTTGCACTAGGTGTGTCTCGAGCTTTATCTGCAATCTTCCGTTTTGTTGCATGCATGATTAATGCTCAAATTCCACATCCAGTTGAGAAGAACTAACTTGCCACCTGACTTTGATATACAAGTCAGGTCTGAAATGTTATAAAAGAAAACAACAAATGTTCGGCTCACAATGGGTTAGACAGCATCTATGGAGAGAGAGCAAGCTAACGTTTTGAGTCAAGATGACTCTTCATCAGGGCTCTTTGTTTTCAGTACAGATTCAGCATCTGCAGTAAGTTGCTCCTGCTGTTGAAATGTTATAAAGCCTTTTTGTCAACAGTGTAGGACCAAGTTCTGAATTACCTGTGAATCATACAAAGACCCCTGATCCCTTGGGTCTTGTGACAGGTTGTTAGCATTGTGAATCAGTTAACAATAAGAAATCAACTAGTTTAGTTTCTGTGAATGTAGAAAATGTGGATTTTTGTACCTGAACTGGCATTTACAGCATATTCTACTTTGTTGTAGGGTGCATGCTTTAGACAATGCATTGAAAGGTCATGTGAACGTATGAATTAGAAGCAGGAATAGGCCACTTGGATTATCAAGTTTGCTTCAACATTGAGTAAGATCATGGCTGATTTGATCACTCCACATTCCTGCCTACCCCAATAAGCTTTCACCCCTTGTTTATTAAGAATCTATCTACCACTGCCTTAAAAATATTCAAGGACTCTGCTTGCATGACCTGTTGAGAAAAAGTTCCGTGGACATGTGACCCCTCTGAGAGGGGAAAATCTCTCTTGCTTTATGGAAATTGGTGTCAAATTTCCCATATTGTAACATCAAGCGCTTTCTTTGAAATGTAGTCAATTTGCTGCATGTATGTTGGGATATCCTGAGGACAATAAAATTGCTCCATAAATGCAACTATTAATTTTGCATTAACGGTGATAACTGAAATCTCTGTCTTAGTAAACAATATATAAATTGTGCATTCATAGAAGAGTCTTCAGTGTTGGCTCCTCTGGGATTGAAAGAAGTATCTTTGAATAATGAAACTTCAATAACAGAACTGTCATCAAATAAAATTGGTTATAATCTGCAAAACAATAACAATTTGAACTGTAAGACATAGGAGCAGAAGTTGGCCATTTGGCCCATAGAGTATGCTGTGCCATTCAGTGAGATCATAGCTGATTGGAATTTTCAACTCCACTTTCCTGCCTTATCTCCTTAACCTTTGATTTCCTAACTGATTAAAAAGCTTGTATCTCAGCCTTGAATATACTTATCAACCCATCTTCTACAACCCTCTATTGTAAAGAATTCTACAGATTCAATAACCTTACAAGAAATTCCTTCTCATCTCTGTTTTAAATTGGTGAGCACCTATGCTAAGATTATGCCCTCTAGACCTAGACTGTCCCATAACAGGGAAACAACCTCTTTGTGTCTATCCTGTCAAGCCCCCTGTGAATCTTGTATGTTTAAATAAAGTCTCCTCTTATTCTTCTAAATTCCAATCGGTGCAGACCCAACCTACCAACTTCTCATTAGCAAATCCCTCCATACCTGGAATTAACCTAGTGAACCTCTTTGGTCTGCCCCCAGTGTCAGTATCCCACTTCTTAGATAAGGGAACCAAAGCTCTTCACAGTATTCCAGCTGACTAGTGCTTTGTATCATTTTAGTAAGGTCTCACTATATTTATGCTCCATTCCCTTTGAAATAAAGGTCAATATTCTATTTGCCATCCCTTTTACCTGCTGAACTTGTATGCTAGCTTTAGAGATTCATGTATGAGGACCTCCAAGTTCCTCTGTGCTGCAGCTTTCAGCAGTATTTCCCTATTTAAATAATACTCAGCCTATCTATTCTTTCTGCCAAAGTGCGTAACTCAGTTTTTCACATTATTTTCCATATGCCAAGTTTGACCAACTCACCAAACCTGTCTCTAACCCTATGTAGATCCTTTATGTCATCCTGACATGTTGCTTTGCCTTCTATTTTTGTGTTATGCAATAATACATTCACTTCCGTCATCGAAGTCATGTGTTGTAAGTAGTTGTGGCCTCATTGGTTTACTTATCACTCTGGGTCTTCGCTCTCACTCTCTTGCTTGCTCTCTTCCTCTTCTCCCCCACACCTCTCTTCCCCCACCCCCCAAAAACTTTGCAATGGTCTCTGATTTCCAATGATTATTTGGTTCATTTGATATGTAACTTCAATGGGGAAATATCCCTGTTGAATGATAACTATTTTTAATCACATGTTCAGACATGTTACGACTTATCTTTGGGACAGGTGGGACTCAAAGCTAAATGGTGTAGTTCAGAGGGAGGGACTGTTACACTGCACTGCAAAATTATAATTTTACTCACATTTTATTGCAATGGGCCAGTTTAAGCATGTCTAATGATACTGACTCGGGGTGTGTCTATTGCACAGACGTGTTGGAAAGCTGACCAATTTCTTATGCCTTTTTATTTTGCAGGTGGATCGGAATCCTTGCTTTGTACTTGACTCATAGAGGACAGTTCGACTGTAAAGGAGGAGGGTTCCTTCCCAGCTATCTTGTGGTCTTGATTGTTATTTTAGCTGCGATTATCTTAGTTCTTTCCATAATTGTTTATGTCAGTATGCAAGGTGAATATTAATCTGTTGTACTAAATAATTGTGCAGTCACTTCTTGGTGGGCAAGACTGCCTTTGTTGCTTGAACTAAAACTGTAAGAGGCAAATTATGTCTGATGATAAATTTGTGGTTATCAGCCAAGGGCAATGTAAAGAATGTATTTTTTTTTCCTTTATTCATTCACGGGATGAGGGTGTTGCTGGCTAGGCAGCATTTATTGTCCATCCCTAATTGCCCAGAGGGCAGTTGAGAGTCAACCATGTTGCTGTGGGTCTGGAGTCATATTTAGCCCAGACTAGGTAAGGATGGCAGTTTCCTTCCCTAAAGGGTATTAGTGAACCAGATGGGTTTTTCCAACAATTGGCAATGGATTCGTGGTCAACATTAGATTCTTAATTCCCGATATTTATTGAAATCAGATTCCACCATCTGCTGAGGCGGGATTCAAACCCTGGTCCCCAGAACATTATCTGGTCTGTGGATTAACAGTCCAGTGATAATACCAATGGGCATCGCCTCCCATATATGCGTGCTTTCACTATTATGAGTCAAACTCCTAGAATTCCTTCCCTAATATCACTGTGGTTGTCCCTCTACCAAATGAGCTGCAGCAGTTCAAGAAGGAACTCACCACCACCTTCTCAATAGGAATTAGTGCTGTGCTATAAATGCTTACCCAGCCAGTGAAGCCCACAACCGCTGAAATAATTAAAACATAATTGAGTTGAGGTTCTGTGTAGAGGGTTTAAGTGACCATCTGAGAAGTATTCCATTGGTGACTGGGTGAACAAAGGTTCTCCCTGGTATAGTATTCAGAAACCTTAACCAAAAAGTCTGTATTGACTTAGCAGATTTTAATCATGGAGCAGCAGAGACTCCGAAAAATCTCTGCTTTGTGCATACACCACATCTCCTATGTATGAGGCACACACACAGGTTTTCTTATCCTTCACTGTATACACTTCCATTGTCTTGGCCTTACCCTGAGGACTTTTGTTTTTAAACCTCTCTATCTTCCCCTAAAAAATGTTTTTGAATCCCATGTCTGACCACCTTTCTTGCTGGTGTTATTGCTTGTCCCAAATTACAGTAGTGACTGCACTCTAACTGTGAAGCTCTTTGAAGGATTTAGAGGTCATGAAAGGTGTGAAATTAATGCCTTTTTATCTTGCTTGTATGTCCTTCCTGGTTGTGACAACTGTTTTAAAATAATATTGCTTTCAAAGCATTTTAGGATGCTTGTTATTGGATTGGAGGAGAGAAAATCCAGCTAGACGACATACTCATTTGCTATGCAGTGGGAAAAAGTGGGTGGGATGGTATTTGCATAGGTAGTAGCAGAGTTTCTTGTCAGCTCTGAGAGTCCAAAGGTTGTCCATTCATTCCAAGTTGACGCTCCCAGTGGAGTACTGAGGAAATACTACACGTCAAAGTTGTCATTTTTTGGACAAACCATTATACTGAGATAGTAGGAACTGCAGATGCTGGAGAATCCGAGACAACAAGGTGCAGGGCTGGATGCACACAGCAGGCCAAGCAGCATCATAGGAGCAGAGAGGCTGACGTTTCGGGCCTAGACCCTTCATCAGAAAAGGGGGAGGGGAAGGGGGTTCCGAAATAAATAGGGAGAGAGTGGGAGGCGGATAGAAGAGGGATAGAGGAGAGGATAGGTGGAGAGGAAACAAACAGGTCGAAGAGGCGGGGATGGAGCCAGTAAAGGTGAGTGTAGGTAGGGAGTTAGGAAGGGGATAGGTCAGTCCAGGGAGGACGGACAGGTCAAGGGGGCGGGATGAGGTTGGTCGGTAGGAGATGGAGGTGCGGCTTGAGGTGGGAGGAAGAACAGGTTAGGGAGGCAGGGACGAGCTGGACTGGTTTTGGGATGCGGTAGGGGG
>NC_063352.1:19292809-19338266 GCF_021869965.1 Rhincodon typus | reverse complement strand
GGTCTAGGCCCGAAACGTCAGCCTCTCTGCTCCTATGATGCTGCTTGGCCTGCTGTGTTCATCCAGCCCTGCACCTTGTTGTCTCCCATTTTGCTGAGGCCCTGTTTAACTGTCAAGTGGATATATTAGATATAAATTAGAGAACTATATGCTCAGAGAGGAAATTCAAATTCTCAAATCCTAAACCCAGCTGATCATAATAACACTATTACCAACTTATCCTTCCATAAAGGTATGACATCTAGCATGAAAGAAAAACATTGAATTACCACACTCCTTATATTCTTGGTCGTCTTCTTTACAGGAACGATCACCAAGCCAGGTCCAAGACAACATATCCCGGCTCTGATTTATATCCGTACTACTCTTTATTTACCTGAACTGATCTGGGCATTCTTGGGTGCTGTCTGGGTCAATGATGAAAGCCAGGGCTGTGCTCCCTCTGTTGTTGCCACGATTACTATAGCTGTCATTGCCAGGTAAGAAAGCATTTTCAGCCTATTAGTTATAAAAGTTAGCAAATGTTTCAGTCTCAATATAATGATTTGTCTGAAATAAGGCACCTCTGACACTGCAGCACTCCCTCAGTACTGCATTAAGATCGTCAGTCTCGATTTTGTGCTCAAGTTTCTGGAGTTGAACTTGAATCCATGACCTTTTGATTCAGGCAAGAGCGCTATCTGCTGAGCCACAACTGAACTGTACAATTTAAGGAATAGATCAGGAATCAAGTAGTTCTTGTTTTTACAAAAGTCAGGTTTGAGGTTTCAATACTAATCCTGGAAAAAAATATCCTTTTCACAGTTGGGTTTTCTTATTCTTCACGGTGGTTGCTGTCTTAATTTTCTTCGACCCTCTGGGCAGACCCAAACATTTAAACTACTTAGTAAGCATGGCCCATGACTTGGAGAGCAGTGACGCAGTCCAAGCAAAGTCTATGGCGTCACGGGTATGGGAGTGCAGATTGAAGCTGATGTGTTGCTGCGTTACAAAAGATACAAAGGACAACCGGGCTGCCTTTACAGACATTGCAGAACTCTTCTCTGCCTTTTTTCTGGTAAGTTGATTTTTTAAAGATTTTTTTTTTAAAATGGGAAACATGTCAAATCAAATGCCACAGACCATTTTGCTTTAAGTTGACATGGCAGTAAGAAGAAAAGTTTTTAAAAGTCAGGGCTGTTCTTGCAAATTGGAGCAATTCATTTGCTAAGCAATTAATACTTCTGAAGACGAGTCTTAATGGATCAGAATCTGTTTCTATCTACATAGATGATGAGCTGCTGAGTTTCTCTAGCACTTTTTATATCTATCCTAAATACTCAGGTTTGCTGAGTGTTGTAGTTTATCTAGAGTTTTTGACATTCTTAATGTAAACTGTACAGGAGAACTTGTATTCATCTTTATTGTTTCTCTTGAGCTAGTTAAATATTTTTGAAAATTTAAAACTTGCTGAAATGTTTTCTGTCACCTGGGAAGAGCTTCAGATTTGTACTGAACCATAGGTAAAGGTTCTTGCAATTGCTCCTAATCTCATTTCAAGAGAGCTGAATGCTTCCTGATCCAGTTAGAGATCATATTGTACAAAAGTTGAGTGACTTTACGGATCACACTTGGTCCATGTATATCCTGGACTGGTTTTGATTAACTGTGAGGAAGTCTAAGAGGAGTTTCCCAGACTTTCTTTTTCCAAAGGCAGCCCATTTCTTTTTTGTCCTGTCCAAAGTGATTATGTAATCACAGGGAGACTGGACTGACTTTTTCTTTGTCAATTTTGTAAGCTCCAGGACTGTTCATGTGCTCCCCATCCATCTAGTGAAAATACCTAATTTGTGAAAGTTACCAATGTCAGACATGTGAATTTTAAAACAAAATTGTATTGTCTGGCCTAAACTTTACAGGAGAATGATCTCCATGACATTCTTGATCCTTTGCTGAAAGTCATACTGATAAAGCACAGGGAGCAGGTGATCTTAGTGGGGTTGGGGTTATGGAGAGGAATTTGAGATATTTAGTATGTTCAAGACAGGCCCAGTTCCATAGCCAATGTTTTACTTTAATGCAGCATTCCTTTGTCCTGTTTGTTTCTTTTAGTTTTGACGTTCATGCCACACCCAATGCCAAATAATGACCATCTCCAGTTACAGAATCTAACCATCACCCCTTGACATTCAATGTCATTATCATCATTGAATATCGCTGTTCTCTGTGCACCCCACCTATAAAAATGGAGTTACCATTGACCAGAAACTGACTGGATCAGACATATACACACAGGTCAGAGGCTAGGAGTTAGAAGGATAAAGCAGTAGAACATGAGAACAGTAGGCATGAGAACACCACCACTGCAAATTCCCCTCCAAGTCTCTCGCCACCCTTGACTTCCTACATTTGTTACTGAGTCCAATTCTAGAATCCTCTCCCTGACCACATTGTGGATGTATCTACATGACGTGGATGGCATTATTTCAAGAAAGTTGTTCGCCACCACCTTCTGATGGGCAATAAATGTTGGCCCACATGACACACGCATTTTTCAGATAATCTTAATTTTCTTAGATCCCTTTCTGTTGGGGGGAGATAGGATGTATATGTACAAACATGCCTTTGGAGTTTTAGATTTTACAGACAAATATTTATATCCTTACCACTGTTTTATCTCTGTGGGCAGGATACAGACCTGGTGCCTGGTGATATCGCTGCAGGACTGACTCTCCTGCATCAGGAGCAGGATAAGAAAGAGAAGTGCAGCGATCTGGAGGTGGTGGCTTGTACTCTCCCTCAACCACAATCTGTAAGTTCACAGTTGAGAATTTTACATCTTATTAAGCCAGCAGTGACTTTTTAATTTCTAAAGAATACTCGAGCTCATTCTCCATTTTCACAATTACTGGAACTGAATTATTAAACATACAAAAGATATGACTTTTTTCTGTTCCTTATCTTTAATACAGTCAGATTGACACTGCAGAAATCAGTAAAGTGGCAGGAGAAATGGTTCTTTGGATCTCTCGGAAGGTTAACACTGATCACCAGTAGCAGAATGTAACAGTATTTATTGCACAGAAACATACCACTCAGTCAACTGTCCAGTGTTGACGTTTATGCTTTACACAACTCCCCTTTATCTCACTGCTCTGCTGCTTCCTCTCTCATTCTTATCTAGCCCCTCCTTTATATGCATCTGTGCTAGTCGCCTCAGCTACTTGTCATAACCCTCTCCACTTTGAGTTATATCCCTTTTAAGAAGTCTTTGGGGGTGTTGACTCAGCAGCATTCCTTTTGCAATTTTGGGGCAGGAAGAAGCTCTTTGCTAACCACAGACAAGCTTTCAAACTTTTTGCTGCCATAATACTGACGGTGCTGTATTGGATTCTGGTTGGGGCT
Source organism: Rhincodon typus (assembly GCF_021869965.1). NCBI lineage: Eukaryota > Metazoa > Chordata > Chondrichthyes > Orectolobiformes > Rhincodontidae > Rhincodon > Rhincodon typus. The sequence goes on along the minus strand of NC_063352.1, from coordinate 19,334,882 downwards.
CAATGTTAACAATCAATAACCATAAATGTATCATGTATTGCCAATTGCTGCTTGCACTCCAGCAGTAGTCAGTCAATACCAAACATATAACTATCCATGCATTAATTGCCAGAAACATAGATTACTGATCATTTTGCCACTTTGTACACAATCACCCAACAGTCACCACGTGCGTGCACACATGCATGCATATACACACACGCATGCACCATGAGATAATGTTTCAGGCCGTTCTGGCTGACGTGAAAGCATCAGTATGAACATATCTGCAAGGACTATCATGCAGTAGTAGGCTACTCATAAACTGTACGTTATTAGGTGCATTGATGGGTTACCCTATGACTAAAATCCAGGACAGAAGCAGCTTGAGCCAGCTAGTTCCCTAGTCCATCACAGTCTCCTGGAATTGACCTAAGAATCTAATTTCTGTTGGGTATGTCTTATTAAGTTACGTGTCTTGGCATCATCTGTTGTTTTTACTAGGCTGAAGAGCTGGATATAGAATTGGAGAACTCTGCTCACTACATGCAGTTTGCTGTTGCAGCATATGGATGGCCATTGTACATCTTCAGTAACCCCCTAACTGGCATATGCAGGCTGAGCCATAACTGCATGTGGTAAGTCCTAATGGTTTTCAGTACTTACAACCTGCTCAGAATGGTCCTGAAGATGCCTTCTGTATCTTGTGATAACCATGACTGTAATTATGACACCAAGTCCAATATTTTACTCTGGTTAGTTTTCAAACTAGAGTCCCCACGATTGCTGCACTTCTGCATTTGTTGACAATTGAGCACATGATTTCCAGTGCTGTTTTGATTGAAATTCTTTCTTACAATTAAAATATATTTTATGGTGACTAGTCTCTTTATAGGATTGCAGAATGATTATAACGCAGAAGGAGACCATTCGACCTATTGTGTCCTGTCAGCTCTCTACAAGAGCAACTCAGCCAGTCCAACTCTTGCATCTTTTGCCTGTAACCCTGGGAATCTTTTCTCTTCAGATATTTATCTGGATTCTCTTTTGAAGGCCATGATTGAGTCTGCTTCCATCACACTTTCAGGCAGTGCATTCCAGATCCTATCCATTCACTATGTAAAAAAATGTTTTCTTCATGCTACCACGTGTTCTTTTGTCATTAACTTTGTACTGGTGTCCTCTGGTTTTCAACTGTTCCACCAATGGGGACAGCTTTATCACTATCTACTCTGTCCAGATCATATGTGATTTTGAACAGCTGTATCAACATTCTGTTCATTGAGGAAAAGAGTCTTGGGTTTGGCAGTCAATCCTCATAACTGAGATCTCTCATCTCTGGAACTATGTGGAATGCTTCAAATTGGATACGTTCCTCCAGTTGAGACCATATCAGTTCTTAGGCTTGTAGAAAGCTTAGAATTCTGTATGTTTTAACTGCTTTCTCAGTCCGTCCTGCTGCCCTCAGTGATTTGTCCACATGTACCTTCCAGTTCCTTTTGCTTCTGCATCCCCTTTAGAATCACACCTTTCAGGTTATAGTCTTTCCAGGGCTGCTTATGGACCAAAAGAGAGATGATCTTGTATAGGCAGAGGTACTAAATGGGAGCTTTGCACCTGTCTTCACAACTGAAAAGGATGCTGCCTAGGGTGACCAAATGTAAGTTTTCTTTTATTTTAAAAAAAAAACTTTCTCTTGACCATATGTACCATGAAACATCCTGTACTGGAAGCTGACTGCTACATTCAGAGGAAGTCCAGTTAGATCTGATAAGACTGAAGCTGTTGAAAAGTACTGGCTGCCAGGAAATTTAACTGCAAATGCAGCTACGGATGTGTACTGGTGATATTTTGGGTTTTTTTTGGGGAAGGAACGAAAATTGTGTTGGCTAAAATCCTGTCAGTAATGACGTTTTAACCTCACTCAATTTTCAAGACCGAAGAACATATGTGCAAGTTACAACTTTACGCTGAATTTGTTTGAATTGGAAGCAAGTTACTCATTTTATTGAGCAATAGTGTCAGGGTGAATTAGTCAGTCATAGCCTTTATTGATCGACATCAGGAATGGGAGAAGGTAATTAACTAAATCACGATTGATCTGTATCTAGGCATCCAGGTTCTAATTGCCTTAACGCCTTTGCGGAACAAAAACTATAAGTCTTGATGTTTTCAAATGGCCATTTTTGTCTAACCTTGTTCAACCTCAACAACTTTTGAAGGGGTGGGGCAAAGGCGGGGAGGAAAGAGGTCCAGACATCCTCCTTGGGTTTGCATGAAGAACTGTGACTATTGCCGAGTGTTCATTATCTGGTTTGTAATCACAATTACTTTAAAACTTGTGAAACGGGACTCATCAGTTTAATGTAAGTTATTTCTCTCTCAAGTTGTAGAAGCCAATTTCCCGAGCAGGACATAGTCGGTGGGGATCATGTGGGCTGCCATTTCGCCTCCATGCTGCAAACTACAGGGCTGCAAAACCGGGATTTTATCCACATCAGTTTTCACAACAAGGTAACAACTGTCATGGGCAGGCTAAAAAACAAAACTATCTACAACATGGCAGCTCTAAATTTGCAGCTTAACTTCAATCGAAGGTGCTAAGGGGATGTCACATGCCCTTGGAGGGGCAGTGTTGATGGAGCAGTGCGCTGTGGAGGGGCAGTGCTGAAGGGATGCTATGATATGGAAGTGCAGAACTTCAGATGAGACAGCTATCATTAAATGTCCTGTTCAGTTTCCTAAGAACAAAAACTTTTTTTTTAAGGATCTCCTGCTGAGGGACAGATTTATCTGGCATCCCTTTGATTACTACTTGTGGGAGCTTGTTGTATACAAATTGCCATTTACTGTGCTATCAAAGTAATCCATTGGATGTAAAATGCAATGTGATGTTCTGGCGATATAGCAAGCTCTTAAGAATACAAACTTGTTCTTGTGTTTTTTTTATTGTGGTTTGCAAATATTTTCTGTTCCTAGAACAATTGGCATTAGTGTGTAGAGAGGAACTGATAAATTGAAGGTTTTGCAAAGCCAGCAGTACATGTAATTACAAAGATCATTCGTGTGCTACAACCACTTGTTCTTTCCTTATTTCAGTAGCTCAAATCTTACAAAACATAACAACCTGCTTCAGCATGTGAGAGAGATTGAGATGCCTACCTACGGTACTATCATTAATCTCGAGAGACAGGGTGACACTTTTGCTGTTCTCCATTTTGTGGGGGTTTTTTTCGGTTTCTGTAAACATTGAGAGTGAAAGACAGCTGAGTAATAGTGAGCTATTTTCAAAAACTAATTCAGAATGATTTGTGGCTGTTCTAAATCTCAGATATTGTCTTATTTTCACCCACTTGGTGCAGATTTACGAAATTCCATTTTATGTGGCACTGGATCACAAAAAGGAGACTGTGGTGGTGGCCGTGAGAGGAACTCTTTCACTGGAGGTTAGTCTTCCCTCAGCTCTGTAACGCAGTCAGTCAGTTTAACTTAGTGGTGGAGAAACTTCTAGAGATGATAATTGACAGCAAAATTAATTTTGTGTTTTCTTTTAACTGGTTTTATTGTGGTTTTTTTTTGCTGAGATAGGAGGGTTGATGAAGGTAACAAAAACAAATTACAGGAGAAAGCATCTGCAGTTCGTACGATCTCTCTACAGGAGAAATTCAGCAGGTCTGGCAGCATCTGTGGAGAGAGAAACAGCACAGACCATTTTAGGCTTCAGTAATAGGGCATAGATTGCAAAAGCCTGGAAGTTACATTACACCATCACAAAACACTGGTTCAGCCACAACTGGATTATTATGTCTTTAGAGAAGTTGTGAAGGCATTAAAGAGAGTACAGAGAAGATTCACAAGAATGGTCCTAGGGATGAGGAGCTTTAGAGATGTTGATAGTTTGGAAAACCTGGGACCGTATTTCTTAGAGAAGATTAGGAGGTTCACTAAAAGTATTCAAAATCATGAATGATTTGGACAGAGCACATAAGGAGAGTAACTGTCGGTGGAAGGATAGAAAACTGGAAGACATTGATTTAAGATAGTTGGTGAAAGAAACAATACTGATAAACTTTTTTGCACAATGAGCAATTAGGATCTGTGTACGTTGCTCGAGAGTGTGGTGAAGGCAGATTATATCAAAGTTTTTTTTTAAGGGAATTAGGTTATTATTTGGAAAGAAAGAATGTGCAGAGTTACAATGGTGGCGCTGTAACCTAAGTGAATTACTGTTCCAGAAACTAACACTTGCACAAAGTGTCAGTTGGCTACCTTCTGGGCTGTAATTGTGCAAAACAAAACAGGCTATATTTTTCAGCACGTTTACCAGCAAAGGGCAGTCAGAATCCACCTGAACTTGTGTGTAAGGAAAAGAGAGCTGTGAATGCTGGAAATCAGAAATAAAACGAAAACAAGAGATTGTTGGAAAAACTCAGCACATCTGGCAGCATCTGTGGAGAGAAATTGAGTTAACATTTTAGGTCCATTGACCCTTCTTCAGAGCAAGGAGTCAATCAGTGTACTTCCTAAACAGCTACTGAGAAAACCACACGGACTGCATTGGACAAAAAGCAACTCTGAGTTCACATATGCAATTTGTAAGGAAATACTGCTAATTCTGATCCAAATGCTGAGGGTGCTGGCTTGGCCTGTTCCCACTGGTAACGCTGTCTCAGTCCATCCATCTGTCTGTCTGTCTATCCCACTCTGTTGTTGAGTCTGCCCTTGCACAAACCAGAGTTGCTGATGCAAAATGGTGAGCATCAAGACTGACTTTCTGAAGAAGGATCAAGGCCCGAAACGTCAGCCTTCTTGCTCCTCTGCTGCTTGACCTGCTGTGTTCATCCGGCTCTACACCTTGTTATCTCAGATTCGCCAGCATCTGCAGTTCCTACTATCTCTGAAGGCTGACTGGCACCGATGTTTGTATGTAGGGCATGTATGTGCTGATTTTGCTAGTTCTGACAGTTTAAATGTACAAGTTCTTAAAATCCCTGGTTGTCTTAGAAAGGATTTTATCAGTGCTGTTGTAGTAATTAATTGCACCACTAGATGTCTCCTCAAAGCAATAGACCAGATTTTGTATTGCTGCTTTGTGACACTACAGCTGAATAATGCTGGGATTTGAAAAATGAATCAATCGCCTCTGCTTTCTCTTTATTGGTTCTTCATTTTGGCTGCTCCTTTTTCAAATCGTGCATTTGTGGGATGTTGGTGTCACTGGCTAGGCCAGCGTTTTATTAATTTCTGGCATCTGCAAATTTTTGTGTTTTTTTTTTGAAAATCCCTAATTACCCTGGAAGGGAATGGTGAGCTCCCTCCTTAAACTGCTGCAGCTCTTGTGGTTTATGAACACCCACAGGATTTCCAGGATTTTAACCCAGCAACAGTGAAGAAATGGTGATATAGTTCCAAGTCAGGATGGCACGTTGCTTGGAGATGAACTTGCAGATGGTGGTTTTCCTACGTATCTTGTTCTTCAAGGTGTTAGAGGTCGTAGATTTGAAATGTGGTGTCAGAGCAGCCTTGGTGAGTTACTGCAATGCATTTTCTGGATAATGCACACTGCTGCCATTAGATATCCCTGGTGAAGGGAGTGAGGATTGGAGGTGGTGTTTGGGTTTCCAGTCAAACAGGTTGCTTTGTTCCAGACAATGCTGAGCTTTTTGAGTGTTTTGAATCTGCACTTATCCAGACAAATGGGGAATATTCTATTGTACTCCTGATTCTGTCTTGTAGCTAGTGGACAGCCACTGGGGAGTCAGGCAGTGAGCTTCTCACTGCAGAATGTCTAGCCTCAGACCTACTTATGTAGCCACAGAGTTTAAATGCTGGTCCAGTTCAGCTTCTGGTCAATAGTAACAGCCAGGATGTTGATAATGGAGTGATCCAATGATGATAATGCCATTGAATGTCAAGGGACATTGGGTAGATTCTCTCTTGTTGAAGATGGTCATTGTTTGGCATATATATAGTGTGAATGTTTCTTGTCCTTTTCTTACCCACATCCTTTCCTAGTTGAGACTGTAAGAAAATGATATGTTTTAAGCTGAATGCAGAATCTCCAACTAAGGCTGATCTCACAGGGGTTGGGTTGTCAACAAGACAAACACATCCACCCAAGAGTTCAAGAGATGGGGGATTTCAAGTCAGCAATAGTCTTGCTTTACTATTTGATCGCCATTGCAATCTGAGACACATTACAGCTAGAGAAATCCTCAAAGCCCTAAATTGTACAATACTCTGCATCTAAATAGTATTGTTAACTTGTGTTTTGATGTTCTTCATTAGAATGAGCACATCCAAGAAATGACACCAAACCAAAGTAGGTGACTAAAAACTTGGTCAAAGAAGTTGATTTTCAGGAGTGTCTTCAAGGAGCAGGGTTAGGGCGGGGTGGGGGACAGATTTACAGAATTCAAGAGTTAAGACCCCAGGCAAATGAAGGCTTGGCCACCAATGGTGGCGCAGTAGAAGTTGGGCACGTATGCGAGATCAGAGTTGGAGGAGCTCAGAGACTGAGAGACATTACGGAGGTAGGACGGACAAGGTTATGGAGGAATTTGAAAAGTTCTTAAAATTGATTGTTTAAAATTCAGATGAACTTCAAAGCCGTGACTGAAATAACATCAAGAAAGAAAATACTGATTGCTTAGGTAAAGAGTTTGGTCCAGAAAGTGCTTTGAAAAGATTGGTCAACTTGGTGCACACACGCTATATCAAACCTGGCGTTTTCCTGATCTGATTAACTTGGTTCCTGAATGGACAATTAGCAACTGAAGCATTAGGGTCATAATGATCCCAACTAATGGTAATACTGACAAATCCAATCACAGAGCGAAACCTAGCCCACAAGTTTCCTTTTTACAATTTAGTTACCATGGTGCTCAGTCATTCATCATATACGTTAGATGCTGCCAAGATACTTTTCTAAAAGAGCATCAAAGTTTATTACACAAAAAAGGAGAAAAAGCACTATTTTACAATACAGAAACTATTTTAAAAAGCCTTATTATAAATATCTGAAATAAAGATTCAACCCCTGCCATCCACAACAATGTTACAGATTCTCAAACCTCCATGAAGGATCACCTTATTTCCACTTTATAATTCCTTATTCTGTTGGCACACTGTTCTCGGTTTCTTTAGTTCACATTTCTTCATGAGACCTTTAAATAAATTGCTAGCACAGCTCATGTATTCCTTAACCACCCCTTCCACAGCCTTTCATTTCTGCAGATTTCTCATACTGACATAAACCACTCAGGACTCTTCTCCTGCCCTGATGGTTCTGGAGGTCGTTAAGCTAACAGCACCTTTTGCTGCTGACCTGTTCCCTCAGGCAGAAACCTGCATGGTCTCTGAAAGAAACCTTTTGTATGGTTCTGTCTTTCCAAAAGAGCTGGTTTCTACCTTTCCCTCCTTGAGTCATAGGACGCCTTGCTGCTAGGCAGCGACCTTTTTGTTTCTCTCCAAATCTTTTGTTTTCTAAAGCATTGAACTATTCACTTCTAGGGTTTGTTTAAAAGCCTTACTTAGTTGCATGTAAACACATTTACAGACACTCCAGCTCAGTTCAAAACTGAAACTAAAACTCTGCCCTTCTTAACATACTCCACATAGATATACCAATCATTAAAAATTATACTTGTTTCTGTCAACTTTGTAGGAGTCAAATTTCCACGAGCTTTAATTATCGTGAGCTTTAATAAAAAGCAGATTAAAATATTTTCCTTTATCGTTGTGCCATGTGGCTGCCAAGTTGATAGCGCATGAACTGAATAAAGTTTGAAATCATGAGGGGCATGGATAGGGTGAATAGACTAGATCTTTTCACCCTGGGGTGGGGGAGTCCAACACTAGATGGCATATGTTTAAGGTGAGAGGGGAAAGATTTGAAAGGGTCCTAAGGGGCAACTTTTTCACATGGTGGTGCGTTTATGAAATGAGCTGCCAGCGGAAGTGGTGGAGGCTGGTACAGTTGCAGCATTTAAAAGGCATCTGGATGGGTATATGAATAGGAAGGGTTTAGAGGGATATGAGCAAAATGCTGGCAAATGGCACTAGATTTATTAGGGTATCTGGTTGGCAGGGATGAGTTGACCCGAAGGATCTGTTTTTGTACGGTACATCTCAATGACTATGACTTTATGACCTTAATCTTTCTCCATCCAGTAATTCCTGTCTGCCATCCATGTTTACATCTATTAATTAACCTACAGGATGCTTTGACGGATTTGAGTGCAGATCGTGAGACGTTGCATGTAGATTGTGTGACAGGAGAATCTTTGGCACATAAGGTGAGTGTTCAACTCCTCCTCTTCAAGTTTGTAAGTACTTAGAATTACCAGAGTGAAGGACCACATGAAAACAGAGATACACACTTAGTCTCAGCATTTACATTTCAACCTGAATGTAGTTATGAAACAGTTGATATCTCACACCCATTAGCTTGGATTTTAGATCTGAAATTAAAGTATGTATGCATCCTTGCTGACTGACTAGCTAAATATTAATCTGAAATTCTAAATCAGAGCTTAGTGTGATAAAATATATAGTCCAGAAAGATGCCATTCGTGCAACTGCCTGATCCAATTCTCTGAATGAGCTAACAGTTTAGTTTCATGTTCCTGCTCTTTCCATGTATACTCTTTTTTTTTTGTTGTGAACCAAGCTCCGCCTATATATAACTGATTCATAGCTGTTTTGTCCAACCTATAACCGCTCAACCTATGGTTGTTTGATTTATAAAGGTCATATTTTTGGGAGGTGACAGCCTAGTGCTATTGTCGCTGGGCTGTTAATACGTGGCAGATGGTGGAATTTTAATTCATTAAAAATCTGGAATTAAGAGTCTAAGGAAGACGGTGAATCTGTTGTTCATTGTCGGAAATATCCGTTGACTTCACTGATGTCCTTTAGGGAAGGAAACTGCCATCTTTAACTGGTCTGACCTACATGTGACTCGACCCACAGCAACATGGCTGACTTTTAATTGCCCTCTGGGCAATTAGGAATGGGCAATAAACGCTGACCAAGCCAGCGACACCTTCATCCTGTGAATGAGTAATAAAAAAAAAGCTACTGATTTATTTCTTATCCTTTTAATGAAGAGCCTTTCAATTTCCCCAATTGGGAGATACTGCTTGTGACTGTATGTTCCACCAGGTGACTTGTTCTTTGTGTGCGAGCCTCCTAGACTGCGCCAGACTCTTTAACCATGATGGGAGCAGCACAGAAGTTCTTCTGCTCACACCCTCTTAGCCCTCACCAATTATTTGGTGAGGGGAGAGTCATGACTGTTTTAAGCTAATTCTTCACTGAATGAGAACTCCTTTCCATTCAAGATAACTACAGCGTGTCTGTAAGCCCCAAGTGAAAAACTGTCCCTTGCAAAACAACCTACTCCGAACCTGTGCAGATCTCAAATGGCACATCCAGCTGTGCTCTAAATCAGGTACAATAGCCATTAACTAACCACTTAAACCACTTCTTTCAAGGGTATTATGCAAGCTGCACGTTACATTTACAAGAAGCTAATTGATGATGGGATTTTAAACCAAGCTTTCTCAGTTGTGCCGGTGAGTTTATAAATATTAATTATGAATATCTGCCTCTGTTTGATGTGTTTTGGGAAAAAAAAACTAAATGTTTAATGGGAACTGTGTAGGAGCTGCTGCAGTTTTCTTTTGAGGTTTTTAGCTGTGAATGACCTGAGGAAATCAAAGTGAAAATTATTGGAATATAATTATCTTTAATATATATCGGGACAATTCATTACTCTTTTGTGTTATGGTAAATTCTTTTTATTATAAATGTTTCTCTTGATATAATCATTGAATTGTTCAGTCTGCCATCGCACAATCTTTTTATACAGTAACTGGGTAATACACTGAAACAATAATCCAAACACAGTGGGTAATATATGGATTCTGTGTGAATGCTCAGTCATATTATTCTTTTTATGGTGGTTAAGCACCAACCTTGTAGGTGTCTGTGTAAAACTGATTACAGACTTTACTTTAAATACCAGGTTACTCTGATATTTTAATTGCCTTGCAATGCTTACACTTACTGTTCTGGATTCGTGCGGCAGAGGAAACTTTTGGATCTAATATGCCTGTGCCAACACTTAGAAAGAGCTATCTGATTAGTTCCACTCCCCTTGTCCTTCCCATGTAGCCCTGCAAATTTTCTTTCTCTAATTAGTAAACCAAAATCCTTTTAAAATTATTGTTAAATGCACATGACAGATCACAACTTGTTGAATTTAATAACGAAAAATCTCATTCCCATCAGTTCTGTTGCTGTTTATGTTAACTCAGAGCTTTCTGGTTACCAAACCACCTGTTGATGGAGTCTGAAGAAATAAAGCAAAACTTTCAGAATCGCCTCAAAATTTTGAACACCTAAAGTAAATCTCTTAATCTCTCTGTTCCAAAGAGAGCAACCCACATGTCTGTTCTGTAACAACTGAAACCTCTTTATTCCTAGTAGTTTTCCACACCCATTATAGCATTAGATGTTAGAGCATTGTGTCTGTGATTGCTTTTATATAAGTGTTTAACTAGTTACTGTTCCAGAGAACTTCCTGGAAGCTTGTGCTCCTATAAGTGACTCCTCTTGCATTTGTATTTTGCTATACTGAAGGGTTTGTTTATGACACTTATCCTGATTGTGCTAAAGGTCATGTCTGAAGTCTAAAGGATAAGAATTATCTTTCTACTTGCCATGTGTCTTTATCATGGTCATGTGATCAGTGCAGAACAACCAGAGATACAAATTGAACAATAGTTTCCCGACGCAGTGTATCGTAGGCTGTAGGTGACACCGGAGCAGTTTGTGGCTGCTCAAAGCCATGAGAAACAGAGCCATACAGGGCAGTAAGATCCCAGCACTAGTGCCTGATCTGTCCCGAACTACAGAATCTGAGTCAAGACGGTACTGGAAAGGATCGGCTCCCTGCTCCTGAATGTGACCCTGCTGAACGCATGTTTGAGTCAGTATTGGGTTCCACTGATCGCTGTGAATGGATATTGTCCACTTAAACAACGTGGCCAGGCACAATCAGTGCATCAGGAACAGTATAGAGAGGATTAGAACTCTTTGCAACTCACTTTCCCCACTTGGATATCAGGCTAAGAAAGAAAATTGAATGTGTTCTGCCAATTGCCAACTACAGAACTGCTTGCTTTTAGTTGTTTGAAATGATCATGTGTTGTTGGAGTAAGCCTGTCTCTCCCATTGTAGGAATACAAGCTGATTATAACTGGCCACAGCCTGGGGGCAGGAGCAGCCTCGATCCTTGCTATAATGCTCCACGCATCCTTCCCAGCACTTCGATGCTATGCGTTTTCTCCTCCAGGAGGTCTGCTAAGGTGAGAGGTGTTGAACAACTGCATGGACTTTTCTGTGAAATGGGATTTCCTTTAAGAGATGGTCACTAAATTGGTATTGCCAAGACGGACTTCATTCTTTTTAAGAATTTGAATTTCATGCACAAACTGTTTTCATTTGAGGGGAATTGTTGGTTTATTTGTGGTACAGGAGCTGTAACTGAGTGCATTCTCAGTCACTATCCCAGTGTTTTCACTCTTACAGCAAGATTTAAAATTGAATGAATGCCCCTTGAATCGATGGACCTTTTCAGGTAGAAGTGCCAAACACAGATGTTCTGGTCGCACATTGGTAGTGCCCCTAACCCCTGGATTGTAAGGCCCAGGTTCAAGTCCCACCTGCACCAGAGGTGTGTAATGACATCTCTGAATGGATTGATTAGAAAAATAGGTTACATATTTTAAAAACTCAGAAGTTCGAATGGAATAGGCTGACTAGAGCAGTGAGATGTGGCCTGGACTGCTGCTTGTAGAGGCTGGCCGATACAGTATAGGAATGCTAACAGAGCCAGCTGTACAGGAGGGGAGGAGGATGATAGGAGGAGTTTTAGTAATAGGGGTTCATTAGTAAGGGAATACACCAGTAAGGATGTTTCTGTCGCTGTGGCCAAGATGATATGTTGTCTCCCTTGCCAGGGTCAAGAATACCACAGAGCTGTGACAGGACATTCTGGGAAACAACCAGAAATTTTTGTCCATGTTGGTACCACTTGAGTCAGGTCAGAAGGAGATATGGTCCTGCAATCAGAATTTAGGGAGCTAGGTAGACGTTAGCAAACAGAATCTCAAATGAAGTAGTCTCCGGATTACTCCCAGTGCTTACATGCAAGTTGGAACAGAAGTAAAGGATAAGGCAGAATGTATCGCTTGAAAGATGCTACTGGTTTTAGATTTCTGGGACATTGGGACTGGCTCTGTGGAAAATTGTACCTGGACATCATGCTCCTGAACAAAGCAGGGACTGAGTTCCTTGCATAATGTTTCACTAGTGCTAGTGGGAGGATGTTTAAACTAACTAGCAGAGGTGTGGGAACTAGGAGCGGAATATTAGAGAGGAATACTTGGGTGCATAAAGTACTTGGAGAGCAGGTTAACACTGGTGTAGAACATAGAAAGATGAAATGGGAGAAAGGGAGAAAATACTGCAGTTCAAATCAGGGAATTGGGCATGTATGTGAATGCACAGAGTACAGTAAATAAGAATGTGGAGTTATAGGTATAAAAGATAAGGCTGAAGCTTTCACAGTAATCTTCAGTCAGAAGTGATGAGTGGATGATCCATCTCCGTCTCTTCCAATGATCCCCAGCATTACAGACAACAGGCTTAAGCCAATGCAATTCACTCCGTGATATCAAGAAATGGCTGGAGACACCAGATACTGCCTTGACAACATTTCAGCAATCGTACTGAAGACCTGTGCTCCAGAACTTGCTGCTCCCCTAGCCAAACTGTTCCAGTACAGCTACAATACTGGCATCTACCCAATAATGTGGAAAATTGCCAAGCAGGACAAATCCAACCGCCAATTACCGTCCCATCAGCCTACTCTCGATCATCAGTAAAGTGATGGAAGGTGTCATCAACAGTGCTGTCAAGCAGCACCTGCTCAGCAATAACCTGCTCAGTGACGCCCAGCTTGGTTTGCACCAGGACCAATCAGCTCCTGATCTCATTACAGCCTTGGTTCAAACATGGACAAAAGAGCTGAATTCCAGAGGTGATGTGAGAGTGACAGTCTGTGACATCAAGGAGCCCTAGCGAAACTGGAATCAATGGGTATCAGGGCAAACTCTCCACTAGTTGGAGACATATCTGGCACGTAGGAAGATGGTTGTTGGAAGTCAGTCATTTCAGTTCCAGGACATCTCTGCAAGAGTTTCTCAGGGTAGTATCCTGGGCCTAACCGTCTTTAGCTGCTTTATCAATGACCTTCTCTCTATCATAAGGTCAGTAGCAGGGATGTTCAGCACAATTCACAAATCCTCAGATACTGAAGCAGTCCTTGTTAAATGCGACAAGATCTGGACAATATGTAGGTTTGGGCTGACAAGTTGTAAGTAACATTCACACCACACAAATGCCAGGCTGACGATCACCAATAAGAGACAATTTAACCACTGCCTTTGACATTCACTGGTGGTACCATTATTGAATCCTCCACTGTCAACATCCTGGGGGTTACCATTGACCAGAACTCAACTGCATCTGCCACAGTAGCTACAAAGATAGGTCAAAGGCTAGGAATACTGCGGTGGGTAACTCCTCTTCTGACTCCCCAAAGCCAGTCCATCTACAAGGCACAAGTCAGGACTGTGATGGAATACTCCCCACTAGCCTGGACAGGTCTGACTCCAACAACACTCAAGAAGGTTGACACTATTCCAAGAAAAATCAGCCCAAATGCACCCATTCCCTCCTCCACCAATGCTCAGTAGATGCAGTGCAGCAATTCACCAAAGATCCTCAAACAACATCTTCCTAATCCAAGACCACTTTTCTCTCGAAGGACATGGGCAGCAGATACAGGAGAACACCACACCTTCAAGTTCTCCTCCAAGCCACTCACCACCCTGACTTGGAAATATACCGCCATTCCTTCACTGTCGCTGGAATTCCTTCCCTAAAGGCATTGTGGGTCAACCCACAGCAGGTGGACCACAGCAATTCAAGAAGACAGCTCATCACCTTCTCAAGGGCAACTAGGGGTGGGCAAGAAATGCTGGCCAGCCAGCGACGCCCACATCCCACAAATGAATTACGAAAAATATTGCCATGTAGAAATGTAATAACGTAGCGATAAGAGACCTGGCTCAAGGAAGCACCGGACTGAGTGTTAAATATTCTAGGCAGGTGATGTTACTCAGGAAAGGAGGATTGATGGTGACATTGATTAAGGAGAGCATTTCACTGCTGAAGAACGAGGGTATCCTAAAGGTTTCAAGGACAAAATCAATCTGGCTAGACTTAAGGAACAAAGAGGGTGCATTTACATTGCTTAGTGTAGTTTATAGACCACCAACTAGTGGGAAGGATGTAAAGGAGCCAATCTGAAGGGAAATTAGAGTTATCAACATTAAGACACTGGTTATAACCAGTTTATAAACTACGTGAATGTAGGCTGGAACATGGGTAGTATTAAGGGCAGAGAGGAGCAAACCCTGGATTATGTTCAGGAAAATTTCCTCCAGCAATTTGTGTCCTGTCAAACAAGAAACGATGCACTTTGGGCCAATTAGATCAAGTGTCAATGGGCGAGCATCTAGTGGACAGTGATCATTCTATCCTAAGGTTTAGGATGGTATTAGAAAAGGACAGTCAGCAGTCCAGAGTAACAAAATTTAGCGGGGCGAGCTAGGTCAAATAGGCTGGAGCAAGAGACTTTTGGGAAAATCTGACTAAACAAGGGGCTACTTTTAAAGCAGAGATGGTTTGTGTACAGTCAAGGTATATTCACTCAAAGGAAAAGGGAGGACAAACAAATCCAGAGCACCCTAGATGTAAAAGGAGATGAACACTTGTCACAATGTAACTTCTGTTAGAAAATACAATTGAGAACCAAGAGAAATGCAGAAGGTTCAGAAGGGAGGTAAAAAAGCAGAGCGAGCCTGAGACAAGACTTCCCCCTACACAAAGCCATGATGACTATCCCTATTAAGTCCATTCACTTCCAAATGCAAGTAAATCCTCTCTCTAAGAATATTCTGCAATAATTTTCCTACCGCTGGTATAATGCTCACCGGCCTGTAATCTCTTAGATTATCCCTGTTGCCCGTCAACAAAAAGATGTCTTCTGGGACCTCTCCTGTGACTAAAGAGGATATAAAGATCTCTGTCAACACCCCAGCAATCTCCTCTCTTGCCTCCCTCAGTATCCCTTGATAGCTCCCATCGGGCCCTGGGCACTTACCTATTTTAATGTCTTCCTTGAACTCTTTCAATTAAGAGATACTTAACTAATGGACTTGCCGTTTGGTAATGCAAAACTTATGTTTTGCTGAAAAAGACTTACCTTGTCAAAGCTTTTTGTCTTGCACTCATGAAGACAATTCACAAGAATACCAGTTCAAGGAGAAAACCAACATTTAAGAGGATAGTGCAGATTGCCTGGCAAGTGGGCACTGGTAAAGGTGTTGTCATGGACAAAACACCCATTAATTAAACAAGGCAGGTTGACTGGTCAGTGCATTGCCCTGAGAAATGAATCAGTGAATGACTGTCAGCTATTTTGTTCAGTTGAAACTGGCACACTGGGTATATGAATCTTGCTGTCTGCAAAAACAGGGCCCTCTCATATTAATATATATAGTTTCCAGTACAGTGAGTGCGTCACATGGCATGCCTAATTTGGTTGTCAGCATAATTCCTCTTGTATTCAGGATTATCAAGCAAATGTTGTCCATTGTAGAATTACATCTAATGTTAAATACTGTTGCGAATTTTACAACCACAGGCAGGTTGGGTACAGTCACATTGCTCTGCATGGCAGTTAACTGTCAATCAGCATTATTTTCCACGGAAACGCCGCTAATCAGTCAGACCCTACTTGCTAACCAATCAGCACTATCCTCTCATACAGTATAAATGTTGGTTTTCTCCTTAAATTGACAATCTTCTGAATTGTCCTGATGAAAGGCTTTGACAAAATGTGATTTTCTTTCAGCAATACTCGAGATCTGTCCATGTGTGCATAGTTTGAACTCTGTGGCAGACTTTGCCCTGTCTACATGTAATGGTACCCACTATACCATCCCGCAAACAGAAGAACTGACTATACAATTTCTGCTACTAGTAGATTTTTACTTCGCTGTGCTAGTTAAGTGACTGCATCTTTACTTTCATCCAAAATAGCTTTTTCTTGATATTGAGCCAAATTTAAATGAGGACATCCGTTCCAGATTCAGTTGTCTTCTGTCTAACAATAACATGTAGCAGTATCTCCATGCTAATGAAGAATTTTCTTTTCTTTTAAGTAAGCCCTTGGCAGATTATAGCAAAAAATTTATCATATCCGTTGTACTAGGCAAGGATCTCATTCCAAGGTCAGTGTACAGCACCTTTGAACGGCACACAAAATTTTACTCCATTGATTGCCAGTGCTACATACTAATTCGTATTGGTTTGAACCTTTACATTTCCAGGTTGAGCCTTTGCAACATGGGAGACCTGAAAAGAAGAATATTGAGAATAGTTGCCCAAAGCAACCGGCCTAAGGTAGCCAAGAATGTTTTGCAGTGCTGTTTGAATGGAAATGCTAATGTATGTTTGACAAAATTTTACCCTTGAGAAATGCAGTCCTTATGTTAATGACCCCATGCTAAAATAAATATGTTCAGTAATAAATTCAGTAAAGCATTTGGTAAAACTACTTTTTACTTCAAGAGTTCGAAACAAACAGAGCACTAATATTAATTCCTATGGGCTGCAGTTGAAACACACGGTAAACTTGTATCAAGCACTGGTGAGACCACTCCTGATGTACCATGCACAGATCTGATCTCCATAATAAAAGGAGATATTAATTGGCAAATGTGTAAGAAAAGATTTACAATGGTGATGCCAGAATTGAGAGGTAGAATCTAGCAGGAAAGATTGAACAGACTGTGACTGTTTGTTTGTTTTTTTTTGTTTCTCTAGAGAAGGCTGTAGGGTGACCAGAAGTAGGTCTTTTAAGATTATGGAAGGGTTCAATAAGTCAGACATTGAGAAGATGTCCCCACTGGTAGGGAAAACCAGACTGTGGACCCCTCAATATGTGAGGATAATATATCCCACAGGAAATTAAATTATGGATTTCCCTTCAAAAGAAATGGTTTCTCCCTTTCTAATGTATCAAAAACATGTAATCATCTGAAGCACCTTAATCTTTTCCCTCATAGGAGTATAAATATAGTCTATGCACTTTGTCTTCAGAGTTTGTCCTTTTCTGAGAGTGACGTTGCTACCTTAAAATTTCAGCTTTTAATCATGGAGATAACAGTGTGGAGCTGGAGGAACACAGCAGGCCAGGCAGCATCAGAGGAGCAGGAAAGGGTCCTGACCCGAAACATCAACTTTCCTGCTCCTCTGATGCTGCCTGTCCTGTTGTGTTCCTCCAGCTCCATACTGTGTTGTCTGTGACTCCAGCATCTGCAGTTGTTGCTATCTCTATCATTCAGTCATGGAGTCTGTCTGCCTCATGTCAGGACCGCGGTACTGGCTTTGCAAGCTGATACTTTGGTGTCACGAATTCTGAGGCAGCAGTTGGTGTTATGGGCCTGTGAGCAAGTTATAACAGCTATATATCCCATGCTAATCGGCCCCTACTCGCCCAGCAACCCCTTCAGTTTTCACTGAACGGTCATGACAATTTTCAAGCCTGAAAGTAGAGTTAGAGAGAGAAACCATTTGGAAAATCTCTGCTTTTTCTTTTCATTCACTCACCAGATGAGGACAGCACAGTGGCTGTGGGTAGCACTGCTGCCCCACAGCACCAGTGACCCGGGTTCGATTCCACCCTCGGGCAACTGTCTGTATGGAGTTTGCACGTTCTCCCAGAGTCTGCATGGGTTTCTTCCAGGTGCTCCGGTTACCTCCCACAGTTAAAAGATGTGCAGGTTAGATGGATTGGCCATGGGAAATTGCCCATAGTGTCCAGGGATGTGCAGGCTAGGTGGATTAGCCATGGGAAATGCAGGGTTACAGGCGGGTGTGTCTGGGTGGGCTGATCTTTGGAGCATTGGGTTGACTCGATGGCCTGAATGGCCTGTTTCCACAGGGATTCTGAGATTCTGGTGGGCGTCACTGGCCAGACCAGCCTTTATTGATCTTCCCTAATCGATCATGGGCTTTTGAGAGTCAGCCACATTACTGTGGGTCTGGAGTTGCATGTAATCCAGACCAGGTAAGGATGGCAGATTTCCTTCCCTAAAGGGCATTAGTGAACCAAATGGGTTTTTATGACAGTTGACAGTGGTCACCAATATAGTAGCTTTTTAGTTCCACATTTCTTTCATTGAATTTAAATTATATCCTCTGCTGTGGGAGAATTCAAACCCACGTCCCCAGAACAATAACCTGGGGTTCTGGGATTACTAGTCCAGTGACATTACCACTCTGCCACTGCCTCCCACATGTGCTGTATATCTAACCACCTGTTGTCTTCTTGTACTCTGTCCAGTATCAAATCCTGCTGCGCGGATGTTGGTATGAGATATTTGGAGGTGATCCAGCCAGTTTCTCTGACTATCTGGACAACAGTCAACAGGGGCGACTGACCGAGCCACTTCTCGCGGAACAGAATCTCATGGGGCACCAATCCAGTTCGTACAGCAGCATCCCTGATGAATCACCTTCGAGTTCACCTTTTCAAGGCCCTCAACTCTCTCTTCCAGGGAGGATCATTTACATTATGGAAAAATACAGCACAGGGAGGTGATTATGCCATTCTGTTTAAAAATATTCTTTCAAAGTCATTATGTATAAGTAGCAGATGTTAGATGAGATTTTTGCTGTGAGAATTTATGAAGGATAAGCTTGTTCAGAGAAAATAATGAAAATATATCATGTCTGAATTGAACTGCTGGCAATCAGTTTATGTGCACTACAAACCTTATAGCTTTTAACAGAGGTTGGAAACAACTGGTGTCAGTCTAAAGGATAGAATCACAAACTACAGAAGAAGCCCATTGGCTCATTGATTCTTTACTGGCTTTTTCAAACAGCTACTCAATTAGTCCCACTCTGAATCATCCTCTTTCATGAATTTTGAAGGCTATTTTGAATCTGTGCGCACCAGAGTATCAGGAAATTGTATGACTTGTACTTGGGAATCTTAGGTATAGCTCAGTAAGAGACCATTTAGCCCATTGTTCTTTGCTGGCCCTTTTGAAAGAGTTTGACTCGCTGCTTGCTTTTTCCCCATGGTCCTGCAAATTTAATGTTAAGACTTCAGTGCAGCACAGTGAGGTACTCCTGCACTATTGGAGGTTACATCTTTCAGTTGAGAAGTTAAATAAAGGCTCTGCCTGCTCCGTCAAGTGGATTTGAAAGATTCCACAGCTATTATTCAAAGATCAATTCTTGTCAGCATTTACCTCCACCATAAATAGTTTTACTACGAGTCTGGATGTTTGAACATATTGCTGTTTGTAGGTGCTTGCTATATGCAAATTGGTTTATGCATTTCCCGATATAACTGCAGGACCTACAATTAAAGTATTTAATTGGCATATTGGATGGTGTGAAGATATAAATACTATAAATACAACTTCTTAAAAACAAAATTTCTGTTATAGGTATTGGTAACCTTCCACTGGAATGAATGGTTGCATAGCTAGTTCAATCTAATTCCTCTGTCTTTTCCCTCCATCTAGTTTCTGCTTTTCCGAAGCAAAGTACTGTGCGTTGTGGTGTGATGCATCATTCTTCAGCAACATTCTGATCAGCCCCAAGATGATAACTGACCACATGCCGGACCTTGTGTTCAAAGTCCTCAAAGACCTGACTCAAGAGGCACCCTACATTCGCTGTTCCACGTCACCTCCTGCACCAGGCGAGGCGTGTTGAAACTTGCTGTTGGCATCCAATGCAAAGTTCCGGTCGCTGGGAGTCTAATGAGTCTGTTAAACCTTTTGGTGTGATTTCGCCCACCACTATTTTACACCATGCTTTAGACTTTCCAGAAAGGGGCCAGAGACTGTGTGCTGTACTGGCCCATGTTTGTGAATGGCCATATTACAAACAGCTACAATGACTGTAATCAACTGTTTTGAGTTTCTGTGGCTGTTGTACTGCTGCGTGGGGCTATGCCACTTCCACTTAGACTTCATTTTCCCTCTTCAATTTCTTTTTTTTTAAATGTATGAAAATATAAATGGGTACCTGAAGGGTGAAGGAACAGATTCACTTGAGACAACACGACTGCTCCAATCAGTTGATGAGAATCATGGCATTGCTTTAATCTCATTCTTCCTTGAAGGTTCTTGGGTTACCCTAGGAGCGTGAGGTTCAGGAACTCTTTCAATAAGCAACCCATTGGTTTCCCACTTTAAAACATTTAGTACACTTGCCTTTTTGTGGTGTCAGGGAGTTTGCTTATTTTGTGTAGACTTGTTTGAGCCATGTAATTCTGCATCAATACACTTATTCTGGCAGAGCAGCTGGAGTTGCATGTTCCTTCCTTAATTAACAGCATAGGTTTTAACCCAAGATTAATTGGTTATGCAGAAACCATGCAATATTAATAGGGATGTGGCCTGGGCATCTGATGAGGTAGTGCCTTTATAAGTTCTCTGGCCGCAATTCCTGTCCCATAGCACAAATTTGTTTACCCTAGGTACAGCGATACTCTAGATGAGCTTTCTGGTCCCAGCATTGCACTTGCTGATTATTGAGTCAAACTGTAGCTTGTCATTTATTAATCCTTCATAGTTTTGGTCCATTTGTGTTTAATCTCACCAGCAGAGTTGGCTTCCATGTGCATTTTTCATTCTTTGGAGCTAGGTTTACATTAACAATCTTTGTCAGGCTGCAGTTTTGACTTTTTTTTAAAGATTTGTGTACAAAATAAACTAAATCTGGCATGTTTGAGCTGAATGTAAGCCCAGTTTTAAATTTTGTTTGATAAACACCCCTGTGAAACATTGGAATATTTTACATTAAAGACACTGTTAATATAAGTTGTTGTTGTTTGAATGTAGATGGTACTTTTTCACATTAGCCTGCTGGACTATCAAATTGCACAAAGGGATTTTTGAAAGTAAAATCTCTGAAGGAGACAAAGATAGGATTGAATTTAATTGAAATTAGAGTATCCACCTCCCCACAAAATGTCTAACCCTACCAATAAATATTCCAGCCTTGTACACCTTGATACTTGTTTTTTTCCTGAAGGAGACCAGACTGTACGTGCATACTCTGATAATTTTACTAACCCAGGAGTTGGCCCCTTGAGCTGACTCAGCCATTCTATAAATTGATGGCTGAACCCCACCCTCCTATACAATTCCCTTTATTTCTTCATTCCTTTATTACCCAAAAATCTGTCAGAGTTTAAGGATAAATGGGAGCAAGATTCTTCCTAAAGAAGAAACAAAGCAGAATAATGACCGTCCTAAAATGAAGTTATATATTTTATTACAACACAAGGACAGACTGCCAAATCAGATCAGTGCCCCCATGCCTGCATTTGCAGCACAATAAAATTAAAGCATTCAATGACCCCCAAAATTGCCCCAATGGTTTCTAACCAAACTTCTTGAATAATTAATACCATCACCATGTTTATAGCTTAATAAATTAATTATTTTGTTTATTAATGTAGTAGCTTTACCTGAGCAAAGTTAAATGATTCTGTAATGTAATTAATATCTACTATTTAAACTTAATTTTGCCCTTACGACGCTCAACTCATACAGTTAAGGGATAAATTTAAAAGAAGAATGAGACGTAACTGACGGGTTCACTTGAGCAGTTTCCACAGGCACATGGCATTGTATCTTGCTTGATTTCTGAAGGCAACGTTTGCTTCCAATAGGCTCCAAGAAATGTTCATTTACTTTTTATAACAGAGATTCTGTTCTCTGAACTTTCAATAAGTTGGTAATGGGAGCATAACCAGGAAGCAATGAAACCTCCATCCTGTAGTTTTGGCAGCCACAATCCTGACAAATATCACTGTTCAAAACCAATTCAAACTTTAGTTTCTCCTGTTTTCAACAGTCTTTGTTAGACTGGTTGGCACTGGCCTCTGTGTGACGGCCCTTTTAACATTCAACATCTACCAAAACTTAAGCCTAATGCATCACTGGAGACAAAATGTCTACAATGTTCTTTGATCAAGAATCACCCTGTAATCAACCTCCCAAGCCAGTTCTCAAACAAATATCAGTTTGTTTATTCTTCCTTTTTCTTTCAAAAAAAACAAGCTGCTACTCACAGGCCAAAGGTCACCATCTCTCAGCTCCAAACCAAAAAGTGATTTAAAGGAAAAAACAGCAAAGGTTCCAACAATTTGAGATATTAATCATGTTTCTCAAATCTGCCAGCTTCATGGCAAACAAGCTTTAAAACACTGCCAAATCTCTGGGTGTTAAAGCAGCAACAACCTGGTGACTGACATGGTATTTCCTCAGTCTACCTCCTTCGAGCTAGAGTACCACCATTGAAAGTTTGACTTATTTTCGATTGGCAATGTCCATTGTAATTGGATTCCTCAGACAGAATTATTTTTAAAACTGATTTTGACTATTGAACAGATTAAAGTATTAAAACCTGCCCAATAAACTGCTGATTATTTCTCTTTGTACTAATTGTTGTGACAACCCACTTGGAAAAGTACTCAAGCCCCACTCCTCCTGGGGTCGCCACAAAAATTAATGATTTAGTCAAGATACACAACATCCTCAGTTCCCCTGTCTGATGGAATCTGGTTAATAGAAAGTTCTGAAAACACTGAACTATCAATGTTTAACTCTACTAATTAAAACTCAAATGTCTTTTAAGGCCCTTATATAGGTGCACATGCACGCACATACAAACAAAGTAGTATTATGGATTGGGGGGGGGGGGGGGGGGGGAGCAGAAAGAAGATAATTTGATATTACTAGTCCACCAGGTTCTTCGAGATGTTCCTTTTGCTTCCTGTGACCTTCTGTTCTTTGTTCTCCTATCTTTAGGTTTCTTCACTTCACAGGAACTGTCTCAGTTACTGGTTAAAAGCAACAGCTTAAAGCAATTGGTGGGAGAAAATAACGCTTTCTTCAGGTTTCAGGCAGTTGGAGATTGAGACATAGAATTTCTTCTTCCAGCAGTCCAGTCATCTTGCTCTATTGTAAACATCCAACCTATTTATCTGTCCAGCAGCTGATTAGAGAGCTATCATTAGGCTGATGATTTCCAGCACACAAAACTGGTCGCATTTATACAAGCAATCAGGTGATTGTTGCTGGCCAAATCTCATTCTGCACTCACCCTGTTGTCAGCTCATCCTATCTCCCCTTCCCTGCTGCTTGTAAAGCAGCACAGTAATTCAACTCACAAAAGTGCAGTATTTCTTCCCCAGTCTGCAAAAATAAATTTTACAATAGAGAAAAGTTAATAGGATGAGATGAACTAAATTGGAGAAAGCTAATGTAGAGCAGAACTGGTATTATTTTGTATGAAATTGATGCTCCAACTTAAGAAACTTTCCTCTATGTATTTTACTGACTTAAAAGTCTGTTATATGGGATAGTGATCCTACTACTACTACTTATAAACAAGAGGATAAGGCCTTGTTGGCTTGATGTGTGTGCATATGGAGATCTAGCCTCTAACTTTGTGTAACAAAGTACATTGGGCAGTTTTTGTCAATAGGATGCCTACCTAACCTTGCACAGATGGCAGTAAGAGATTACAGTATTTTTTGTAGTTTTTTTTAAATGAGAAGTGGGTAGCATAGCAATATTTTAACACCCCCACCCCCACCAAGTACAGATTGAAAGCCTTCAGCATTTTGCTTTGTTAACTAGTGTTGCTATGACAAATCTCACTCTCTTGACTACCACAGCAATACCTGTTTGTGTTGAAACTGACTAAATTTTTTTTTAAAAACTACTTATGCTTCAGGGTATGGGTGTATGGAGTTTCATAATATTCAACATATGAAGTGGTCACACATACCAGGTCCCTGCAGTGAAGCCAAAATAGCTGCTACTTGATCAGTTCTGATTCCAACTCCTCATCCCTTTCCTTCCTAAATTTTAGAGATTATAAAACATAAAACTCAATACACACAACTACTTGTCAAATGTTGTTATTTCCAACCTAATTGATATAACAAAACTTGCCAAAGATTAAATGGAATGCCTCTTCACCTGATTCCTGAGTTTCTTCTCTGAAAAATTGTACAGTAAACTGCATTATACCATCAATATAGCAATTTGTTACTTTGACACTTGCTTGACTATGGCGTTTAACCCACAGGGAATAAATATTTGCCATAGACTCTGGAAAACAGTTAATGTAATCTCTTGGGAATAAACACATTAAACTCATGTACCATTTTAACTAGTGGGCAACAGAAGATAGTGGTCAAATTTGGGAAGAAATGGTCCATCAGAATAGAGACAATACAAGTAAGAGAAAATTAATATGGAAAATGATAAATGCACTATGACAGGAAGGGATAGATAGTACAAATACAAAAGTAAATGAACAGAGAAGGCTAGAATAAAAGGACAAAGTTAACGGCTCTGCATCTGAGTACACATAGCCCTTTAAAATAATGAACTGATGGTGACAAATAGAAATAAGTTGCTACAATCTGATAGACATTACAGAGATATGGCTTGGGTTGAGACCTGAATGTTGAAGCATACTTGACATTTAGGAAGGACATGGAGGAAAGAGTGGCAGGGTGTCTCACTTAATTATCGTATTAACACAAAAAGAGCTATAGAACATAGAACAGTATTGTACAGCACAGTACAGACCCTTCGGCCCACGATGTTGTGCCGAACTTTTACCCTAAACCTAAGGTCTATCTAACCTCCACCCTTCTTATACTATCATCTATATGCCTATCTAATAGCTGCTTAAATGCCCCTAATGAGGCCGACTCCACTACCCTCTCTGGCAATGCATTCCACGCCCATACCACTCTGATTAAAGAACCTACCTCTGACGTCTCCCCTACATCTACCTCCACTCACTTTAAAACTATGCCCCCTCGTAATAGCTACCTCCACCCTAGGAAAAAGTTTTTGGCTGTCCACTCTAGCTACATTCAGAAATCCAGGATATAGCAGGCTAGAAATGACAAAAGAAATCACTTGTGAGAATGATATACAAGTCCCTTGAGAGTAGTCCTCTTAACACGTGGCAGGGTATAAAGGAAGGAACAGAGAAACTTACCAGAAAGTGATAATCATGGGTACTTTAATCCTCATACAGACTATAAAAAAGTCAGATTGGCAAAAGATGGACTTTATAGAACGTTTTCAGGCTAGTTTCTTTGAACAGCAAATTCTGGCACCAACCAGACAGCAGTCTATACTAGAGCTGGCATAGTGCAATAACATAGGATTCAATAACTACCTCGTAGCGGTGAACCTAGGCAGCAGCAATCCTAATATTTTTGAATTCTGCATTCAGTTTGAGGGAGAGAAAATAGTAGGTCCAAGACTAATATTTCAAAATACGGGCAATTATGAGTGCATAAAAACACAGCTAGCTTAAGGACACAGCTTTTTTTCACAGGAGATGGGAGGGTTTTTGGAATTCTCTTTATCAAAATATGATTTGAAGTCTCTAAGGTTGCTGGATTCCTGATAAAACAAAAAGCTTAATGGTTATCCAGTGTAGGCAGCGATGTGGAATCATCAGCTCAGCCACAATTTTATTGAATGGCAGAGCAGGTTCAAGGGGCCTTCTATTTTTTTGTTTGTGTAAGATTAGAAACAACTTTGAGCAGAGCTTTACAGCCAACTTTCCCTCAATATACTCTCCATTCTGTTACCCAAATTAGTATTGTTGAATAAGAAAACTTGGCAGTTTAAAATGAGCTCAAAGACACTGTACAACCTTTAGCAACATATGTCTTAACTGTGAAAACTCTAATGAACTAGTCAAATATCCACAAATATTTATTCCATCTTACTGTGGCAATCTCTCTGTGGCCTATCAAATTACAGACTGCTGCAACCAGCATGTCTAAAAACCTTGGTTTGCAAGGCCAGTAAGGTGCCGAGAAGAACAACTTGATTGCTTCTTTTCATCACACATTTTGTACCAGTCCATAGCAAGGATTGTAGATGTATTCATAGAAATCTGGGTGTCCGTTAATTCCAATGTGAAGACATGGTGCATATTCTGGTTTTTAAGCACAAGATAATTAAACACTATACATCTGATGTTAAGCTTATTTCATATGACAAAGTAATCATTACTGAAGGCTCCTCTGGCACACAGTGGATCATGCATATATTTGAAAGATGAAGATTATATAACACAAGCAAGCTACCTCATGTTGCCATAATGTTGTCACTTATTTGGCTGATGTTTACTGAGCAGATACGCCTTAGCAGGTTGGTGGTCAGTGCTGCTGCTTCAACATGCTTTTTTAAAAAGATTTCCATTTCTCATTTTATTTCATCTTTCCCATTATCAGTAAGATATCTTATCATTTATGCCCAAGAGGTTTCGGAGTATAACATTACAACAGAAAACACTAACCTTTCCTGTGCTTGTATCAGTGGCTTTAAAACAATGTGTTGTGAATCAAAGGTTTACTGCACACAAGGTGGCCAGTCAAGCTTGTGCCAATTCCTCGAAAGAGTATGTATATTCTTCCACTGCTTTTGTCCCTATCTGCAGGCTTTGCTTGGCAAGTACCTGTCCAACTCACTTTTAAAATTGTAGGATCAGCTTCCAGCACTGGGTGCATATTCCTGATGTCAACACTCAATTCTATATTGTCTACTATCGGCATGTTTGAAATATTCAGCTATTTAAATAATATTACTCCTAAATGTTAAAAATTATAATCTTAGATGAAGCAAAAGGAAAGTAATGTAAAGTTTTAATAAATCTAAGTAATTACCCTCAGGATGTGACATTTAGCAAATTGTTACACAGCGATGGTTTGTTCTTTATTTAGAATGTATCATCATAAGGTCTGTTCCAAAATTTCTAGCACATGCGAAACAAAACTTTGTTTCTACACAAGCTAACATTTAAATGTAACTTAATGTAAATCACACAATCCACCTGGTTTAAAAACGTTTGCCAGATTTCTCCCTTTCCTACAAGTATTGACTTTAAGGATAATGTTAGCACAGCTGATTCTTTACTTAAATGTATGTATTGCATAACAGCAATCATCATAGCCATACTCAACCTTTCCTGATCTCTGTAAAGGGGTAGAAAGGGTACAGTGCGATCAGATGCAGTGGAAAACCACAGCACAACAATCTCAAGTGCCCCTAACCTCAAACTGAATGGAATAAACAACCCTTTACCTCTCTCAGACAGTGGGTTGAAGTATTGTGAAGGGCTTGCAATTGTTTTGAAGTGCTAAATAAACATTTTTCTTTCATTTTGCACTGATCACTGTCTTTCTAAAGCTCTAACCAATTATTAGACTAAACTGTCATTTGGAAGAAAAGCAAAACATTGCAGGGGTTGGAAATCTGAAACACAATGCTGGAGAAACTCAACAGATCAGGCAGCATCTATGGATAGAGAAACACTCAACGTTTCATGTCCAGTTATGACTTCTTCAGAACTGAATGGGTTGGAATCTTTTTAATTTACTTCAGAAAAGGCAGAGGGACAAAGGAAACAGTATAGAGATTCAGTGCAAAGACAGTCAGTCATCAATGGTGATGAAAGAGAAAGAGAGCAAAGTAAACAAGACTGGTGGATAGAGAGAATGTATGAAAAATGGAGAAGATACAGATACAGCTCAGTTTCCACTTAAGCAGTTTATAGACTCTAGGAGTCAACATTGACCATATGTCCTCAATTTTTCATACATTTTGTTTCACCACTGTTAGCAACCACTTTGTCTATTGCACAGTGCGCGCACATCCTGTTTCCTTCACCCCTCCTCCACCCAACTGTTTGAAGAAAGTTCCTATCCACCTTCAAAAGTCATACTGGACTCAGCATCAATTTTTCTCTCCACAAACTGCCAGACCTGCTGAATTTCATCAGCATTTTGAGATTGTAGTGTTGTCTGGATTGACTGCAAAAGCATCTAAGGCAATTGGATAGTCTTTGAGCATTCAACTCAGGGCAGCTGTTCAGTCTTTTTAATTCTTCCAAACAAAGGTTTGAGTGGTGATGGATGGAGAACTTAAAGAACTATCAAAAGCTATGCACTGCTGAGATGGTTCAGCCACAAAATGTAACCACTAACTACTGGGACAATTTTCAGAAGGTGTGGTAGTATTACTTTGGAGTGAAACATGTTTGTCTATTTAACCTATTAACTATCTCTTCAAAATGAAGGAGTGAGTCAGCTAATTTACACCACTGACAATTACCTCAACTGTAATGAAGGCAAAAAAAACTGCAGATGCTAGAGATCTGAAACAGGAACGTTGGGGAAATTCAGCAGGTCTGAAGTAATCATATTGGACTCTTCTCTGAAGAAGTCATACCAAGGCCTGAAACAGATGGTTCAGTGGTTAGCATTGCTGCCTCACAGCACCAGGAACCCAGGTTTGAATCCACCCTCGAGTGACTGTCTGTGTGGAGTTTGCACATCCTCCCCGTGTCCGCGTGGCTTTCCTCCCACACTCCAAAGATGTGCAGGTTAGGTGGACTGGCCATGCTAAATTGCCCAACGTGTTCAGGGATATGTAGATTAGGTGGGTTATAGGGGGATGGGTCTGCGTGGGACCCTCCGAGGGTCGGTGTGGACTTTTTGGGCCGAAGAGCCTGTTTCCACACTGTAGGGATTCTATGATTAACTCTTTCTCTCTCTCCATAGATGCTTCTAAGTTTCTCTAATAGTGTTTTCCTCAAATGGAGCTATTAGTCGAAATCGCACTAGCCTTCAATTAAAGTTCTGGAACAGGACCTTTAACAAAACATGTTAGCCTGTATGGCACATAGGCCATTTGTATTCCTCTCCACTTGCTCATCTGATTCAACAAGCGATTCAAAAAGGCATCCCCCAGTTCTACAGTGTATTGTTCCACTAAATACACAGTGTATACCTTTAAACAAAACCCTAGAGTAAAATCAAACAAGGAGAGAAAGTAGTATTCAGTGTTAAACCATTGCATGCTGGATTATTAAACAGAAGCACTAACCTATTATGCAGTCAGATGTAGATCTCGAAACAGAGTATTCACTGTTTATTTAAATCATACAGTAAACATATAGAATAATTATGAATGCAAGCAAGCAGTTCCTCTTTCTTTGACATTTTAACACGTGTTTTTTTTTTAAAAAAAGCAGATTCATCTGTTTCTGTTAACAGTCCTTCCCTGTTGGATTTCACTGTTCCAAAATAGATGAGCAACATGCATAGAACACAACCATTAGAAAAATTAAGTAGAAAATACATTGGGATTATGTACATTTTAGATAAGGCGTCTATGGTAGAATTAAACAGAGCACAAGGATAGGTGAGGGGTTAATGGCTCCGTGCAAGATTTGGTCTATTTGGTTTTAAGGCTTCCCAAAATTGAAATTAACCACAGGCGAGAAAAGATTTAAGATCTGTAGTCATGCTGATTAAAACATAGAGGGATGAGGCAATAAAATTGCTTTTTTACTGGAGTTAAGCATTTTCTACATAACTTCAGTTATAAAACTTGATTATCAATATCAACCTTATTATGTTCCAGATTATGAAATAACACTTTCATTGCATTCAAATCTGAGGCATTGGTACTTCCAATATGACCATTAAATAACTGTTAAATTTTGTGACTTAACCAAAACCCACACTTGAGTATAACCATTTCAGAAGCTTACAAAATGTATGTCACATATGAATCACATGGAGATATAAATTAGTAATGTTTGTTAAGCCTCAGTTATTGCCTTCAATTCACTCAGCTCCTCTTTGCCCAAAGCTTCTGTATCTACTCTCACCACACCAACATTCAATTCCATCTGTTGTTGCATATTTTTAAAGTATAGATGCAACGATTCAGGAAAATCAGCACAAAAGGTCCTTCAAAGATCATGTTCCCCCACTCACTTAGTCTATATGAGAGAATAATGAAACTCCCAATTCAAAGCCAATTGTTAACTGCAGGTCTAGCAAACGGAAGCACATCCTGATTTTACCACCAATTTTCTTAGACTTTCTGTTTTAAGTTTAAATATGTAGCAGCAGACATTAACTCATCATAATTACAGTTTGCATCAATAAAGCATTTGTCATCTTTGAGCTAGCAAGGTAATGTGCTAAACGGTAATATAATTAATAAACACGGCCAACTAAAGCACTTAGCATCTGAACTGTACAAATTCTGTGATATCTTCAGAGATAATGACAAGTCGTATGTCTGTAACCTTTCCAATACCACATGTTAAACCCAGCTCATCTCCTGCAATTTAAACTATTGAGAGATTAGTTGTAGCTGCTCTGGGACAGCTAGGAGTAGGTCAGCATTAATTGCATGGTTAAGAGTTCTGGAAAGATGTAAACAGTACCAGATAGGAAGAGTCAGTTCCTTCTATGTATTTAGTGTTTGTAGTGCAACAGATGCCTTTAGTTACATTGGATAATTTGGCAACTTAAACACAATTGAGGAGTGTAAACAGGCAATAGGCTGGGAATGTAGATAGGGGACAGAAAACCAATAGAACCTATAACTGATACTCTTGTTACATATTAAATATCTGAAAAATTAGACAGTAGATGCATTCCATAGTACTGCATAGTACTTTAGATTCTAAAGAAAGGAGGAAAGTAATCACAACAGGGAAAAATATTGGCATATTTGAATCAATGCTCTGTGGACCTGGTAAAACTGATGGAAAGGACTGATTTACAAAATGAAACATTTTCTCTTCTTCTTCTTTACAGGAATAGGACAGAGAACCGCTCTGATTGCTTCATCGAACACGGTCTTAAGACCTCGTTGAGTTAGTGCTGAACATTCCAAGTACTTCACTGAGCCTGCGGAGCAAATGGTGGAACAAAGATTAGTGGGACTGCAGCATTAAAATGAAAAGCTTGTCTTCGATTGAGCCAGTAGTGCTTATATCTGTAAAAATTTCTCAGTCTTGAAAATCAAAACTGATCCAACACTGAGTCGTGATCTTGAACCATGGCTCAATTTTTCTGCTCCAACAACTGATTAGCAAAGACCCAAAACAGTGCAGATTCAGCAGTAGCTTTCAAGAAGAATTGGATAGCTTACTTTAAATGCATAAATTCTTTGGGGGAGAAAAGAGGTGAGTGGGCTAATTGGGCAGCTGGCTCAAGCACAATGGGATAAATGACTTCTGTTGTGGTTCTGTGTATGTGCATTTGTATTCACTATTCAAAGTGTGCCGATTTCAGTTAAGACCAAAGGCCTTTACAACAGTGCTCTACAGGCTAATGGACTGCAACATGTTCACAATACAAAGCTTTTGTAGGAGATCTTGTGGTGCAGTATTAATCGCATACATTTGGGCCCGAAGATCTGGATTTAAGGCCCACCTCAAGACCTGAAAGCCACAGAAGGCATGTCATAAAGTAGCCAAAGAGATTCTCAATCGTTAATCCTTCCAATGTACCAATAACAGGCAATAAGAGGAGTGTGTCCTGGACAACCAGAACTCTGTAGCAGCTGCTGTGCCACAGGCTGCCTACACAGCTTCGTGGCACTAGCATCATCCTTGTTCCAAGGGACTACCTCATACACACTAACTGATTAATCACAGCTGATTAATATCTAGCATTTGAGTGATTACACAAATTGTGTGGTAGTGTGGTCAAGCGCTCGAAGGCGCTGGATTTAACATAGAACATAGAACATAACAGCGCTGTACAGGCCCTTCGGCCCTCGATGTTGCGCCGACCTGTGAAACCAATCTGAAGCCCATCTAACCTAAACTATCCCATTATCATCCATATGTTTATCCAATGACCATTTAAATGCCCTTAAAGTTGGCGAGTCTACTATTTTTGCAGGCAGGGCATTCCACGCCCTTACTACTCTGAGTAAAGAACCTACCTATGACATCTGTCTTATATCTATCACCCCTCAATTTAAAGCTATGTGCCCTCGTGCTAGCCATCACCATCGGAGGAAAAAGGCTCCCACTGTCCACCCTATCTAATCCTCTGATCATCTTGTATGTCTCTATCAAGTCACCTCTTAACCTTCTTCTCTCTAACGAGAGCAGCCTCAAGACCCTCAGCCTTTCCTCATAAGACCTTCCCTCCATACCAGGCAACATCCTGGTAAATCTCCTCTGCACCCTTTCCAATGCTTCCACGTCCTTCCTATAATGCGGTGACCAGAACTGTACGCAATACTCCAAGTGCGGCCGCACCAGAGTTTTGTACAGCTGCAACATGACCTCATGGTTCCGAAACTCAATCCCTCTACCAATAAAACCTAACATACTGTACGCCTTCTTAACAACGCTATCAACCTGGGTGGCAACTTTCAGTGATCTATGCACATGGACACCGAGATCTAAACTTGTCTCTATTGAGTTGTGGGTTTGATTCCCACCACTACCAAAAGTCACAGGTGGTTGTCTCCAAACCTGGGCAGCTTGAGATTGGCTGTTTACACTTAGGGCTCTTAAGTCCCCCCGTGCTTTAAGCCAGGAGGCACAGGTTCAAGTCCTATCTGTTCCAGTGATGTGTAATAACATCTCTGAACAGGAAGATTAGAAAATAGGTTAAAAAAGTACAGAAATTCATGCTGACTTAAAGTCAAAAGTTAGCTAGATTAAATTTTATTGAAAGTGGGGCGAAGTGAGCTCAAGCCAGTGATTTTTAAAAAAAAAACCAAGGGAGGGACTCAGTCATATAGCATGGAAACAGGCCCTTAGGTCCAACTCGTCCATGCCAATCAAGTTTCCTAAACTGAACTAGTTCCATTTGCCTGCGACTGGCCTATCTCTCTAAACATTTCCTATCCATGTACAGGTCCAAATGTCTTTTAAATGTTGTAATTCCTCTGGCAGCTCATTCCATACATGCACCACCCTGTGTGTGAAAAAGTTGCCCCTCAGGTCCCTTTTAAATTGTTTCCCTCTCCCCTTAAACCTGTGCCCTCTAGTTTTGGATTGTCCTACACTGAGTCACAGACATTGGCTATTCACCTTATCCATGCCCCTCATGATTTTTTTTAAACCTCTACAAGGTCATCCCTCAGCTCCTATGCTCCAGGGAAAGAAATCCCAGCCATGCTGATTATAAAATCCACATTGGTGATTATTTCAATGGAAAATTGTTAATCTCCAGTGATTACTTCAACTTGTGATAGCTATCCCCTGAACAATCCTTTCAGTTACAGCTCCATTATCTTCAAATAAATACTCACTGCTCAGTTTCAACATATTAAATTCGAGGGAGATCCAAAATTGCCTGTTAATGTACTTCTAAGAAGGAAAGCAGCTTTTGTCTAAATGTATTAACAATTTAAAAGTAGATACTCAGAGTTAACTCGAACTTTACTAGTGGTGAGGAAGAAACAGAAGCTTAAATTTTGAACAATTAAATAAATAGAACAGCTGCTTAAAGACAAAGTAGGGCTGCTTTAATTTGGTCAATATTATAATAACACTTTTTCTTCAGTGTTACTTGTAGGAAAGAGAACTGTAATACAAGGCCCTGCAGCATCCGAAACCTCCTTTAGACCTACAACCCTTCAAGATCTTGGCATTCCAACATTTCTGGCATCTTGCAGCTCCCTGACACAGTAGCACTGCAGCCTGGGACCTAAGCTCTAGAATGTTGTCCTCAAATTTCTCCTCCTTCAAGATGTTCCTTAAAACCCACCTCTGACAAGCTTCTGATCGCCTGTCCCAATATCTTCTATGGCTCAATGCCAAATTTTGCCTGATTTTTCCTCCATGAAATGGAGAGGGGGTTTTGACATTAAAGGTGCTATATAAATGCAAGTTGTTGTACACGGTGCAGGATTGTTTGGCTGAAAAACCTAAATATTCTTGCAATTATTGAAGTGACACAGAGGTGCGAGAGACAGATAGAGGAGGGGCTCAGTGACCGAAAATTGCTTGTGATGGGGCAGTCACATTACGCATTGACAACCTTGCGTTTTTATAAGCATTTTTAGAACATGTAGCAGCACAGAGATGCAGCAATGCAAGTTAACAGGGACCTGGGAGGAAATCCATACCAATCTCTTTCGCCATGGCAAGGCCCTGTGGGTACGTGATAGGAGTCAGTTTCTTTTCCCTCAGCTTTTCAATCGTGTCCTTGTCATCCCGCAGATCAAGCTTGGTGCCCACCAGAATGATGGGAGTATTCGGGCAATGATGCCTCACTTCAGGATACCACTAGGAGGATAAACAGACTCTTTGTAAGAAAAAGGAGCAAGATTAAGCCTCACAGCCCTTGAGCCTCCTCTGCCATTTAGTGAGATCATAGTTGATCTTTTATCTCAACTCCACTTTTCCACCCTATTCCTATATCCCTTGAACATGCTCAAGGGCTGAGCATCCAATACCATGACGTTCAAAAATCTAAAGACGTGTAGCACCCAATGAATATTTAGAAACAAAGAAAATAGGAGCAGGAGGTGGCTATTCATCCCTTCCAAGTGAAACCATTCAACACAATCATGGCTAATCATTCACAGTACTGAAAGCAAAAAGTGGTGGAAAACATACTGGTGCACAAGGACGCCCAGGTCTTGTTGCACCTTGACCTTTATTAATCTATTGCCATTCAGATAATAATCTGCCTCCTTGATTTTGCTACAAAGTGGATAACTTCACATTTATCCATATTATACTTCATCTGCCATGCATTTGCCCATTAACTCAATTTTTCTAAATCACACTGATGCATCTCAGCATCCTCCTCAGTTTACCCTCCCATCCAAACATGTCATCAGCAAACTTGAGAGATATTACATTTACTTCCTTCACCTAAATTAATATATATTACGAACAGCTGGGGTCCAAGCAAAGATCCCTGCAGTACCTCATTAGTCACGAGCTGCAACTGGAAGTATGACACATTTACTCCTGTTTCCGGTCTGCTAACCAGTTCACTATCCATGTCAGTAAACTACCCAATCCCAAGTGCTTTAATGTCACATGCTAATCTCTCGAGAGACCAAATTGAAAGTCTTCTGAAAGTCCAAGTAAGGCTCATCCACTGGCTCCTCATCAACTCCACTAGATACATTCTTCAAAATTACCAGATTTGTCAAGCACGATTTCCCTTTCATAAGTCCATTCTGACATTTGATGTACAACTTGAAATCATCACGGCCCTTTTAAAATTGAGTTTCATCAGTCCTACACCCTTAAGTGCCCACAAGATGACAAGATACAAGATATTACTAAAGACTGAAAACGAGCTTAGCAACACAGATTGCACATGATCCACAGCTCAGCCACAATATATTGAAGCACCTGACAAGATGTTGACTATTTTGAAGCTGACCAAACCCATTTAGATCTATTTTGCCTAAAAGAGACAAACTTTCATCTAGTCAGGGCTATAATCGAATTTGGATCTCAAGAATTGAAGGGTCTACCTCTAACCAATAGCAAACAGATTCCACCCTCCACGCCACCTGCTAACCTTTTCCATGTGCTGTCATGAGCACTATTTGCATTCTATGGCAAGCTTTCTCAAATAATATGGCCAGTGCAGGACAGTAAGTGTGATGGATGGACATAAAGACAGAATAGCTCAAAACTTCAAAGCCACCGTAGGCAAGTCAGAGTTAAGTCTGCTCCTTCCAGACTCCAATACAAGCCCCATGTTAACTGTGGTGGCATCAATTGAATAATATCATTGAAATTGTACCAAAATTGTGGTAAAACCACTTTTATTCTATCTTGAGCTGTGCTTACCTTGGCTCGAACATTTTCAAAAGACGCTGGGCTCACCAGTGAGAAGCAGATTAGGAACACATCCTACAGAGAAACAAGAAACAAACATTAACAGCTGGTAGAGAACAATAGCACTTATTTGTTTTTAGAATCTGAAAACCCAGGATATTTATTAAAAAGAATGTTGCAAGGTTAGTTAAAATAATTTTACTACAAAATCAAAGACCATGAATACTAATAAATGTAGTCAATTTTAAGAAGACAGTTACATTAAAATCAAGAGTACAATGAACCCTTTTCCTTCTAAAGGAACTAGATCTGCACCCCTAACAAATTCAAGTCAGATACTTATCAAAAAATGGAAGATTAACCACTTGGTCTAAGTATTACTTCGAAAAATGATATAATGGTTGAGATTTCTTGGACCTTCTACCTACTTCTGTCACCAATCTCAGTGAGATATTCCTTCAGTAATGCACTTCTGACAATGAGAATCTCCTGCAGCACTGCGCAGCGTGGCACTTCTTCAATACTATGACAGAGTGCAATGCTCCTTCAGAACTGTCCCTCACACAATGGTGCCCCATTAGTACTGCATCTGTGACAATGTGATAGCTCCCCAGTACTGTCCCTCCCACAATCAGCACTTCTGACAATGCAACACTCCCTCAATACCACACAGTATCAGCCCACATAGGTCACAAGTCTCTAGAAGGTAACGAACTCAGAGGCAACAGTGTCAGTTGCTGAGCAACATAAGTGTCAGAGTTATATAGCATGGAAGCAGACTCTTCGGTTCAACTTGCCTGCACCAGCCAGATATCCTAAACTGATCTAGTCTGTTTGCCAGCATTTGGCCCATATCCCTCTAAACCCTTCCTATTCATCTGGATGCCTTTCAAATAGCTAACAGGAACCTTGGGTGTTTCTGAATGTTCTACTTAGCCTGAGGATACTGAATTCAATTGGAGAGCTGCCACCATAAATGACCAAGATCAACTCACTTATAGAAGACCAGGGAAAAATTTCAGGCAGCCGCTCACTAAAACATCTTATACTTCAGGAAGTGTGAAGGAATTTTTGTTGCTGTTCTAAATGCTGCCAGATCTAATGAAAGGTACAAGTACTGAGCAAGACTGTACCTGCCCTAAAGACAAAACAAAAAGCAGCCATTCACTACAACTATGTCTCTTCACAAAGGACTGGAGCAAAAGTACATGTTACAACACAGCTCCAACTTTCCAGCTTCCCAACTAAAGAAAGAAAACCCGAGGCAGTGTGTCAACCACAGCATTCCGAAGGAAAATCTAACCCATATTCACAATATACCTGTCCTCAACCCTACAGTAAGTGTTCACCTCTCACCTTCAACACAAGAAAAGGCACACAAAGCAGCATTATTAGACAACATCTGGTACTGAGATACACAAGGAGATATCAGGACAGATGATGAAACACCTGGTCAAAGGGGTAGGTTTTAAAGAACATTTTAAGATGATGAAAGGCAGACTTTTTTTTTTTTTTTTTAAAAGGGGCAAGGCTGGTAGTGTTCCACACAGACCAGACAATGAAGGCACAACTACCAGTGGTGCAGCAATTAAAATTGGGATAGGCAGAGGTCAGAATTGAAGATATCATTAAGGGTTTAGGGCTGGAAGAAGCTAGACATATGCAAAAAATGCAACGTCACAGAGGGAGACTGAAACTGAAAACAAACGAGAATTTTAAAACTGAAGTGCCGCCCGACTCAAATTCAGTGCAGGTCAGTGAGCGCAGTGGGGTGAAAGGGACATATTGTGAGTTTAGAGACAAGAGCAGAGTTTCAGGGCCACAGTATCTGTCAGTGCAAGAATAAACAGTGCTCACATATATACCACTACACCACAACATGGAGGAAACAAAGTTCACAGGGGAAATTCCACATTATTGAACATGTTTATTGCCTGTCTTCAAGGATCAGGTTTACACTTCCTTGTAGCTACATTGTCCGTCATTAATGACTGCAGAACATAAACAAATAACAGATAAATCAGAACATTTGTTCTCTGATTCACCTCACTATTACCCTGCCACCTACTTTCTGTTGCTCCACAGCACATCCCAAACCTTGACACACACAACTACTCCAAACTAACATCACCTCCCCTCATTGCTCTACCCTAATCCCTGCCATCCCCAATAATTTCCTTAACTCTTAAGGCAATGTTCAGTGATGGCTACACAGTACTCACTGTCTGAGGATAAGAAAGTGGACGCAGACGATCATAATCTTCTTGACCAGCTGTGTCCCAAAGCCCCAGATTCACAGGTTTCCCATCAACCATCACGTTGGCAGAATAGTTGTCAAAGCTGCAGAAAGAACAGAGATTTTAAATTGGGGAAAAAAGACACACAAAGGAGCATCTTTATCAACAGTGACCCCATTCATGAATCCAACATCACTTAGGCCCCCACCCACCTGCTCAAGCCCTCTTCCTTGACTCCCACCTCTGCGGTTTTACCACAAAACTCAAACATACAACCTCCACTCCATTTTCTCCATTACATCTTCCCCTCAATGCCAGTGTTCTATATTGCCGCATGTACACCCCTCATCAGTATTCTCTCCCCTCCAATTGGAATCCAGTGAAGGAATATTCTGTGGTAATGGGAAAGATTCACGTGCTGCACAAAACTCCCTGCTGTGCCTAGACCCTGGTGAATAAAATGTCCAATGACTCACACAGTGGGAATGTATTCTCCTGGGAAGGCATTGGTCGTGTAACTGATGAGCAAGCAGGTCTTACCCACTGCGCTGTAAGGGAAGAGAAAACTGGTGTTAGATAGCACTGGTCCACATTCTCAACATCCAGAGAGTGGAATTCTCTACTCAGGTAGCATTTGTTTAAATAGAGACATCTGTTCAAGACTTTAACTGTAAACCATGCATTGCTCAATTTAACAGTAGAGACTGCACATTTCCAAGAACATTAGTCTAGGTGACTATAAAATAAACACATTAAAAAAGGTGGCTGACATTGCAACAGTGTGCACAAAACCTAAGGACAGTCAATTTCTCTCCATGCAAATCACAAGAATCAGCATCCTGGCACAGTCAAAAAAAAGACATCAGGGAGCATTTTAAGAACTGAAATGATCCAGTAACAGCAGTTGATAAGACCTCGGAGTTGGGAGCAAGTGAAAGGTCTTTTATCTTATAAAGTTAAGATAAGATATTAATTCAAAGGGTTTTAGTGGTGGAGCTCCAGGGTTAGAACCACAGCTGCCCGTGGTGAAGTAAAGCAGATGGGAATTTCTATCACCCCTTCAGACTGTTAGAAACTGGCTATGTTTATATATGGTGGTAACATAGTGACAGTAGCAAAACTTGGACAGGTCAGGCAATGCTTGATCTTTCAATTCTTTTGGATAGTAATGGTGCACCGAGATATAGGGAAAAGGCAGGAGTTTGGCACTACAGAATAGAACTGGTCTAGATAGCAGAGCTGGCACAGGCATGATGGGCCAAATGGCCTCTTCTGCATCATAATAAAATAACTCAAATATAAGTGGGGCAGAAGCCCAAAACTGGCATCAAATTAGATTTAAAAAGCAAGGTCAAGTCACCATAGTCTTACCAGGGCTGCTCTCTTGCTAGAGACACACAACTGGTGGTGTTTTAAACTGAGGGCCATCATACCTCAAATGAGGGGAAAAGTCGTGAAGGAGGGTCCTTCATGGTAACCTCAGCCAGCGTGGGATAACATACAGTACATCAAATGAGAATTGTTAAGTCATGACACATGTAATTATCTACCAGGAAGCACAGTAAAAACAAATGGCAGTTAAATTATTTACATAATCTGGCCAAACCCTAAAGGAACTTGATTCAAGAACAGTTTAATCAAGTAACACAATTGTGCTCACTGCACCAGAAAATTAACAGTCAGAATCAGTCAGAAAAAGATCCTGTAGATTTATTTTGGGAAATTATTGAACCAGTTGATTTCTCAGAAGCCAACAGCAAGATCAGAGCTCAGCAAACGTCGATACTTTGTGTTTGTTTTCAAACCAACAAGAAACCAGGTAATTTGATTTCCTTGTTTTCCTGAAGCAACTAATCATGACCTGTGTACTTTACTTCTGACTGATCCCAACACCACTTTACAGAAACAAAACTCAAGAGGGGCAGATGGCAGTGTAGGACAGAAGGAATGTAGTTCATGGAAACTGAATTTCCCAGGGATATCAGTGAACACAAAATAGCAACAAGAAATCAATGCTGCAAAGAGACAAGAGCAAGATCAACACTAATTTGCAAACCATTAAGGAGTGAACTGATCAGGTAATGCAGCAAGGAAGCAGAAATAAGGAATACAATAAAGACTGGGTGGTATGACACTTCAAGCAACCTCCAACATTCAGTAATAGCTTCAAATTTTATCTTCTTGTCCTATCCCCATATCCCTTGATTCACTTACAGCTAAAAGACCTGGTACCTTCAATATACTCAACCACTCAGCATCTAGACCTCTTCGGGTTAGACAATTCCAAAGATTCACAACCCTCTAAGTGACGAAACTTCTCAACTGAATTCAAAATACTCAATCCCGCGGGATCCTGAGACTATGATCCTAAAGTCGTTGATCCAGCTATGGAACATCCTCATTAGTGAAAGGTATTAGATTCTGAAGGAGTGGCTGTATCCCAAAGCCCGCCAGGTTCGGGATTCCAGGGGAATATTCCCTACAGGACAAACCCCTCATCCCGGAGCTGCTTTACATTCTGAAGTGAAGATTCGGACATTAATCCCAGCTGCCGCTTTCTCGCCAGGTTTATATCCCTGGGCGGCTCCTGTAAAGATCCTCGGCGTTTCTGCCCCGGCGAACAAACAGGACCACGGCCGGAGAGAGGCCGCGGCTCAGGGTTGGGGTGGGAATCTGGGGGCGAGGCCCGAAGACCGGGCCCGGAGCAGCACTCACCCATCGCCGACCACCACACACTTTATCGCCTGCATCGGGCCTCGCGCTCCGTCTCCCACAGCTTCGGCCTCGCGCAGACCGACCGGAAACCGCCCAGACCCACTCCACTTCCGGTTCCAGTCGCTACCACCACCGCCGGAAGTGAGATCCAAGATCCTTCTGTTCCCCGCTCCACCCACTCAGCACCTCACATCATTCCCCCTTCTGCCCCTCCCCATTCCCCCATTGTCCCTCCCCCAATTCCCCTCTGCCCCGCCCCCATGGCCCCCACTCCATTCCACCTCTCCACTCCATTCCACAATTGCCCCCATTCCCCCAATGCTCCACCCTCATTCCCACTGCCCCTCCTCTATACTCCCACTGCCCCTCCCTATTCTCCCTCTGCCCCTTCCTTATAGCCCCACTCCTTCCCCTCTGTCTCCCACAGTGTCCCTCTGCCGCTGACCCCCCAACTTCACCCTCACAGTCTCCTCACCCATTTCTCCATCTCCCAATCCCTGCCCCTCCCTCATTCACTGACTCTCTCTACTAGTCATTGCCACTTCCCTAGTCACTGCATACCCCACTGTGCCCCCAGACACCACTCCCCTAATCCCGATTGCTCCCTCCCCAGTCATTACGCCCATTTCTCTTTCCCCAGTCACTGCCCCCCACAGGCCAGTTACCCACACACCTCCCTCCCTTCCTTTACTCTGTCGCAGCGCCATCCTGTGGATTTCAGGCTCAACGACACCCAATGCACCCGCTCAGTATCAAAACAGCACCACCCGGTGGCGTTAGGAATTACTGCAACAGACGATCTGCAGACCCTCAACAGCACTCAATGACATCACTGCACAATCCTTTCAGTAGTAATAAGAGTCACGGAGTGGAGCAGCTGGGCCATTCTCCTTAGATGAGAGAAGATAGACAAGACCCGAAAGTGATGCTGCTTGGCCTGCTGTGTTCATCCAGCTCTACACCTTGTTAACCCGAAAGATAACTTTGATTTTTCTTCACAGATGCTGCCAGATCTGCTGAGCTTTTCCAGCAACTGCTGTTTTTGTGTCAAGGTTTGACTGACATCTTCAAAACCATGAGGGGTCTGAGCAGAATTGATAGAGAGATTGAGAATCAAAGAACAACAATTTAATGTGATTGGCAAATCAATCTGAGGCAACATTAGGGATAAAATGCGTTGAGTGTAAAGATCGGGACTGTATTGCTTGATGGAGTTCAATCGTGACTTTCAAAAGGGATTGTATAAGCAGCTGAAGAGAACACAAGAAATT
>NC_063352.1:19241294-19292309 GCF_021869965.1 Rhincodon typus | reverse complement strand
GCAACAGGAGACCATGTGGCCTGACTATCCTGCTGTGCAAATCCATACTATCATGGCTGATCCTGGGCTTCCAATTCACTTTCCCACCCACTTCCCATTTTCTTTATTAATTCAAGAGATGTGGGCATTGCTGGCTTGGCCATCATTTAACGTCCTTGAGAACGTGGTGATGAGCAACCTTCTTGAAATAGCTACAGTCCATAAGAACTGGCAACAGAAGGCAGCCATTCAGCCCATTTTAAAAATTCATTCATGGGATGTTGGTGTCACTAGCTGAGTCAGCATTTATTGCCCATCCCTATTTGCCCTTGAGAAAGTGGTGAGTCTGAGTCTGCTTTGCCGGTCAATGGCATCATGACCAATAATCCAATAATCTAATCCTCAATTCTACTAACCTGCCTTTTCCCCATAATCCTTGATTTTCTTATTGATTAAAGATATCTGTCTATCTCAGCCTTGTACATACTTAATAAGGTAGCCTTAACAGTCCTCTGCTGTGAAGAATTCCACAGGCTCACTATCACCTGAGAAGAAATTTCTCCTCTTCTTTGTCCAAACTGGGTGCCCATTACTCTGAGATTATGCCATCTGGTCCCAGACTCTACCACAAGAGGGAATACCTCTCAGCATCTACTCTGCCAAGACCCATCTACAGGATACACTGTGAAAATTCACCAAGGCTCCTTAGACACCATCTTCCAAACCTAAGAAATTACCATGTGAAAAGGCATGTGAAAAACAGATACCTGGGAATACCACCATCAGCAAGTTCCCCTCCAAGCCACTCACCATCCTGATTTGAAAATATATCGCCGTTCCTTCACTGTCATTGGATCAACTAAATACTGATATCTTGATATCAAGTGTATCCTAAAAAATTGTGGGAAGCTCTTGAAGTGATTGTTGGACCTCCTTGTTGAGACATTGCATCATCGATAGCCACAGGTGAGGTGCAGGAAGGCTGGTGGGTGGCTAATGTGGAGCTATTACAGTGGTAAGGAACAGCCAGGGAAGTATAGACTGGTGAGCCTGACATCAGTGGTGGGTAACTTGTTGGAGGGGATTCTGAGGGACAAGATTTACATGTATTTGGAAAGGTAAGGACTGATTAGAGATAGTCAACATGGCTTTGCGCATGGGAAATCATGTCTCACTAACTTATTTAAGTTTTT
This sequence comes from Rhincodon typus, assembly GCF_021869965.1. Lineage (NCBI taxonomy): Eukaryota > Metazoa > Chordata > Chondrichthyes > Orectolobiformes > Rhincodontidae > Rhincodon > Rhincodon typus. The sequence continues at coordinate 19,291,137 of NC_063352.1, read as the reverse complement.
TGAAGAAGTGACAAAGAAGATTGATGAAGGCAAAGCGATGGACGTTGTCTATATGGACTTCAGCATGGCATTTGACAAGGTTCCACATGGTAGATTGATTAGCAAAGTTAGATCATGTGGAATCCAGGGAGAGCTAGCCATTTGGATACAAAATTAGCTCGAAGGTAGAAGACAGAGTGTGATGGTGGAGAGTTGCTTTTCGGACTGGAGGCCTGTGACCAGTTATATGCCACAAAGTTTGGTACGTTGTCCACTGTTTTTTGTCATTTATATAAATGATTTGGATGTGAATATAGGATGTATGGTTAATAAGTTTGCAGATGACACCAAAATTGGTGTTGTGTGGACAGTAAAGAGTTTATCTCAGAACACAACGGAACCTTGATCCAATAAGTCGATGGGGTGAGGAGTGGCAGATGGTGTTCAATTTAGATATATGTGAGGGTAACTCAGGACAGGACTTATAAACTTAACAGTGGGGTCCTGGGGAGTATTGCTGAACAAAGAGACCTTGGGATGCAGGTTCATAGTTCCTTAAAAGTAGAGTTGCAGGTAGACAAGGGTAATGAAGAAGGCATTTGGTATGCTTGCCTTTATTGGTCAGTGCATTGAGTACAGGAGTTGGGATGTCATGTTGTGGCTGGATAGGAGATTGGTTAGGCCACTTTCGGAATATTGTGTTCAATTCTAGTCTCCCTGCTAATAGAAACGATGTTATGGAACTTGAAAGGGTTCAGAAAAGATTTACAAGGATGTTGCCAGGGTTGGAGGGTTTGAGCTATAGGGAAGGGCTGAATAGACTGGGCCTATTTTCCCGGAAGCGTTAGAGACTGAGGGGTGACCTTATAGAGGTTTATAAAATGATGAGGTGCACGGATAGGATGAATAGCCAAGGGTTTTTTCCCAGGGTAGAGGAGTCCAAAACTAGAGGGCATAGGTTTAGGGTGAGAGGGGAAAGATTTAAAAGGGAGCTAAGGGGCAACTTTTCATTCTTTTAAATGATGTAATTGTACCAGCCTCCACCACTTCTTCTGACAGCTCATTCCATACACACATAAATAGGAAGGATTTAGAGGGATATGGATCAAATGCTGGCAAATGGGACTAGATCAGTTTAGGGTATCTGACCGGAGAACCACATTCTCCACCACTGCAGAAAGCCTACATGGAAACCCCAAAATCCCAGCTGGACCACCATGACACCAAAGAGGACACAGAAGCTGCCTCAAGGACCCATCTCATCAAAGCCTCTGTTGAAGCAGACCACCATGCCAGGCTGTTGGAATCCTGGGCCGGACCCCCCATGCTGCCAAACATGCCAAACTGCTGATGCAGACCACCACACTGCAGGACCCACCAGGACACGAGGAACAGACCACGCTGCCTTTGCTGCTGCAGCTGGAAATGAGCAGCTTAATACAGCGCATCAAAAAGTGCCCAAGAGAATCAGAGACCAGATGTGAGTGTATTGGACTGCACAAAAGAAAAGGTGCTGCAGAAGCTGAAAGGTCTGAAAGTGGATAAGCAACTTGGACCAGATAGACTACACACCAGAGTTCTGAAGGAGTTGGCTGAGGAGATTGTGGAGGCATTGATGGTGGTCTTTCAGGAATCACTAGAGTAAGATATGGACCCAAAGGACTGGAAAATGTCTAATATATCCCCGTTTAAGAAGGGAAGGAGGCAGAAGACAGAAAACTATGGGCTGGTTAGCCTGACCTTGGTCATTGGTAAGATTTTGGTAAGATGGGGGTGGCACAGTGGGTAGCACTGCTGCCACACAGCGCCAGGGACCTGGGTTCGATTCCAGCCTCAGGCCACTGTCTGTGTGGAGTTTGCACATTCTCCCCGTGTCTATGTGAGTTTCCTCCCACTGTCCAAAGATATGCAGGTTAGGTGGATTGGCTATGCTAAATTGCCCATAGTGTTCAGGCATGTGCAGATTACAGGGGATGGGTCTGGGTGGGATGCTGTGAAGGTCAGTGTGGACTTGTTGGGCCAAAGGGCCTGTTTCCACACTGTAGGGATTCTATGATCTTCATTTTAGAGTCCATTATTCAGGATGAGATTTTGGAGTATTTGGAGGCGCATGGTAAAATAGGGCAGAGTCAGCACGGGTTCGTCAAGAGGAGGTCATGCCCAACAAATCTATGAGAATTCTTTGAGGCAGTAATGAGCAAGTTAGACAAAGGAAAGCCAGTAGACGTCTCTATTTGGATTTCCAGAAGGCTTTTGACAAGGTGCTGCACAGTGTTAAGGGCAAGGCACTGGCCTGGATAGAGGATTGGCTGAATGGCAGAAGGTAGAGAGTGGGGATAAAGGAATCTTTATCAAAATGGCAGTCCATGATTAGTGAGGTTCCACAGGAATTGGTGTTGGGACCACAACTATTCACGATATATGTTAATGAACTAGATGAAGGAACTGAGGGTATTGTTGCTACATACTCAGATGACATAAAGATAGGAGGAGGGACAGGTAGTGTTGAGAAAGCAGGAAGGCTGCAGAAGGATTTGGACAGGCTAGGAGAGAGGACAAAAAAATGGCAGATGGAATACAATGTGGGTAAGTGTGAGTTTATGCACTTTGGTAGGAAGAATAGAGGCATAGAATACTTTCTAAATGGGGAAAGGCTCGGAACTCTGAAGCACAAAGGAATTTGGAGGTCCTAGTTCAGGATCCTCTCAAGGTTAACATTTAGGTTTAGTTGGTAGTTAAGAAGACGAAACATAGGCACACATATTGTTTTTGCAAACCGTTGCAAATAAACCCTAATTTTTTTGTGGCTACTTCTACCAATTTGATTTTCCCAACCTACAGAGACTAAAGTCACCCATGATTAAAGTACATCTGCAAAATTGAGAATGCATAGAAGGCAAGTTGGGGGAAATGAAAGACTGTGGAACAACTAAATGCCAATGTTTTAGTTTTTAAGAAGTGGGAAACAGTTTATCTGCAAAAAAATTTATCAATATTAGCAAAATGCAGTATTAGTCAAACCTTCCAGGAAAGTGATGACCCCCATCTAATTTGTTCAAGTGACAAACAATTATAGAATAGAGAAATAAATTGCATCAGCAATTTTTTTTCTTAAGGGAAACGTTTGATCTGGGACTATCGAGATAGCAATAAAATGTTGTTTTATTTGAAATTATATTTCTCTTAGGATTATGACGATGTTACACGCACAGGATTTTGATTTGCCACTGATTTATACCTTGGCAGGTGCTGAGGCTCAAGCACAGGCCGGACACGTTGTTATTTTGACGATGGGAAAGTTTGATTGAAGTAGACAAACTTTGCACCAACTTTTTGAGTGGGACCTTAGGCCGGAAGGGGTGTGGCCGGAAAAGAGGGCGGGTGAATGACGCGATTCCGGTTTCCGGCCATTGGTGCCAACCGCGTCGGGGGTATATGGCGGGACTGCCGCACCTGCCGCTCACTTTAATCGGGCCAGTAGTCCGCTCTTACGCCGTCTTCTCGAAAGGACTGAGCCGGACTCTCGTCACTTTCTTCAACCTGGCCTGGAGGCTCCGCCTCAGGTTCCCCTACCTCTACTTGATCGCTTCCCTGATGCTGAATGTCCGCTTGCAGGTGGGTAAGCGAACGGGTGGCCGTGGCCGAGGCCGGGGGCGAGAGTGGGAGTGACCTGGGTAGGTAGGAACACCAGGATGGAGAAAGAAGTGGAGCTACATGGGTTTGATTGTGATTACCGGAGCGCTGGGGTAATTATGTGGAGTCTGATGGGGTGACTGTTGGGAGGGCCGGGAGGCTGGGATGGTTGGATTGGGGGGGAGGGGTGCTGAGAGGTTGGGGTGGTTGGATTGTGTGGGTGGGGTGGGTACTGCGAGGCTTTCGTGGTTGGGTTTGGGATGGTGATGGATGCTGAGAGGTTAGAGTGATTGGATTGGGTAGGGCCCAGAGTTGGGGCAATTGAGTGCTAGGTCATGTGAGAGAGTTCGCTAGCTGATACAATTTCAACACATGCCTTTCTTTTGCAGGTCCATATTGAGATTCACTAGTTCTGAGGTATTTTTGATGGAGATGATCTAATGCTGGAACTACAAATTTAATGCTTAATCAATAAACACTGCCAGCTAATGCCAACATTTCAGAATATGCAGAGTGTGGAAGAATTGAAGGATATTGGCCGTGCATTGTATCTTGCAATTAAAGATGGTGGTGAAGGCTCTTCATCCAATGAAAGCGGAGATTATGGACATGGGAATGATGGTTACGATCATGATACAACTAATGATGGTCACATATTTCGCCCACAGCCACAGGAATTCAACTCTGTCTTTGGAGCAGCCATCCCTATAAGAGTCTGCCCTGATGTTATGCTGAAGCATGTTCTGTTACTCCAAGTTGTCAGAAATGAGCCTGTTCCTTTCAGAAAGTGGCACATTTTCCATCATTGTTTTGAATCAGTTTTTCAGACAGTCCATTGCCCTCTAGATTTGAAGAGGGGAAAGAGAAATCCGGATGCCATATTTACCCAAAATGCTCTGATAATGATGGTTGACTGTCTACAAAGAGCCATTCGGTCTTTAAAGATCTTTGGAATGTGGGTTTACACACTAGAAATGTTGGTTCACTTTACATATTTGTGGTTGTTTGAGAGACCAGCTGACTGCAAATCAAATTGGCCACAATTCAAGAATCTGACAGACAAATTAAGTTTCTCACTTACATGTGGATTGGATGTGAGGAAGAAGTGGCCTTGGGATCTGACTGGCATCTTTTTTATGTTTTGCAAATATCCGATACACCTTGTGCAAACTAGCTGACCCTTTGTGTTCCTTGAGCTGCTGACTTTGGAGTGCATTCTTGAATAAGAAAAGCTGTCGCCTGATTTGAAATGTTCACCTTGCAATGCAGTGGACATTCGTAATAAGGGCTTTTGTTCTAGCTGTTGTGTGGCATGCTGTGCTTAAAGGTAAATTAAAGTTATGCAGTAAAAATACGCAATTATAAGATAGCTTTTCAAATACGTTTCAGTTTGTGTGTGCAGTTTTTATCTAATAACTTTGGTGTGAAAATGATTTAAATGGCCATTTTTCAAGTTTGATATTGAAAGTGTGGTGGTTTTTTTTTAGATTTCTATATTTACCCCTGCAAAAATTTTGAAATATTAGGAATGTTCTAGCAGGGCTGTCTGACAGGCAATCCTTCCATGACTGTATCCTCTATTGCTGAAGAGTAACCTCTGGCTAATTCTCCAGTAACATTCACATCTTGGAGTCAGAAAATATCAAATTTGTACCTTGATGTCAGGTTCTGAAGCAATGGAAGTACCAGGCAGTTCCAAGGGAGTGGAGACCAGAGCTCTAACTTGTGAACTCTGTGTATTTGGGTGCTCTACTTCATGCTTTTTGGCAAAACTCATTCCCTATTGTGTAGAATGAGAAAACCCATAAACCTTACTGCCGTTGGGGACTAACTGTACTGTCAACTGTTACAGTCATGGAAGGAGCATTTCCATTGTGCTGATGGTCAGCCTTCCTGTTTTTCTTGTTACTTCACCAAGGTGACAGCACGAACATGTGAAAACAAATTCCTTTTCCTGCTCTGAGCAAGTGAGAAGTCATTGATTAAATTTTGCTTCAGTTCTAACATCACCGTGTGGCAGCCCACAAATAATTTTCTGGAATTCGTTGCAGGTTTGTTGGTTTTGTTATGGGAGTCAAGCTTGCAAAGAGATAACCACAGCACCAGGGTGAAGGATCTGAGGTTGGTACTGCTAGTTCACAGTGTTGAACACTGGGCAACATTTTAGTTATCCTCCTCTCTGATCTGAATGTTCCTTTTCTTTTCTTGTTCACTTAAAATATATGCTGAGGAACAAACAGGGCTAAGCGTTGAATTAAAATATAATCACTTTGATTAACTTGCAGCCATGCAAAACACTGTAGCTGCTGGAAATCTAAAATAAAACCAGAAAAATGTGGGTGAAAAAAAAATTGGTACTTGTCAAGACACATCACGTTAAAGTTTCATTTGGGTTTTCATTGGAGTACTACTGATAACAGGTTATTGACCTGCCACATTAACCCTGGTCTGGATTTTACAGCGATATGGCAATGAAACGGTCAGAGTACACCATCATTACTCCTCTGAAACTGACAGCAACTTTTGGATTGTGCATGTGCATGGTTAGTTGTGGAAATTCAAAGGTTGCTGTCAGTGATTCTAACCTTCCCTATCAGTTACACTGCTGTAACTTCCATGAGTGATAATGAGAAATCACTGAACTGATGAAACTTTGCTCTTCAAAATGAGCAGTCCTGCTGTAAAAAAAGCTTTATCTTGTAGATAGATCTACTCTTGCTGAGTAGATGGATTTTAATGCTCTCAGTTCATACTATCAAACAACCATTTTGGCCCTGAAAAACTAATGTTGTATTGTGAAATGTCCAATTTCTCCATTTTGATTTTTGAAAAAGAAGCTTTCCAAGTTTTTTGCATTTTTGCTTTCATGAGCTTTCAGCTTCTGTCTTCTAATCCAATATGTTGGTCCCAGTCTTAATTCTGTTCTTTCTTTCGTAGAATTCGAAGGAAGAGTGAAAGATAATCAATGCTTTTAAATTGTGGTTTTCTGTATGGATATTTTTCAGTATGATTGGCTGCTTACCCAGCTTGATTACAGAATTTGTTCCCTGGAGGTCCCTTTTGACTTAGTGCCAGATTCAAATTTATATTGGGGAAAGGAAATCCCTGACATGGAGCTTGCCAGATTGTGCAGCTTCCTTCGAGATCAGCAACAAATGCTATCACTTTACTACTCACTGTAAAAATCCAGGCACCTTTGAGTTTTGTTCTCCTTGTGAGAACTGCCTGGCCAATTTAAAATCGTGATTGCTTGCGACAGTTTTACAAAAATCATGTCAATGGAAGCAGCTGTGCACATGCTTCATTGCCTCAGTCCCGATGATAGCACTGAAATAAAGAATCACTTCCTATTCCCTAATACTGCAGCAGTACCTTTATTAGCATAACAGTTTTGGATAAATTAATACAGTTCCACATTCTGTTATTGCGTTTGCATTCAAATTTACTGTTTAAGTTATCTTTCAATTTTCATTCCTTTGCAGACAATTGAGTTTTATTTACCGAAAACATTTTGAAACCACACTAACAGCGTGTATATTGACTTGCTGCACAAATGCATTGTGTGATTAACACAACACAACACAACACTAATGGTATTTTAAGGGCTCAGTGTGAAGCTGGTTGATGACTAGATTGTGTTTGTGTTTTTCTTTTTAAACCTGATACATGGGGGATAAAAATAAAAATGCCAAATGCAAGAAATGTGGAATAGAAACTAACTGGTAAGAGTGCTAAGTGACAGCAGGGAAAGCAGATTAAACACTTCCAGGTTGAATCTTGTTGAAATAATGGTCAAAGTTTCTCTTTGCAGCTTGTCTGTTTACCGCCCCTACCTAACAAAGCATCTCCACTCCTCCCTCTCCTACACACGGTCTCTTGCACTTGCTTGTTCGAAGGCTGCTGTCATAGTTCTGTCTCCTTTCTCCAATTCTGAGCCAAGTTGCTGGCTACAAAGGATTGGGGCAGGGAATATGTGTGCAGAATTGGAAAGTGCTGTTTGTCACTTCCAGCCTTTCCTTCTGTCTGCCTGCTGTTTGTAGTAAGGGGCTTCAGATTCAGTGTGCTGAGCAGCTTGAGAGGTTCAAGATTTCAACTCCCATTGGGCCTTTTATACAGGCAATTTTAAATTTTAATAAATTGTCCTGGTAGACAAAATCTTGTTGTCGGGCCAACGTTTCCACATGGTATTTCACCGTCTTTAAAACACACTTTCCACTTTATGGTAATTCGTTTGGAGAACTAACTACCAACACCTTCATTTTTTTTTTCAGTTACGTATTTGTTAGTGTTTATTTTATGTGTGAACAAGCATTGGTTTTTGTTTATAATTCCTTCACTTACATCTCATCCTCTGTAAGGACACATAGTATCACAGCTGCAGGAATCCTGACCAGGCTGCTCTTCTCATTGGTGAGCTTATTGCCCATTTTACCATAAAATCTGATTATATGAACTTAAGAAATGGGAACAGGACAACACTATGTAGCCTCTTGAACCCACTGTAGCCAAGGCAGAAGCCTGGCACACTTTCCCTATCTCCTTTTATCTTGTTTATTGGCCAAACAATGTCTTGATCTGGAGTGTACTCAATGACTGAACATCTCTAATACTTTTGGATGAGAAATTACAAAAAAAAACCCTTTGAGTGAAGAAATTTCTCTTCTTTCGATCCTAAATTGCCATTTATCCTTATCTTGAGATGATACCCTAATTCTAGATATTTACAGCCATGAAAGACAGCTGCTCAATATCCACTCTATCAAACCCTCAAAGAATTTTAGTTTCATTGAGGTCACGCTAACTCTCCTAAATCCCTGAGAGTATAGGCTTATTCTATCCTAACTCTCTTTGGGACAGTTCACTTGTTCCAGGAATCAGTCTGGTAACTCATCACTACACCACCTCTGAGGCAAGTATGTCCTTTGTGTAAGGAGACATACTATACATGGCACTTCAAGTATGGTCCCACCAAAGACCTAGAATAATATTCTTACCTGCTCCCACTTCTGTTTTGGTTTGATGGATGGTGAATTGACATGCAGAGGGAATCCTTCTCTGTATCTTGACTTCATTTGTTCCTGGGATGAAGGACTTAAGAGAGGCTGAACCGATTAGACTCTAGAAGAATGAGGTGCTCTTATTGAAATGCATAAGACTGAGAGGGTACTGGATTGGATGGATGCACAGAGGGGTTCTCCTCATGTGGGAGAGACTAAGACAAAGGGATTGGTTAAGAACAAATTAGAGATGAGAAACCCCTTCTCTAAGGGTTTAAAGTGTGGCATTCTCTTCTCCAAGAGATGGTGGAAACTGGGCCTTCAAATTTATTCAAGGTTGAGTTAGATTTTGGATCAGTGAAGAAACCAAGGGCAATGGATGACAGGCAAAGTGGATCTGAGACCACGATCAAATCAGCCAAGGTCTTATTGAATTGTGGAACAGGCTCAAAGGGCTGAATGGCCTGCTCTGACTCCTATGTTCCTCTTTTTGAAACATTGCTAAGCGAGTCAGTGCAGGGATCCTTGTCAGTATTGATTATTGACATTGATGCCAATTTTACAACTGACTCACCTTAGTTCTAGTTCTGTAGTACGTTCATATTATGAACATGGACATGTAAGTTTCATGTAAAGAATTGGTATTTCTATGGAAACTAATTATGAAATAAAAGATTTTAACTTTGAAATTAAACCTTTAATTAAAGAGGAAGAATGCCAGCACAACTGCTTCATCTTTGTTCACTGCTATTAACTTACTCTTACCATCTTTTCAGCTTTCTTTGGATAAAACAAATGCACACTTTCTTGACAAACATTTACTAACATTGAAAGATTAGGCAAAACAGTGAAATAACTTTTTAGTTTGGCAAAATTTAAGCTTCAGGTGAATTGGTAGAAGAACTCAGGAGATAATCAGAGGAGAATGTGCCATAGTAATTTCTGCTATGAAGTCATAAATTTGTCTCTGTATTTATGATGGAAGTTGTGGATATAAACTTGTCACACAGATATAAGCCCTTTGTCCAGTGATGCTTATGTGCATGCCCTAAGTGGGAAGAATGACATAGTTTACATAAATTGTTTTCATGAGAATGTGGCCATAGGAACTTAAATTGAAAGGTTAATAGGAAATAGATGCAAATGCAAAATTTTTAATAGAGCAGATAATACAACAAGATTTTGTTTTGGTTATTTATTCTCTTTTCTTCATTGGGGATATGTTCTTAGGGTACTAGCAGTGCACTCTTTAACGTGTGAGCTCAGAGTAAAGCAACGCAACAAAAATGAGGGCATCAATTTTAAACCCCAGTGCTGTCGTGACAAGCATTCACACACATACTATACTACAAAGTTCAACAGGTGGGAATTGGAGTGGGTAGCAGGCCACCCCTCCCCATCCTCTCCCCTTCCAGCTGAAGTCCAAAATGCTAAAGATAATCCTCACTTTAATTGAGATCCACTAACACCATGGATTGAATAAAGGCCGAGCCTCAGTCAGGCTTTGCATTGCTGAGGTGCAAGTATAGTTTTTGTCAAACATTTCCTTCATATGTTTTTGGATTGCCAAATATTGTATACTTTATTATCGTCCCTTTAAGGGATTTAAGTGACAAAAGATTTGTTTGGAAATCTGATTTATGTATAATTTTATTCATAATGTAATGTACACAATTGATTTTAGAATAACTGACTATTAGGTAGGGAACATTTTCCCTCTATTTAAAAATGTATGTAATAAAATGTGCCTGTTTTCCTAAATTGTGGCTGTTGAGGCATCTGTGAGTTTTCTTCTTCAAGAGGGAGGAAGGTGGAGAGTCTTGGGAGGAAAGGACAAGGAGGGGTGAAAAGCGGGAAAATGACAAGGCAGGAAGAGAAGTATGTGGAAAATGGAAGTGAAATGACAAGGTGGGGTCTGTGTGGTGACAAATTGAAAAGCTACAAATTCATGAACAGTATATGCTCCTTCAGTGTAGGCAGCTGGACTGTATCTAGGATGGGAGAGTATGCAGTCAAAGGACATAATACAAAAGAACACTCATTTAATTTTAACATATTACTCTGCGAGCATAGTTTTTCAAGGTAAATGTTAGTGAAGGTACTGTGCAAATGCATGCTTACAACACAGGTTTCACAGGTCAAAACCACTTAGAAGTGTGGTTAGACCCCAGTTGCAAGATCAAATGCATCTCAGTGGTAAACCTACCACCCAGAGTAACCAGATGGCCAAATGTGGTTTTCAGATATTCAGCAGTTGCATGCTTTAGTATGTTCATTTCCATTTGGAGTCAGCCTAAATTTTCAATGTTGTTCTTCTCTGATGCCAGCTTCAGCAGCATTAACAACAACTCGAGTTTGGGTAGGAAATCTATAATAAATATTAGTTTTTCTGAACTGCTACACAGGCAGCCTTTTGTACAAGCTTGCGTTACTTTCAAAATCAATGATCTCCACCATCTGGAACAACCTAGAAGATATGGGAATAGCACCATCTCCAGATGCACATTAACCTAACTCGAATGTATACTTTATACTTATGTATACATACTTTTATGGATTAAAATCTTGGAACTGTATGAGCATTTTTGTCACCCAAATTGCAGTGGTCAAAAAGAAGGCAGTTGCCACCACCTTCTCCGAGGTAATTTTAAATGAGTAATAAATGCCCTACTTTACCTTGTTTCTTTAGTGAAATGAACAGAAGCTGTCATTGAAAAATAATGCCCATGATTGCATTTCACAAGTTTGTTAGTTGGCATTTTGCTGTAATTCACATTCTGGAATTCAAAGCATGCAACCTCAATTGAGTAACCATGCCTGTTCTCCAATTCCTTTTTACTTCCCTGCAAAGCCTGTAATTGTTTATTGTTTCATCAATGTGGAAAAACAAGCCAAGCTGCTTTTGACTGTAATTTCAATACTACTGAATCTTGTCAATCCTGTGCAGGTTCTTCCAACCAACGAAGATCTATTTTTCTTCCCCTGAAAGATAACTCCATTTTGCAGCAGAGAAAAAGCCCATTTGGCCTTTGGCATCCATGTTGATGTTTGTGCACCATGTGAGCTTTCTCCTGCTCAAGTCATTTCACCCAGTCCAAGTAACATTTTGTTCCTTTCTCCCTTGTATATTATCTGACAATCCCACTGTGTCACTGGAAACATTTGATTACTGAAGCAAGATATTAAACCACTCCTGATGTTCTTGGATGTACGTTTGAACTGCTACTTTTATTGTGAGCAAAATCTTTAAGTTTATTTAAAAAAACTTTTAACCTTATTCTTACTGAATAAATTTGTTTCTGTACTTTCTCCAAATGTGACTGATTTTGTTTGAGGAGCCATAAGGGGAACTTAATCAGACCTCCAGTCATCTGTAATTCTAACTTCAATCCACTGTCTCAATAAACTCTGCTGCGTGTACATATTTTAAGGCACAGATTATATGATTACTTCCAGCTCTGAATTCCCTGTAGGTTTGACTTTATTTACTTTTGATAAGTTCTGTGTTATTTTCTTCTGGTCCGAAATAAGTTTGTTTAAAGTCAATTTACTGTCTTCTCAAAAGGTCACAAGCTAGTCACTTTTTTTTTTTTTGTTGATTTTAATTTCTCAACATATTTCACATCTGTACAATCTGGTTAATCTTCCAAAAAACCAGTTTTGCTCAATTGTCCCAATTCTTTTAAAATTTAAATATCTCAACAAATGGTGATCTTTTTGAAAAAAAATTACAAAGCAGACCTGGTTGCTCTGTTACTTTATACATTGAGATCCATTCAACTAAGATCTTTTCCAATGCTGCTTTTTTTGGACTCTGTTCTCTTGTGATAAATGTGCTGTTTGTAATGACACCGCTCTTGGCGGTTCCTTACAAATCTTGCAGATCATGTGTTAATCTAGTTTTGAGTTGATGGCTTGCTTTTTTTTTGTTCCCTTCATCCTAACTCTGGGCTATTTTTCTTTTGTGAACGGAAGTTCTCTCTGTGCAGAGTTATTAATCTTATGCATACTTTCTTTCAAAGGTTTCTAATTTCAACTCTTTAACTATTGCATTAGTTTAATAATTGCTTTGAAACCTGCAGCTGCTTAACACTCCTCACAATTAGCACAGCTTAATTACTGTATACCTAAGCACTGAACATTTTGAGAGTTAAGCCCTCTCACAATGCAATCATATTTATTGTAGTGATGTATTGTGACTCAAGGCATTGTATAACATGACAGCTGATCTTGTCAGTGAGGATTGAGTTATGAGTGAATCTTTAAAATTTAGAATTATTTTTGAGAGCCAATTGTAAAATATTGTCTTCAATCCTTAATTTATGATATTGTGGTTCCAGCGGCATATCCTGACTCAAGTTCTGTGTTTCTAGCAGTGGGAGCCCTAATTTTAAAAATCCTCTCATTAAATGTGTTCAGGGAGAGGAGCAGTTTGAGGCAAATATATCCCACAGAACCATTTTCCTTCATCAGCTAAACATTGACAATATTGCTGTTGTCGTTTCTCCCAGGACAGATTCTGCACATGTTCACCAGGTTATTTTAAATCCTTTGATTTTTTTTTTTTTTTTTTTTTTGAAAGTCTCACCCCGATTTCTTGGCTCTTACCTGGTCTCACCACATACTATTTTGCATCACCCTCAAGACCTACATAAAGGAAGAAAGGGAGAGTTGAAATTTTGTAGCAGCTTTCACCTGGGAAGGCAGAAAGGTCTTCAGTTTAACATTTGATCTAAAACACAGCATTTGCAACTGTGCAATGCTCTGTTAATATTACAGTGGAAATGTTAGACCGAATTTGTGCTGAAACCTCTGAATAGTACTACCAACTGAGCCATGGCTGACATCCTCCTCTTCCTATGCTAGTCTATTGCATATCTTCCAACTGCAGAATTTGAGACTCTTCAGCTACTGTCGCCCTAGGTTTGTACAAGATGCATCATTAATTCTTCCAATTTGATACGTCATCTTTCGTCTTCTGAATTCTAGTTGAAACCTTCAAGAGTGCCAAGTATATTTCTTATCAGTGAACAACAATATATCGTACTGTATCGCTGAAGAAGTGCAAAAATAAAAATTCCAGGGCCTGATCTTAGTTAGGAGCAGGAGTTGGCGATTCAGCCAATTTAGTACAATTACGGTTGATAGAACATCTCAATGACTTTTATTCCTATCACCCTCATAACCTTTAACAGAATCCCTACAGTGTGGAAGCAGGCCATTTGGCCCACCATGTCCACACCAGCCCTCCAAACAGCATCCCACCCAGACCCCCTACAACCCTGCATTTCTTGTGGTGAATCCACTTGGCCTGTATATCCCTGCACACTATGGGCAATCTAGCATGGCCAATCCACCTAACCTGCATATCTTTGGACTGTGGAAGGAAACCAAATCACTCGGAGCAAACCCACGCAAACACGTGCAGAATTTGCAAACTCGACACAGACAGTCACTCAAGGGTGAAATTGAACTGGAGTCTCTGCTGTGAGGCAGCAGGGCTAACCACTGAACTACCGTAATGCCTTACACTATTGATAATCAAACATTCATCAATCTCTAAATATAGTCCTCTGATCTTCCACAGGCCTCGGGCATACAGAATTCCAAATATTCATCACCGTCTGAGTTTAAAAAAAATGTTTCTTCACCTGAGTTAAAATAATATTTCCCCCTTATTTTTAAATTGTGCCCCTTGCTTCTATGGTCAACAAACAGGAAAAACATCTTAGCTGCATCTATTCTGTCCATTCCTTAAGTATTTTGTAAGTTTCAATGAGGTCACCTGTTATCCTTAGAAATTTTAGAGTGAATGTTTGTGGATTTGGCGCAATCAAGCGGGCTGGATGGTATCGAGCTTCTTAAGTGTTGTTGGAGCTGCACCCATCAGGCGACTGGGGAGTACTCCGTCATACTCCTGATGCATGCCTTGTAGATGGTTGGAGAATCAGGAGGTGAGTTAATCGCCACAGAATTCCTAGCATCTGACCTGCTCTTGTAGCCACTTTTTATGTGGCAAGTCCAGTTGAGTTTCTGGTCAATGGTAACCCCAAAGATGTTGATAGTGGGGAATTCAGTGATGCTAGCACCATTGAATGTCAAGGGACAGTGGATAGATTGTCTGTTATTGGAGATGATGATTGCCTGGCATTAGTGGTGTGAATGTTACTTTTCACATGTCAGCCTAAGCCTGGATATTGTTCTCATCTTGTTGCATCTAAACATGAACTGCCTCAGATTCTGAGGAGTCACAAATAGTGCTGGAAATTTTGCAATCTTGATGAGCATCCCCACTTTTGACCTTAAGATGGAGAGAAGGTCATTGATGATGCACCTGAAGGGCACTACCCCGAGGACCTCCTGCAGTGATGTACTGGAGCTGAGATGACTATTCCAACTATCTCAACCATCTTCCAATGTATCAGGCATGACTCCAACCAATGGACAGTTTGCCCCTTGATTCCAGTTTTGCTAGGGCTCCTTGATGCCTCCCTCTGTTGAAATCAAGGGCTAGATATCAAGGCAGTCGCTCTCTCCTCACTTCTGGTGTTCAGCTCTTTTGTCCAAGTTTGAACTAGGCTGAAGTGAAGTCAGGAGCTGAGTAAACTGGATGTTGCTGAGCAGGTTCTGCTTGATGTTGATGACACCTTTCATCAATTTACTGATGATCGAAAGTAGACTGATGGGGTGGTAATAATTGGCCAGGTTGGATTTGTCTGCTTTTTGTGTACAGGACATAGCTGGGCAATTTTCCACATTATCGAGTAGATAATCAATGTTGTAACTACTGGAACAGCTTGACCAGGGATCAGCAAGTTCTGGAGCACAAGTGTCCCCTAATATTGCTGGAATGTTGTCAGGGTCCATAGCCTTTGCAATTGAATTGGCTGAAGACTGGTATGTGATGCTGGGGACCACTGGAGGAAGCCAGAATGGATCATCTGCTTGGCACTTCTGGCTGAAGATTGCTGTGAATGCTTTATCCTTATCTTTTGCACTGATGTGTTGTGCTCTTCCACCATTGAGGATGCAGATATTTGTGGACAGTTCTCCTCCAGTGAGTTGTTTAATTGTCCATTATCATTCATGACTAGATGTGGTAGGACTGCAGGGCTTACATCTGATCCATTGGTTGTGGGATCACTCAGCCTGACGTATCACTTGCTGCCTATGCTCTTTGGTGTGCAAGTAGTTCTATTTGGTAGCTGCACCAGGTTAGTACTTCATCTTTAGGTATACCTGGCACGCCCTCCTGCACTCTCTCCATTGAATCAAAGTTGATTCCTTGGCTTGATGGTAATTGTTGAGTGGGGGATATGCTGGGCCATGAGGTTGCAGATTGAACTGGAGTACAATTCTGTCGATAGCCCACTGTGCCTCATGGATGCCCAGTCGTGAGTTGTGACCTCTTTTTGAAGTCTGTCCCATTTAGATATGTCATATAACACGATGGAAGGTATTCTCAATGTCAAAGTGAGACTTTGTCTCCACAAGGGTCTGTGTGGTGGTCACTCATACTGTCATGGACAAATGCATCTGCAGCTGATATGTTGTTCCCTCTCCACTTACTGCAGACCCAGTCTAACAGCTATGTCCTTTTGGACCCAACCAGCTCAATCAGCAGTGCAGCAGCTGAGCCAATTTGGGTGAGGGATTTCAATATTCACCAGCAAGAGTACATTTTCCATCCTTGCCACCCTGAGTGCTTCCTCCATGTGGAGAGGATGGTACATGGTAATCACCAGCACTTTTCCTTGCCCATGTTTAGTCTGAAGTTATGAGACTCTCAGGGCAGTTCCCTCCTGACAGTATGCCATTGTGCCAACACCTCTGCTGAGTCTTTGATAACAAGGTGTAGGGCTGGAAGAACACAGCAGGCCAAGCAGCATCAGAGGAGCAGGAAAGCTGACGGTTTGGGTCTGGACCCTTCTCCAGCATCGGCAGTTCCTACTGTCTCTGCTGATTCTTTCCTGCCTGTGCAACAGGACATATCCAGGGATGGTGGTGATGGTGTCTGTGGAGTCATGGTCTGTACGATATGATTCTGTGAGTGAGACTGTGTCAGGCTGTTGCTTGCCTAGTCTGGGAGAGCCTCCTCTCAATTTTCGCACTAGACCCCAGCGGAGAGTTTGCAGGGTAGACAGGGCTGTTTATGCTGTTGTCTGTTCTGTTGAGAGTCAACTGCTATGGCTCTAGAGTCACATGTAGGCCAGACCAGGATGACAGATTTTCTTTGCTGAAGGACATTAGTCTCATCTTCCTCAGTGAAAGGAGGCACAAAATAACCATTAAACTTCTCTGCCATTTCTTTACTCCCCATTATAAGTTCTCCTAACTTTGCTTTTTTGGACAAAAAATTGAAAGAAGTGCAGATGCTGGGAATCTGGGGAAAAAGTAGAAATTGCTGGAAAAGCTCCACAGGTCTGGCAACATCTGGGGAGGGAAATCAGAGTCACGTTTCGGGTGCAATTCCACAGATGTTGCCAGACCTGCTGCGATTTTCCAGTAATTTGTTTTTGTTTCTACTTTTAATGGACCCACATTTGTCTTAGCCAAATGTATCCTTTTTTACATAGCAGTAAGCTTATACAATGCACTTTTATGTTGTTTACTAGATTGCATTTGTATTCAATTCTTTCTTTCCTTATTAGTTTCTAGGTCCTTGATTGCTGTATTCTAAAAAATCCCAATCCTCAGATTTATTACTATTTCAGTCCACTTTATAAATCTTTTTTTCTTTTAATCTTATGATCCTTAATTTCCTTTATTAGCCACGGTTGACTGGCCTTTTTGAGCTTTTGCACCTTGAAAGAATGCACACTTATTGTAATCCTTGCAATAGTTCTTTAAAGACTGTCCATTGCCTTTTCATGTTTTCCCAATACAACCTAAGTCTCATGGTTTTATAATATCCTTTATTAAAATTTAACACTTGCTTCAGATTGAACTACCACATTTTCAAACTTAATGTAATGTTTTATCATATTATGGTAAATCGTCTCTAAAAATTCTTTTATAATTATTAATTATCCCTTTTTCATGACATAATACTAGATCCAAAATAGCTTGTCCCCTATTGGCTCTCCATTATGCTGCTCTCGAAACAGCCCTAATACACTCTCTTAGAAATTTGCCTTTCATGGCTTTAGTGCTCAGTTTGTTTATCCAGACTATTTGCAGATTGAAATGATTACTGTGTTTCCATGCTACAAGCTTCTCTTATCTTCTGATTTATACCATGCCCCATGCTATCACTACTATTTAGTGGCCCATAAATAATTCCAGCTAAAGTCTGCTACCACTCAGTTTCTTCAATAGATTCCACATATTGTTCTTCTGAGCTCCTCACAAATTAATGTACAATTGCGTCTCATTATCAGTGTAACTCCACATTTTCCTTCTAATCTATCCTTCCTAAATGTTGAGTGTTCAAGTCCTGGTCACTTTCCAGCCAGGTTTCTGTAATGGCAGTTACATCATAAACATTTATGTTTAATGGTGCCTTTAGATAATCTATCTTTTTGCAAATGCTGCAGGTGTTTGGGTAGAGTGCCTTTAACTTTTTGCCTTTTTGATATCATTCTGTTTTTGAGGTATACTTGATGCTTGGCTTTGTTTCTCCTGCCTTCTAGTCTCCCTCACTAGATTTTCTACTCTCTGTTACCGCCTTAACTCCCTTCCAATTTGGGTTACCCTCGGTCTCCCATTCCCCCCACCCCAGCAACCTGAATAGTTTCCCCCCCCACCATTTCTGAAGAAGTCATACTGAACTTGAAACATTAATTCTGTTTCTGTCTCCACAGATGCTGCCAGACCTGATGCGTTTCTCCAGCATTTTCTGTTTTCATTTCAGATTTCCAGCAACCACAGTATTTTGCTTTTATTTGTTCGGCAATGATGCAAGAAGCACTTCTCACACAACAGGTAGTGGAAGGCTGGAATTCATCCATCCAAAAACACAGATCATGCTGGGGAATCAACAGAGAGTTTCAAAATTGATTTTCGTTAGTGGGCATTGAAGGTTGTGAAACAAAAGCGGGTAGGTAAGATTAAGATTCAGAGCAGCAGTGATTCATTGAACAGTAGAACAAACCTATGAGGCTCACAGCCATCACTGCCACTTCCTGTTCCAAGCATCTTCATGTGAACTGGTCTCAAATATTGATCTTGTAGATCTAGCAGCAGTTTGTAAGTATCACACCATATTGGTCTTATGAGACAGACTCAAGAGGAGGGGGAAAAGGCTTCCATTTCTGTAGTGCTGTTCACAACTGCAGGATGTCCCAAATTGATTTACAGCCAATACAATACTTTTTTTGAAGTGTAGCCACTATTACAATATAGAGAAATGCAACATCCAATTTGACCACAGCAAGGTCTCACAAATAACAATGAGATAAATGATCACATACTCTGTTTTAATGATGTTGATTGAGAGACAAATACTGTCCAGTGAAAAGCACCATATAAATGCAAGTCCTTCTCTTGCTTTAATTGAGGTGCTTTATACTACCCTGACTGAACACAGATATAACTTGAGAACAAACACCATCTTGAACCTTTCCCCTCTAATCTGGATCAGTACCGTAGCTCAGGCTGAATAATCCAAGAAATCCAAAGTCCTTTAGAACAGAAGTAAGGAAGTCAGTCTCTTAAACGGTGTATCACTTTCAAATGATCATTACGAGATTAAGAGGAGTGGGAGGACTTGTGTGGAACATAAACACCAGCATACAACCCAGTTCGTGTCAGTGTAATGTTTCTATGTGTAAATTCTTTGTAACTGCATAAATAAAGCCAACTCTGCTACACCTATGCCAGTGTCTATCTTTGTCTTACATACATCCCTAAAAAGATACATGTCGGGCTGGTGAATAATGTCTCCAATATCTCTCATATTAATTACTCTCCTGCAATCACCACTAGTTTTATTCAGCTATGTACAGTCACCAATCAAATACTGGACTAAATGATCACAACTGCTACCACCTTTTTTTCCTTTGTGCTCTCTGTATATGACCTGATGTGTCTTGAAATTCCTTCTGCTTTCTCTTAGCCGTTCTAGCAGGTAAAATAACATTCCCTATAAATAGAAGACTTTGAAATGTAAGAGGAAAGAAATGTATTTCAGAAAACAAAGTGCAGGAAAACTGACCCAAAAAAAGTAACAAATCATCTCTCCATAAACTGAAACCATATGCACTGGCAATGTTGCAAAGCAAGCAGCAGGTTCATGGCTGTAATCTAATCTTGGGCTCAAATGATGGTTAAAACCAGTCAAGAATTATTGTTTTAGTTATGATCTTTGCACTTCTCTAATTCCGGCCAATTTCAAATCCCTGATTTCTATCACTGTCTTTTGTGGCTGTGCCTTCAGCTGTCATGACCGTTAAACTCTGGAATTCCCTCATAAACCTTATTGCTTTACCTTCTCTCTTCTGTTTTGAGGTGTTCCTTAAACAATTCCTCTTTAAAGCTCTTTGTTACTGTTCTGAGATTTCCTTATGTGGCTCAGTGTCAAATTTTGGTTCAATTATGTTCCTGTGCAGTGACTAGAGGAACTATTTAAATATATGTTGTTAGAATACTGCCCTTATATATTTCCCAGGTATCCAAGTGCTATGGTATTTAACACCTTTAGATGACTGATATTTTATATCCTGTCTTGTGTTTTGCTGTCTTTCATTGTATTTTAAGCTGTAAGCTTCTCGCTATGATTTTACATTTTCTTAAGTGTTTTCCTTCAGTTCATCAATTATTTTCTTTCTTTCTTCCAACTCTTCAAAATTCACAGCTGTGTTACTGTTTTATCTTAAGTAGCTAAAAGCCATTTCAATGATTAGACATGCTGTTGGGCTCTGGAGCCATCATACCTGAGGCTGATTGTAGATTGATCTCAAAATAGATCCCCATTATGGTAATATAGATCACAATCAAGACTGGAACCCTGCTTTTTAAAGAATATCCTGAATGCTGTGATATTGAAGCATCCATTATTACAACAATTTCTGCTAATGAAGTTACTCAGTTGAGTAGTTGAACTTGTGGATAGAACTTAGGACATTGCTGTTTTGTACACTTCAGCAATTCCCTGGAAAAGCTATCAAGTAATCAGTTAAATTTTCAATTGAGGAAAAATATTATTTGCTCAAATGACAGTGTGTCATAAATTACTTGCCTTAAAGGAATAAAACAACTTAAATAAACTCAAAAATATTCAGTCTAGACATCCTGATCCTCTCTCTGACAATAAGGCTGATTTTCTTCCATTTTTCATCACAATAGTTCACTTGTGAAATTAATTCTTAAACAGATCTGATTTATTTGAAATGCTCCTAAGATTCTTATTTTGGAATCATACATCTGAAGAATTAAACTAATCCAACTTTGCATTGAATTCAATTTTGTGTAGCTGGCAGTACAAATAACAAGGGAATCTTTGTTAAATTGGTAGAGAAATTTAACAGATAAGCAGAGCAACAAAACCTTTACTTTAGAATGCTAAGCGCATAATCCAAGCTGGCACTCCGAGTGCAATATTGAGGAGTGCTTTTTGTCTTTCTGATTAAAACCCAACCCAGGACCTGCATGTCCTCTAAACTGGATGCAGAAGAGGCATTAGCCAGTGTTTCTAGAAAAGCAAGGGAGTTCTTCCTGGTGTCCTGGCTATACTAATCAATCAGTGTCACAAAAACAGATCATCTGGCCATTCCCCTTTAAATTGAAGTATTTGGACATTGTCTATAATAATGTTTTACCCACTACCACATATTGCATCTCATCCAAGACTGAATTACTGCAAACCTAGTTTTTTTTTTACATTTGATCACTATTCAAGGACCTATTCTAGCAAATGTACAAAGAGATATGTAGCAATGACCAGTCTGAGCTTGACTGCTATAGAACCATGCCGGAGGTTTGGTCAGATTCTGAAGACCACCCTAATTGGAATAGTGTGATTGTTTACCCACTTATCACATTGTCCATCTACTGGTACTTTGACATTGATTGCCAGTTAATGCTGAACTAAGATCATTTTTAGGAAGAGGTTAAAGGACTATCATCAAACAAACTCAGGAATTTTTTTTTTCATATACTCTTATGGCTAACAATTCTGGGGCTGTTTTCACTCTTGGACTCTTAGTGTATTTGAGCCTAGAGCTAAAAGATCAATTCCTTAAGCCAGTGTACCATCCAGTCCCTGTGTTTTTCCTGAACGAGATATATGGAAGACTGATGTAAGTGTTCTGTGTACACTTATCAGTAGAGTGCCTTTTATTACAGAGGTAACTAATCTTGGATTGAGGATCCAAGCCATTACTATGGTTACAAATATGCTGTACGTTGTTGATATATACTTTAGAAAATTTCTTCCAGCAGACTTAAGTCCATTGTCAAAGGAGTCACATTCCATGTTCGAGTGAGATATAGAGGAAGCTACACAACCAATGAAGGAGAAAGGGACTAAAGATCTGATAATGGAGTTAGACAAAGAAGGATGGGAGGATGCTTTTGGAATGTAAACAGTGGCTTTGGCCCATTGGGTTGAATGGTTTTTTTTTGTGTTGTATATTCTATGTGATTCTATATGGCTTAGTCAATGTAAACTTTGGTTTTAGTATGGTTGTTATGGGACCTAAGTTGATGCGCTATTGCAGTATTCATTGCTGGTTATCCTTATTCTTGATTCATCTGCCTTGGCTGATGTAGCTGTGTAGATGTGAATTTATTTACTTTTATTGTACTATATTTGACCTAGAGATATGGCCAATGCCATCCATAGCTGCCCTGATCACATTAAAAGGTCAACCATTTATAGAATTGTATCAAAAAATGATTCAGCCCAGAAGGAGACCATTCTTTCTATCAAATAAGTGCCAGCTCTTTTGAAAAGAAATCCTGCTAGTTCTTAGTTCCACCACTCCCACTCTTTTCCCATTTCCTAACATTTTTTTCACCTTCAAGTATTTATCCAAATCCCTTTAGAAATGTTTATAATTTTTTGTTCCTGTAATGTGGGATTAGAATCATGTGTAAGCCAAAATGAGTAGGAGTGACAGAAACCTTTCCCAGAAGGATATTGCTTGGATTGTTCTTACATATTTTTCCTGGGCCACATCCATGAATTGTAAAATTTATTGGATTCACTTTCACAACTTTCAATGGTGAGATTTGAACACTTAAAATGGACTAAGAATCCAGAGGTGATTAAACTTTAGATGATTGAATCCACAAATAATCCCATGGATAATTTCTCCAATTCAGAGGAGTCACCAAGCATCATTTGCCAACTCTTTTAAACTGCAGTGCTTTGCTCCTCATTTGGTTGACCTAATGAAGAATAAGGTGCTTTTTTTTTACT
This sequence comes from Rhincodon typus, assembly GCF_021869965.1. Classification (NCBI taxonomy): domain Eukaryota; kingdom Metazoa; phylum Chordata; class Chondrichthyes; order Orectolobiformes; family Rhincodontidae; genus Rhincodon; species Rhincodon typus. Next base: position 19,268,166 of record NC_063352.1, on the reverse strand, counting down.
GGCAATCAGGAAAATCATGAGAAGAGTACATAGAACTGGAGTTATAGTGATGTGGTAACAAATGTTGGTTGTGTTACTGGACTAACACTAAAAATGTGGGCTGATAATATAGAGACCTGACTTCAAGTCCCATCACAGCAGTTGGGGGAATTTAAATTCAGCTAGTTTAATCAAACAACATCTAGTAACAGAAATGGTAACACTACCAGATTGTAAATAAAAACCCATTTTTTTGATTAATGATCTTGAAGGAAGGAAATTTGACATCCTTACCTGATCTGGCTTGTATATGACTCCAGACCCGCAGACCCTGGTTGGCTTTTAATTGCCATCTAAAATGATCCACAGGCCACACAATTGTAGTATTTGAAAAGGCAGTTTGCCACCTTCTCAAGGGCAATTAGGGATGAACCAGATGAAATTAGGTCTTGGTCAATAATTAAATTTATCTCCTGTGAATGAATGAAAGAACAGCCCCTCTAACCTGTTTCTCAATTCAGTGAGATCATGACTGATTAGTGTCCGAACTACATTTACCTGCCATTGCCTCCACTTTTAATATCTAGGGTTAACAAAAGTCTAGCAACCTCAAATTTAAAATGTACCATTGTTTACAATTTAAAATTTCTAAATCAGTTTCTGTTTGCATAAGATAGTTTTCATCTTTACCTATCTTTTTCTGTGTAAAAATATCTTCTAACTTCATTCCTGCAGGACCTCACTCTTCTTTAGATTATATCACCTAGTGCTATACTGTCCAACTGGGATAAGTAGTTTATATCTATCTCCCTAACAAGCAGAATTAGTTTCTTTCCATCCACCCGATCTGTTTTCGTTAATATCTTGAAAACCTCCCTTCCTTTCCTTTCTAAGGTCCAGAACTGAAAGTGCTCCAGGTGTGATCTAAGACTGTTTTTCGTATTGAGTATTCATTAGTTATATGGTCTGGGTTATGGGTCTCCCTTAGCATCTGTTAAGGGAAGTGTGTTTTAGTTCAACACAATAACAAGTCACCAGGAAATAGCTGAAAAAATACACTGAGCCAAGGATGATTTTTTTTTTCCATCACACTAGCACGGAAAGCTATTAAAATGAAGCCATTTGGAAATGTTGCTTTAACAGAAGAAAATGAAGGCTTCTGTCCTTCAACATTCCTTGAGAAAGTTGGGTTGGTGCCAGTGACAACACTGCTGAGTTCTTTTGACATCTGTTGCTGCTCTGTGCTAGTGGGATTCTGCTGGGTTCTGCGTTGGTGGTTCGCGGAAATCTTGTCCCACTGTTAATGAATGGTTTAAGATGTGATGCTTCAACACTCATCAATACAGTAGTACTAAGACTATATACTGCTGCTGTTTGTTACCTCTTCTGTGATCTGTGTACTTATCCCCATTGTTAAAAATAAGGCAACCGTTTGGTAGCCATCTGGGAGAATTTGTATACTGATGCAGTCAGAGTGAGTCTTGCAGACAGACTGTGGCAGGTTAAAAATATTTCTGGAGGAAAACAGCAGGAAGGGAGTGTCAGGCTATGAATTGTCGAGATGAGCAGAAGGTACAACAGAAATGGGTTTATCAAAAGCAAAGACACAAACAAATCTGGAACAAAAAGTGTAGTAAAAGTGATCTGAAGAAGAATGGATTCAAGAGGAATCTCGATGTCATTCAGAGGGAATGGGGATAGTTTTCAGGAGCTTATGGTCTCTTTGATGGTATGACTCACCACCCTCCTTCTAAAGGTCAATTAAGAATGGGCAATAAGTGTTGGCCTAGATAGCAGCAGTCACATCCCTTGAAAGAGTTAAAAGAATAATTGGACAGGGAGAAGAAGAGAGCAGAACAGAATATGTAAAGATAGCAGTGCGAGAGGGACAACCAAGCTCAGAATATGGGTGTCAAAAATATACAAATATATGCCTTTGTTAAATTATCCTACGTAGGAATACGTGAAAGCTGTCTATCCAGCATTTCCCACAGAATGCCTTACCTATCATGTTATACACACTCAGCCCTCCAAATACATAAGCATCTGGTAGAGGTAAAAGTCCAGAAAAAGACCCTAACCAATTAAGGAAGGAAATTTGAAATACTCTTCTCAACTATCGTAATGACCTCATGTACTTGAATAATGGTTGACCTTATGTAAAAGATACCTCTGATTTTTGGCCAAGAAGCGCATACTCTTCCTACTTGCCACTATTAATAAAGCAAGGAGTTAAGCATACAGTTGGGGTAGATTGAGTAATGATGACTAGGTAAATATAAAGGAGGAACAGCAGGGCTGGTGTGCAGAAGGAGCTAGAAGATTGAGTAGTCAATCAACTCTACCCACAAAGAAAGGTATCTTGGTTTATGTCTCACCGACTGGTCTGTATCTGAATTGATGACTGCTCTCTCACTGCTGAAGTTAAATTTCCCCTGCTGCAAACCTACTAATTTAAAGAGAGCTTTCCAGCTCCTCCTGCCTCTGTAAAATAATAATTTTAAAAAATACCTTTTAGCTGCTTCTGTGTTAGTTTCAGGGCAGTGTTAGCAGAACCAGTCGCTAACCAGTCTGCAAACAATTGCTGTAAACAGTTAGGTAATGAGGTGATCGGAGAGGATGAATTTCAACCCCTTCAAAATATTACACATGCATAAGTCAACCCGCTACCTTTTGGCTAAAAATCTGGTCTCAGGAACTCTACCTTTATGTTAGTATATACAATAAGTGATCAAAAGGAGTTCAAATCTCACACTGGCCCTGAATTTCCTGCAATATCTGAAAAACCTCCCTCTCACATCTTTAAACTTTCCCCCTTTTATCTTAAACCTATGTCCTCCAGTAAGTGATATTTCTATCTTGGGGAAAAGACTCTGACCATCCATTCTATCCATGCCTCTCAAACAAGTGAAAACAAACCAAGTTTGTACAATCTCTCCTCCTAGTCAATAGCCTTCAAACCAGGAAATATCTTGGTAAATCATTTCTGTGTCCACATTCTTCTTGTGCTATGGCAACCAAAACTGTACACAATATCCAAATGTGGCCCAACTAAAGTTCTATACAGCTACAACATGACTTGCTAATTTTTTTACTGTTTGCCCCAACCGATGAAGGTAAGCATGCCATATGCCTTCTTGACCACCTCATCTACTGTGTCACCACTTTCAGGGAACTGTGGACAAGTACTTCTAGGTCCCTATATGTTGATGCTACTAAGCATTCTGCCATTTACTGTATACTTCCATCCTGCATTAGATCTTCCAAAATGTATCACTTCAAATTTGTCTAGATTAAATTCCATCTGCCATTTCTCCGTCCAAATCTCTAGCCTGTCTGTACCCTGCTGTATCCTCTGACAACCCTCACTGTCCGCAGCTCCCCCAATCTTTGCATCATCTGCAAACTTACTAATCAGACCACCTACATTAGTTATGATCCCATACAACTTCCAAGTAGTGATCCCTTATCAAACCTATCTGGTTGAGACGATTTACATACACATCCTGGCTAAAATGTTATGAATTTTAAATACTAGATGTATTTTAGCACAAAATTTTCCCACAGTGGTATTTTGAAGAGCAGAGGAGTTAACCTTGTGCCTTGGCCAATACATATCCTTCAATCAAAATGACAGAAAACAGGGATTATTGGGTCATGGTGGCTTTGCTGCTCATGGGCTCTTTCTGTGCATAAGTTATTACTGTGTTTTCTACATCACAATAGTTACTTCACTTCATTGAATGTAAGGGCCTTTACAATAGTTGTGAAAGATACACTAACCTCCCTGGTATCTGACACACACAGGGAATGAATGTTTCCAGTTATTACATGAACTTGCCGATTGCATGAGAAATACCACTGGCAGCTGGGAGACCTGGACTGATTGTTGCCTCAAGATGCATGCACATTTTAAAATGAGCAGCCAGGACCACTCATAAATATCATCAGCGAGGTTTTGACCAAGAGGAGAGAGAAAGGGGTGACCAAACAATCAGTTCCCAGAGCGGAGAAGCGTACTCCCCTTCTGATAAATCAGTCATTGTGCCATCTTAAGGCGTTCAGGTGGTTACAGTTTGATTTTCCCTTTTGAATCTCAAGATTGTTGTATTATGGAAGATCTACAGCGTGCAGTAAGGAGGCACCTTTCTGATTGCCAGTTGCATGAGAATTCCAAATACTTGGGTACTGGATAATGAGGACTTTACGACATAAATGCACATGTTTCATCCTTTCTTTCTAACTGTTGTACTGAAAATCAAGATGAAAATGAGTTTTGCGGAAAAGTACTCGTTCGCTTCATCCCCATTTTGTTTTCTTTTTAAACAAATGTTTGTGCTGCAAGCACTCAGCAAATTCAACAGTGAATATCTGCACGTTCAGATCAATAAGTGCCATGGGAGACTTCCAACCACTCAGGTTCTGCATGTTATTTATCTACTGCCTTTCACATCCTCAGGGAATATCAGTCGGTATTTTTGGAGTGCTATTGCTTATGTAATGCAAACCCAAGATTTGTGCACAGTAAGCTCCCATAAACAGCAAGTAAATCTGATATATGGGGTTTGAAAGATAAAATTTCCCTCTCTTCTATAAAAGGAATATGGGATACACCGGAGAGAGCATATGTTTACCTTTTCATCTGATGATGCATCTCTGACAACGAGCACTTCCTCTGCACTGGGCTGAATTATCAGCCTGGATTCTTGTGTGGAGGCTTGACCCTACAATCATCTGATTCAAAGATTAAGAAAGTGCTCCTCCAGAAAAGTGAGGCTGAAGAACGGCTATTTGGGAAAGATGAAAGCCACTGAGGATAATTGAACTGGATCCTGCCAAACAGTCCAAAAACACACAATTATACAGCATCCTTAGTGTTGAGAAATGTCTCAGAGATGATCCACAGAAGAGGGCGGGAGGAGGCAATTGACTCTTGGAGGAAAATGTGGTTCCTGAAACCTTGTCAAAGAAAAGATACTTTCTGAGATTGTTTCCGTAAGTGGGAAGGATGGCAGGAGGGAAGGGAGGTGAGGAGTTTGGTGAGGGAGTGTTTTATGAAATAGAGCTGAAGAATTTGCAGCCAAGCGAGTGATGTAGTGCGGTGAAGAGGATGCCAGATTGGAGGCTTGCTGTGACAGGACATCATGCCATAGCACTCTGGGTCTGCAGGAGCTGAAATCTGTCCCAGTGTTTCATATTGACTGACCCTGGCATTCAAGCAATTTTACAAAGAAAAACTGGTGCCAGCCTAAGGTTGTTTGATTACAAGTGAATACAGTTCAAGGCTAGAGAGGAGGAAAGAGATGTGAACTATATTTTTAAAAAAATGAAGAATATATATTTTAAGGGAAACTTTTAAAGAGATACAGAATGAAAACAAACATTATTTTTGAAAACAGATTGCATTTTTGAGGCAAGGAAATAAAGTGGCTACGTCACCTAACTAATCCACATATCATTTTTAATGGACAGTTATCTCGGTGTATATATAGTTTCATCTTCTATTTCCTTCGCATTATTGCTTTGAACATCGCAGTGCCCGCCTCCCCAGGAATTCCTTACCAGAGTTTGATAATTGCCAGATTCACTTTGATATACATTCCTTTCAAAACTATCATTATTATTCCATTCCTCAAAAAAGCCACCCTTAAACCTTGAACATTCCAAAGTACCATTTATTCTTTTACTCTTAAGTAGTAAGTTCTTGTTCAGGACAATCCTGTTATTTGTGGTTACACTTTTCTCTGGAAATGAGAAGACTGAGGGGTGACCTGATTGAGGTCTTTAAGTTTACCAAGGATTCAGTAGAGTAGATGCAGAAAAAATGGTCCCACTATAGGAGGAGCCTACAACTAGGGCTTCATAAATGTAGGACAAATCCAATAGGGAGAAGCTTTTTATCCAGAGAGTGTTCAGACTGGAATTCACAACTGCAGGAAATGGTTGAAGTGGAAAGCGCAGGTGCATTTGAGAAGAAACTATAAGACTGAGAAATTATGTTTTTGGGATGAGATGACATAAGGAGAAGCCTGTTGTGGAACATAAACAGGGCAGAGACTATTAGAGCTGAATGGCTTGCTCCTGCTGGAAATTCTTAGTCCTGTTTGAAGTCTGCTGATCAATCACCTCTCTCCCTGCCTATTATTCAAGTGGGTATTTTCCCTGTATTTTTGATTTTGAAAAAAGGAGTAATGAGACACCCCTCATGGCAGGCTGAGACCTGTTTGTATTTTAGTTGGTGAAACCTTATCTAACAGCTGTTTCTGGAGACATTTCATATACTAGGTATGTTCCTCTCATTACAGCAAGCAGATTTGAGTACTGGTGATTTTTGAAAGCTTTTAAGGGCATGTGAACAATTGCTTTGATTTGCTTATAAATGTATTTTAAAATATTAAAGTGGAAATGAACAAAACCACTGTCGCAAGAAGAATTGGGCTGACCTCTTTGACCTTTATCATTTCTTCTGGATTGTTAAAAAATTTGTCTTAAATCACTTCTGCTGTTTCCATGGATGAACGTTCCAGAAAGCCTAGTGTGGGTCACCGGGTGTTGTGGTCCCAGCTAGGGAGTGCTGCAGGTAACCACAAGACACCAGTGCTGGGAAGAGAATAAATCAGACAGGTTAAAAAAAATTACTGAGATATGGGTAATGCTGGCAAGAGTGACACTCATTGTCCATTGTTTATTGTCCTGGGAAAGGTAGGGAGGTTTGGTCTCCTTCACCTGCAGCAGTGTGGTCACGGATCTCTGTCAATGGTTTCTGCTGGGGAATTCCAGTGGATTGACTGAGTGATGGTGCAGCATTTGTCCAAGTCAAAGATGGTGCATGCCCTACTCACAGTAGTAAAGATGGTAAGAAATGGAAGTCCTTTCAAAGTAACTTTATTGAGTCACAGAGTTACAGTCTGCAGATCATACATCCTACAGGCATAGAACACTCACAAAAGAGAATAGCTCGAATTTTACAGTGGTTTTCATGGTCTCAGAATGGCTTGAAAGCCTTCACAGTCAATTTCTTTTTGAAGTGTTGTAATGTAGGCTTCATGGCAACCAATTTGCTCAGAGTAAGGTTCCACAAACTACTATGCAATAATGGCCAGATCTTCTGTGCTTTAGTGACACAAAAGACACAGTGAATGTTGTAAAACTGAAATAGAAACAGAAAATGTTGCAAAACCTTTATCACAAAGGTCATTGACTTGAAACATTAACACCATTTCTCTCTCCATAGATACTGTCTGACCTGAGTAATTTCAGCTGGGAACCAGGCCCGAAACGTCAGCCTTCCTGTTCCTCTGATGCTGCTTGGCCTGCTGTGTTCATCCAGCTCTACACCTTGTTATCTGGGAAGAACTCGCTACTCCTTTTCAAAATAATGCCATTAGGTATTTGACATCCACCTGAAAGACAAAATAGGGCCATGATTTAATGTGTTGCTCAAAACATGACAAACTGATAGTATACTACTCCCTTAGAGTTAGCCTTGTGAGAGTCAGCCTACAATGTGTGCTCAGGTCTCTGGAGCTGGACTTGAATCAGTAACCTCTGACTCAGAGGTGAGAGTTCTACCCAGTAAGCCACAGCTGACACTAAAATGGGTGGACATTGAACCCTGATCATTATCCGGTGGACCTACTGTGAGTAAACTTTGGATAAGGCTTAATGAAATGTCACAGTAACATACACATTTTTTCCTGCAGAGCCTGAATCACTGCTGCTCTCTGCATAACCTCTTCATTTGGACTCAAATGCTGCCAAGTTATTCTCTCTCTTCTTTCTATCAGATGCTCCCTGACCTTCAGCCAGTATCCCTCAATCTGATGTTAACATAGATGTGCAGTTTTAATTTCAAGGTTTTTTCGGACCTCTCCTTTTACCCCAATAGTGATGGCTCCAGAAGGCAAGAAAGAAACTAGCTTCAAAGTCACAAAGTTACTTCAAATCCAAGCAGTATAAAGGCTGAGCCCCTATTTGCCCTACTGTTCCACATTATAACTTAAGAATTAAGGAGGAGAGCCTACTACTCTCTAGCACAGCCTATTCAGATTACTGCATATCATTTGGCACTGCAAGTCTGCAATTTTGAATAAACCAGAAAATTCCTGAAAAAAATGATTGAAACCCAAATGGAACAGTTTTCCAATACTTATTTTATTTTGCAATTCTTTCATTAAGGCTTTAACTCTTTGGAAATTAAACAAAAAGATTGCTGAAGACAAGTTTGAAAACTAAAGATAAAAAAGAAAGGAAGGAAAATGTGAGCTGAATAACCCCCCCATTAAACAAATAGGGAAGGGCAAGAAATGAAATTCAACAGGAAACCAGAGGGAATGTGTCGGAAGAGACTACAGCCTGGATTCATTAGTATCAGATGTTCCTCTCTAGCTTTCCAAATACATCTGTTTAACCCTTTTGAGTTTAACAGGATGCATAATTTCAAAATAAAGATTGTATTTTTTTAAAACCCTACAACTGTTGTGAGTTGTTATTTTTAACATTGCCCAGTTTTACTTTAAAGTTATCAAACAAACTGACAAAACATAAGATTTTACAGATGCGCAGCTAAAAGTGTTTTGAAAACTTTTTGTCACAGGTAGGGTTAAATGGCCAGTGTTGTAGTTCCAAGATCTTTAAATACCAAAGGATGTGATTGAGATCCTACTGCTGCTCAAAGTACCAAAGTTCATTACTTTTCCTTTTTTATTCTTGCTGAGAGGATGTGTTTTGTCTTCTGCACTGAATTCCCTTTTATACTTACTTGAGAAAGAAAATGCAGAGTTAAGATTAGTATATTGTAATTATATAACCATAGTTGGTAATATTATTGGGTTGAGAGCTAATCCGTGATCCTTAAGCTTTCTATTCATTATACATCATGAGTTCTTCAACCTCAGTTCAAGTTGTATTTGTTTAAAGTTCTTTCAAATTTGTTTTAAGCACTTTTTTTGAAAGATTGTAGATGCAGTGTAAAGAGCTAGGTGAGTTCAATAGGTAGTTCTCATGTCTTTGAGCTATAAGGGCTCAAGTCTTTAAGATTTATTTGCTGCAGAAGAACCCAGCCACTGATTCATGCAAACCAGTGTATATTGGTGCCAGTCTCTAATGTGGATAAATGGGGTTGGTTAAAGATAGCAAGCGCATCCCACTCCAAATCCAGCTGCCAAATCCAAAAGCAAAAATGAAGGTGATATGAAGGTTGATCAACTAGCATTGTGCATATGTGACATGAGCAAGGCTGAAAGAGATGTGAAGGACCGTAGATGTGCAGCAGTTGAACAAATGCCAGCCCAAAGAGTATCCTGTTGACATGAGTTGAATGGGTGAGGTACAGAGGGCAACCAGAATAAAGTCTGATCTGTAAATGAGAGAGATTGGGGAAATAAGATTCAAACTTCAAACCAAGACTTCTTTCCCTTGGTCTGCAGCAGTTGCCAGGAGGATATGAATAGGAGATGGGCTCCATTTCCACTGCCAGGAGGTTTAGTAATCAACAGACTTAAATTGAAGATTTCTTTTTAAATGTTGTTCATGGGATGTGGGTGCCATTGGTTAGACCAGCTTTTATTGTCCATCCCTAATTGCCCTCAAGAAGGTGATGGTAAATCTCCTTCTTGAGCTGCTACAGTCCCTCAGTGCTGTTAGGAAGAGACTTCCAGAATTTTGACCCAGTGACTGTAAAGAAATAGTGATATATTTCAAGTCAGGATGGTGTGTGGCTTGAAGGGAAAAGCTGCAGGTAGTGGAAAAAGGATCAGTGAGAAGATGATTTATTTATGCAGCAAGTTGATGTGGTTAGGCATGCACTGCCTAAAAGGGTAGTGGAAGTGGAATCGAGAGTAATTTTGAAAAGGATTTAGAAGAACACTTGAAAGGAAAATATTTGCATGGCTCTGGTGAAAGTATGCCAGATCCTAAAGACTCTTGATACTTACGTCTTGTCTAGCTGTTTAATGCAGTCATGAAGCCAGGCAGCTTGTCATAGTTGTCAGTAGTCATCTGTAAAGGTGGTGGGCATATTGCTTACAGCACTGTGTTATGTCAATCATATACCTACAGCATGTGCCTGCAGCCTTTACTGCACTGTGCATGAGCTTCAACCAAACAGCAATGTTTCAAAGTCAAGGGGTGCAGTCCTCAGTCAAGTCAAGACAGACTGCCATCAGTCAGGTTGTCCTGCTACAGTCAGACAAGGGTAATGTTCACTCACAGTCCAGGGACTTGGGCATAGTCAGTCATATGCTTGAGGCAATCAGGGTCTGTGTCTCACTGCGGTTTGAGGCATGGGTCACTTTCAATCTGGCAGGTCCAGAGCAAGCAGTCAAGGAATTAGTGGAGTCAGTTAGGGACCTGAATGGAGAGTGGTCAGGAGTTATCAATCCCAAGTGTCAGCTCATTGAGTGTCAAGGAAGGGAGGGGTTTATCAGGTACCAGAGATGCTACTGTGGTAGGGAAGTGGGGCACCTCCGCACTGGGGTTTGGAAGTAGTAATCTAGGATGCTGAGGGGATAAGGACACTGAAGGGGGTTTTTATAAGGGAGGAGCCAATAGTGCATGAGAGGACATGGAATGCTGTAAGAGGGCAGGTTTGTAGATGATCACCACCTCAGTGGCCTCGATGGGGGCAGTGTGTATTACGGGATTGTGTTGCAGGACTAAACTGTAATGCCAGGGCTCAAAGGTAAGCATAAGATTTGCAGTCTTAACTCCAGGCAAAGGGTGGGAATATATGAAGATTCTGTCGTGATGAACTGTCGAGGGAGAGCTAGATAGAAAGGAACATGGCAGTTTGGAGGATGGACCCAGTAACTAGGTTGAGCCTGGGACTCGTGGTGTCCAGCATGATCTGTATTGCCATGCGCAGTCTCTTGGCTTCTGAATGTGGGAAACTGGCTGTGACTACATCCAGAGTGGGTGGAGTTACTGGTGTTTTTTGGTCCAAAACATGGGCTCAATGTCTGAGCAACAGGAGGCCCTTCAAGGGGAATTACATCAATCATGCAGTGTACAGCTTAAAGTCATTTGTGATCATAGCATTGTGCATGTGAGCATATGCAGTGTATAACAGTGTGGATGCAGACACTGTTTTTTTGCAATCTTGACCACTTCATTGGTCATTGCAGATTGAAAATAGAGATCTCTGTGAACAAAAAATAATCATAAGACTAATGCAACATGCTCTTATATGCAATTATCTTTTAGCGGGTGATGTGGAGTTGGGAGGGCAAGATCTCATGCTTGCAATCTCCGACTGTCTACTTGTGACATCAGAATAAGATCCAATGTCAAAATCCCATTAGACTCATAGAGTCATACAGCACGGAAACAGTCCATGCCAACCATAATTCCAAATCAAACAAGTCCCACCTGCCTGAGCTTGGCCCATATCACTCGAAACATTTCTTATTCATGTACTTATCCAAATGCCTTTTAAACATTGTAACTGTATCTACATCAACCGCTCCCTCTGGAAGTCCATTCCACACATGAACCACACTCTGTGTAAAAAATTTGGCCCTTTAAATCTTGAGTCTTGAAATCCCCCACCCACACCTTACTTATACTCCTCATTACTTTATAAACCTCTATAAGGTCACCTCTCAACCTCCTATGCTCCAATAAGAAAAAGGTCTCAGCCAATCCAGCCTCTCCATATAACTCAAACCTTCCATTCCCAACAACATCCTGGTAAATCTCTCCTGCTTATCATAGAATCAAAGAACCCCTACAGTGTGGAATTAGGCCCTTCGGCCCAACAAATCCACACCGAACCTCAGAGCATCCCACCTAGACCCATCCCCCTATAACCCACCTAATCTACACCTCCCTGAACATTACGGGCAATTTAGCATGGCCAATCCACCTAACCTGCACATCTTTGGACTGTGGGAGGAAACCAGAGCACCCGGAGGAAACCCACGCAGACATGGGGAGAATGTGCAAACTCCACACAGACAGTCGCCCAAGTGAAATCAAACCCGGGTCCCTGGTGCTGTGAGGCAGCAGTGCTAACCACTGTGCCACCATACCGCCCCTAATATCCTTCCTATAACAAGGAGACCAGAACCGGACACAGGGTCATTCCATGGCTCTCCTTGATGGAGCATTGCACATCTCACTGTAAGGACCAGGGTGCACTCTCTGGACCAGAATGTAAAAGTGTTATTAGTGAGAGATGCCAACGCTAACCGCTCACATTGCTACGGACCTGTTTAGTTCCTTATGTTTGTGACACAAGTTCATTGCGAACATGACTGATAGGTCCAGCCACAGAAGGTGTTATTGTTGCTGTCATTGTGATGCATTGGAGATGCAGAGAAATGGAATAAGAAATGATGTTCCAGCAAGCCCAGGACTAGCAGCAACTTCCAACAGATGTTGAGCAGCTTCCACATTAAATGATTGCAAATGAAGGTGCCCTCTGAATTGGAGATACCAGATGGCTGGGGCCTATTGTTCTCAATGCCATTTCCTCTGAATGAGTGAGGCACAAACTGGGACACTGTCACAGAACTAAGGAGCAGGACCTGCAACCTGAAGGAGTGGCTATCGAACTGACAGCTGCATTGAATTTTTGTGCAGCTGGTGTCTTCCAACTACCCTCTTATGACCTATGTAGATCTTTCCAATGTACAACCACAAATATATTAAGTCTGTTACTGATACCATTTGTGCCAGATTGCACCACTTCATCTTGATTCCATGTGCAAAGGTCAGTACTGAAACCTGGGCAGTGGGATTCAGCAACAAAGCTGCTTTCCTAGATAAGGGCCTAAATCCTTGAGAACTATTAAGTTCCTACTGCACCTGGCAAAATGCCTTACAAGGTAAGTTACTGCGGTCAATGTCTGTTGACTCTGTAGTACAACCCAATTACAGAGCCAAGCATAGATACAATGCAGCCCATTCTTCAACCAAGGCCATGATGGAACAAGTGATAGGCTTCTTAAAGATGAGGTACTGCTGCTTAAATTGAACTGGAGGACCCTTACATTCTGAACAGAGTATGCTACATAATGCTAACATGTGCCGTGCATAACTGGAGCAGGCAAAGAGGCAATGTGATGAAGACTAATGAGCTGGGAAATGTGAACAGTCTTCTGAAGAGGAAGATGAGGACTTTGAGCAGGAGGAACATCACCTTCCGCATGATGAAGCACAATAGCATCAGGCTCTACAAGTCAGACAGGTAGATGACACTCAGTTCCAGCAGATGAGAGTGGATCATTCATTTACTGTAAACTTGTTAGCGCCTGACATGCAAACAGTTAGTTTCTGTTCTGAGGGGTAAATGCAGCTTCTAGTTGTTTGATTTCTGTATGCTTTTGGTGTTGGTGAATAATAAAAATATTAATATTTGGCACCATTTCAAGGTTTCCATGTATATGATGATCCCACACTGAAAACTGCTAAGTTTCTGGGCCACAGTGAACATAGGGCAAAGAACAGTAGTCACTTAGAGGATTGTAAGATGTAATGTGACTAAGGACAGGTAAGCTCTGTGCCTGTGTTTAAAAAGCGGTAGGTGTCTAAATGTATGTGCAAAGAAATGTTAGCCGTGCCACCTGACTGCTGTGATAGGAGTATGTGTCTGCTGTGCCACTGATTTGATGATGAAGGGCAATAACAGACTATCTGGATTTGACGGGGTGCACAGTTAGGCATCAGGAGCCGGGGATCCCTGGATATCTCCCAGCAGTGGCAAGCACTTCTGCCTGTGGAGAATGAGCGAATCCAGCTAGCATCAGGTCAGAGGGGCACCATGGGACATTGCACTTAGTTAGTGAGGTGAGTTTGAGAGAATAGTGAGAAAAGTCATTAGGCCCCACAGAGAGAAACCTCCATGAAATTCAACCAAAATAACACTTAGCCAGTTTCGGGTAAGATTCAGCTTTCATCAGGACTCTGCCATCAACCTGAAACATTAACTCTGCTCCTCTGTCTGAAGATGCTGCCTGACTTGTTAGATATTTCAAATTTACTTATTGATCCTGTTCTACAGTTTGTCACTTTCTGCACATGCATTGCAAAGTTGAAAGGAGCAATTAAAAACAATATTTTTCTAAAGGTAGCATTTTATACACCCCTCATTTTACTTTTGTTTTGTTCTTGCTGAGAAAACAAATGCTGATTTTTGTTTTAGCCGCCAAATGGGAATGCCTTTTTTTTTCCATCTTTTATTTTATTCACTTGTGGGCGTCATTGACTGGACCAGTATTTGCTGCCCATCCCTAGCTGCCCTTGAGAAGGTGGTGGTGAACTGCTTTCTTGAACTGTTGTAGTCCAGGTGATCTAGGTAGACCCAGAATGTCCTTAGGGAGGGAATTCTAGGATTTTAACTCAGCAACACTGAAAGCTACCTTGGACCAATAACCCTGCTTAGCAAAATTCTAACAATTCCCATTTTGAAGTCTTTCAGCTGACCCCCAGGCATTTTGGGAAGAGAGAGTTCCAGACTTCAGATGCTTCATGTCATCACCTCTGATAGGCTTATCTCTAATGTTAAATTTAAGCCTTGTTCTGGACTCCTTACTGGAGAAAATAGTTTCTCTAGGCTGAATTTCATGGGTTTTATTTTGGTTAAGTGCAAGTTATGTTTTTGGGAGGGATTTGGTGCCACAACGTCCAGCAGGATTCCTTGCTATATCTCACCAATGCACCTGATTACCTACCTATGTCACCTCTGTGAAGACCCTCACATCCAATCCCAGCCCCATTTTACCATGTACCTTTCCCAGAACAACCTGCCACTCACTGGACTTCTGCCACATTCCGACTATCTTGGATGTCTGTGCCATATTTAAAAGGTCGCTGTGCACCCAGACCAGCACTGACATTCCTTCTCAATCAAAATTGCACCATCACTACCACCACAGTGAAACAGCTGGCAACCCAAGGAGTCCCCTCCTGTTACTCTGAGAGCAACAGTCCTGAAGCCTCAGAGGAAGGACCTGTGAGGCTGTTTCCTGCACCCCCTACCGGACCAGGTACTGACACCTTGGTGGGAACAAAATAAACCAAAGAATTGCAGATGCTGGATATCTAAATCAAAAACACAAATTGTTGTAGAAAGTCAGCATTTTTGGAGAGAAAGCAGAGTTGACGTTTCAAGTCCAGTGACCCCTCTTGTTGTTGGGAACATTAGCCTTAGAAAATTTGGAAGCATATGTAGGCAAGCGCTTCATTGTGACAGCTCCACTGCTGGCCAAGGAAGTAATGTCTCAGTCTTTTGGCACTGAGAGGATTGCCAGAGACCAGCACCTGGTCAGGCTCAGCTTGAAGAGGGCCCTGTGGTGTCAGCGATCAGGAACTTTATCTATATGTGCCAGGAGGGACAGGAGTGGCAGACAGGTATGTGAGATGCAATGGGCCTCATTGTCCAGAAACTGCAACAGTGCAACAGGTCAGATATTTGCCTCATGGACAAGTTGGAGTCTGATATGGAAAGCCAGGTCCAACACACTCAAGGACTGCTGGAGGAGTGCACACTCCTGCACTCTGTCACCCCACTCGTTGTTTCTCAGGACCAAAGGCATGGTGACAGGAAATGTAGAGCTTGCCATGCACTGCAGGTGTCCTTTCCTCATAAGGAGACAAGGTGGTGCTATGAGTCACTCAGCTGGAGACGGAACCAAACACCAGTCCCTCAGAAATCTCCTCTCAGGACACTCCAGAGGTTGCTGGGCCCTCCAACTCTACACTTCCTGCTCCCCTTTGACCCTTGGAAGTTTAAACCAAGAAGGGTCCACCTACAGGGCCCCTGGCATGTCTGGCCCATCCAGACACAAACACCCTCTGGGTCACTCAAATAAGTCTCCAGGGCCAGTGAGCCCCACTGCCAAACAGGCAGCGTCCACCCCAGCAGTGGATCCAAGGACTACTCTATGACGTAGTGGGTAGGAAAGGAAGGGAAAATTTATTGAGGGCACTTTGGTGGCACAGGTGACAAAGCACTGCACATTATTTGGTACATTTCTTTCAATTGCAATGTCTTGGACTTCCATCTGGAAGTTTTACTCTCTCTATGTAGCCCCAGGTGTAACTTTGCCAGCATGAAGCCTAACGTCACCACCACACAGAATGTACAATGGATCATGTCTGTATTGAGAGCCTGCTGTAACCTGTGAAAGCAAGATGAACAAGACATGTACAGGGCAAAGGGTCCCACAGACACCATTTCCCTTTGCCCTACAATATCCCGATTCTCTCTCTGTATCCAAAAGTGTTGGTGTGAATGAGATGGTCAATGATGTCTGGGCCAGGGAGGTGTACAGCATACAGAGGAATAAGGGTGGCAAGGGATGAGAGACCCTCTCAGGTGTGTGTCCCCTACAGCACATGGCACTATGTGTAATGTTGTTACCCTTCTAAAGGTCTTCACATTAATGGGTCCTCCAGCCCCCTCCCTTACAGGTCAAGTCATTCACCCTGTTCACTCTGAGTGTGGTCACAACTATTTTCTTCCCTGTTGAATTTCCACCACAATGGAAGGTGACCGTGAGTGCTCTTTGGCTTGCAGGGTTCACCTCTACATGTTGGTGAGATCCTGAACATCCCTGGCGTATGAGATAATCATGCCAGATTGTGGTCACACTACTGCCCTCCTCTTGAAGCCCATGATCTCCTGACCATGAATGAACCCAGCTCCCCATCTATGCTTTACTGTATTCCCTTACGGTGCTCCATATAGGGTCTAGCTAGATGTTCATATCACTGTATACATTCAATTGTCACATTATTAAAAGCAGACAGCATCTTTCAACTGTTCTGCTGGACCATCTAGGGACTCTGAATGACCATCTTGATGTTTCATTGGACTTTCTCCAGCCCCAGTAATAGACAAATAACTTATAATAAAAACAAATTATTGCATTTTTGTTCTCTTTGGAAGAACCTTTTGTACTATGGGATTTGTCACAGACCTGGCTGTCAGCTGACGAGAAGGTAATCGTTGGGAAGGGGAAAGAAGGAATTTGGAGCCTGTTCGACTGAGTAAACCATGAGCAGTGTCCAGCCACTTCCTCACAGTGCCTCCATTCTATAGACGTAATGTGTTCACAATGCACTGGATAATAGAACTTAAATTGTGCACTTTTCTGGAAATGTTATTATAAAAACTTACAACATTTTGTATTTTCCTGAGCCAAGCTCACAATATCTGTGCTTGCTTTGGCACCATTTATATCAAGACATCAAGTTTGTATTTGTTCATTTGACTTACTCTTCCACATACTTCAGCCAGCAGGTACCATTCTCTGTAAACCGCACCAACCCAGGATATGTCTCAAAAATCTTTTGATTCACCTCTCAGCTTATGCATCTCAGCATGTTCTGAAGTGAAAAACTCCAGTTGCAGCATACCAGCTTTAACAGCTGTGTTACCATAAGCAACATTTTTAGGGGCCTCTGTCAACTTTAGATAAAGAATGCCAAAAAACACATTCATTTCCCTTTTGCATTTCTTAGCTATTCTGTATTCATTTAAAATAGTCAATCATGTGTTCACTTTTTCACATCGTTCAGTTTATAAAGACCAGCTGTGCTCCCCTGATTTCATGGATCATGCCCATTGCCAATTAGATGCCACTTTCTCAGTGTGCTCATCATTCTAGAGCTATTCCACCATGGATATATCACACATCATCTTGAACCTTCCCTCTGCTAACACCCATGCAGGCTTCCTTGGATAGTGATTACCAACTGCTTGTATTTTTTCCTTAGTCCCAGAAATTTCAGGTCAATATGAACAAAGACTGCCTCTGAGGTTGGCCAATTTAGACCAGTTCCGGGGAATTGAAGTTAGATTTTTCTTACAAGTTTTCTGTTTTGGTGTCTAGTCCTTCATTGTTCAAAAATGTGAAGGCGATTTCTAATGATCAAAGCCACTGGTCAAGAAGCTCAGCAACAATCTAGGATCTCACCTGAGGCTGTTCTCAGTTCAGTATCAGGAAGTATGCTCGCACAACCAAGAGTTATGAAGAAAGTCTGTGCCATTTTTGTTAAACACAAAGTTGTTTTGGCATATTGTGATAAGAATGTGGAACTGCAGGGAATAGGTGAGGTGAATAGCCTAGATGTACTCAAGGGGAAGCCTGATAAACTTAATGGAATAGAAGGAGATATTGATAAAGTGAGTGGAAGAAGGATGGGATGAGGCTCACAAAAACAATGGCCAACTCGGCCAAATGCCCTGTTTGTGCTGTACATTCTGTGTAATGTGCAAGAGTATAAGTGAATATTGTCAGTAAAGGCTGTGCTCTTACATAAATAATTTCCTTAGCTTTCTGCAACTTGGGGAACTACATTGTTGAATTCCTCACCATGTGATGTTATTTCCAAAAACACTTTTGTTTCACCCTATCTCATTTGTTAGGTGATGTCATCACGGAGTAACAATATCTTCAGTATTTGTGTTGAGCTATGGAGTATTTGGATCTACACAGAAGCTGCTTTAGGATAATTCAACAAGATCCTGAATAAATATCAACTCTCCATTTAACTTACAGCCACAGCAGACAACAAAAGCACTCATTAACTAGGCACAATAGAATTAAAACTGGTAGAAGACAGCAGACAAAGGTTAACAAAAATTTTTTTTTCAAAATACATTGACACACACTTTTATACACAAAAGAAACCATCTCACTAAATTCACTTTTCACAGATTGGTGATCTTACATACTCCCTTACTGTCTCTCAAGTTTTCTTGATAGTCTACAAGTGCAACATTTCATGTGTCCTACACAAGACTTTGCCAGACAGTGACTGAATTTACATTTGCAGTACTTTTTTTGGCTGTAGCAGATGTCTTTTATACACACATTTTGGAGTTAAATGTTAACAAAGTCCCTGGTACCTTTGAGTTCTGATCCATCATCCTTTAAAGATATTCCATGTTAATTTCCAAAGAATTCATTATGTCAGTGATTTGAAGATTTGTTTTGGATTCCAGATGAATGAATACTTCTTTGTTGACAGGTTTAAAATTGTTCCCTCACTTGCAGTCTCCCTCTACCTCCACCCATGCAATCTCCCGTTCCCCTACAACCCTCTAGTAACCACCTTTCTCCCCTTTCCCTGTCCCCTAGCAGCCTCATTCTCCCCCAACCCACCACAGCCTTCTTCTCTGCCTTGCAGATTCCTTTACCTTCTTTGTCATGCAGTCTCCTTTTCCCTCCACAAACCCTTCTGCAACTGTCTCATTCCCTCCACCCATTCCCTCCCTTTGGCTGATGTCCCACCTGAGACCCAGCAGATGGAACTCCTGGACCTGACAAAAGGCTACCACAACAAAAGGCCCCTTGTCCTGACAACAATAGCTCTCAGCTTTTCCTGCTTCCGGACCTCACTCTGGCCCCAGCTCTTTTTGCTGAAGGATTCTATTTTAACTGAAAATATGATTTTCTGCCACATGAATAAAGTTAACCCCTAAGACCAACTCTTGTAGATCAAAAGACAGATGTTGACTATTTATATTGATAGGAAAACTAATGTTTAATGAAGAATCTAGCGTTCGATTCTTTTTTCATTTTGGCTTATTTTGATCCTATAAAAAGGGTCAATGTATCATCTAAAAATAACTTTAGAGTAACAAAAGAGCAGTATTTCAATTAACTTAATATAAATACATAAAATAAAAGCCACATTTTAATTTAACCCAAATAAATATTGGAAACAAAAATAATTTACTAAGGAATGCTTTGAATGTCCTACAAATGAATACTGGCTTTCCAGAGCATGTGAGACAAGTGAGGCTATCGATGAATGAATATCAGCTATACCCATGTATAGCGATTGAATAACAAGTGTAGCATGAATGCATGCATGGCAACTATTAGTGTTGTGTGAGGCAGGGTTCCTATGAATGACTGGATAGCAGCCGCTAGAATGAACGGTAAAAATGGAGGCAAGCTACATTGCAGTATGTGTCTGGAGCAAATTTGGTAGATATGTAAAGGAATATCCCTTCCTGTTCAGCTTTGCTTGAAGCCACTGTGAACTGGTCTGTGGGACAAAAACCCTAAAAACAAAGATTCACATAATGTACTTAAGTTGATGAGGTAATTTAGAAGAAGACCAATAAGGAATGTTGCCTGGAGAAAAGAACTGATTTGGCTCAGAATACACCTTTGTATCCATGATGTGGAGGTGCCAGTGTTGGTCTGGGGTGGACAAAGTCAGAAGTCAAACAACACCAAGTTTTAGTTCAACAGGTTTATTTGAAATCTCAAACTTTCGGAGTGCAGCTTCTTCGTCAGGTGAAGTGTGCGAGAAGAGCACACAGACACAGAATTTATAGGCAGAGATATCAAGGGCAGAGAGATTAAAAGACCATACAAATAGTGTGAATGGAGTGTTGAATAATAAGTCTCTACAGGTGACCAAGAGTGTTAGATGGTGAGTAAAGTGTCAACAGCTGTATAACAAGCGAAGCGATGACCTATAATCTGATTAAGTGAAGCAGAGAGACAATTACAAAAAATTAAAAATAAGGTGGTGCTGGAGACAAACCAAGTGACTGGAATAACATGATAGATATAAGAGTCACATGCTGAGGGTCTAACCAAAGTAATAAGTAATCCAAAACAGCACAAACTAATTAAAGTGAAGAGATCATAACAATTTATCCAGGTGATGGTATTAAAACAGGGCAGTGAGGAAGGTTTTACAGATATAGAACAATGTGGTGGGGTCATATGTAGTGTGACATGAACCTCACGGTTGAGGCCATCTTCATGGGTACGGAACGTGGCTATCAGTTTCTGTTCGGTGATTCTGCGTTGTTGTGTTTCTCGATGGCCTCCTTGGAGAATGCTTACCCGAAGATCGGAAGCTGAATGTCCTTGACCACTGAAGTGTTCCCCAACTGGGAAGGAGCATTCCAGTCTGGTGATTGTTGTGCGGTGTCCATTCATCTGTTGGACTCATGACGAGGAATCACTGAAATGACTACATAGTGATATCAACAGGTTTCATCCCATCATCAGACTTACCATGGACTACACTTCAGAATCAGTCTCATTCTTGGACACACGCATCTCCATCTAGGACAGACAACTCAGTACCTCACTCTAACCGCAAGTCCATGGATAACCTCACCATGTTGCACTTCTCTAGCTTCCATCCTAAACATATTAAAGAAGCCACGCCCTATGGACAAGTCCTGGACATGCACAGGATCTGCTCAGATGAGGTGGAACACAACAGGCACCTAAAAAATTTTGAAGGATGCCCTCATAAGAACGGGAAAAACATCAACCAGAAAGAAAAAAGCATATCATTGTGAAAAGACAAGTGCCACTTCAAATAATTGGTCAGAATATTAAAAAAGGTAGAGAATGATAAAAAATTAATCAGAAGCAAGAAATTAGAGCATGAGAGGATGCCAGCCAGAAAAGTAAAAACAGATAGTAAGAGGTTCTAAAGGTACTTGAAAAGGAAAAGAATAAATAAAGGGAGTGTTATTCCTCTAAATAATGAGAATAGTAGATAATAAAATGGTAGATGAAATGAAAATATATTTTGCTTTTATATTCACCACAGAGGATAAAAGAATTCGGTAATAGTTATGAATCAGGGGATGAGAGAGAGAGAGGAACCTAATAAAATTACCATCTTGAGGGAAGCAGTACTAAATTGAGTATATGAGTCAGGATATCATGTTGCAGCATTATAAGACTTTGGTTAGGCCACACATAGAGTATGGCATTCAGTCCTGGTTGCCACACTACAGGAAGGATGTGGAGGCTTTGGAGAGAGTGCAGAAGAGGTTTACCAGGATGCTGCCTGGATTAGAGGGTATGAGCTATAAGGAGAGGCTAGAAAAACTAGGGTCGCTTTCTCTGGAGTGGTGGAGGCTACAGGTTTGATGGTCAGATCATTTTCCCAGAGTTGAAATGTCTATAACTAGGGGGCATGCATTTAAGGTGAGAAGGGGACAGTTCAAAAGAAATGTGAAGGACAAGTTTTTTTCACAGAGTGGTAGGAGCCTAGAACGCGCTGCCGGGGTGATGGTGGAGGCATGTACGATAGGGATGTTTAACAGACTTCTAGATAAGCACATGAATATGCAAGGAATGGAGGGATATGGACCAAGGCAAGCAGAATGGATTAGTTTAACTTGGCATCATGTTCGGCACAACATTGTTGGCCGAAGGGCCCACCCCTGTATTGTATTGTTCTATGTTCTAAATTGATGGAGCTGGGGCCTGACAAATCTCTGGGTCCAGTGGGGCTTCAGCCTACAGTTTTACAAGAGATGGCTAATGAGGTTGTATGTGCATTAGTGTTAGTTTTTCCAAAATTCTTTAGATTCAGAAAAGGTTCCTTCGAACTGGAACATAATAAACATAACACCTTTATGCAAGAAGAGGGAAGCAGAAAACAATAAACCAAATGGATTGACATCTAGGAAAATGTTAAAGCCGATCATTAAAGACATTTTAGTTGCACAGTTAGGAAAGCAAAGGGGTAATTGTGGATGGGCCAGCATGGTTTGGTGAAAGAAAAATCATGTTTAACCAATTTATTGAAGTTTTTGAAGGAGAAACATGGATACAAAGAAGTCTGTAGACATACTGTACCTTGATTTCCAGAATGCAAGGTGCCACATCAAAGATTATTGCTGAAAATAGAAACTCATAGAATTGGGGTAGCATTTGAGAATGGATACAGGCAAAAGCTAAACAGGTTGGACTGTACTCACTGGAGATTAGAAAATGACAGGTGATCTCATTGAAACACATGGGATTCTTAAGGGGCTTAACAGGGTAAATGCTCAGGAAATGCTTCCCCTCATGGACAGTCTAGGCTTGGCAAGCATTGCCTCAGAGTAAAGTATGCCAATTTAAGATTGAGATAAGGATGAATTTCTTCTCTCAGTGAGTTGTCACTCTTTGTAACTCCTTACCACAGACAGCTGTGGGGGCAGAGTCCTTGCATATATTTAAGTTCTCGAACACCCTTTTCCTCAGGTGGCTGAAGGCTGTGCTAGCACACTAGAGGTGATGCCAGATCTTTTCATCAATAGTTGATTTGGCTGACTGGACACTTCAAAGGTATTGGAAGTGGTCAGTATTCTCTAAGGCCTCCCCGGAGGCCAGGATGATTCAGGGTTCATTCCACAATTCCAGGCCAAGTTGATGGAGGACCTTCAACTTGCGGATATTTATGGTGAGAACCATGCTCTCATATGCCTCCATAAAGATGCTGATGATGGTCTGGAGTTCTTCCTCTGAGTTTGCACATATGCAAGCATCATCTGTGTACTGTAGCTCAATGACACTGGTTGGGGTGACTTTGGTTTTGGCTTGAAGGTGGTGGAGGTTGAATAATTTCCCGCTGGTTCTGTAGGTTAGCTCCACTGTAGCGGGGAGCTTGTCAGTGCTGAGGTGAAGAATTGCAGTGAAGTAGATCAAGAACAGTGTTGGGATGATGATGCAGCCCTGCTTTACACTGGTCCGAATGGGAAATGGATCGATGGTGGAGCCATTCATCATTATCATGACGTCCATGTTGTTGTGGAGCAGGCAAAGGATGGTGACAAACTTCATGGTGCAATCAAAGCAGAGAAGGACGCTCCATAATGCTTCCTGGTTGATGGTATCGAATGTCTTTGTGAGCTTTGTAAAGGGTGCAGTAACATCAGATCCAACACCAAGGTCATGGTATACAAAGCTGTGGTGGTTCTTGCTCACCTATATGGCTCTGAGACGTTGTCTATCTACAACAGACTCCTCAACACCGCCTGCGCAAGATTCTGCAAATCCACTGGGAAGGCAGATGCACCAACACCAACGCCAACATCCCCAGCATTGAGGCACTGACCACCCTTGATCAGCTGAGATGGGATGGGCACATCGTCCGTATGACTGACACGAGACTCCCCAAGCAATTGCTCTACTCCCAGCTCCGATGTGGCAGGCAAACCCCATGTGGGCAGAGGAAGCACTTTAGTGATACACTCAAGGCTTCCCTGATGAAGTGCGGCATTCCCACAGATACCTGGGAATCACTGGCCCAAGAGCATCCAAAGTGGAGGAGGAGCATTCGGGAGGAGCATTCGGCCGAGCACCTTGAGACTTGCCATCAAGTTAAAGTGGAAGCCTGGCGAAAATAGCGAAAGGAGCGGGCTGCTACCACACCAATGCACCACCCACCCCTTCCCGTGACAACCACCTGCTCCAAGTGTAACAGAACCTGGGTAGCTGCATCAGTCTGTACAGCTACTTATGGACTTACCCTGACAGTGAGAGAGAGTCATCCTTGTCTGTGAGGGATTGCTGATGATGATGATGATGATATTTAAGACTGAGATAGATAGATTCTTGATCAGTAGGGGAATCAAGAGTTACAAGGAAAATGCAAGAAAGTGGATGTGAGCCATGATCCTACTGAATTGTAGAGCAGGTTTGAGGGGCTAAACAGCCTACTCCTGTTCCTATTTCTTATGATTTTAAGATTGTCTGGCTGCCAGATAACAGAAAGCATGCAGAAATTGTGTTTATCAGACTGGTAGGAGATGCTGAGTGGAGTCCTGTAGGGAAGTGAAGACTTTGTAGCTAACCTTGCAGATAATACCAAGGTAGGTGGGAAAATATATTGTGAAGAAGATATAAAGATGTAGATCAATGTAGATATTTGAGTGAGAGCAAACATCTGGCGGATCAAGAAAATGTAGGAAAATGTAAAGTTCTTCACTTTGGCAGGAAAAATGAAAAAGCAGATTGCTACTTAAATGGAGAATAACTGTGGAATTCTGAGGTGCGTTTAATTTAGGAGTTTAAATGCATGAGTCACATAAAGTTAGTATACAGTACAGCATGTAGTTATGAAAACTAATGAGATACTATTCTTTATTATGAGAGGAATTGAACATAAAATAAGGAAGTTAAATCATATGGGGTATTTTTGAGACCACATCTCAAATACTGTGTGCAGATTTGGTCTTTTTATTTAAGGCGGAAAGTAAAGGCATTGGAGGCAGTTCAATGGAGATGTAGGGTGAGAGATGCAGTGGTTTTTGTTAAGATTCATCCAGAGTAGTTTCACAATGTAGTACTCTATGCTCCATGGGCTGTTCCCTGGGTGCATACAAAGACAAACATCAAATGTGCTTGGAGGACCATCAACACAGTGGAAGATGCTCTTTGGTCTGCCCAAAATCTGTTCGCCTTCCAGTGCAATGAGTTGTCCTCAACTTAGTGATGAAGATTTGTACAATCCAACATCCAGGACTGCATGCTGAAGGATGTACTAAAGTTTGGGCCAGTCACCGGAGAAAAGTCAACATCTAAGGCCTTTGTGCCATAAAGTATTGAAATCAGGGGTCCCCCATTTAAAACAAAGATGGGGCTTTTTTTTGACTCTCAATGAGTTGTAGGTTTTTGGAACTCTTTTCCTGAAAGGATGGTGGAACTATAATCCTTGAATATATTTTAGGCATATTTGGATCAATTCTTGATTTTTATATAGAATTCCTACAGTATGGAAACAGGCCATTTGGCCCACGAGCCGTTTGAAGAGCATCTCATCCAGACCCAGCTGCCTACCCTTTCGTTGTAGCTCTGTATTTCCCACGGCTGATGCACCTAACCTACACATCGCTGAACACTATGGGCAATTTAGCATGCCCAATCCACCTAACTTGCACATTTTTGGACTGTGGGAGGTAACTGGAGCACTCTGCAGAAACCCATGCAGGCATGGGCAGAACAGCAAACTCCACACAGTTACCCAAGGGTGGAATCAAACCCAAGTCCCTTGGACTGTAAGGTAGGAGTGCTAGCCACAGAGCTAAAGTTGCCACTTGTTAGGCAAGGGTTATCAGTGGTAGGCAGGGGCCTGGATTTGAGATTACGATCAGATCAGCCATGATCTTATTGAATGGTGGAGCAGTCGTGATGGGCAGATAAGCCTACTCTTTCTCCTGGTTTGACAGTTTGTATGTACTATTCAAGTCTAAATGCAGACTGTGTTTCACCAATTTCTTCTTCAAATGGGCGATTATTTATACCTATTGTCATTTTCAAGATCACGTAAAGTAGATGATTTAGAAAACTTATTGTTTAAAAATGATTGCACTCCATTGCTTTAGGTTTCTTTGGTATCTTGACCAATAAACGTCAAGTCAGTTGGAATGTATCCTTTGGTATATATTTGATTATAATTTTCCATTGTCACTACTAGTTCTGTTTCTTCAAGGGTTGAATAGCTTCTTTCCTTTCTGTATGATGATGCATAAGTAACTTTAAAAGGGAAAACTGGAGAGTTTGAAAAAGAGTCACATTTTTAAGAATCCGAGATACTGTCTTAAAGGCGCTATCTAATTACAGGTTGTTGTTGGCACCGCCCCCCCGTTTCGTCATCGGTTACGTGAAAGGGCGGGGTCAGCGGGGTCACGTGACTGGGTGACGTTGCGGTTTTGGTGGATCAGTTTTTTCTGCCTCGAGCCGATTCATAAACAAACCTCGCGAGCTGGTCACCTGGTCACGGTGCTAGTTAACTGCTAGTTAACTGGTTTAATCACCACTTCTCCATTCACTATCCCCCTCAGCTTTCGTTACCGCATCCAGAATGGAAGCGGATCCACAGGGTAAGAACTAATACAGCCCGAAATTACAATATATCAAACTGTTCGTGAGCAGGGACTCGGAGGGGGGAGAGGGATCGAGAGGGAGAGGGAGAAGGATCGAGAGGGAGAGGGAGAGGGAGAAGGAGAAGGAGAAGGGCCGAGAGGAGAGGGATCGAGGAGGGAGAGGGAGAAGGAGAAGGGCCGAGAGGAGAGGGAGAGGGACCGAGGGGAGGAGGAGGATGAGGAGAAGGAGCGAGAGGAGGAGGAGGAGGATGATGAGAGGGAGCGGGAGGAGGAGGAGGAGGAGGAGGAGGAGGAGGA
>NC_063352.1:19179398-19231294 GCF_021869965.1 Rhincodon typus | reverse complement strand
GCGGGAGGAGGAGAGGGAGCGAGAGGAGGAGGAGGAGGAGGAGAATGGGAAGAGGGAGAGAGAGGAGGATGGGGACAGGGAGCGAGAGGAGGAGGAGTGGGGATCGGGTCAGGGGTTGTGGGGGAAGAGGAATGGGGACCGGGGAGGGGGGTTGGTCTGGGAAGTTTAGTGTCATGTGAGGAGGGGTGGTTGGTGCAGAAGAGGTGGGGGATGGTCATGCGGACCAAGTGACGGATTGGCACTGCAGCCCGTTCAGTGGCCTCTACTTCAGGACAAGCATCCCACCCCACTGCAATAACAGAGGCCATTCTGGAATCTGGGAACAACATTAAGTTTCCTTCAAACTGCTTTTTTGATTTTCTTCTTCACTCCCTCTCCCTCAGTCCCTCCAGTTGCATTACTGTGGGGTGGACCTATTGTCACTTCCACCGTTTCTCTCTACAGATACCCCTGTGTTTTATCGAGAGATGCAGGCTGACATTGGGGACGGTGTCTCTTGGAATGTATTTGTCTCCCAGTCAAATAATGGGCATCTTATCCTGCTTTTTAGTATTTATATTGTAACAAGCGTGTTGCTAATTAGATGTGTTGCTGCTGTCAATGTGCTATGTAAATACGTTAAATGTGCATTTGACACAAATGTCTCTGTAACCTCGTACAATTGTTGTAACCGTATTCCCTGCTTTGCGAGGAGTGTTTTTAAATCTCAACTCTGAGTTAAATTGTAAAGTTTTCCCCCATACTTTGCTGCACCAGTATGACTTTTTCAAGGATTAACAGTGGTAATTTAAACTTGCCGGGTTCCAGATGGAGCTCACTTTTTGTATTGAACTCAAACGAGGCCAATGTGTTTCATTTTCAGTATGACTGTCGTAGTTGTACTGTAAGCTGTTATTGTCCAAATTAAGCAAGAGACGTACAATCTACAAAGACTGGGTATTAAACCTTGTTCATAATACAATTTGATCAGTCATTGTAACTAGATACCTTTTAATTTTGAACACACATGGTGGTGAGGATCCTAGGGTGACAGGTTTACTGTAACTTGCCCCAAATTGCCCTTCACGAACATGAACGTAGATCATGCAAACTAATAGATTGTGAAGAGCATTTGAGCTAAATCTTGTTGCCTCCCACCATCTAACTCCCACTTTCCACCATAGGTGGATAATGACGAGGATTCTTGGGTAATTATTTTCCTTCTGTCCCATTCCTCCCACTCTCTGCATAAGCTTGGAGGTAGTCAATACCAGTTCTAACCTCCTCCCTTCCTGTAGCCTATACATTACAGTTAAGTGTGAATCCACCTGCTTGGAATGGTCTCATCAAGGCCACACATTGTTTACTGTTTCGTCATGCAGTTTGGGAAGGAGAAAATTGGTAACTAGCTTCAGGGTAGGTGAGAATTGTAAAATGTGACAGCACTGATCGAGGATAGTTAACTTATCGTGCTTGTGTTGGGTTAAATCTGTTGAACATTGTTTAAATCTGCAGGATACACTTGCAAAGCGATGAGCACAGGGAACTATTCAGAGTTATCTAATTGGGTATTGTTGTGCTCTTTAATCTGTGTTCCTGTGGCCTTCAAATGTTCATTGTCTTCGTGCTGACAGTGTAACTATTTTTGCAGGATTCTTTGAAATGATCTCATGGCAAACTTTACAAAAGGCTAAAATGTTTGGTGTAGTTAATTTAATTTTCGTGTTTTTCTGATGCTGACTTGTGGGATTTATTTAACATTCCAGGCTGACCATAAATGCCATAAAATTGCATTGTTGCATTCTCCACTATGGAATTTTCTGAGATTGTTGCACTGTCATTCAGGTTTCTTCATACACACTCTCAGCAGCTCAATTTTGACAAGGTTCACATCGTTTTCCTGGAAAATCTACACTTTGAGGGCATCATTCTTTTGGCAAGTGATTCATGTGTTACCTATTGTCACCCTTTGCTATACTGTTCTCCATTACTGTAAGCTCACGGTTTACCTTTGGAAGGCCCAGTGGCAATCCCAACAGGCAACTGACTGATTACTCATTTGCTTATTGTTTTGGGACCTAAGTGATAGTGCGGATAAGATGTGATTTTTACTTCCATCCCATACAAACAAAAATACTCACCAGCCTGTTTTTAACATAATTTGAGTAGCATGCATCCTGTTTCCATGCATTTGTCAAGTGACCAACTGCCCATATGAACCTCCATTCTTTGTTTTTCAAACGCAATTTGCTTTCTTCTTCCTCCAAAGTAATCCAGTCAAGAATACATTCAGCCAAGGACAGTGTGTACTTTAACCTCTTGCATCCTACTATATTTGCAAATACAGCTAGCCAAATATATGAACTTGGCATCCAACTTGCAATTGCCAATTGACACATAATTTGTGAAGTGTAGGCACAACCTGATGAGCCATTTCCTAGGATCATATGGGTTTCCTGTTTTTTTTTTCTTTTTCCTGAACATATGTGAAAAGTAATTCCCATGATTTCATTTCCTCTTAGTACAGTTATCCTCACAATCACTTTACTGTATAAAATTTTAATGTTTATCTTTAGATTCTTTCCCTCAACAGCAGTCTATTCTAACTACCTTTGTTTACTGACTCTTATTTTTATACTGTAATTGTTTCATTTTGGGCGTGAGGGATTGGTATTGGAGTAGGAGTCGGGGAGGGAAGAGACAAAAGTTACTAATCAGTGACTGTTGGCAGCCTTATAATGATTTGGACTGTGGTGCTGTCACACATGAAGTGTCTAGTTCCATCCCTTGCTTAAACCTGTGAATGAATTTCCTGTTGAACTAAAGCTCAAATTGTATTGTTGTTTTCTGGTAGATTTGTGCAAAGATACGTGTGTGTTGCCTCCACATTTATATTATCAACATGCTTGACATATGAGTGACCTGTTGATATCCACACAGATTAATACCTTACAACATGCCATCTTGAATTGCTGCAAATTGTAATTTTGTCTAAGTAAAATTGTACTTTTGAAAATTTTTAGTTTAATCTAATATTATAAAATACTTATACTGCAGCGAGAAGTGGCTGCATTTGGAAACAGATCTAAGATGTGCTTTTCAAGAGAAGTTAGGTTGACTGCTGGTCTGTTTTGCTTTTGGGGTTAAAATTATTTCATCAGTGGAAGAATCCATGGTATTTTATTTTTATAGAGTTGGCAGGCATCTAAAACTAAGATTAACTTACCAAAAAAGAAGGCATATATTTTTCTTGCGTCTGCACAAGCAACGTGAGTTGAGCTTTTGGCACTGTTTAATGAGGGGAGAAGATGTTTTTCAAGAAATAGTGTCGACTTAAATAGTTGAAAGAGACATGCAGGTACAGAACGCAATTGTGGCAAGCTAGATGTCATATTAAGAAACTTGGGGAGTCTCACATTTGATGGCAGGATGGAATAACTGCAAAGTATATCAAAATGGGTGGGATATGGATGTTTAGCATTTATGGTCCATCTGTGATAAAGTGACAGAAGGTGGAGACAATGGCTTACTAGGCTATTTCAGAGGGCATTTAGGAGTCAAGGACAAAACAGAAATTACCAGAGAAACTCAGCAGGTCTGACAACATCTCCAAAGAGTTTTTGTGTGTTTCAGATTTCCAGCAAGAGTCAGTCAAATCGAAACGTTAACTCTGATTTCTCTCCACAGATGCTGCCAGAGCTGCTGAATTTTTCCAACAATTTCTGTTTTTGTTTCTGATTTACAGTATCTGCAGTTCTTTGTTTTATGAGAGTCAAGCACATTTGAAATAGGTCTGGAGTCACATATAGGCTAGATCAGATTTCCTTTTCTAAAGTATGTTAGGGAATCTGGATTTTTTTAATGAAAATCTTGTGGCAGCTTTTTACTACAGATTTATTTAATTAACTGAGGTTAAATTTTTCAACTGTCTTTTTGGGATTTGAGTTCAATTCTGTATTATTGGTCAAATCTCTGGATCACTAGTTGATTTGATGTTACCATTCTGTAATCGTACCTGGCAGGACTAAAATACCAATGACTTTTCTTGTAAAGTTGAAGTAGAATCTGGAAGCAATTTATGTAGCCATGAGCACGTTAGGAATTTTAAAAACTGAGCTTGAAACATGATCATTGAAATGAGAATTCTTTGTTGTAAGGAAAAGTGCAAAATTGAGATGGGTAACCTATCTACTAGCTTTCTCAGATAAGTAGCCTCCCTTGCTGCTCAGTGACAGCCCAGTTGGCTTGGTGCAGATAGAACTTGAGTGGAAAATGTTGCAGCAGCAATAATTCCTCCAGGACTGTGATCAAGTCATCCTGGAGTTGAAGAGTAGAGTATCCATGTGTTCTTGAAGTGGGGAATGTCTTACTCATAGATGGCTGTGCTGTGATTTGAAGTGGGCCAGAGGAGGAGGCAGAATTCAGAAAAAAATCAGTCCGTCTTTCAGAAAATAAAAAAAGGGACTGAGGCAAGCACTTCACTGTATTGTCGTATAATGTATGTAGCTGTGAACCTAAGGGACTTTGAAGACCTCTTTTCTGATGGCAATCCCGTATAACATAGAGAAAGGAAGGTAATTATGCAATAATTTAAGTGCGCCAGAGAGTAATTACTGGAGCAAAAGATATTAACAAAACAAACCATTAAAGTTGCTGTCCAGAAACATCTGGAAAGGATAAGAATTAAAATGTTTAGATCTAAAAAGGACACAAATAACTGCTACATATTACAATCTTATAGTCTTATATCAATGTTTTTCCAGGGAATTCCAAGTCATTGATAGGGTAGGAAAATGTCTTGTTGCTTGAAGGAATGCATGAGGGCAAAACATCTGACGGTACACAATAGCATATTCAAGATAACTTTATAAATAAAACACTTAGGGAGTAAAAAGAACAATTGGTGAATTGTAATTACAATGGTCACTAGGGAGAATATACAGCTGTTTATATGCGTGGGAGGGAATTGGAGGGTAGTTATGGAAACTGTATTGGTTAGCAATGATTCGTGGAGCCCCAGAGGATTCTTCACTTTTGGTTTTCATTATTTTTACTAATGATTGCCATAAGGATTTTATAATTTTGAGCATCTGAAATTGTGATGCTTTAACCTTGAACATTGAAATCTATTTTTGTCTGCGTTGTGACATCTGTAAACAGAGGGTGGGAAAGGAGCCTGCTTGCAGACTCTGGTGGATTCCATTGGAACACCAGGGGTTTTTTGGTCTTCCATTCCCACCCTTCACTCTTTCTTTCCTCAATCTCCCCACGCTTTCGTTCCATTTGCCATTTTTCCAAGATGGGTGGCTGATATTTGAAGTTGAACAGTGCAAGATCATAATTGTAAAACATTGGTTGTGTTGTCATGTTGATCTTGCTTGTTGTGACAGGATACCTGTATTGATGCAAGGGCATTTCCACAACAACAATGTTGCATGGTAAAACTATGTTTATTTCTCTAAACACAAAGTTTCTGTGAGGCTGTGAAGACCAGTTTGTGTACAGACCAAGTTGCAGCAATTTTTTGTTCATGTTGGGGTTATGTTCCATTTAGAATGTAGAACAGTATAGGCCCTTCGGCCCATGATGTTGTGCTGAACTTTTACCCTAAACCTAAGGTCTAACTAACCTCCACCCCTACCTTATACTATCACCCATATGTCTATCTAGTAGCCACTTAAATGCCCCGAATGAAGCCGACTCCACTACCCTCTCCGGCAATGCATTCCACGCCCCCTACCACTCTGAGTGAAGAACCTACCTCTGACGTCTCCCCGATATCTACCTCAACTCACTTTAAAACTATGCCTCCTTGTAATAGCTACCTCCACCCTAGGAGAAAGTCTCTGGCTGTCTACTCTATCTATACCTCTGATCATTTTGTACACCTCCTATCAAGCCACCTCTCATCCTTCGTCGTTCTAAAGAGAAAAGCCCTAGCTCTCTCAACCTCTCCTCGTAAGACCTTCCCTCTATTCCAGGCAACATCCTGGTAAATCTCCTCTGCACCTTTTCCAACACTTCCACATCTTTCCTGTAATGAGGCGACCAGGACTGGACACAATACTCCAGATGTGGCCGAACCAGGCTTTTGTATAGCTGGAGCATAACTTCACGGGTCTTGAACTCAATCCCTCTATTACTGAAAGCTAACACACCATGTGCCTCCTTAACAACTCTATCCACCTGGGTGGCAGCTTTCAGGGAACTGTGGACATGAACCCCAAGATCCCTCTGCTCCTCCACACTGCCAAGAATCTTTCCATTAACCCTGTATTCTGCTTTCAAGTTTCTCCTTCCAAAATGAATCACCTCACACTTTTCAGGGTTAAACTCCATTTGCCACTTCTCAGTCCAGCTCTGCATCTTATCAATGTCCCTTTGTAACCTAGAACAGCCCTCCGCACTATCCACAACTCGACCCACCTTCGTATCATCCGCAAATTTACTAATCCATCCTTCCACTCCCACATCCAAATTACTTACAAAGAAACAAAGACGCCCAGCATGGGGCCCGATCCCACGACCCTGAGATTAAGAGTCTCATGCTCTACCGACTGAACTAGCCAGGCTTCAGTTTGATTGTTATATTTTGTTTGCTGTGTTTTCATTGTGTAACAAGCAACATTTGCATTGTTTGAGATCTCCCAACAAGAAACAATACAACTATCTCCCCTTTGACTTTCAAAGATATTCCATCTGATGTTTGGGATAGATGAATGAAAAAGATGAGGGCTACTGCAGTTGTTCATTGATTATGTGTGGGACAGATTTACACAGCTGGGACATTAAACCAAGGCCCTTTTGCCATGTAGAGTGGGTGGAAAGATCTTGTGCCACTTGTTAGGATCATAGAATGTTTACAGTGCAGGAGAAGTCCATTCGGCCCATTTCCCGTGCCAACAAGAAATTCAGCAAGCCCCACTTAGAATTCTTACAGTGCAGAAAGAGGCCATTCAGCACACCAAGTCTTGCACCGACCCTCCCACCCTGACCCAGCCTCCCACCCCTATCTCTGTATCCCCGTATTTGCTGCTAGTCCAATTTGCTGCCAATCCACCTAACCTGCACATCTTTGGATTGTGGGAGGAAACTGGAGCACCCAGCAGAAACTCATGCAGACATGGGGAGAGCGTGCAAACTCCATATACTCAGGTCCCTGGTGCTTTGAGGTAGCAGGGCTAACCACTGAGCCATTGTGCTGCCATGCACTTCTCTGCACTTTCCCTGTGACACTGCAAAGATTTTATCATCAACTATTTATTGATTCTCTTTTTGAAAGTCATGATTGAACCTAAATGCACTATCCTTTTAAGGAATGTATTCCAGTTTGATTTGCTGCATTTATGGTTTTGATTCTTTTTCCCAATCTATGTCCTTGATTCTCAACCCTCATGCCAATGGGAACAATTCCTCTCTTCCTATCTACTCTGTTTGGGCCTCTTGTGACATTGAACACCTGTATCAAATTTCTTCTTGCTTCTCCTGATTTTTTTCTTACAGAGAACTATTCCAACTTCACCCACTCATGATGAAGTCTGTCACCTCCAGAACCATTCTTGTAAATCTTCTCTTGTCAAGAACAACAGAGTTCTCCCTTGTATCCTGGTCTACATTTATTCTTCCATTAACATCACCAAAGAACAAATCATCAAGATGGTTAGGTTCCTGTGTTTTCCTTTCATTACAGCTGTGACTACACTTGCAATTGCTTTATACATTAAAGGGCTTAGATATGTTGTCAATGGGACTAGATAAATGCAAGTTTATTTTGTTTGATTTTTAGTATTGGGCTGCAGCTAAGCAAAGCCACCTGTTGTTTTACTTGCTGCACGTTTTAATCTTGCATAATTGCCAAAGCTTACAACAGGCTGGCTGTGCCCTATTTAGACTGTATGATGGTGATGCTGTGATGAATATTGCCAACCGTTGACCTTATGGGAGTTCCACCCTTCCGCAGATGCTTGAATGTTTGTTTGTTTTCATCATCCGTGTCTAATAGATGGTGTTAATTATTACACAGAGAGACTACATAAAATTTTGTCTTGTAAAGGTGCAAGGCAGTGAGAACAGTTAAGTATCTTGGATGCACTTTGTCCTATTTCCATTTTTGCCCTTCCCCAATTCCAGAAATAGTAAACTCCTGTTTTTTTTCAGAAAAAGGTGAGTTGGAATAACTTTGAAAAGTAGAAAAATTTGTGCTAAACCTTTATCAAACCTTGGTTAGAAGACACCACATACAATTCTAGTCACCAGATTATGAAATGGATACAAAGGCGCTGGAGAAGGTCCAGCGAAGGTTTATAAGGATCAGAAATGTTTGGGTATACACATGAGAAAGAGTGAACATTTTGGGTAGCAGTTCCCGTTTAGGAGGAGGGAGAAAGAGAAGGACAAGAAGGGTGACCTGATAGTGGGCTTTAAAGTGATAAATTTTGATAGCATAGCTATAGTGAGAATGCTTCCACTTTTTGGGACGGGGGGACCATGACTAGAAGCTATTTATGTAAGATGGTCACCAAGGAAGCAACCATTCAGAAGCAACAACTCCACTCAAAGAATGGTGAGAATGGGGAACTCAGTATATCACAGGAAGTGGTTGAAAAAATAAAGCTTTGCTATGATCTCAGCTGATGGTAATACTGGACAAGTAAGATCCTACAGTGAAACTTGACTTGATAGATCAAAAGTTTAAGTTTTGCTTTTGCTTACAGTGCTGATTACTAATATTAACAGGAGGTTGCCAGTGTTGTTTAGCACAATGCAAGTATTTTACACAAAATAGTCAGTCAAACAACACCAAAGAGGCCCTACAGCCTGTCGAGTCTGTGGTGACTTGTCTACACTTATCTCACTTCCCAGTGCTTTACCAATAGCCTTGAATATTATAACATTTCAAGTGCTCATCCACATGCCTTTTAAAGGTTGTGGTGTTTCCTACTTCTGCTGCCTTCGCAAGCAGTGCTGTCCAGATTTCCACCAACTTTTGGGTGAACAAACTTTTCTTCAAACTCCCTCTAAACCACCTGCCTTTCACCTTAAAATTATGTCCCTACTGATATTGACCCTTCAACTAAGGGGAGCAACTGCTTCCTATCCACCCTGTCCATGCCTTTCATTACCTTATACATCTCAATCAGGTCATCCCTCAGCCCTCTTTGCTCTAAAGAAAACAACCCAAGCCTGGCTGACCTCCCTTCATAGCGAAGGTGCCACAGCCCCGGCAACCCTCCTCTCCAAGCTTTCCAGTGCAGTCACATTCTTCCTACAAGATGCAGTTCAGATCTGCACAAGTTTAGCAAAAATCTTAATACTAACAGCAAAATAAAGTTTCAACCTATTTTCCTGTAATATCTTTTACAAATACCAGTCCAAGAAACATGTCAATCCTGTCTCTAATTTGTTACTTAGCTGGCTCTTACCAGTGCTGAACAACTTGAAAACATCTATGTAAATTTTCACAGCTTGGAGACTTCACAAAATAAAGCCCTTTGGCAATGGTGAAAGCTTGATTCTTCTGAATTGCAGTCAGTGTAAACTAGTGATACTTGGTATATTTTCCTGTAAGTCGTAAACTCAGTGATATAAACATTTAATCTATTCATGCAACAGGTAGTTTGCTGGGCATTTAATTGAATCACATGATTTCTTGGAAATTACGTATTTAGGTAAGTATTCCAAATGATTTTTTGACTTCTTTAAAACAAAATTACCTTCACAAAACTGAATCAGAAAAAAACTGTCTAGTTTAAAAATCCATATCCCCAAATGATAATGCTATACACATTTATCACAATAGGTACATTTAAGGAGAAGACTGCAGTAGTTTATGAGCATAAATTTAGATGAAGAAAGATGACCAGTTCAAGTGGAGCATAAATGGCAGCATGAAATGATTAGGTCAAATGTCCTCTTTCTGTGCTTTACATCCTAAGACTTTTTCAGAAAGCTTGCCTTAGACAGTCGTTAGGACAAGGATTGTCACCTTTTAACACCAGTTGTTGAGTGAAACACATAATGGAAAATTGGGCATAGAATGTTAATTGCCTCTGAACCTGTTGGCTTTTTCTTCTGTTTCAGTCTTGGTCTTTTAAATGAGACATAAAACTGTAGCCTTGACTGCTCTCACCTGGGCATGAAAGATCCCACGACATTACTCGAAACAGAGCAGGACAGTTCCTCCTAATGTCCTAGCCAAATTTGTCATGCAATTAACAATAGATTTTCTGCGCACAAATTGGCTGCTGTGTTTCCCACATTATAATTGGGATCACTTCAAAAATTAATAATTGGTTGTGATGCACTGTTAAAACATCTGGTAGTTGTGAAAGGTGCTATACAAATCTGTTTTTCCTTTTAATCTAGACTGCTCCATTAAGCATTGTTGGCAATGTTTTTTTTCTGTGTGGTTCTACATATTAGTTTGTGTGGACCATTTAGAAACTGAGTGGTGGTGATATGGTAAGGACAAAGTATTCCTGTTGCAAGGAGGGTTGGTAACCAGAAATCATTAAATTTAGTCTGGCCAACAAAATAACAAAATAAATCTATTTTAGTGTAAATTGAATTGTGCGATGCATGCTACAAATTGCATGGCTTTTAAAAGAAAAGTTAAATTATGAAAATGGATTCTCTTTGTGAGCAGTAAGGAAACATCAAAATTGAGTGTAATGGATTACTTACTATTTTGTGGTAAAGCTTTCCAAAAGATAAGACAAGGATTGTTGACACAACACAATGGGCTGTGCAGCCAAATACTGAGTGCAAATCCACAGATGTAATATTGAGGCATGGCTGAGAAAGATGGTTCTCATTGTGCTTGTAAAAAGATATTTCCATAAGAGCATGATGATATGCAGATTAGAACACAAAGGGATGTCTGTCCCTCACTATTTGTTTCAATTTAGGAAAATGTAGAATAGCCCCATCTGTTCAGTATATTTCTAGAATTTTTTTTGTTGGAGCATGGATAGTGTGTAGTGGTTGTGTTACTGGGTGAACAATTTGGAGGTGTGGTCGAATAATAAGGAGCGTAGGAGCACAAGATCTGCTAGGGTAGCTTGACAATATAATTTCAGTTTAAAAGAAAAAGGCGACCATAAATTATTGGATTATTGTCAAATGTGAACTTAACTATTACCCTTTTCAAGGAAGGAAAATTATTGTCTGTTCACAGTATCAAACTGCCACAGTGAATCAAGAAGAAAGCCCAGCAGCCCTCTGAGCAGCTACGGATGGGCAATAACTGCTGGCCTTGCTAGTGACACCATGTTCTGAGAATGAATATATGGAATAGGCTGTGGCCACAGTTAAAAGAAACAGTAGTTTGTGTAGTGTTTTTCACGTATACCAGACATCTCGAAGGATTTTGTGGCCAATTAATTTCTCTTGAAAATGTGATCATTTGTCATGTTGCAGGAATCACAGAAGCCAGTTTTCCCATAGCAAGTTCCTGAAAATAGCGGTGTGATAATGACCAGGCAGTTCGGTTTTGGTGGTGATTGGGTGAAGGATTAACTGTCAGTTTCATGCATATCTGCATCCATTGAGTGCCTGTGATGCAGTAGTAGTGGCCCTACCTCTGAATCAGGAAATCTGGGTTCAAATACCACCTGATTCAGAATATGCCATAACCTCTCTGATGTGGAGGTGCTAGTGTTGGACTGGGGTGTACAAGTACCTGTCTTCTGTACTCATGAAGACAGCCTCAGCCATAATCTTGGGTTCATGTTGCACTACATGTGCCCCCACCACATTGTTCTGTATCTGTAAAATCTTCTTTACTGTGCTGTTTTGACACTATCACCTTGATGAATTGTCATGATCTCTCTACCTTAATTAGTTTGTACAGTTTTGGATTACTTATTACTTAGCTCAGACCCTTGATATGTGACTCATGTATCTATTATATTATTCCAGTCGTTTGATTTGTCTCCAGCACCACCCTATTATAAATTTTTTGTAATTATCTCTCTGCCTCATTTAATCGGATTATAGGTTGTCCCTTCGCTTGTTGTCCAGCTGTTAACACTTTACTCACACCATCTGAAACTCTTGATCACCTGCAGAGACCTATTATTCAGCCTGTCGACACTCCAGTCACACTGTTTGTATGATCTTTTGATCTCTCTGCCCGTTGATCTCTCTGCCTATAAATTCTGTGCCTGTGTGCCTCTCTCTCACTTCATCTGATGAAGGGGCAACACTCTGA
Source organism: Rhincodon typus (assembly GCF_021869965.1). Lineage (NCBI taxonomy): Eukaryota > Metazoa > Chordata > Chondrichthyes > Orectolobiformes > Rhincodontidae > Rhincodon > Rhincodon typus. Next base: position 19,219,104 of record NC_063352.1, on the reverse strand, counting down.
AAGCTTGTGATTTGAAATAAACCTGTTGGACTATTACCTAGTAACCACTCTGAACAGGTTAATGTTGAAAATATCTGTCCCTGTGTCCAATGAGCTGTCTAGGTTGAAACCTTCTGAAACTCACTGTATTTGGATACACAAATATCATTTCGGCTGTACTGAAAGGAAGCTGTTTCTTAAAAAAAGTATGAACAATTGCAGGAAGATATAGAAATGATGGGTTTGATTCCAAAAAAAAAAGTCAATTTTTATGATAAATCATGAGTTTTGTGAAATTTGAGGTGCGTCGGCAGGTGTGGGGGGAGGGGATTGGAAGAGTTTCGGAGAAGAGGTGGTGACGACGAAGTGGTAACATCCTAAACAGTAACATAATGTAATTTCTTTTTGGTACCAGTTAATGAACCTTCCAAGTTGGATGTTTTGCTTGACTTTATCCTTCAAGTTTCTGATGCCGTTTATAAATGATTTGTGTGTGTGTTAATGTGTATGATATGGTTTATGTGATCCTTCTGGGTGACTTAAGTGCACAAGTTCAGCAGATTTGCACTTTTGCCCACAATAGTGCGACTCAATGCACCCATTTCAAATTTAAGTTGTTTTTGCTATTTTTAGTTTGGGTGGCAACTTTCACATCTTAAATGCTTTTACAGTTTAATGCAGCATGAGTAGTGCATGAGTAAAGTCCTTCTGGGTCTGTAATTTGTACTAAGACAGACCTTGGCATTGTCCTAGAATTGAAAGGCCTCATTGTGTTGCCTAACTGACTGGAACCTGAGCCTTTGCATCCAAATAGAGTTGGCAGCCTTTTTTTGGAGCTCCCATCACATGATCCCCTACCTTCAAACAACAACATGCCCCTAATAAAGCATCTTTTTCGCCATCTCCGATGTATTTGTTTAAGGTCCTTGTGAAATTATTTTTCTGAATTGTGACAGAAATTCCTTGAGACTTTGGAGCAGTCCTGAAGGGTTGGCAACCTTGTTCATGAAGTGCCAATTGCTGATTATAGAAGTGAGTCTTAGAGAAGGGCAAAACCCCAAACTCATTGTTGCTCTCCTGCTGTGCCTGTAGTTGCATGTTGAAGAGAATTTCAAGCACATTGAAGTGAAATGGAGACTGTAAATATTGTACAGCAACAGGTTTCCACCATTTAATTAAATCACCTCTCATTCTTCTAAACTGCGGTGAGTAGAGTCCCAACTTGTTTAGCCTTTGCCCATTGTAGTCTTAACCCACTCAGGAATGTGCAGGCTAGGTGGATCAGCCATTGATAGAGGGCTAGGTCTGGGTGGGATGTTCTTTGGAGGGTCTTTGTGGACTTGATGGACCGAATGGCCACCTTCCACTATAGGGATTCTATGGTTCTGCTTGAAGTTTAAACTTAATGCAGCATTATTTTTGATATAGATTTGATGTCGCATTTAAAATGTATATCTTTTAAACATATCTGGCTCCACACACACTGTTACACCAAAATATTAAGAGAAGTTATTTTTATATATCCACAACTAATTCTTTCTCTTTCCGTCCTTTTTATACTATTTCTTACCCTTTTCCGTGTCTTTCTCTGGCTCTTGCTGCCTTTCTTTCCACTCCAACCCACTTCCACACTTGATCTTATTTTTGTTTTTTTCATTGGTTTTGTAGAATTTGGCCAAGGCTGCTTTAGTAAGCTCTGGGGTGAGGTGGTGGAGGGAGGAGGGATGTTGGGGGTGGGCAGGGAGGGGGGTGTGGAGAGGAAAAGAAAATCAACGTGTGGAATAACGTGCACAGTTTAATACTGTGCTCACTGAGAATTTAATTCTGTGCCGAGCTGTTGAAGGAAAGGGTGGGGTGGGAATAAATTGCATAACGGGTCACAGGATGTTAATCCAACTAGATAAGCAGGAACTAGGTGGTGCTTACTACATGTTGTACTCTGTTGCAATGACCATGCTGTCAGTACTTGCAAATTTCCTATAGTTCCAGTGGGGTGAGGGCAAAAAATCTAAATCTGATAGATACTTAGGTTTCAGTAGGAACATAACCAGTGTGTTATCTTTCCAATGATATTTCAGATTTTCCACTGATCACTGAAATAATCTGAACTCTAATTAAACCCAATAACCAACAAAGGGTTCCATCTGAATCCATCTATTTCTACCAACTTGAGTGTCTGACTTAGTTATGTTTTTGATGCATCTAAGTCTGTTACCAGGAGCAGTTTCTCTACATACAGCTCTAACATCTCTCAGGCCTATAGCTAATGTTGCGGTGTTGCATCTCTGTATTGGATTTTTTTCTGCATCCTCTCCCCAAAAAAGCAGCCAACTGACATGGACTGTTCCAGTCGTACTCCCCTCTAACTTCAATCAACAGTGACTTTGCTGTGACTGAGAGTCTATAATCTCAGCTGATGCTCCAGTTTAGCATTGAGGGAAAGCTGCAGGGTCACACGCTGTCTTTTGAAGATGTATTAAATCAAAGCCCTGATTGCTGTCTTAGATCAACATGATTCTGTGCTACTCCTTGGATGAGCAAGGGTGTTGGCTAAAACAGTTTATCAAATCATTGTCACATTTCTGGGGGCTTGTGTTTTAGCCATTACGACAGTGACTACACTTCAAAAGTACTTCACTGGCTGTAAAGTGCTTTCGGATGCCCTAAAGTTAGAAAGTCACTGTGTCAATGCAAGTTTCTTGGTATCCACTGTGTTGTTACTTTTTCTGTTCCATTAAAATCTATCTTTTAATTACTGCTTAACTACCCTCTAGAATTCCTGTTACTTGGCTGTCTTTTTATCACTTTAAATAGCCTCACTCTTTCTTTTGCTTTGACCTTGTTGCCACCAACTTGGACTGCTGGAAGACCAGAAGACAGCATTATAATTTTCAGAAAATAGTCCCAATTCCTGATCTCACTGATGTACTTTGAGTCATAGTCCAGCAATGGCTCAAGTTCAAATATCTCATTCTTGTTTTCAGATCCCTCTGGAGTCCCATCACCTCCCCCTCTCCCTATCTACACTTTCAGATATCTATGTTTCTCCAATTTTGGTCTCTTGTACACATTTCCAATTTTGATCACTCATCAGTGGTGGCTAAGCCTTCAGCTGCTAATTCCGTCCCTAAATAAACGTTGTCTCTTAACCTCTCTCTCCTCCTTTTAAGATGCTCCTTAAAATCTACCTCTGAGCAAGCTTTTGGTTACTTGGCCTGGTATCTCCGTTTGCGGTTCATAGTTACGTTATGTTCGATAACCAGTCCTGCGGAAGTACTTTGGAATGTTTTTATATGTTAAAGGCTGTAATAAAATACAAATAGTTTTCATTGTGGCAGAGAAAGTCATATATCCACTATAACAACAGTTTAACCAACATGAATTGTATTTAGTGGGAGGGGTATTATTCCTGAAGGAAATTAGTCCTGGCAGCACTTAAAGTTGAGATAAAGCTGCTTTTGTATTGGTCTTGTTTTTATTACATTTGAGATGAACACCGCTAACTTCAGTTAACTTGTCTCATCATTAGAAGTGTGGGTTTTGTCATTGAGCTTAGTTCAATCTCCTGGATTGCCAAAGAGGGTAGTCTGTACCTAAATGCAAAGTAATGTAAAGAATCTTGCATGAACTGTGTACTGCTATAAAGTATGGTATCATAAAGTTCAAATGAAGCCAGTGGCGAGAGTGAATATCTATAACTTTCCTGCATCTTTCCATGGAGAATTCTTTTGAAATTGTTTGTCTCAGGGATTGTAACAGATGGCTTGCTTTTAGAGTTGGGAGAAAATTATTAGTCAAAAGCCTTACTGTTAATACAAAATCATATCAGGACATTAAATTGGGAGTAATGAAGTGAACTTGAAAGAAAATCCACAAGCCACACTTGTTGCTTGATCTGCAAAATACACAAAAAAACTTTGTATGGCATTTACATAGCATCTTTCCTGACTCAAGACGTCCCAACTTGATTTGCAGCCATCTGCAAACTCCTGCAAACAATGGTGTAATAATGACCAGATAATATATTTTTATATGATGTGGCTGAGAGATAAATATTGACTGGGGTGCTGGATAAGGCTCTGCTCACCTATGGATGAGATTGCTTATGTGCACCTAAGATGACAGACCTGAACGCTGCCACCTCCGGCATTTCTCCAGCACTGTACTGAATATTTGGCCTTGGGATTGTGTTAAAGTCCCTGGAGTTGAACTCTGCCAAGTGTGACACACATTGAATCAATGCTTGTAACCATGATGTATTAAAGTTTACTTCATTGTCTTTCCAAAAACTGAACTAAAAGAATTGAATACAGTACTTCATTACATTGGCTTACTACTGTGATGGTGCCCATGTCCTGATCAAACACTCCATGTCAGAGACCCCTTTCTGTGGATTTAATTTGCAGGGAATTAGTCAGAATACAGGAAGGGGATAATCTTTTTTTGTTAACCTTTTCTTCAGAAGTAGACTCAGATGTTTTAACTTTTATAACATTTGTTTCCATTTGACATACCTCCCTTCCCCCCACCAACAAAACAAAGCAATGCTCCATTCTTTAACTTCCTTGTTTTCTTCCCGCACATAAAGACCATTGACAATTTAATCCATGTAAAATTGCTGTTTCCATGAATTCAGGAAACTCTATTGGGTGAGTTGCTAACCCGGTTTCCTTTGTAATGTCACATTTTATTCTACCATAGGGAATAGACTGGTTTCACAGGCAGTCAGTTTAAAGCAATGCAGCAGTGACTACAGTTCACATAATGTGTACTGCACTGCCTGTAAAGCACTTGAGCATCCACATGAATGGATTTTCTCTTGTCCTGTCATTCATGCACACCAACTTCTGCATGTGGAAAGGTGAGAAGCTCAAAAGCATGGTGATCAGTAAACTAATTTTTTTTTGTGGTGGTTAATATTTTTCCTTCTGTATTTAAGGTCAAACATTAGGGTTGAACATGTTAAGTACAGAAATTCCTGAAGGAATGATGGTTGTAATTGGTGTCATTTTCCAAATTGTGTTAAATTTCTTGTTGGCAATTTTAATAAAGTTGTGCAATTGACTCATTAGACCAAAAGAACAGTGTTTTGATCATTCCATTCAAAAAAAAATACAACACTGCTTCTAGAGAGGCTTAAGGTCAACTTATTGCATCATAGAGAGAATCTATCTCCAATGGTTGGGGAAGCTTGTAACAAGGGGACACAACCTTAAAATTAGAACAGGGTGATGTCAAGAAACACTTTTTCACATAAATGAGGGTCCCGATCCGAAATGTCAACTTTCCTGCTCCTCTGATGCTGCCTGGCCTGCTGTGTTCCTCAAGCTCCACACTGTGTTATCTCTTCACATAAATGGTAATCTAGACCTCTCCTTTCCAAAAGCTCCAGAGAGTGGTGGGTCAGTTGAAACTTTCAAATTTGAGACTGACCTAATTTACTTAACCTGACTTAACTAACTAAAATCACGAGTGTTGCAAAATCAAGGGTCAGTTTGGTCATGATTATCATTGAGTGGTGGAATGGGCTCAGGAGGAAGGAGAGGCTACTCGTATCTTAGCTCACAGATTAGCTTTGTGAGCTATTTGCTGAATGACAGATGAATGCCATGGGAGCTGGTGGAAGATGTTCATCATTCTTGTTTCTTATTAATGCATGTACAATACCCACAATCTGGCTGTCCAAAAACACGAAATGTTTGAGAACCAGAAAAATTTTTGTAGTAGAGAACTTCACCGTTTGAGTCAATGTGTATCGGCTTTGCTCGAGAAAAGAATATTTGAACCAGAGCAGCCATGCTCTGACATGCTTTTGTACACTGGGTTATCCTGAGCGTTTCTTTGAGGGTGCCTCCACCAAAAAATCTATTTGAATAACTGCACATATTTGAAATGGCCCACTGTCCTGTGACTGCACAACCTGAACATCTATTGGCCTCTGTCCTGAGGGTACCAGAGTTATACATTGTGCCTGTTGTACTTTTAAGGATCACAAACTGTTTAAACTAGTTTAAAATATCAAGTGTTAGTGACAAGTAACTGCTCTGATTAATAGAAGTTGGTAAACTGTGCAAGTGCAACATTTTCTTAGAATCACAGAAGAATTTTAAGATGGTTGGCATTGGACGACGTATGAAACTTAAATCTCAAACCAGACCCCAAGACCACCATTTCTGGCTTTAACAGAACGGTGAGGGTGGCCAGTCACTCCCAGGAAGTATTTTCCAATGATGCACAACCTCATTTTATCTCTCCCAGAGACGGCTCAGTTTCTTTGCTTCAGGAGGCAGTCAGTGGCAGTGTGCTAATGCCACAGGATTAGTAATCCAGAAACCCAGGCTAATATTCTGAGGGCACCACAGCGGATGACATTTGAATTTAATAAAACCTGGACTTAAAACCTAGTCTAATGACAACTCTGTAGTCAGTGTTACTTATAATAAAAACCATTTTGTTTCACTGTTGTTCATTTTAAGGAAGCAAATCTGTCTTTACCTGGTCTGGCCCAATGTGACTCGATACCTACAACAATGTGGCTGATTCTTAATAATCCACTGAAAAGCTACTCAGTTTAAGGGCAATAGACTGAAAATGCAGTCTTGCTAGCAATGTCAACATTCCATGCAAGAATAATAAAAAAAACCAGTTCACTGATGTCCAATTTAGTGACCCATTACTGTACTTGGTCTAACCTATAAATGATTCCAAATTTGCAACAATATGGTTGACTCTTACCTTTTCAGAAATAGCTGAGCAGGGTGCTCAGTTCAAGGGAAATTATAGTTGGGCAATAAATTCCAGCCTCACCAGGACTGCCCATATCCCATGAAAGAATAAAGAAGGAAAGAGGAAAGCTAATCGCTAAAGGAGAGCAAAGAACTCTTCTCTTGCTAGTTCTGCAACAGGTTCCCTGACTACTCTGGATTCAGGAGCCTCCAGACATTTCCCTGCCCAAGTGTCAAACAAGTCACATTGCAGATGGGGCACCTGTCAGTGAGAAAAAATATGCACTGTTGAGTTTTCAACCCATACTCCCAAATTTTTTGGTCAAACTCCAGACCTTTGCTTGGAAATCCGACTCCAATCAAGATTGGGACCATAGACAGTCAACATCCAGTTTTCTTTTGAAAATGGACTTTAATGTTCCATGATTTTCTGTGGAATTTCCTTCTACCACACTTTTCAGATATTACATGCTAGTCTTAACCCTCTGTTTGAGGCTTCCTTGTTCATTCTGCTTGAGTGAAATTGTAACAAACGTGAAAAGAACAGGTTGGTGATTTTGCTATAAGCTGGACCTGATCCACTTATATTAAGGAATTGTGTGGATAATTTGCATTTGCCTCTTCAGGTGGACCTAAAAATCTTCTGGCACAATTCTGAAGAGGAGTGGGAGTTTGTTTGTCCTTTAGTCACTGTCATTGTAGCTGATTATGGGACTTTGTTTGTTTGTTTGTTTGTTTGAACTTGTATTCAAATTGGTTGCTGTGATTCCTATATGCACCAGCGACTACACTTCAAAAGTATTTAATTGGCTGTAAAGTATTTCAGAATTTTCTGAGAGTGTGTAAAAGACTATGCAAATACAAATCTTTCCTCCTTTGATTTTTGCAATTTGAAATGGTAATATTTTAGTTTTAACCTGCTGCTTTTACAAGGTGTCAAGATGTGTGGCAGCGCCAGTGTAAGTTCTCTGCTCTGTGAAACTATGTTTGTATATACAAATCCAATTTAATGTCAGAGGCTGGAGGTTGCTCTTAAAAGAAAATTAGGATAGCTTTAGCATTTAAGGAGTTTCAATTAGAAATAGCTGGTAAAAAGAACTTGCTCCTCTACATGTAGAGGGTATTATTTCATGTGAATTTTGAATAGTTGTTAGAAATTTTGTTGCCATGTTCATTTGGAATCATTACAATATGTGCTGTGCAATGGTTTCCTGTGACCATGAGAAATTTAAGCATTTTCCCCCACTTATTTCCTGCTTTGGCACTTTTTGTGATTAGCTGCATCAAGCTTATGGTTTACTTCAGACAGACTGAAGAGAATGTTAAATGTTGCTCTGGTGTAGTTCTGGTATTAGGACAGAAAAGGGATCAGATGTACTGCCTTGCACAAGTATATTGTTCCAGTAAATATGAACAGTGGGGTGTCATAGGTTTTATTTGAGAATTTTCCAAGAATAAGAAACTATCAAAGTATTTCTTCTCTGAGCATCTGGCTTGGTCCCATCTGGTATTAGTGTGAATGATAGAAAGGAGAATTTATAGTGTGTATGGGCTTACTTTTTTTTAATAATTCCCACCCCAGGTGACTTTTGAAATTGGCTCTTTTTTTTCCCCCAACTTCATTATCTTTCTACACACTGACTCTCTTCTTTTATGTGGAATACATTCAAGGACATGTTCCAGATTTTCTGCAAATTGTTTTACAATTGGTGTGATGCAGTAGTAACCTTTCAGTTAGAAACAGATTCCTGCACAACTGCCTAGTAAACCTGTGTGTGTGTGAGAGTGTGTTGTTATTTTGAGTTGTTCACTGGCCAATGTCCTGGCTCACTCAGCACAAACGGCCAGTAGCAGTGAGTTGCTTAGAATTAGATGTAGGACAATGAAAATATGAAAAAATTCTTGCAGTTATATATGGACACAAAATGAGAGGTGTCCTCTCAGTAGTGATATTTTGTTTTTCATCCTCATTAACTTATTTGGGTGATGCATTCATGTAGTAAGATTGGCTTCTGCATTTATTTTGATGTGTAAGGTATTTAGATTCACAGAAGCAAAATTAAAAGGATTCCTCAGTATCCTCAATAATTATCAACCCCATTAAGCGTGAAACTACAGCACGCAGGGACATTAATTTTGTAAATACCACAGTATTTAGATTGATACAAGACAACAATGAATGTTTTCTTCAGGATAATTGACACAGTGTGTACAAAAAGCCATCACCTTAAAACACCTTTGCAGATTGGTGGGGTCCCATTTAATGCATTTCCAGTGCCGATTCCCAAATTTGCATCTTTTAAACAAACAATTACTACCCTGTTTCTAGTGCATTTCAGACCTTAAATTTAACAACTGACATTGTCCACTATAATAACATCCACTTCAACCATTCTACCTGTATCTTGAATGTTGATTTTATAAGGTGCCTTTTGTGGCCTCCGGTTGTACCAAAGAGCAATATAGTCAACTTGTTACATTTGATGTTTGGTCACAACTGTGATGTAGAAAGGGCAGCAGCCAATTTACACACAGCAGGCTCCCACAAGTAACAATGTGACGTTGACCATGTTTAGTTTGAATGATGAATATTAACTCGGGACGCTAAGAAAATTTCCCTGGTTGTCATTTTGAGAAGTGTCTTGGGATTGTTTATGCCAACCTGACAGGGTAGATGGGGCCTTTGTTTGAAATTTTAGTTTATTTAAAAAAAAAATTCTTAAAAAAATCCTGTCTGACTAATGTGTAATGAAATGTCTTGATGTATTTGGGGAATTTTTTCAGATAAACTGGGGAAATATTTACAGTATGTGCACACACACGCACACACGGGAACAAATGTAAGTATACATGTGAGACGTGTGTTAAAGCGCATTGTAGATTTAGCATAGGGCCAGAACAAATGGAAATGAACTGAAACAATTGGATGTCAGGCTTTGGAATGAGGAGGGAATGTGGCCTTAGGCCAAGGAGAACATTTGGATATTTCCTGTTTACTTGCATCCTTCCACTCTGTCAGCTGAGCCAAGTTCTCAAAGAGAAAAAGTACTTGGGACCCTAAGTAACCATTGAGAATGAAGCCTCTAACTTGCCAATCAGTCAGCTTTATGGACCCTATTTCACAGTTGCTGTTTAATGTGTTATGTATGATCTTCTTCCAGTTTGGGTAGCACCTAAGCTGTGTGGATATGGAAGCATAATTTATTTATCTTTTCAATGCCTATTCAGAGTGTCACAGGTTTAAAAATCATAGAGTGTTCTGTTTCCACTTTTTAAAAGGGTTTTTTAAATGTTTGTGTGCAATCACAGCATTTTATTTGATTTGCTAAAACCAACCTTTGAAGTATTTTGGGAGGTGTATTGTGTTAAAGGTACTTTATGGCAAATCTCTCTGATGGGTGAGTCTTGAAGAGGATAAATTTTAAACCAATTTTCTACATTTGGAAATATGCTCAGAGGAAAGTCCAGTTCAACAAATGGCTGATTTCCCTCTGTTTCCCAATGCTTGTCCTCTATTGAAATTGCTCTCCCACCCCTTAATGTCTGCTACGCAAGGGATTATCTTCAAGCTATTCAATATGCTTGAGATTTAATTAGATGTACCATAATTAAGCTGTACAGAATGGTAAACAGATGAAATGACTTTTAACATCATCATCAAATACTGTACACATCTAAAGATGTCTATGTTTGTTTTGAAGTTTAATTTTATATCTATTCTGGGTTAACTGTGCTTGGCATAAATGTGCTGAGGTGTAGTCTGTATTTCATAGGATCCATTAATAAAATTAAGTTGTATACAGATGGGGAGACTTTGAATAAAATAAAAATGTTTATTGAAGTTTCAGATTTAAGTGCAATTTTCTGTGGCTCATTTATATTACAAAAAAAACTAGCATTCGTAAATTCATAGAATATATTAGCAGCATAACAGTTGGCCCATTGTGCCTATGCTGGCCCTTTGGAAGAATAATCAGTTAGGTCCATAGCCTTGCACTTTTTGCTTCCAGGTATGTATCCAATTCCCTTTTTTAAGGTAACTATGTAAACATGCTTCTCACCATCCTTTCCTGCAGTGCAATCATATCATAATTTGTCATGTTTTTTCATAGAGTCATACTGCACTGAAACAGACCCTTCAACCTGATTCGTCCATGCCAGCTAGGTTTTCTAACCTGAACTAGGTCCATTTGCCTGCTATTGGCCCGTAACCCTCTAAACATTTCCTATCCATGTACCTGTTCAAATGTCTTTTAAATGTTGTAATTACTTCCTCTGGCAGCTCATTCCATACATGCACCACCCTCTGTGAAAAAGTTGCCCCTCGGGTCCCTTTTAAACCTTTCCCCTCGCACCTTAAGCCTATGCCCTCTAGTTTTGGACTCCCCTACCCGGGGAAAAGGACCTTGGCTATTTACCTTATCTATGCCCCTCATGATTTGATAAACCTCTATAAGGTCATCCCTCAGTCTCCTACCTTCCAGGGAAACAAGCCCCAGCCTATCCTTACAAATCTAAACCTTTCAGTCTCTGTAACATCCTTGTAAATCTCTTTTTTTCATCCTTTCCAATTTAATAATATCCTTTTTTGTCAGCAGGGTGACCAGAATTGTACACAGTACTCCAAGCGTAGCCTTACTAATATCTTGTACAGCTGTAACATGCCGTCCCAATGCTAAGGTTATAGTACGAACTGAATGATATGAATGTAGATTAAAACTTTCTGAAGTAATTGTTTGGAAGTATGGAACTTGGGAATTGCTAGGAAAATGTACCACCAGGAAGATGAGTAGGCATGGGCAAGTAGTGCAGGAGTCCCTGTGGCCATTTCCCCCCTCAAACAGTTAAACTGTTTTGGATACTGTTGGCAAGGGTGGGGGGGGGTGGAATGGCCTCTCGAGGGAAAGCAGCAGCCAGGTCAACGGCACCACGACTGGCACTGTTGTACATCAGGGAGGGTCAAAGTGTAGGCAAGCAGTAGTGATAGGGAACTCTATAGTTAGGGGAACAGGCATTTCTGTGACTGCAAGCAAGACTCCAGGGTGGTGTGTTTGCCTCCCTAGTGCCAGGGTCAAGCATGTCTGTGAGCAGGCACAGGATATTCTGAAAGGGGACGGCGAGCAGCCAGAGGTTGTGGTCAATATCGGTATGAATGACGTGAGTAGAAGGGGAATTCAGGCAGTTAGGTAGGAATTTGAAAGCAGAACCTCTTGGGTTGTAACCTCAGGATTACCTCCTGTGCCACATGCCAGTGGGGCTAGGAACAGGAAGATAGTGCAGTTAAATACATGGCTAAAGAGTTGGTGGAGGAGGGAGGGCTTCACGTAGGTGGATCATTGGGATGTCTTCTAGGGTAGGTGGGTCTTGTATAAGAAGGACAGGTTGCACCTAAACTGGAGTGGCATAAATATCCTGACTGAGAGGTTTGATAGAGCTACTCTGGAGGGTTTAAACCAAGGAAAATGACCGAGGGGGAGTTAGAGACTAAGGCCAGTAGGCTGAGAGGAAGAACAAACAGGGAAATGTTGCGGGACTGACGGTCTGAGATTTATTTATTTTACTGCGAGGAGTATGACGGGTAAGGCAGATGAATTTAAGAGCTTGGATTAATACATACAACAACAATGTTGCGGTTATTACAGAGACTTGGTTGAGAGAGGGACCAGACTAGCAGATTAACATGCTGGGATTTAGATGTTTCAGGCGAGATAGAGAGGGAAGTAAAAGAGGTGGGGGAGTTGTTTTACTGGTTGGGGAGGATACTTTGGAGGGCTAATCCAGCAAGCCCTTATGGGTAGAGTTCCGGAAAAGGACGGGTGCTATCACTTTGGGATTGTGCTGAAGGTCCCCCGATAGCCAGAGGGTGATACAGGAACAGAGATGTGGACAGATTATGGAAGAATGTAAAAATAACAGGGTTGTTGTGGTCAGTGGTTTTAAACTTCCCCTGTATTGACTGGGACTTGTTTAGTGCCAAGAGCTTGGATAGGGGGAAGCTTGATAAGTATGGGAGGATGGTGGGGGGGCAGCGGCTAGTGGTTTTAGCACTAGACTATTAATCCAGAGACCCAGATGATGTTCTGAAGATCTGAGTTTGAATCCCAGTATGGTAGGATTCCAAAATAAATCTGTCATTTAAAGTCTAATGATGACCAAGAATCTATTGTTGATTTTCAGAAAAAACCCAACTGGTTCACTAATATCCTTTAGGGAAGGAAACTGTCATCCTTACGTGCTCTAGCTACATGTGACTCCAGACCCACAGCAATGTGGTTGATTCTTAACTGCCCTCTTGGAAGGGCAGTAACAGCTGGCTTAGCCAGTGATCCCCTCATCCCATGAATGAATTAAAAAAAAAAAAGGACAAAGGAGGGAATTTATGTTTGGAGCCAGGGAAAGTGGATGAAGTCCTTTAATGAATATTTTGCATCAGTACTCACAAAGGAGAAGGACGTGGTAGATGGTAAGTCATGGGAGGGGTATGTTGATATTCTAGGGCATGTCAGAATAAAAAAGGTGTTGGGTGTTTTGAAAAGCATTGAAGTAGATAACTTCCCAGGATCAATTCCAGAATGCTGAGGGGGCCAGGTGAGGAAATTGCTGGAGCCTTGTACAGAACCTTTGTATCCTCTTCAGTCACAGGAGAGGTCCCAGAGGACTGGAGAATAGCCAACATTGTTCCTTTGTTTAAGAAGGACAACAGGAATATTCTTGGAAATTTATAGGGCGGTCAGCTTTACTTCAGTGATGGGAAATTATTGGAGAAGATGTTTAGGGATAAGGTTTTACTTCCACTTGGAAAAATATGGATTTACTGGTGATAGCTAGCATGGCTTTAGCAGGGAAGGTCCTGTCTCACAACTTCGTTGAATTTGTTGTGAGAAGGTGAAGAAATGATTGAGGGCAGAGTGGTAGATGTCTCTATGCTTTAGCAAGGCCTTTGACAAGGTCCCTTATGGCAGGCTGTTACAAAAGGTGAAGTCATGTGCGATCCAGGGTGAGCTGGTAAGATGGATACAAAATCTGCATGATCATAGAAGACAGGTAGCAGTGGGAAAGTGTTTTTTCTGACTTGAAATCTGTGACCAATGGTGTTCTGCAAGGCAGAATCCTTAATAGCATCAATATACAGAGGCATCTAGGCGTACAGGTCCACAGTTTTCCTGAAAGTGGCAACACAAGTATATAAGATGGTTGAGAATGCAAGTGGCATGTTTGCCTTCATCAGCTGGGCTTCAAGTGTAAAAATTGGCAAGTCATATTGCAGTTGCATAGAACTTTAGTTGGGTCACATTTGGAATATTGTGTATAGTTCTGGTTACCACACTACAAGAAGGATGTGGAGGCTTTGGAGTGGGTACAGAAATGGTTTACCAGAATGTTTCCTGGTTTGGAGGGTATTACTATGAGGAGAGATTGGACAAACTTAGTTTGTTTTCGCTTGAATGTCGAAGGATGAGGGATGATTTGATAGATGTTTACAAAATTATGAGAGGCAGCTGATGAAGGGTCTAGGCCTGAAACGTTGACTCTCCTGCTCCTCTGCTGCCTGACCTGCTGTGTTCCTCCAGGTCCACACTGTATCGACTAGAGGATGCAAGTTTAAGGTAAAAGGGGCTAAATTCAAAGGAGATGGGAGAGGCAGATTTTTTAGAAGGTAGTAAGTGTCTGGAAATGGCTGCCAGAGGAGTAGGAGGCAGACATAACAGGAATGGCATATTGACCGATATATGAACAGGCAGGGAATAGAGGGATATGGGCCGCTAGAGGCAAAAAGTTTTTAATTTAGAAAGGCATGTGTCAGAGCAGGCTTAGTGTGCTAAGGGGCCTGTTCCTGTGCTGTATTGTTCTTTGTTCTAATTTCTCAGGGTACATTTTGCTTCAGTGCTGCCTTTAAGAACTGAACATACAAGTTTTCATTTCAGCATGCTTTGAGCAAGTTGTGTTTCCAATTTTTCTTGATGTTTATCTGAGGTATTTGAGGCCTAGATCTGTAAGATGTTTCCATGAACAAAACGTTCATAATTCACACATATGTACTGTGCCTTGCTTTAGTCCAGGATGTCTCCAAGCATTTTACAGGCAATGAAGTACATGTGCTAATGTGTAATCACCATTTGTAATTAAGGGTAATAGTGAGTGAAAAGATTCCGATTGAATGGATTTTTTTCACTTCAGAGTGGAAAAGGTTATGAAGAGAATTAGTTGAGGTGCACAGAAAAGTTTGATAGGGTAAACTTTGTTTAGGTATTTTAAGGTATTTTCAAAACCAGAGTAAAGATGATAATGCACAGTCTTATGGGCTGGTAGAATCTGATTCACTCGTAGCTTTTAAAAAGGAATTCAATAAATACTTGAAGGGGAAATCTTGCAGGGCTATGTGGAAAGAGCTGAATTTGGGGTGTCTAATTAGATGCTTTTTAAATGTATCAACATTGACGCAACAGGCCAGTGACCATCTCCTGTGTTGTAACGTGTGCAATGGCATCGCCTAGTTGCTATTAAAAAGGAAGAGGTGTTGTACGTCTTAAAAACTATTAAAAACTATTACCTGGGGTAAGTCCCCGTCTAGATGGTATCCGTCCCAGAATATTGAGGGAGGCAAGAGCACAGATTGGTGGAGCTTTGACAGACATCTTTGTATCCTCTATGGCCATAGATGAGGTTCTAGAGGGCTGGAGAATAGCCAGTGTTGTCCCATTGTTTAAAAAGGGTAACAGGGATAGGGTCCAGGAAATTACAGCCCTGTAAGCCTTACATCAGTGGTAGGGAAATTATTGGAAAAGATTCTCATGGACAAGATCTGTAGGCATTTAGAAGCAAATGGACTGATTAGTGATAAACAGCATGGTTTTGTGTGGGAAAGGTTGTGCCTCATTAACATGTTCGAGTTTTTTGAGCAATTGATGAAGATGATTGATGAGGGAAAAGCGGTTGATGTTGTCTACATGGACTTCAGTAAAGCCTTTGACAAGGTCCCTTGTGGCAGACTGGTACAAAAGGTGAAGTCACGTGGTATCAGGGGTGTGCTGGTAAGATGGATACAGAACTGGCTTAGTCATAGGAGACAGAGGGTAGCAGTTGAAGGATGCTTTTCGGAGTGGAAGGCTGTGACTAGTGGTGTTCCACAGGGATCAGTGCTGGGACCTCTGCTGTTTGTAACGTACATAAGTGATTTGGAGGAAAATGTAGCTGGTCTAGTTAATAAGTTTGCAGACAATACAAAGATTGGAGTTACAGATAGTGAGGAAGATTGTCGGAGGATTTAACAGGATATAGATCAGGTGGAGGCATGGGCAGAAAAATGGCAGATGGCATTTAATCTGGACCAATGTGAGCTGATGCATTTTAGAAGGTTAAGTACAGGTGGAAATTATACGGTGAATGGCAGAACCCTTGGGAGTATTGATTTGCAGAGGGATCTGGGTGTGCAGGTCCACAAATTGCTGAAGGTGGCAGCGCAGCTAGATAAGGTAGTAACAAAGGCCTACAGTATACTTGCCTTGATTGGAAGGGACATTGAGTATAAGGATAGACAAGTTATACTGCAGCTTTATAGAACTATAGTTAGGCCACAGTTGGAATTTTTTTTCCTTTATTCATTCATTGCTGGCCAGGCAGCATTCATTGCTTGTTTCTAATTGCCCAGAGGGCAGTTCAGAGTCAACCACGTTGCTGTGGGTCTGGAGTCACATGTAGGCCCGACCAGGTAAGGATGGCAGTTTCCTTCCCTAAAGGACATTAGTGAACCAGATGGGTTTTTCCTGACAATTGACAATGGATTCATGGTCATCATTAGATTCTTAATTCCAGATGTTTTTTTATTGAATTCAAATTCCACCATCTACCATGGCGGGATTGAACCTGGGTCCCCAGAACATTACCTGCGTCTCTGGATTAACAGTCCAGTGATAATACCACTAGGCCATTACCTCCCCACTATATTGCGTACAGTTCTGGTCACCGCACTAACAGAAGGATGTGGGTGCTTTGGAGAGGGTACAGAAAAGGTTTGCCAGGATGTTGCCTGGTATGGGGGATTTTAACTGTGAAGGAAGGTTGGATAGACTGGGTTTGTTTGCACTGGAACACAGGAGGTTGAGGGGGCGACCGAATAAAAGTTTATAAGATTATGAATGGCATGGATGGAGTGCAAAGTATGAGGCTTTTCCCCAGGGTGGTGGGGTCAATTACTGGGGTACACAAGGTCAAGGTGCGAGGAGGGGAAGTTTTAAAAGAGATGTGTTCGGCATGTTTTTCACACAAAGGGTGATGAGTGCCTGGAATGCGTTGCCAGAGGAGGTAGAAGCAGACACAATAGCAGCATTCAAGAAGCACCTGGATGAATACGTGAATAGGAAGAGAATAGAGGGATATGTATCCTGTAAGTGAAGACAGTTTTAATAAGGATGGGGAAAAATGTGTTGGTGCAGGCTTGGAGGGCCAAAGGACCTGTTTCTGTGCTGTATTGTTTTTTGTTCTTTGCACTTTGTAAGATTTCTATTCTGATTTCAAAAACAAAAATTTGAATCTGCTTTTCCTAAGCAGGTTGTACAAATTTGTTTCTGTTCATTGTCAACCATTTTCAAGCTGGTGCTGAGTTGCCTTTTTTTTTTGAAAAAAAGAAAATTGTTTTCTATTTTCCCACTCCTGCTGTGGACTTGTGTACTTCTGGATCTGACTTTACTGCCCCATTTATTCCCAGCCCTGGCTGATGATATCTGAAATAGTTTTTTGACTCAGTTTCTGGAATTAGGGACAATCCTAAACAGCTGAAGGGCATGGTTCCCGAGGCTTTGGATATGAAGCAGTGCTAGGGCAGTGATGCATAATCTGAAACCATTTTAACATGTTTGGCAAACCCAGCCTTTGTGTTTTTATTTTGGCTGGATTGCAAATTTAAAATTGTGTACAGATGCACTTGCATCTTTATTTTCCAATCCTCTATGCTAATCGAGAGCAGTTATTAGAACACACTTGCTGAATGGAATCTGGCTTGGTCAGTGTGTATACATAGTCATACAACACAGAAACAGACCCTACAGTCTAACCCGTCCATGCCGAACATAATCTCAAACTAAACTAGTCCCACTTGCCAACATGCAGCTGACTCTGGAAGAAAGGGCACTGGAAAAGGTCTATCACTGGAATCCAGCGATGGGTCAGTGCCTTCAGACAGAACAGGAGAAATTTCTTGCCCTAAAGGAGCAACAAGAGCACAAGATCAGTGCTTGTTCCAAACTTTGACTATCTCCATTATTCCATTTGTTGGGACCCTCATTGTTTGTCTTTCTCATCTTTGGTTTGGAGCTGTGTTAAAGATGACCTTTGGATTGTGAACATCAGCTTCCTTTTTTTAAAAGAAAGGAAAGAACAAAAAGTGGTATTTGTTTATGGGATATGGCCCAGAAGTTAATTTGAGGTTCATTATTATTCAAGCAACACTGTAGACGTTTCAGCTTTGGAGACACATTATGCTCAAGGCCTTAAAGATGTTTGGATGTTAAAGATGGGTTAAAACAGGGTGGCTGGTGCTGACCCATTTAATAAAGAATGTTGGAGAAGCAGAAAGAGAAACTAAAGTTTGGAATGGTTTGAATTTTGGTCAGAAAGTGTGTGGCTGAAAAAGCTACAGGATAGAGCTTTGATTGCACTCTGATTATCCTCCTCTTACAAACCAGTTGAAAGCTTGGAGAACAGATCCCCAGGTATAAGAATTAAGTGAATATTTCTTGGAGCCTACTGGAAGTTATTTGCATTGACCGATACCGTCAGAAATCGAGCAACGTACAATCCCGTGTGCCTGCGCTACTACGTATCATTGAAACTGCTTACATGAACTAGTCAGTTAATCTGTTCTGTTTAATTTACCCTTTAACTGTGTCGAATGGGGGCAATGACAAAGGAGGTTGGATTTAAGTGATAGACTTTAATTGGATTACCTTGATTTAGAGTCATAGAGTCACGCAGCATGGAAACAGATCCTTTGGTCCAACCAGTCCATGCTGACCATGTTCCCAAGCTAAACTAGTTCTGCCTGGCTGCACTTGGCTCACATTCCTCCAAACCTTTCCTATTCACAAAGCTGTTCAAATGCCTTTTAAGCCTTGTAACTGTACCTCCATCCACCACTTTCCCTGGCAGTTCATTCCACATATGAACCACTCCGTGTTTTTTTAAAAAAAGTTGCCCTTCATGTCATTTTAAATCTTTCTCTCACCTTAAAATTATGCTCCCTGGTTTTGAACTCGCCCCCCCCAGGGGAAAGGCCCTTGTCATTCACCTTTGTCTTTGGCCTTCATGGTTTTAAAAACATCACCCCTTAACCTCCTATGCTCCAGTGAAAAAAGTCCCAATTTTTCCTATTTTTTATTCAAGGAATTGAATTGTCCCATTCCTGGCAACATCCTGGTAAATCTTTCCTGAACCTGCTCCAGTTTAATATATTCTTCCTGTAACAAGGTGTTCAGAAGTCCACGCAATATTCCAGAAGAGGCCCCACCAATGTCCTGAACAACTTCGACATGACGTGTCAACTCCTATACTGAAAGGTCTGAGCAATGAAGGCAAGTGTGCTAAACACTGCCTTGACCACCATGTCTATCTGTGACGCAAATTTCAAAGAATGATGTACCTGAACTCCTAGATCTCTCTATTCTACAACATTACTCAGGGCCCTGCCATTTATTGTATAAATCTTGCCCTTGTTGTTTTACCAAAATGCAGTACCTCTCATTTATCCAAATTAAAATCAATCTGCCACCCCTTAGCTCATTGACCTAATTGATCAAGATCTCTTTGTAATCTTAGATAACCTTTTTCACCATCCACTATGCCACCAATTTTGGTGTCATCTGCAAACATACTAACCATACCTCCTATATTCTCGTTGTTTAATTTTGCTCTGCTGATGTTACTTATTAATTATTGTTAATTTTTTGTTTAAGCTATGAACTTGATGTCTGCTGCCAGTTATTCATAAAATTTTCTTAGGAGCCATTGGGGTGATGTTGAGAGTCCTTGAATGTTTTAATTTTACTGTATTGCAAATACAGACTTAGGGAAGCTGATTCGGTCTGTCTTGCTGTCACATTCACATGCTGACCTATGCCAACTCCTGATGCAGTGTTGCTTACAATTTGAAATTCCCTGCCTTAAGTTCAAACTATCCATAGCCACACTGTTCCCTATCTCTAACCTCCTACAGTCCTCTGGGATCCTTCAGTCTGGCCTTTTCATGATTGTGCTTGGCACCTTTTGCCTTTGCTACTTGGGCCCTAAACCTTGGAATTCCCCTTGACACTCCTTCACCTCTCTGTTTGCTCTCTTTCCTCCTTTTAAACATACTGTTTGAAGTTTCTGTCTTCGTCATTGCTTTTGGTCATCTCTTCAAATACCTCTTTAAGTGGCTCCATGTCAAATCTTTTTCTGAAAACAGTACCCTGGGGCATTTTTTTAAATGCTATCTGTATTATAGAAATGCAAGCTATTATTTAAGTTTGTTTCACAATAAATAACTAGGGCACAACCTGAGTTCCCTTGGGGCTTGGCTGTGTTGCGGTTTAGCAACACGATAATTACCACCATGTCTTTATGACTAAGTGCAGACATCTGGAAATGCCTTGTCCAGGAATCTGACTGCATATAATTGGAAATATGAATGATGACAGAAATCTGATTTCCTAAATACCCCACCCAGTGTGGTGTAATTGTGGAGAATCTGGACTATGTTGATATTATTCCATTCTATGTTGTTACTGCTCCCAAAATACTGGAACTTCATTGGCTATAAAATGCTTTGGGATATCTGGAGGTTGTGAAAGTTATGAGAAATGTGAGTCTGTCTGTCTTTCTTTGTTACTTGAATTAACTCTCTTAATAATAAAAGATTTAGTTTTGTTGCAAAATTAGAAATGTCCAGAATAGGTAGTGTAACAAGTGAATGTGACAGATGCATTCCACTTACTGTGGCACAGCGACTGAAATGCTTTCTCTCTCTCTCTCCCTCCACCCCGTCCTCCCTCTCCCTCTCCTCTTCCCCCCCTCCCCCATTACTGGGTCACGCAGAGTTCAGACTTATTAACAGATGTTGGGTCTGCTGGCCCCTAAACTGAGCATTGTATAAAGATAAAAATTGATGCTGTACTATTCTCCCATCTAAGCATCATTCTTATCAGTCATTTTGTAGAAGTGCGCTGATTTAAATAAAAATCCCTCTGTGTTGGTAAAGGATACATTGTATGGGTTGAGTGGGCAGATGGAGGGAAGGGGATGAGGCCACAAAGGCCGCAGAGAATGTTTTGGAATGAGGAGTTAGGCAGGATAGAGAGTACAAGATATAACACAGGCCCTTGGTAGAGATTGCTCTATTTATGAACTTGTGTATTCAGATGTAGTCTGGTCTAAATAAACAGCCCCCAAGTTGCAAATGAAATGAACCATGTCCCAGAGGAAGAAATGACTTAATATTTGAAATATTTTGGCTTTTTGGCTAGAAGCCTTTTTAAAATGCAAGCCCAGTTCTCCAAGTATTGCTTTCTGTGCCTGAATAATGTGTGTTAGAGTTACAAAAGTGTGTATTTGACTCCAGGTGACTGGGTGATGAAGGCTGATTGTGACTTCTTTATTCCTCTACCAGACCCTACCTCCCCCAAGGAAATCAGTGCAATTTCTAACATCCTAAGTACACTTGTGGTTATACTAATGTTATGTGACCTTTTGCTGTGACTTACTGCAACGGTGTTCCATCTTTTTGGACTGCAAGTCATTTTGTATTTTTTAAAAGAATAATATGCTGTGTTCTCCACTCTAATGGGATGTGGACTGAACAATTTGTCCTGTTTGAAAGTGTGGGCAGCACCGTTTCATTGATGTTCTTCCTAGGGGATGGGGGGCAGATGTAGTGCAATTTTTCTCCTTTCGCTTCCCAAGGAGCCCATGCACCAATTTAAAAAATTGTGGAGTTTTTAGGCTTTGTTTGAAACTGTTGTGTGTGAATTAAATTCTAAAACCAAAGTCTTGACTGGTGTATTTCTTTTGTTGAAAACATCAAATGAGCCCCTTGTCGACTGTGCTGGAACACATGTCTGGTCTTGCCTCCAGACTCTTTGTCTTAAGAGGGTTATTTGCTATTTAAAACCTGTCTCCATCAACAGCATTAACTTTGCATCTCACAGGATCACTATAACGTGGACATATCTTGAACTGTTTACCCTGAGATTCCTGCTGTGAACATGAACCACCTGCACCCTGGTTCTAGTAAACTCACTCCTGGGTCAACTTCCGAGTGGCTCTAAAAAATTTGAACCTGGAATGATAAGGGTCTAATCGTTTCATGACCCCAGACTTAAAACATTTGATATCCAACCTGTGCTACTACAATCACTGCACAAGACTTTAAACTCTTTTGTAGAGCACTAAGCAATGTTTAAAAGGTCAGTCTGTAACTAACCCTAAGAAACTAGTTAAGATTATAGTTGGAAATGTGCTATTTCCTGTGCTACGTTGGTCTGGTTTGCCAGCTCTCTGTCCTGCTTGAATATAAAAGGTGGTTCTTGTATTTATTGTAAAACTGAGACTGGCCCAAATGAAAGGGATGTATCGGTCCACTTTGAAATGAGATGGGACGAACAAATGAGGGCATTGTTGAGCATCATTCATCCATTCTCTTGTGACCTAGTTGTGGACTTAAGCAAGATTTCATACTTAATTAATCCTTTCTTTTTTAAAAAAAAATGTGGCCCAGACACCACTTATGATTAAAGATTGCCTGGCAGACAGAATGTTAGCAGCACTTGGCTCTGTTAATGTAGAGGGAGTGTCTTATTACAGAAACATTGATTTGTACAGCCTGCAGCATGCTGGGGCTGATGCTAAACACTGCAGCGTCATTTTGCTGTAAAATCAAGGTTGCATTGGCAAGACCTGCAGCTAACAGGTGTCCTGGCAGATTGGGAACTCGTCTTTTTTTTACTGCTTTTCTCTTCCCATTTCTCGTGGCTGTGTGTGTGGTGATTATTTCATCTGTCTTTTCAGCAGCTGTGAATCAGAAATATTGACGGCATTCTTGCTGCTGCTCAGCTACCGTGAAGAGGGAAGATGTGCTAATGATGAAGGCTGAACAAAGCTGCACTGAGAGTAACAGCAGCAGTTTTTCTGCTGCACAGTGCAGAATTTCACAGGGTTGGTTGTGGGGGAGGGGTGATTGTTCTGAGTCAACAAATCAATGGAAAGAGATTGATGGGAAAAGCTGTGCTGGAAGATGTATTGCATTGTGGACTTTAGGTTCTATATTTTGACTGCTATGGTACACACTTTCAGAATATAAAGCTGTGTAGCATCTGGTCGGCAGTGTTACTGTTTTGTTTGGAAGCTGGTGTTCGGCAATACCACTTGGCTGCATGGAGAAAATGACCATATAATGAGATTTGGTTCTCTCTGAATCTGTTTTTCATTGGGTTTTTGTGCTTGCACAGAATTGTATAGCACTTCTACGATAGAAATTTGTAAGTTTTAAATTAAATTTTGATTTCTTGGAGCTGGCTGGTGTTTCAGTCCAATCAGATACAAATAGCTGAACAGTGTATTTTTTTATATGGGCATTTTTATTGACAGTGTTCTAGTGCATACTTTTTAAAAATTTTAATGTGACAGTCGCATTATCTTAATTTGCATTATAATTGAAACGTTCTTTAATCTCCTGAATTCTCTCTTCTGTGTATATAGTACCATCTGAGCTCTCATTTGAAGAAAGAGAAGAACTAGAAAACATTAGACGGAGGAAAAAAGAACTGATGGCTGATATTGAGGTGGGTTCATTCGCCTGGTTTAATCACCGCTGCAATCTCCAACTCTCAGATCTCCATGCTTCTTAACTGTGGCCTCTTGTATATCACCCTCTTATTTTGGACTGTGCCTGCAGCTGCCTATGTCCTAGGCTCTGGAATTCCCTCCCAAACATCTCCCCTCCCTTTCTCCTCTTTTAAAACGCTGCTTGAAACGCTTCTGACCAAATGTTTAGTCACCTGTTCTAATGTCCCCTCCTTTTGGTTTGGTGTCTGTTCCTTTTCTTTTGCATTTAATCAGGCTCCTGTGAAGAACCTTGTGAATTTCTTGTATCTTTGTTTTTGCCTCAAGTATTACAACGGACCCTGTGGCTGACCTCCCACATTCTATCCTCTGTAAACATGATGCCGCCCAAAACTTGCACTGAGTCCTGCCCAATTGTCACCCTTGTGCTCGCTGACCTAATTGGCTGTAGGTCTGATGGAGGTTGATTTTTACATTGTCATACCTGTTTTCAAGCTCCTCCATGTCTCTTGCCCCTTCCTATGTCTGTAATATCCTAATGTCCTACACAACCCTCTTGAGGTTTCTGCACTGCTGCTCTAATTCTGGCCCTTTTGAGCATCCCCAGCTTTAATTGTTTCCTCATTGGTGTCTGTGCCTTCAGCTGCCTGAGCCCAAAGCTCTGGAATCTCTTCCCTAAATCCCTCTGCTCTACCTCCTTTCAGGGCACTTCTTAAAACCTGTTAAGGAATATGTGCCTCATCTCTTTTGCGCCAAATTCTGTCTTTATAAAGCTGCTCTGAAGTGCCTTGGAATGTTTTGTGATTACAGAGTTGCTATATAAATACTAGTCGCTGCTGTATTGAGGCCTAATATTTTGTGCACCTTTTTTTATACTCATTGCATGTTGTGTGGCTTTGCACTTAGTGCCATGGACTCGGTTTACATCAAGGTCAAATTGAATTTGGGTGTTATTGATTTTTAAGCTTGATTCGATCTCCTTGGCATTAATGCAAAACCCTGCTATGAGCTGGAAAATGGTTTAAATTAATGAACTTGTCCAGAGTGTGCTAGTATGTGTGCTGCCATTGGGCACCAATGGGAAAGGGAGGCCGCTGGGAATTTCACGAGGTCTTGGTGACACAGATTCTAATCTCTTTGGTCTATCTGAATTTCTGCGCATCTGCATTGACATTGACCTAAACTCTGAATTATTCCACATCTTAAAAGCCCTGTATAATTGAAAATATGCTTACACTCTGTCTCTGTGGCAACCAACTTAAAAGCATATTTGCAGAAGATTATGTTACATTTGAAGTGACAGCAGCATTTTTTTTTGTCTGCTATATATAGCATTTGTAAATCCTGTACTTTTTTTTCTATGTTCTTGCCAAAATATGCCATGACAACTATAACCTTCTAACTCATTACTGAGAATCCTAGACCCACATTGGTATTTCTGCTTTATATTTGTCCCTTATATCCATGTTTCTGCTGAAGCTTTATTTAGTGACTATCCATTGTTGCCCTGAGAAGGGGATTGAGCCACCTCCTCGAATTTTTGCAGTGGTTGTAGGTCCATGTTGTATCTTTTTACAGCTGTATAAACCTTTTTAAAAAAAAAAAGTCCCTGCCGATTACTCTTTTTTGAACCTCTGTTATCCAATGCATATCCCCTCTCCTTATTGTCCCTTCTTTGCAAGCAGCACTTCAGATCTCCCCATTTTAAATTTAATCTGCCATACATTTACTCAATTGAACAATTTGTCTGACTCAGCCTAAAGTCTTTACAGTTGTCTTTTTTCTGATTGCATCATTCCTTTAGGAAAGAAACATTTTAGTTACTTCCTGGCCTTAGAACAAACTACAACAATGTTGAATTCTATCTGAATGTATGTCGAAGACAATACCCTCCATCTTGATACTGAGACCAGAACCAATATAAGACAATCAGACCTCTCTTACAAGCTGCATCCCACACTATTGTGTTTTGGGTGTCCCATTGTCCTCTGGCGTACCTTATATCTATGGCGAGTGATTTGTTATTTGTAAGCTGTCATTTTTAATCTCCTTTGTGCAAGACAGTGATACTTTGGGGACAGAGATAGTAGGAACTGCAGATGCTGGAGAATCCGAGACAACAAGGTGCAGGGCTGGATGAACACAGCAGGCCAAGCAGCATACTTTGGGGACAGTCTTGTTCGATGTGATAAGTTTAGAAAGCTAACTGTGCAGTTCTACATTTGTCTGCCCTTACTGTGACAGCAACAATAGTTGAACAGTGTATCACAATGTGCTTGCCTTGAGTTAATTCTTCAACTTTCTGCCCCAGATTTTATCATCACATTTTCACATTGCTTCACAATTCTTCTTTTTATTCTTTTTATGGGATATAAGTTTGAATTCCTAGGAGGAGGAATAAAGGAGTGATTTATTTTATGGTATTGTTAGATCAAAGCTGCTTGCTATGTGAATGAGGCTTGCTTTATTGGATTTTTGTATTTCATCAATGAATTAATCTTTTGAGGTATCAGGGTTTGGAAATAATCTTGCTTTGGGTAAGGGGACATTTCTGTGCTCATGTGCCTTTTAAAGCTATCTTGTAGAAAACTACAGTTCATTGTCTTGTAGATTTTATATTTAAGTATCTCCTTTACAGAGGCTGAAAGATGAGATAGCTGAAGTAATGAGTGAAATTGAGACACTGACTTGTACTGATGAAAGGTGAGTTGGATGTTCTTATTCCAACAATTTTCAATTTTTAAAATTATCTTTTTGATTTATTTGGAGGGCATGTAGGGATGCATGTGTCTGTGTATGCAGTAACATTGTAAGCAGGAACTTTTTTTAAGTGTGTGATGGAAGTGTTTGCTTTGTTCATGCTTCATTCAAGACCATAGGGATTGGCACAAATTGCTAGTTTTAAAGAAAAACACTTAATTTAGAATAATCAATAAACACGCATGCACCAATTTAACCTTTCACCCTCACAAAGGTGTTCTGCAAGTATGTATTGATTTGTCGCATTTCCTGAGAAATCTTACAGATAAACATCTCTCTGTTTTACCCTGCAATGTGGGAGTAATAATTATGACAGCTCTTGGTTACATTTTTGAAGCTAAACTGTTAGCCTAAGTACCTTTTCTCTCTTTTATTCTTTCACGTGATTTACCATTGATTTATTCCATTCTTGAATATTATTCAGGTTTTGCTACATTTTGACACTGCTTCAGTGTTTGAGGAATCACAGTGTTCAACATTGTTCAATTATCAGTGAACATTCCCACTTCTGACCTTGTGGTAGAAAAGATGTCATTGAAACAGCTGAAGATGGTTGCCCCAGGGATGCTACCTGAGGGACTGTCTTGTGGCGATGTCCCAAGGCTGAGATGATTGACTTCTAACAACCACAACCATCTTCCTTGATACCAGATCTGATTCCAACCAGTGGATCATTATCCCCAATCCACTTTGATTCTTGTTTGGCCAGGGCTTCTTGATACTGCACTTAATCAAATGCTTCCTTGATATCAAGGACAGTCATTCTTGTCTCATTTCTGGTGTTCGGCTCTTTGACCCACATTTGGACCAAAGCTACAATGTGATCAGGAGCTCAGCAACCCTGGTAGAACCCAAATTCAATCTTCGTAAGAATGAGGGAGACCTGACTCTGTAAATTACAACAAACAGTATTTTTATTTTTTCTTGTGTTTAGGATGGAATTGATTCGATTGTAACTTTGGTCAAATGGTTAATGCTGATATTTACTGCTGGACCTCTAATTTAAATGTCACTCCCATCTTTATGGGGTGAAGGAAAATGACACGCACTAATGCTGACAGCTTTTAAGAGTTTGCAGCAATTGCATTTAGTCTTTGGAGCCAAAACAACATGCTTCTATGTTTAACAATAATTTCAATATATAAAGGATCCATAATGTAGTAATATGTTTCAAAGTGCTTTGCAGGAGCATTAACATAAAATTTGGCACCAAACCCCACACAATGTGATATGGGGACAAGCAAGTAGGTTTGAAGGAGCATCTTAAAGGAGGAGAGTTTGAGGAAGGAATTCCTGTATGTGGGGCAACTTGAGGCATGGCTGCTAGCAGTGGAGTGATAAAAATCAGGAATGTGCTAGAAACAACTTGTAAAGGATCGCAGAGTCCTTGGTTGGTTGTGGTGCTAAAAGAGGTTACAAAGATAGAGAGGATGAAAAGTCATGGAAAGATTTGAACAGAATGATGACAATAACAACTTATCTTTATATAGGATCTCTTAACATAATAAAACTTTGCAAGCCCCTTCACTAGAGTTTTACTAAACAAAATATATCATTGAGCCACATAATGAGATATTGGGGCAGGTGACCAAAAGCTTGGTTGAGAGGCAGGTTTAAAGTGTGTCTTAAAGGAAAAGAGAGAGAGAGAAGCAAGTCAGTGCTTTAAAAGTAAGGTGCTGGATGACTGGAAGAAAATGTATGTCAGTGGTTTTATCCCCATCCTGTACTGAATTAGGCAGTCATGTTTTGACTAATGGAAGGGGATCTCATTACCTTGACTGTTATTCTACCTAGTGAAGAAATAGCCAAGTTTTTCGACTAGATCAGAATGGAACTTTCTGTCCAGCAGCCTCTGTTTGTAGTGGGTACTTTGAAATTGGGTAACAAGAGACTGTGATGTTCCATTTTGCCATTTGAACTTCTCAATATTAGCATGGCTTCATGTTCATGCATAGAAAATAACTGCTATTGTTGGCCATAGGAAATTCCTGTTAACTGTAGAATAGATGTCAGCATGAGATGTGAGGTTTGGAAAGAAAGAAATGGGGTAGAAGGAGGAGAAAGAAAAGTGACAACTTAGAAAAGAAAGAATGGCAGATATTGGATGACTTCTGGGCTGTGTTCTTCAGAGTTTTGCCAAAGGGTCAGAACTGAATGTTAAATGCAGTCTGCTTTAATTTTGAGACTCCTCTAGTTTTACATTAGAAAAATGAAGTTGCTTTATTCTCTGCCTCAGTTGACTTGAGTACCTTGACCTGTTTCAAACTGCACAATCTAGGAGGTTTCCAGATTCCGTTCCAATATTTACTGAGCACATTCATTGTGTTCCAGACAACTTTGGTGTCTTAGGTTTTCTTTCTTCTCCTTACAGGAGATGCAATGCAATGCAGTGCAAGATAAATTAAGATTTGAGAGAAGTATCATCAAACCCACGTCTATAGGGATAGCATTGACTCCTTCCCCAAGCTGTGCTGTTTCCTGGCAGAATACATACTCAGTCTTGCTAATTCACAGAAACTTAGGGAAATGTCTAAGGCTGTCACGTAGGGCTCCAGGGGACTGTAGAGATTGCACACTCAGTTGCAGGTAGCGACATCTAACTTTCCACCATTTCCTCTTTTCACCCTCATGCTTATTTATCAACTCTTTAAATGCACTTTTACCCCATCCATTCCACATGGTAGTGGGTTCCACATTTTCACTGCTAAGGAAATGTCTCTTTAAAAGATAACATCATACGTTATTCAGAAAAGAACTGTACTGATTCCATACTAAATGTTGCCGTCTCTCCTGAGCAATAATCTGATGAAAAGTCTTTCCTGATGTCCAAACCAGCTATTTACCTATCAATCTTTATAGAGTCATAGAGTCATACAGCATGGTTTATATGCATGACTTCTGGACCTACCGTCTCTTCCGTCTGCAGTGACAATTCTAACTGGAACAAAAACAGAAATTTCTGGAGCAGCTCAGCAGATCTGGCAGCATTTGTGGAGGGAAATCAGAGTTAACGTTTTGGGCCGAGTGACTCTTCTTAGAACAGTTCTAACTGGTCTGAGTCCAATCTCTTTTAGTTTAAAAAAACTTTCAGACTTATTCAGTGTAAGCCTATGTTTCTCAAAGGAAAGCTGATATTCCCAACTGAGGAGCCCTTGGGCCAGGTATCATTCTGGCTGCTGTCCTCTACATTATGCCCAGAACGTCAGTACCCTTCACCATCCACAAGAACTAAAGCTGCAGGATTGATTTGAATGGCTTTGCTGACTGTAGGGTTAAAGATGGAACAACCAACCCAAGGTTTCAGTTCCCTTCACTGGAGACAGGCTGTGTGGCAGGTTTGGCACTCATGTTGGTAACTAGGGGAGGAGGAATTGCGAGCAGAAAGGGAGTGTAGAAGAGCAATTCAGATCCATTTTCTGCTAATCCAGAGGGGTTCTGTGCTTTTATAGTCAGTCATTACGGCAGAAGGTTGTCATTTGGTTCATGGAGTCTTCGCAGTTGTGTGTAGAGCAGTCCAGTCAGTTCCATTCCCTCTGTTAGAAGCACATGATCCTGCAAATTTATTTTCCTCAAATGCCCTTCTAATTCATTGTTGAAATTGTAAATCTTCCACTATCCTGTTAGACAGTGAGTTCCAGATTATTACTGTTCACCTGTGTAACTAAAAAGCTTCTCTGTCTCAACCCTCTTCATATCTTGTAAAGAACCTCTAAATCTGTGTCTCCTGGCTGTAGTGTCATCAGCTAACCGGATCAACTTTTCTTATTTCTTTATGTACATTGTGCAAAGCTGTAATAACAGAAACATAAAGGCAGGATCTGGACATTCAGCACACACATACACATGCACACTGTTCACCAACCTCTACACCTTCTTCCCATGCTGCTGCAATATCTCTTGATGTCATTAATATCTTGAAATCTATAGATCTAAATCTTGAATATAATCAATGACTGAGCTTCCACAGCCTAACAAATAAAGAATAAAGATACCATTTTGAATGAAGACATTCCTCCTCATGGCAGACCTAAAATGGCTTGACCTTTATTCTGAGATGCTGTTCCCAGGTATTGAGTATTGATGGTGTCAGGATCAGGCAGTAGAACCTGTTGCTGTGATGACCATGGAAGGTGTAACCTGTGACTACACAGCACCAAATTCCTCTCAGCTCAAGTAACCCAGGCAACCCTAGGAAAGAAGCAGTGACTTCGGGCAGGGTGAATAGTGTAGGTGAACTAGTCACTAACTTGACCTTTGCAGTCTCTGTCATGTTGTCCCAGTCTGGATTAAATCACTGAAAGAGTGACTGTGGATATTTCCAGTAACTATTGGAGCCATTGAGTATATTCAAGACAGAGATTGATAGATGTTCAGATGCTAATGGAATCGAGGATTATGATAAACATAAGGTAGAAAAACAGCATAATCTTACTGAATAGTGGAGTGGGCTCAAAAGGCTAAATCATATTTCTCATTTTCTTAACAACAGGATTCATGTCCCTGTGTTGATTAGTTCAGGAGGACAAGCACAACTTGCATTGCTGCAATTTCAATAGTAATGGGTTTAAAAACTTGTAATTCCTTACATTTTAATTTCATCTTTTGATATTTGCAGTAAAACAACTCAAAGAAATAAACAAATGGCTATGGGGAGAAAGAAATTCAACATGGATCCCAAAAAGGTAATGGATATTTTATTTTGTTTCATTGGATTATTATAGAGCCATAGACCTGTATAGCACGGACACAGACCGTTTGGTCCAACTGGTCCATGCCAACCAGTTATTCTAAATTAATCTAGTACCACTTGGTAACATTTGACCCATATCCCTCTAAACCCTTCCTATTCATGTACACATCCAGATGCCTTTTAAATATTGTAATTGTACCAGCCTCCACCACTTCCTCTGGCAGTTCATTTCATACACACACTACCCCCTGAAAAAGTTGCCACTTAGGTCCTTTTTAAATCTTTCCCCTCTCACCTTAAACCTATACCTTTTAGTTTTGGACTCCTTAACGGGGGGGGGAAAACCTTGACTATTCGCCCCATTGATGCCCCTCATGACTTTATGAACCTCTATAAGGTCACCTCTCAGCCTCCGCGCTCCAGGGAAAACAGCCCCAGCCTATTCGCCCTCTCCCTATAGCTCAAACCCTCCAACCGTGACAACATCCTTGTAAATCTTTACTGAACCCTTTCAAGTTTCACAACATCTTTCCTATAGCAGGGAGACCAGAATTGAATGCAGTATTCCAAAAGTGGCCTAACCAATGACCTGTACAGCCGCAAAATGACCTCCCAACTCCTTTACTCATGCTCTGATCTGTATACATTTGCTGATCTGTGGTCTGCTTCAATATGACATGCAATGAAATGACCTTGCTGTGCACAATTTGGCTGTTTCCTAAATTATTGGCGAATATGTATCTAAAGTTCTTCATTGACTGTAAAAACTGGGATGAGAGGTTATTGAAGGTGCAAATAGATGGAGTTTTTTCCTCTGCTTCTTTTGCCCCTTGTGTGCTTGCTCAATCCCAGGTTTTTGGGATTTTGAGTGTAAATAGGGGAAAATGTTTTCCATGTTTGAGTGGTGAAAATTCACGAAAAGGGTCAGTAATTTTAAGATCAGAGTCAGGCCATTCAGAAAAGAAGTGAGAAAACACTTTGACATACCCACAGAATCAAAAAAGTGTTAAAATTCACTCCCATACAGGAAAAAAAATGCTAATTTAATGGTTTTAAACCTGAGATTAGTTAATGTTTGCTATACTGGGTATTGAGATATGGTGCCACGGTGATAGAGTTGAGGTACAGATCTTGGTTTCATTGCATGACAGAAGAGGCTGGAGTTTAAAAAGCCTTCTCCATTGTTCTCTTTAGGGTTTATTTAATACCTCTATTGACTCGAAGGAAAGTCTGCTGTTTAAGAGCCCCAGATATGAGGTGTGTAGGTAGATGGAGCTTCAATCCCACCTCACCTCTGGAGTTCACCCCTTTTGTTCATATTTAGACCAAGCTGTAATGAGGTCGGAATGTGTGTAGCCCTGGTGGAACCCAAACTGAACATTGGTGAACAGGTAACACGGTGTAGAGCTGGATGAACACAGCAGGCCAAGCAGCATCATAGGAGCAGGAAGGCTGACGTTTTGGGCCGAGACCCTTCTTCAGAAATGGGCGAGGGGAAGGGGGTTCTGAAATAAATAGGGAGAGAGGGGGAGGCGGATAGAAGATAGGTAGAGGAGAAGATAGGTGGAGAGGAGACAGACAGGTCAAAGAGGCGGGGATGGAGCCAGTAAAGGTGAGTGTAGGTGGGGAGGTAGGGAGGACGGACAGGTCAAGGGGGCGGGATGAGGTTAGTAGGTAGGAGATGGGGGTGGGACTTGAGGTGGGAGGAGGGGATAGGTGGGAGGAAGGACAGGTTAGGGAGGCGGGGACGAGCTGGGCTGGTTTTGGGATGTGGTAGGGGGAGGGGAGATTTTGAAGCTTGTGAAATCCACACTGATACCATTGGGCTGCAGGGTTCCCAAGCGGAATATGAGTTGCTGTTCCTGCAACCTTCGGGTGGCATTGTTGTGGCACTGCAGGAGGCCCAGGATGGATATGTCGTGTGGGGAATGGGAGGGGGAGTTGAAATGGTTCGCGACTGGGAGGTGCAGTTGTTTAGTGCGAACCGAGCGTAGGTGTTTGCTGAGAAAGTGCTGCTTGATAGTTCTGTTGAAGATCCTTTCTGCCATTTTTCTGATCATTAACTGTAACTGTATAGAGGCTAGGTTAGATTTGAAGCAAAAACAGAAATTGCTGGAAATGCTAAGCAAGTCTGGCAGCATCTGTGGACAGAAATCAGTTAATGTTTCAGACCCAGAAATTTGGGGGAGGGTGGTGGGGATTTAATGTGTGCATGAAAAGGGAATTTGCAGAGTTATTTTTAATAGGGGTGAAACAGAAATTTTAAAAAAATCATAATTGAGATGTGGATATTGCTGACTAGGCTGTGCATTTACTGCCCAAGTCGAATTGCCCTTGAAAATTTGTGAGCTGATGTTTTGAGCTGTCCACGTGGTACAGAGATTCCCACAGTGCTGTTTGGAAGAAAGTTTTGCGGTCTGGACCAAATGACGACAAAGCAGTTATGCTTTAGCTCCTTGTCAGGATGGTGAGTGGTTTGGAGGAGAACTTGCAGGTGGTGGTGCTCCCATGTATCTCTTGCCCTTGTCCTTTCAGGTGTTAAGGAGGTAAATTTGGAAGGTGCTCTCAAAGGAACCTGGATGAGCTGCTGTGTAATTTGTTGTGCAATTCGTTGATGGTACACATTGCTATTGTGTGGTGGTGGAGTGAATGTTGAAGGTGTCTGATGTCCTGCTTTGACCTAGATGGTGTTAAGCTTCTTAAGAGTTGTTGCATTTGCAGTCTGGAGAGTATTCCATCACAGTCCTGACTTGTACCTTGTAGATGATAGGCTTTTAGAGTCAGAGGTGAGTTAATTGGTGCTGAATTCCTGGGATCTACCTGCTCTTGTAGCCTCAATATTATGCCTCGTCCAATTCAGTTTATTGGTCAGTGGTAACCCCCATGATGTTAATTGTTGGGGGGGGTAGCGGAATTCAGTGTTGGTAATGCTATTGAATGTCACGGGGAGATGGTTAGATTCGTTCTTATTGGAGTTGGTCACAGCTTCGCACTTAAGAAATCCAAATGTACATTTCAGCCCTGGCCTGGATATTTGTCCAGAACTCGCTGCATATACACTGATTACTCAGAAGTTGAAAGTTTTTTTTCTTTATTCATTCACGGGATGAGGGTGTTGCTGGCCAGGCAGCATTATTGCCCATCTGTAATTGCCCACAGGTCAGTTAAAAGTCAACCGCATTGCTGTCGGTCTGGAGTCAATTGTAGGCCAGACCAGGTAAGGATGGCACTTTCCTTCCCTAAAGGACATTAATGAACAATATGGGTTTTTCCTGACAATTGACAATGGATTTACGGTCATAATCAGATTCTTAGGTGGTGGGATTTGAACCCAGGTCCCCAGAACATTATCTGGGTCTCTGGATTAACAGTCCAGTGATAATACTACCAGGCCATCACCTCCCTGTACTGAGCATTATGTAATCATCAGTTAACATCTGTACTTCCCGTGTTTGGGTCAAAATCCTGGAACTGCCTCCCTAACCGCATTATGGATGTACTTGCAGAACATGGATTGTAATGGTTTAAGAAGACAGTCCCCCCACCACCTTCTCAAGTGCAGCTAGGATGGGCAACAAATGCTGGCCCAGCCAGCAATGCCCATATCCCATGAATGAACTTTTTAAAACAAAACTTCTGACCTTGTGATAGGCGAAGGTAATTGATAAAGCAGCTGAAGATGTTGGATGTCGGACTCTACCCTAAAGAACTCCTGCACTGATGTTGCGTGGCTGAGATGATTGACCAACAACAACAACTATTTACCTTTTGTACTTGAAGTGACTCCAGTGGATAGTCCCTGCCCCCTGATAATTCCTGTTGATTCCAGTTTTTGCTAAGAATCCTCAGTGCCAAACTTGGTTACAAGCTAGCTCGATGTGGAGGACGGTAACCCACCCTTCCCCTTTCAAGTTAGTTTCTTCTGCCTAGGGATAGATCAAACCTGTAACAAGGTCAGGAGCTGAGTGGACCTGGCAGAATCCAAACTGAACATCATTGAGCAGGTAATTAAGTGTTGCTTGATCCCCATGTTGATAAAATCTTTCATCACTTTGCTGATGATCAAGAGTACACTGGAGCAGTAGTTGGCCAATTTGGATTTGACTGCTTTTTGTGAAAAGGACAAACCTGGGCCATTTTCCACCTTGTCTGTAGAAGCCAGCATTGTAACTGTACTGGAGCAACTTGGCAAGAGGTGTGGCAAGTTCTAGAGTGCACTGCTTCAGTACTATTGCCTGAATGTTTAAGGGCTCATAGCCTTTGCAGTATCCAGGGCCTTCAAGCATTTCTTAATGTTGTGTGGAGTGAATTGAATTGACTGAAAACTGGAATCTGTGTTACTGGGGACCTCAAGGACGCCAAGACGGATCATCTGCTCAGCAGTTATGGCTGAAGATGGTCTCAAATACTTCAACCTTAACTTTTGCACTGATGTCTTGGGCTCCCTGTTATTGAAGATGGGAATATTTGTGGAGCCACCTCCTCTGGTGAGTTGTTTAATAGGCCATCACCATTCATTACTGGATGTGGTAGGACTGCAGAGCTTAAATCTGATCTGTTGCTTATGGTATTGCTTAGCCCTGTTTTTCACAAACTGCTTATCATGCAAGTAGTCCTGTGTTGTAGATTCTCCAGGTTGTTGCCTCATTTTCAGTCATGTCTGGTGCTGCTCCTAAGTGTGCCTTCCTAATCTCTTCATTGAACCAGGGTTGATCTCTGGCTTGGTGGTAATGTTAGACTGGGGGATTTGCAGGTCATGATTGTGATCGAATATAATTTTGCTGCTGATGCTCCACAGCACCTGATAGATGTCCAGTCTTGAGTTGCTAGACCTGATTGAAATCTCTCTCGTTCTGCGTGGTGGTGGTGTGACAGAACATGATGGAGAGAATCCTCAATGTGAGGATGGGAGCTTTTCTCTGCAAGGACTGTGCGGCTGTCACTCCCACCAGTACTGCCGTGGCCAGATGCATTTGCTGCAGGAAGATTGGTGAGAGTGAGATCAAGTATGCTTTTCCCTTGTTAGCTCCCTCACCACCTGCAGACCCAGTCTAGAACTATGTCCTTTAGATCTCAGCCAATTTGATCAGTAGTGGTGATACTGAGCCACTTTTTGTTCCCATCCAGAATTAATTTTATGCCTTTACCACCCTCCGTGCTTCTTCTAGGTGGTATTCAACATGGAGGAGAACTGAATCATCAGCCAAGAGTGAAGTCTGTAGATGATAATCAGCAGGCAGTTTCCTTGCTCATGTTTGACCTGATACCATGGGACTTCATGAGATCTGGAGTTGATGTTGGAGAGGTATACGGTAACTCCCTCCTGTCTTAGCTGGCAGCATGGTGAGATTTATAATGATGTTGTCTGGGGCACACTCATTCCCACAGAATCATACCTTATGTTTTCTAACTAGTCCGTGAGTCAGCTCTCCCCATTATGGCACAAGTAGGGAGTTAGAATGTGGGACTTGCAGGGTTGACAGAGCTGTGACCCGTTGTCACACCTGGAGTCCCAGCCGACGCTGGGTAGTTTGGTTTGGTTCTTTTATCCGACCTTGTGATCAGATAAACTGATGTGGTATGTTTAGAGGTCTTTTAACAAGAATGGATTGAACTGCCCACTGAGGGTGAAGAAAAGGAAAAACATGAGAATAAATAACTTCCACAGCATTAGGAGGAATGCACTATGTCCTAATCTGGTAACTAAACTGTGTGTAAGATTTCAGCAAGATATTTTACAGATGTATAGCTTACGGGGGATAGTTATTTAGCAAGCCAAGGCAATTTTAAATGTAGAGAATACCATGGCAGGAGGATAATTAAAGTATAAAATATCTTTTGATTGAAGTCCAACATATTGGAACGCTGGCCTCTTGTTGCTGTGATTCCAATACTTTGGGAAAGAGGAGAGGAATGAGCATAGACATTGCAGGTCATCTAACCCAAGATGGGCAAGTTTGTACTTCACATGAGTTTTGCAAGTTGGACTTAGAATTATGTGGGGCCCTTAGCTGGTTTAAAGCTGTTGGTACAGAATACCAATCCTACTTTTTTTCACTTGCAACATCTAGCAGTGCCTTACGTGAATCTACTTTCATACCTTATGTTATTCTTCCTTGTGATTGATTTAATATTGATTTTTCTCTCTACTATTACAAGATATTATTTGCATATATTGACTTGTGAAAATGATGATTAAAAAGAACTTTTATTTCGTAGTGGCCAATACACAGGTTAAGGTCCCATGATGCTTTGTAGGAGATTTCTATCAGCTAAAATTTAACTTTGAGCCACATCAAAAGATATAAGAGCACAGGGCTAAGTGTTGGGTTGAAGAAGTAAATTTTAAGGAGCGTCGTAAAAGATGAGAGAGAGATAGGGAAGTGGATGGGTGGAATTCAAGAGCTAGAGGGCCAGGCTGGTTGTGATAGTGAAATGATGGAAATTGAGTATGTGCAAGAGGCCCAGAATTAGAGATGGTTGGATACTTTGGAGGATTGTAGAGTTAGGAGATTACAGAGATAGGAAAGGATGGGCCTTGAAGGTATCTTAGATCCAGAATTTTAAAATTGAGCTAATGTGGCCATAGGAGCCCATATCTTACTTAGAATCAGAGAATGGTGTCTGCACTGATCTGTCATGTTTGTATTGACTCTGAATGAGCAACTTCACTACCATTCTTCCCAACCTTGCACATTTTCTTCTTCAGATAATGATCCAATTCCTTTAAACAAGCCTCAGTTGGCCCTGTCTGCACCCAACTCTCAGACTGTGCATTTCAAATTATAGCCGATCACTCTGTGGAAACACTCCTTGTGTTGCTGTTGCTTCTTTTGCCAGTTACTTTGAATCTGTGCCCTCGGGTTCTTTGGGCTTCCCAGTGGTGGAATTTACCTATTGTTACATCAAATAACTTTTCCCAGATCTGTGACATTTATGTGCCTGTAATAATATTTCTTTCCCACTTTAATCAAGCATCCAATTAGATTGGTGGGTTGGTTGTCTTTCGATGTTTTTGCCATTGAGTGATCCTTGACAAAATGTTTTGCAACAGACAAACGGGAAACCTGAGTAATTGTGGAATCAAGGGTTGTATGAAATTTCATTAGCACCGAAGATGTTTGCATTTTGGTTCCAGAAGTTGGCATTGTGTTTGGAATAGCTTCCTTTCTATAACGTAGAAATAGGAAGAGACCGTTGAGACCTTCAAGCTTGTATTCAGTGCGATTAAAAACTGATCTGTCTCTTGACTTTACCTACTTTTAAATCCCTTAATAGCTGCATTTGATGTAAAAAGCAGCCCCATTTTGAAATTTTACTTTATTCAGTTTTTAATGGAGGAAGATTAAAGGGTCTCTTCAGAATTCAACTACGTTAAACTTGAAACTTTCCGCTGATGCAAAACCATCCTAGTCTGGCTAGACTGTCAACTTTAAAGGTAGCATACTGTTACTGCAATAAGATTTTTTTTAAAGCAGCATATTGCAGAATTTAAATGTACTTTAAGAACTTGTCCACTTTGGTAAGTCATTTGTAATCTTGGTACAACAGCAAACCCATTGACACCTTTTGAAAACATCAATTTGTCTTTTTCTTATGGTTGTTCCCTTATCCAAGCAGTGCTGTTCAGAGGTGTGCCAAGGTATGTTGGTGGGAATGCTGGCATGCTGTTCAACTGTGGGAGCATTGTAGTAGAATCCAATCCTGTTCTTGTTTATAGATTCCCCTAGTGTACAGACTATAGATATAAATGTCGACTTGTTCGTAAGTGTTATGACACATCTTTGGATCTGGTGAGACTTCAACCTAGGACCTTCTGGCTCAGACATTACCACTGTACACAAGGTATATGTTGAGACAATTTCTGGGATGGTCATCTGTCCTCCATACTTTCAGCTTAGAGAGGAAGTAACTCTTGAATTTTCCTCCTCCCCTAATCCCAGGCACCCACAGCTTTCTGCTCCTGATTATAATTTGGTGATCCCTGCTGGAAAGTGCGTGCGTGTGTGCGTGTGGCAACCGGCTTGCTCGTACATGCTGTCCACATACCTCTGTGGCAGAGTGGTCACTTGGATGAGGTGCCTCTGCAACTGTGCCCCAACGCCTGTGAGACAAGCTGGGAGTTGGGGAGGTGGGCAGGAGAGTGGAGGAGGCCTCAGAACCTCAGTCAAAAGCTACTTTTTTGCACCACGATTTTTGAGTGTTGTTTTATCTGATTGCAGGGGATCCAGTTTCTAATTGAAAATGATCTGCTCCAGAACACACCAGAAGACATTGCCCAGTTTCTATACAAGGGAGAAGGATTAAACAAAACAGTCATTGGAGACTATTTGGGTGAAAGGTAAGTATTTGCTCACGCAATATGCTGTAGTAAGATTTTATATAGAGGTTAGCTTTTGGTTCTACCTGACATCAGGTTGATGCAATGTATGTAGTGAGGGAAGTGTATTTTTTAGTGGTTCCTGTGCATTATAGTTTTAAGGGTTGAGGTGGAGAGGGATGGTGGTGTTTTTTTTGCGTGTAATTTTGGTCTTATACACCGAGTGTTTTTGGAATTTCTTCAGGTTTAGACTTATGTAAGCAACACCTCTGACTTAAGTAACTCAATATGCTTGTCCATGATGGCTCAATTAGGTTATGCACCACACAAACAAAGTTGCTGGAAAAGCTCAGCAGGTCTGGCAGCATCTGTGAAGGAAAAAACAGAGTTAACGTTTCGGGTCCGGTGACCCTTCCTCAGTTA
>NC_063352.1:19092309-19178998 GCF_021869965.1 Rhincodon typus | reverse complement strand
TAACTGAGGAAGGGTCACCGGACCCGAAACGTTAACTCTGTTTTTTCCTTCACAGATGCTGCCAGATCTGCTGAGCTTTTCCAGCAACTTTGTTTTTGTTCCTGATTTACAGCATCCACAGTTCTTTTGGTTTTTATTTAGGATATGCACCATATTAGATATTATTGAGTCTCACTGAACAGGCCAGTTATCATCCTTCATCTCTGTCAAGATGGTTGAGCTCACTGAATGGTGCTATCATTGAGTCAGGTTACCTCAGGCTTCCTTCCGTAAAGGGGCTTAATGAGCCAGTGGGGATATTTGTATATCCCCAGTCCACCACTGCTGGGCAAAAGTCTTGAAGTGTGACTGGCTGGAATGCATTGCCTGGCGGTATGCAGGAGGCAGATTCAATTGAGGCTTTCAAATGTGAACTGGATAATTATCTGAAGAGATTTCTTTCAGGCTATGGGGAGGAAATTAGATGAGTTGCTCTTTCTATAAACCAGCATAGATAGAACTGGAAGAATGGCTTCTTTGGGTACTGCACCCATTGTATGATTCTTTGAAATCAGTCACTGCTGGGATAGCAAATCCTGGGAGTTTAAGACAATCTGCAATTGCTTCCTGCTTCCATTAACTTAAAATCATAGAATCCCTCCAGTGTGGAAGCAGGCCATTCAGCCCATCGAGTCCATCCCATCCCTCCGAAGAGCATCCTACACAGACCCACCTCCCTACCCTATCCCTGTAACCCTGCATTGCCTATGGCTAATCCACCTAGACTGCACATCCCTGGACACTATGGGCAATCTAGCACCACGAAACCACCTAACCTGCAGATCTTTGGAAACTGGAGCATCCGGAGGAAACCCACACAGACACAGGGAGGAACTCCACGCAGTTGCTCAAATGTGGAATCAAACCCGGGTCCTTGGCGCTGTGAGGCAGCAGTGCTAACCGCTGAGCCACCTTGCCGCCCAGTTCCTGTCAAGCAGTCTTGCTCTATTCTCCTCCATTATGTTATACAACAATCTATTAAGAAAACTTAGTTCAGTCGATTTAAGGTGTATGGAAAAAGAGATATGCTGTAGAAGCATTTTCTCCTGCACTCTTCAGAACAGAATTGCAAGAATACCAAATCTGGTTGGCAATTGGCATTTTCATGTCATATAACATAGATTGTTGATCCCTTTGAGTTTGTGTTCTTGCAGATCTGTTCTAATGAGTATAAGATGAAGAAAAGCTTCAACAATGTGCCTCCTTGTTAGCAAAACTCAAGTACTGTACTACCAAGTGCCAAAAACCTGTGGAAGAAAAGTAGCATTCTTTTGTTCAGACCCTTTGGCAAAAGCAAACCTGTCAACGCGTTTTTGTTTTTTACATTGTTTATATAATGTCCCAAAGGGTATGCAGATGTTTGTGTTAATAGTGATCAGGAAGGAATATTTAATACAGAAGCACCATTACACTTCCACTTTGTTATACACAGATTCATTATCCGTGATCAGGATAGTCGCAAGGTTGGTCCCAGACCTGATTCCCCCCAACAACTGACTGGTCCCAATGGATTGTGCGATTCTTTGTCATGGATGTGGGATTTCGATTATAGCACTATCTGGATTTTTGTGTTATTCGTGCATGATCTATGCCCTTATCCCCCACAGATAACAAGGATTTGGTGTATACTATTTGTTTCATACTTTTTTTTCAAAGGGAATTCTAGAGGTGTTTAAAGCTTTGAGTGACTTTGATAAGATAAATTGGATAAGTTTTTCCACAGGTGGGAGGGGTCGGTATCCAGAGCACCCCATCTTAAGGAAATTGGTTAAGAACTAATAGGGAGAAGAAGTATTTTTATTAACACACCCAGTGTGATCTAGCATGTCCTGGAAGTAGGATCAGTCTCAATTCCTCAGCTTTCTAGCGGAAAGGATAAACATTCACAAAAAGAGAATTTTCACATCTATAGGGAAAGAGCTAAATGGACTGAGACTACGAAATGGAAAATTTAAAACCAGCACTATTGGTCAAAATTGTTAAGGATTTATTGCACAAATATTTAATTCTTTGTGTATTTTCTTTCCTCATTGCAGAGATGAATTTAACCTCAAGGTTCTTCAAGCGTTTGTTGAACTTCATGAGTTTGCTGACCTTCATTTAGTCCAGGCTCTGAGGTATGTGTTTCCTTTTCCAAAAAAGGTGATCTACAAGTTTAGAATTCATTAAAATCCAGTGCATGGTCATCCATATTGCACTTACATACTCTCAAATACAGTGCCTTTTCCTTTTATAATTTGCTATGTACATTTTTCTGTTTGAGTACTTGAATGAGAAGGTGATGA
This sequence comes from Rhincodon typus, assembly GCF_021869965.1. Taxonomy (NCBI): domain Eukaryota; kingdom Metazoa; phylum Chordata; class Chondrichthyes; order Orectolobiformes; family Rhincodontidae; genus Rhincodon; species Rhincodon typus. The sequence continues at coordinate 19,176,674 of NC_063352.1, read as the reverse complement.
AGGATGCAAACTGAATTGCCATTAGGTGAACTTGGCTTAGTGGATAGCACTTCAGCCCCCTGAATTGGAAGGTTGTGTGTTCAAGCCACACTGCAAAGACCTGGACACATAATCCAGACTGACAGTTCTGGTGCAGTATTGAGGGAGTCCTATAGTATTGGATCAGATGTTAAACCAAGGCTCCATCTGCTCTCTCAGATGGACCCACAGACCCAGGACAATGCCCAAAATGAGCTGGAGATCACTTCTTAGTATTCTGCCGATGTTTAATTCTCAGCCAGATAACGTTTTTAGTTGTGCTGGTTATTATGTAATTGCTCTTTGTGGGAGCTTGCTGTGTGTAATTGGTGATTGTATTTCTTAAAAAACACCAATGATTACACTTCAAAAAGTACTTCATTGCCTGTAGTATTTTGGAGCAACCTGAGGTGATAAAGGCCACTGTGCTTAGGGCTACTGCTCTTGTGATTGTTTGAGATTATCATTGTTTTGCTTTTTATCATACAATCATAGAATCATAGAATCCCTACAGTGTGGAAACAGGCACTTCGGCCCAACAAGTGCACACCGACCCTTGGAGCATCTCACCCAGACTCATCCCCCTATAACCCACCTAACCTACACATCCCTGAACACTACAGGCAATTTAGCATGGCCAGTCCACCTAACCTGCACATCTTTGGACTGTGGGAGGAAGCCGGAGTACCCAGAGGAAACCCACACAGACACGCAGAGAATGTGCAAACTCCATACAGACAGTTGCCAAAGGGTGGAATTGAATCCAGGTCCCTGGTGCTGTGAGGCAGCAGCGCTAACCACTGAGCCACCGTGCTGCCCCATTTTTCTTAATGAATTAAACAGGATGCATTCTGAGTGTGGCACTGTAATGGAAGCTGTCCTTCAAGTGATAATTTTTATTCCACATCAGCAAAATGTTGGGAATTTGGAATAATGTGTTTCATGTTCTGTCCTGAAGCACCAATAGTTACATAAATTGTATTCACAGAACATTGAGTTTGTGTGTGTACGTGTGTAGGAGGATAGATTTGTACACTTTATGCCAGTATATTGAGTTTTTAACTATGGAAACTTGATAGGATGTGCAGTAATGTTCTGGTCAATAGTTGCTTCAAGCTGTTTAAGTAGCAAGTGATGGAACAATTTGTAGTGCTCGTTGTAATCAATAAGTACTTGGCACCTCTTCACTCAGAGCTTGAAAGCTTATGGATCCAGGCACTTACAGCTGTCCATTTGTTTTTATCTGATAGGCAGTTTCTATGGAGCTTCAGGTTGCCAGGTGAGGCACAGAAAATAGATCGAATGATGGAAGCATTTGCCTCCCGATATTGTCAGTGCAATCCTGGAGTCTTCCAGTCAACAGGTTGGTTGCATCAAATCTATAAGTAGCAAGTAACAAGTAATTTCTTGCTTCGTTTTTTCTTTAATATCTTCTGGAACTTGTCTTTGTTTTACTTTCTCCCTGTGAGCTATGGAAAGCCATGAGTTGTTTTTAGGGGAAGATGCTGAAGGGTAACCTTTAAATTAAAACCATGGTAGCTGAAGGCACAAATATGGAGCGTGTGCTGACTTAACTTTTCTTTCTCCCCACAGACACTTGTTATGTGCTTTCATTTGCTATAATTATGCTGAACACAAGTTTGCACAACCCTAATGTGAGGGACAAACCTGCAGTGGAAAGATTTATATCCATGAATCGGGGCATCAATGAAGGAGGAGACCTCCCAGAGGAGTTGCTCAGGGTGAGTGCTTAGACAAAACCCTTTCATGCCTGCACACTCCCCACCAGTAATGAGAAGGATAGCACTTCAGTCTCAAGAGTCAGAAAGAGGTGGGCTAAAGACCTACTGTCAGACTTCAGCATTTAATCTAGGCTGACACTCCAACAATACACTGCTGTCGGAGATGCTGTTTTTCAGGTGTTAGTGGCCATGCTTTCTTTCATAAGGTAAGAAGATCCTGTTGTGCCACTCTGAGGAAAAGCAGGACAGCAACAAATGACCTGTCATTTTTAGCTCTTGCAACTGTATTTCCTGTTCTTCAAAAGTAATGTGTTGTGAAAAAGTGAGCTCTGATTTAAGTATTTTGCCAGTAAATGAAGCGAGAAAAGATCTAAAAAAGGTTTATAAGCATTCCAGAACTGAGAACTTATACTAGGCCTTTTTTCTGGAAAACAGGATACTAGAGGGTAACTTGCAAAGGTCTTCTAAAATTATGAAGGAGTTTGACAGACTAGTCTATAGATGCTACAACTTAAGAGGAAATTGAAATCTAGGGACCATAAATATAAGGTAGTCACTAATAAATCCAATAAGAAATTCAGGAGAAACTTCCCTTATCGTGAGAGATGATTGGTTAGAATGTGGAACTTGCTACTTACAAGGAATATTTAAGGCAAATAGCATGGTTGGATTTAAGGGAAAGTTGGATAAATGCATGAGGGAGAAAGGTATAGAAAGTTGTGCTGATGGGGAGGGTTGGAAGAGGGTGGATGGAACACTGGTATGAACCATTTGAACCAAATGGCCTATTTCTGTGCTGTAAATATTCTTTATAATTGATGCATTGTGCATTTGATTCATGTTAATGTCTCTTTTTCCCATCCTTCTGCAGAACTTGTATGATAGTATTAAGAATGAACCTTTCAAAATCCCTGAAGATGACGGGAATGATTTGACCCACACGTTTTTTAACCCTGATCGAGAAGGCTGGCTATTAAAATTAGGTTAGTTTGGCTAATCGTATTCTAATACAGTATTGCAGAAAATTTGAGGTTTGTTACCTAAACCTTATTTCAGCTTTGGTTGGGTGTCTGTCATTGGATTGGTTGCACAAATGAGCCGGAAGTCATGTTCACCTCTGAGTCAGAAGGTTGAAGTAAGACTTGAACGCAATTTAAACACACAGTTCAGTGTAGTACTCAGAAGGTGCTGCACTGATGGAGGTGTCATTCTTTGGATACAATATTAAACGAGGCCCTGTCTGTTCCTTTGGGTAAATTTTCAAAAAGTGCAGCATGATTTTTAAAAGGGGCGAGGTTTCTTTCTAATATCACAGATCAAAACTCAATCCTCAAGTAGCTAACCTGAAACTTATGATCTGGTCACTCCTGCTGTTTGTTGGAGCTTGTCCACAGTAAGAGTACTGTGTTTCTTAACTTATGGCAGAGAGCTGGATTGCATTGGCAGTAAAGCTCTTTGAAAACCTTGAGGTTCTGAAAAACACTGTTCAGATGCAAGTTTTACTTTTTCTCTATTACTTTGTTGGAGTGTAATAAAGTGTCTTTCACTGACGGGGCAGGGTTCTCCCAATTCTGTTGGCTTGTGGTTTTTATCTGTTGATTTCCCTGGAAGGACTGTCAGGCACTTGTACACAGCCAAGTGGAAACCCTTCTGCCATGATGTTCAAATTCAGAGTGTTCCCACCTGTTTAAGTCTTGGGGCTTTAGCTGTGCTGCTGGGATAAGGCATTCTAGAGGTCCCTGCACTTGTGTGGAATAGAAGGAAGAGAATTTAAACTCTGGTAATGTTGTAAATTAAATATTAGCATTTTGGCTGTTTTCTGTTTGACTGGAGCTAATTCAAGCCTTGCCCTGTTAGCTCCTATTGAAGGATGCTCCTTTATAGAATTTGATAGCAATGATAAAAATTCTAAACAATGGCTTTAGAGAATGCCCTGTCATCCTACTTAAAACTTTCAAATAAGGTGGTCCTTTGCAATAGTGTTGGTATTATATGGGGTCAGGTCAACCTTGCGTGGGAAGTGCTGAGAGAACATTTCAAAGGGTTTCATTATCTTGCTTTTGCTGCTTTCATTCGACTGGAAGTCCATCACTGTGGCTTCTTCATATGTGGGTCAAAATCCTGTAAGTGCCTATCCAACAGTACTGTGGTGGGTGTCATATCATTTGCAACAGTCATCACGTCCAAATGGGGATGAGTTGGTGAAATTTTCAGTAGCATGAAAAGTGTAGTAGTGAATTGCCTGCCTAGTTTACATCTACCTTTTTTATTTCACTGTTGCCATTCCTAATTGCCCTTGTGGCAAGCTGCCATCTTGAACTACTGTAATCTGTTGGCATAGATACTGTTAAGGAAGAGGTGACAGTACAAGTGATAAACTTCCAAATCAGGATGGTGTGGGTCCTTAGGAGATTGAACTTGAAAGAATTCCTATGTGTCTGCTGCCCTCCTAAATGGTAATGCCACAGGTTCAGGGGGTGCTATTAAATTGCTCTTGCAATGTTTATTCATCCCTGATGTCTCTTCTGTTACATCATACTGTGTGACCTTATGTTTAAAAAAAAGTGAAGCTAGGATTGTCTGTCTGTTTGCTGGTACGTACAGTTCAGATGTGAACACTACATGTGTTGACAGCACCCAGTGTCCTAAAGAAAAACACTTAGGCCATTAACCATTGCTTAATCCAGCAGTTTATTCAGGATACAGAATGCATGAGAAAGAACTATTGTAACCTGAATTTTGTCTGGAAATCTGCTGTGGTTGTTTTTCTGTCTTATACGAGAAGACGATTGTATGTTGTATTTTAATATTCTTTCTACAATGATTTACAGTTCCATTATTGGATAGTGGTGTTGGAAACTTATTTACAAAGATAAACCATTTGACTTGGTGCTTTTATTTTTTTTCACAAAACTGAAGTGAGTTGCATGATTGTTACATTTGTTGACTGCTTCAACTTTTCACATACAAAGCTAGTGGCACCTTCAGAGTTATGATTTGTACGTGTCTCTCTTTTTCTTGCATTATTTGTGATTTTTCTATTAATTTGTGTGTTTGTTTGCTGTAGTTTTTTTTTATAAAATTCGCTTAAATGTGCCTTCTTGTTTTCCTTATGGCCTATGACCTGTCACCTTTCTGTTCTATGACTGGCTGTCTCTGCTTATTCTACATTAGGAGGTACGTACCAGAGGAGCTTCCAGGTCCTCTTGACTCGTTTGCATTACTTAAACTTCTGTTTTTCCTCCTTTTTTGTATTTTCCTTTTCTTTTAAAGTTGTTGTTGTGAAGTGCCTCCTGCGATAATACTTCACTGTGTAGTTGCAATTTCACTGACACCTGATCCCCTTGCTGCTTTATACCTACAATAACACTGTAGGATTGCTGGCCTATTGATTGATAACGGTCTTCTTCTCAACTGTGATGCCAGCACCAACACTGAAATATTAGATGACACAAACATTTTATTATTCAAACTAATCTGTATCTAATTTCTCTCTGGTCCCATAATCAAAAAGTCATACTGAGAAGATGAGCATTTCCTTTTCCTCTATACAAGAGACTGTTAGTTCGCAACAGGCACTTCATATTACACTTTGGGCAGTTTTTGCACATCGTAGCTGTTGACAGACAATGTTAACTTGTCCTGGACTGGTAATGTTCTTAATTAAATATTAGCATTTTGACTGGCTGTTTTCTGTTTGACTGGAGCTAATTCAAGCCTTGCCCTTTTAACTTATATTGAAGGATGCTCCTTCATAGAATTTGATTACAATGATAAAAATTCTAAACAATGGCTTTAGAGAATGGTCTGTCATCCTACTTAAAACTTTCAAATAAGGTGTTTGAAGATAACTGAAAATGATTGAATATTACACATTGATACTGGGTTCCTCGTGGTTAACTGTAAGTTTGCAGATCTGCAAACAGTTTATGGTTTCATGATGCACAAAGTGCAAGCAGCTTTCTGAAACTTCAATGGCAATTACTGCAGTTTATTTCAGGCTGGACTTAAGTTGTCAACTAATGTTTGAATAATGAGAGCTGAGAACCTCCTAGCTTTAAAATCATATGTTATCCCTTCTACTTATACCTTAAAGAACAAGACTAAATCTTTATAATTAACTGGTTAAATCTCTGATTGAGAGTATTTTGTCCTGTTTCCATTAAGATTTTGGTGAGGTTGCGGGGGCAAGTTGCTGGAATTGTACCAGTAAAATTGAATTTTGTTATTTAGGAAAAATGAAGAAACTGGGACTCCTTCTCTTATTGAAGACCATTGAAGCTTTAATAGTGGGGTTCAAAGTTATGGATGGCTTTGCTAGTAAACAAGGAGGAATTCTTTCAACTGGAAGAAGGGTCAGAGATCAGCATATGTATAATTGTATTGGCAAATAAACATCAATGGGATTAGAACAATTTTTATGCTGCATGTTATCATTTAGAATGTGCTGTCTAAAAGGGTTTTGGGATCAAATTCAATAAAAGGGAAATTGGATAAAGGAATGTTTTGTAGGACTACAGAGAAAGAACACTGGAGTAGGACTAACTGGAAGTTTGAAAGCTGGCAGAGGTGCTTCAAATTCTGAAGTCAAATTTGTACATTGCTGTGGTTTTTGAGGTAGCCTGCCTGTCCATGGCTGAGTAACCCTCAACTCCTACAAAGCAGTTGCAGTCCGATCTCAGCCGGGACACAAAGTTACAAATACTGTCCTGAGAAAAGAATATGGGTTGAAATATAAGGCAGAGTTAAGTTTCTAGATTGCAATCTACTAATTTTACATATGCTGAGTTAATGTGGTAACAATTTTGTTAGCTGCAGCTCATTGTTCACAGGCTTGTTTTTGTTTCTTCGTAACACACCCAGATTCTGATCAGAAGTCTGGTTTTAAAATGGCTACAGATGTTAGTAAAGGAAAGACTTTTTTTCTTCCTTCCCTCTCCCCTCTTGCACAGAAAAAGATTTTTTAAGAGGGTTGAGTGAAGATCTCTCAGTAATTGTATGTGCCAAAACATCCTGGATATTGAATTAGTTCCAGCTGGTATAAACATTCTTTACTGAGAGCACAGCGCATGAATAAGAAATCAGGTCTTCTTGTGGGGAAATGGGGCCCCTCTCTGCAAGTTTACCATGTTTTTCAAAAATAACATTTACGTGTCTCTTGAATGTGGAGAGGAAAATATATATAATGCCACAGGGGATCACTTGTGGACTTAGACAGATGGGATTTATAGCAAGAATATTTTAACAGGCTTATTAATTGTCATTGTGTGGTAGGAAAGGAAAAAAAGAGTATGGATGTACTGCATTAGTCACCTAAGATTTTTTAAAAATGTGTTTGTTTTAAAGGATGCGTGTTTTATAGCTAATGTTTCTAAAACTTAATTTACATCAGGAGGAAGAGTAAAAACTTGGAAACGTCGATGGTTCATTCTTACAGACAATTGCCTCTATTACTTTGAATACACAACAGTAAGTTTTGAGTTTGTGGAATATTACATTATTTACACAAATAGACTATTTAAAATTGACTGATGAAATATTTCAAGTGCAAGAAATTTAATTGGTTTAAATTTGCATCATCGTAAAAACTTAGGACTTGGGAGCAGGAATGGGCTATATGGTCCTTCAAGCCTGCTGTGCCATTCACTAAAATCACAGGCTGATCTGGTCATGGTCTCAACTCCACTTGCCTGTTTGCACTGTATAAACCTCAACTCCCTTTCAAAACTCTTAACACAGCCTTGGTTAAATGTAAAGACCCTGCCTTCTGTGGAAGAGAATTCTCCATAATGAGCCTCATCTCTCTCTTGTTGTACCTGCACACTCACTTTGCAATGGACGTGCTTGGATATCCAGATTGCTGCAGTCTCTCTCCTTTTAAATAGTATACTACTTTTCTATTCTTTCTGCAAAATAGATAGTTCACATTTACCCACCTTCTACTCCATCTGGCAATTTTTTGCCCACTGAATTAACCTGTCAGTATTTATTTGCCTATCCTCTGCATCCTCACCTTCTATCTGTGATCTCTATGTATCCTTCCATAGCCTCTGGATTCGAATACTTTCTCTATGACAGTTTCCTCATTTCGTCCTTTGGCTTTTTGAATTCTGGTGTTGCATTTGCCATTTTCCAGAACCCTTGCAGAATCTAAAACTTTAAACAGAGCTATTTGTTATCACCCAAACCTGCCCCATGACATTCAGACAAAGATTTGTGGAGAATACATCAGTATCTTCATTATCTTTGCTCTCTTTCTTCATCCAGCTCTTAACATAGCTATACAATGAGTTCAAGGGCTTGTGATGGGTTTATAGGACACTGATAGAACTTGTTTCTAATTTTAGCTGTACTGTTTTATTTTCTAGAGCTAATTTCCAAAATAAATACAGATGTGTAAATATGTCACTAATTAAATGCATTTGCCAGTGATGGCACCACATTATCTCTGCTAATAAGTACATTATATGTTGGGTCAGTTGCATGCGAAAGTGAAGCTTTTATAAAGGGGAGATAGCTATGCAGTGAGCTGAGTAAGTGTATTAGAATCCAAAGCCCTGGTGTTGCATTTTGAAATCCTTAAAAGAATTTATTATCACAGGATAAAGAACCTAGAGGAATAATTCCTTTAGAGAATCTCAGCATTCGGGAAGTTGAAGATCCAAGAAAACCTGTGAGTAAGCTTCTTTTGAATACATGATATTGGGTTATGTGCAAAGTATTTGACAAATTTGAAACTACAACATAAAAGTGCCACTTTACAGGATGTGTTTTTAGTTAGTCTTCACTTAGTCACCAGACTTGAGAATGAATTTTAATCTCAAATATTAATCCTCCAGATTGAATTGTAAGGTGCCTGAGACAGCAATTAATTCATGCTTGAAATCCATTGTTGTACCCAGACTAATGAGTGCAGAGTTTTTCCAATGTTTTAAGCATACTTCACTGGGCAAAGGATAGTATAGAACAAACTTGAAGCTTAGTTAGTTACAGCATGACCAGAATCCATGCATGCCTGTTTCCCTCCACAATTTTAAACCCTGTTAATTCTTCCTTTCCTGGATAAAGAGTAATACTAGTACTTGTAGAACTGTAACTAAAAAGAAATAATTTTGAGAAAGGGGAAGGAAAAGTGCCAAAGTTGAATTTGCCGATAATGAACATCTAACCGATGTTACACAATTCATGAGATGAACATGGGTGGGGACCTCTGTATAATGTCTTAACCGGAAGATGGCACTTCCAACAATGCAGTACACTCTACTGCTTTGGCATGTTGAACCTAGATTTGTGTGTTCAAATGCAGGATAGGACCTAACCTGCAGATTCAACAGAAGTGCTACCAGCTGAGTTACAATTGTCTCTTTGTTACTGTCAATTTCTTGCTGTTTTAACATTAGATTGTTCTGTTCCTCAGAACTGCTTTGAACTTTTCAATCCCAGCCACAAAGGTCAGGTAATCAAAGCCTGCAAGACTGAAGCTGATGGTCGGGTAGTTGAAGGCAACCATGTGGTTTATAGAATATCTGCACCAACACCAGAGGAAAAAGATGAGTGGATAAAATCAATCAAGTATGTATAAGTTTGGATTGAATATTCTTTGTCCTCAGCATATGTAACTCTCTGCCAAGTATCACACATTTTCTTGTCAACAAAGGAATGTCAGACTTGGTACTGAGTTGTGTTTTAGTCTTCTGTATATCACATGAAAGGGGCAAATTGGTTAATTTTTTGAAATCACTAGAAGAGCCACAATGGGAGGGAAATGACTGCTAGATTATTCCTTAAGGTTACGCGTCACTCATATATAATTGCAGATAGATTTACAAAAATGAATTGACTGCAGCCTGTGGCTGCTCTGCTTGGGACAGCATCCATCTTATAGATAGTTCAATACTTTGCTACCTTTTACCATTAACAGTTCTGAAAATGCCACAGACACCTCAGCTGAATATCAGTTATGAGCACTAAGTTATTTCATTTTTAAGTAGCCTGTTCAAAGAGGTTATTACACAGCTTTGGAGCTGGTGGGACTTGAACTGGCTTGACCACTACCACTGCACTACAGCAGCACTTCAAGATTTGAACTCAGACTTATTCAGGTCTGGTGAATTTCATGTGGCTTAAAAATAGTTAATTCAACAGGTACATTATAATAAAGACAGTGGTCTAGTGTGGATTGACCAAGAATCTAGGCATGAGATTTTAGACTTAGTTCCATTTGAAGATCATTTAATTGTAATGGTTGTCAGGGAGTAGGGAATTAATTCCTTCAGGAAGCAACATCAGATTACAGCAGAGAGCAGACATTAAAGAAATACTTTGCTAGTGAGTTGACTAATGTGGACAATAACAGACCTTTTTAAACTGAAAAGTACAGCTGTATGGAGAAAGAAAGGTATGTGTTTTGGATTTCTCTAGCAAATACCCAGTAAAGACTAGTCTGCCTGTGTTAACTTTTGAGGGTGTGCATGCTTTTGAGTAGAACTTGGGCCAGTTGTTCTTGTTCTTAATGGGTGTTGTTTATGAAGAAGCAGTCTCATTGTTTCCTAGACCACTGAAATTAGGTTTGTGGGGCATTCAGTATTATTTCACTACAAATGTTAGCTCGGCGAACCAACCAACAACTCCGAGGTTGACTGGTTTTCATGCAAACGTTTCATCTCCCTTTTAGGTGATATCGTCAGTGCTGTGTAGCCTCCATTGAAGTGTTGTTCTGTCCTGCTCTGAATTTATATGGTCTGGGCTCTGGTTTTGTACTGTAGTGGTAGGTAGATGGGGTCTATTTTGGCATATTTGTTAATTGCATCAGTGGTTGAAAACCAGGCCTCCAGGAATTCTCGTGCAGACAAGCATGAGAATTCCTGGAGGCCTGGTTTTCAACCACCCATGCAATTAATAAACATGCCGAAATAGATCCCCTCTACATATCACCACGGTACAAAACCAGAAACCAGATTGCCCACCATGACAGACCAGAACCAACTGCAACCCGAGCTACAGATCTTTGTTAAAACACGAACCTCCTGGAGTGAGTAATTTGCCCCTAAGTTGGTGTAAACATTTTGGTACTGTACCTTAACTAGTTTTCTGCAGTGACCAATGTATGGTCAAAGTATGACTCTGTGATTACTTCAGCCATCTTGCAACAGTACTCCATTATTCAGTATCACCATAGAAACCCTACAGTGTGGAAACAGGCCATTCTATCCAACAAGTTCACATTGACTATGAAGAAACCCCCACCACATCTCTGTAACCCTGCAATTCCCACAGCCAAATCACCTAATCTGCACATCCTTGGACTGTGAAAGGAAACTCACACAGACATGGAGAATGTGCACACTCCACACAGACAGTCAGCTGGGGCTGGAATTTGGAATTGAACCCAGGTCTCTGGTGCTTTGAGGCAGCAGTGCTAACCACTGAGCCACCGTGCCACCCACTATAAACTTATGCATAAGCTAGCTATGCATGGGTGCTAATTTGGGAGTGTGCACAATTCCAAATATGATATTACGTAGAATTCATGTATTACATCATAATCCAAATCCTGTACTTCCCACGCTCAGGTTCGGGTGAGGGAATGCAAGACAGGAGGAATCCCCCACTGTGAGGGGTTAAGAGAGCCCAGAAGCCAAAGACTGAGGCATGAGGTGACTGCATCCAGTTTATACCTTCTTGTAATGGCACATTGCAGAAGACAATGAACAGTGGCCTCTCCCCATCACAAGACACTGGGGATAACATGGAAGTTGCCAGACAGGCTGCATCTTGATGCTTAACTTCTCAAACAAAAAATCTGATATGGACTAACAGATAATTGTTTTTTTTTTAAATATAGAGCCAGTATCAGCAAGGACCCCTTCTATGACATGCTGGCCACTAGGAAAAGGAGAATCGCCAATAAAAAGTAACCCTGCACAGACATACCAGCCCCTAGGTGCCTGTTGGTGCTGAACCACATACCAGTCTTTGGAAGCTTTTTAAAACAAAATGAAGGAAGCTACATGAACTCCAAAAAGGTGGATTGGTTTATCGGGCATTCTTCTTCTAAAAAAAAAATCAAGGCAAAGTGTTAAGACAAGACATTCAACCAAGGCAAGGTGCAGCTGTATGAAACTCTGTTACTACAATTTAAAAAAAAAACATTTTTGCACAGAAACTGTTTCTAGGGGTAAATATGACGCAGCACGTCTGACCCAGCTGGCCTGAGGCCAGAGTGCAGTTGGTTGGATGACTTTTTTTGCATAAACAAGTTAGCTACATCTACACAAGGAAGAACAATTGTTTTTATCAACATATTTTTTATCAATTTATATTCCAAAACTGTAATCATTAATTTGAAAGGAGAAAAAACAGCTGTAAAATACTTTAAATATTACTAGAATGAGTGAAACTATATAGAAAAACATTAATCATTCTTGTTACAACCAGAAAGCCATGGAGTAGTGCTGTTTTCAGCATAAGTGCAGGCTGTTCGCACCAAGAATGATCATAATATATAATCTGCAGTATAACATGGTAATTGTATATTTATTTTCTTAGTCTAATTGTTAAAAAATCTAATGCCTTTAAGTTATGTGTAAATATTGTACAGATTTCATTTTGTTGATACTAAAATATTACAATACTTAAGATTATCAATGGCCTGCAGAAATAAAACCTATTATAATTGGAAAATGGATCCGTCTAGAAAGTGTTCTCTGATTTGGAAGTGGTAGAGAAGCAACAAAGACTATGACAAATCTATTTGTGTTGGTTCCAGTTGATCAACTTAATGTTGGATTCTACCCACTGTTTGTACATACTACATAGTGGAAATCAATCATAAAGTAACAGAAAAACCACCAGATTTATACAGGCTAAAACTAAAGAGATTTATTTACACTTAACATACAGATGACACCATTTATAAAATATAGCAGTACATTTTTTAAAACAGATATTGCACAGATATTTTAATTATCTGGTGTTAACTGCAAGAGAAATCATGACATCTGATCAGGATTTCACATACAAGCCACATACCCGCAAAGTGCAGGAAAATTAATGTCATAGGAATGGTAATTTTGGAAGAAAATAATTGAATTGTATATTATAGGTTTTTGGATTATAAGCCAGTGATAGATGGGAAACCTTTGCAATGGATTCAGAACTCTCAACAACTATCATAATAAAATTTATAAAATGGAGAACAACAGATTGCATTTGGGTCTCAGAGGGAGGAGGAACCAGATTTGCAAGGAGGATCAAATTCTTTTGTATTGCTACTTATATATTCACTTGATTACTCAATGCAGGTTATGGTTGGTTGTTAATGGAAGAATGCTGTAATTATCTGCACAAGTCACGGCACTTCCTATTGATCTACACAAGGTCTTTTATTGTAAAGCACTTCAGAACACAATGAATTACTATTTGAGGAAAGACACATTTATTAACCTCTTGAAATAGGTGCAGTTTTAAATGAATCAATGTAAAAAGTTACACTGGCCGTACAAAATTGAATATAAATCAGAAATGTAATATTTTAACCCATTCCTCTCAAACAAGGTGCAGAGTAATTGGTAATAGACAAATTTAATGTTCCTGTACCCCTATATATAAATTTTTAAAAAACCAGTCTTTAGTGCCCTTAAATCAGTCATCTACTTCTCGTACTTAATTGTCAGTGCATTAATTCACTGATGATGGTTTCTAATCAAAATATGTTTCTGAAAAAGATTTGCAATAAATGAACAAATTTTGTACTCTGAGGCCTAGAAATTGCAATTTTTTTAACATCAAATTTGTAAAGCTTATGGACTATTAAGAATTGATTTCTAGATCTTCTATCCTAAATTGTGATACAGCTCAATTTCTTGGTAATCAATTCTACGTGCTGGTCCTGCCCCTTTGTAATCAATCAATATTATATTACCTACCTTTTGGCAATGGTCCTTTTTCTTTCTCGAACGCAGTATAGCTTCTAAATGCAAGTACAATAGGACACAGGCAACAGCAAAGGGTTAAATTCTATTGCTGACATTTTCCTTCTCTCCATCCCTGCTCCACTCAGATCTTTGTTCTGGCAATGTTCCTGTTCTTTCAGAAGGTACAAGTGGTTGAGACCAAATTGACACAAAAGGTAAAAGATAAAGCTTTAAATACCAATTTGGAAGAAAAGGCAACAGGTTTATGCCTGTGACCTCCTTTACTAATTCAGAATAATCGTATTCTAATAAATATTAGGTAGTATTTGAGAGGAGTATCTTGGTACAGCATTCCATGTAACCATAAAACACCTTACTATGCTCTACCTGATACTAAAAGCAACTAAGATAACTAAGATTTCAATTGCTGACAACTGCTCAGATTCAGAAGCCTTGTGAATGATTACATGTCCATTCTGAATACCATGTCTCCATCAGATAAATGAACTAGTGCACCTCTTAAACTGTCTGGTACATTTGTGGACGGTCCTGCCTGTGAACGTTAATTATTCCAGGCAGTTCTGAGTCTGACATGAAACTGGTGAGACTGATTACTCCGTTGAAACCCTTTCGTTAGGCATTCCTACCATCATGATAGCTTGGCATCAGGGGAAGCGGTCGTATAAAGCTCTCTTGCTGCAGTCAGAACAGGCTTTGCATCTTTGATATCTCCGCAAAATGCAAACATGCAACAGGTTTATTGGTGGCAGGGGAAGATTCATGGCAAGGCAAATCTTGACTTCAAGTTCCAGTGTAGATCAGAAGCCAAAATCTAGACAGCTAGATAAACACAAGCCAAACAAGAACTCCCAATCTTTCCACAAGGAGGAAGTCGTCATCTCAGATTGTGTTAGCTTTGAGGGGATTGGTGGGGGAGAATAAGACAATACTAAAGGCTTTATCATGCCAGAATCCATAGTTAAGAATGTGATAAAGCAGAAGAGCTTGTTTTCAGGAGGAGGACACATATACAGTTAGGTGAGTCAACAATTCAATGAGCTGGCACAGGTTGCTGGGATGAATTACACCCCTCCTCTCTTGTGCTGAGAGTCCACATGCATAGATTTAAAAGGCAGAATCCTGACATACCTTAGCCTGATATATTTGAAGAATATCCTCCATCCATGGACCACAGAGAATTACATTACACCAAAGTAGCAAACTCATACATGCCTTAACCCAGCCAATTACATCAAAGCCTGCTTTTGAGTTTTAGTCCACTAATCTGACTTTTGGATAGACTCTTCAAAAAAAATTACAGCTTGTACCGAAGAAATGTTTTGGCCGTGAAGGAACTCAAAGTGGTTAGTGTTGCACACAGCTAAATGTTAGCTTTCTGGTATTTCAACAAAAAAATACAATTTTTCACCTGGTGGATTGTTTCTGCTTTAATAACAATATCAACCACCCCAAGGGGCAAGTCTGGTTGGGGAGTAATTTCCCCAACATGGTAAGTTATATTTTTCCAGAAATAATTAAGTTCTTTTAATGTCTTATGTTATCTTCAATTAAAAATGTTAGATCAGTGAAGAGACTTCTTTTAAAAGGTAAACCCAGAAAACAATTTCTTTTTTGACAAAATATTTTTTCTGCTCTTTTAAATAAGACAGGCAAGGCTTCTTTCACCCATTTGTATGGTGAGTCAGGCAGATGAAGTATAATCTTTGACTTGTGTGGAGTTGGCAAAAAAAGGCAGCAGCAGTACATCTGTCCCATGTCCCCACCTTGGGTCTGGACCTGGTAAGGTCTTCATTGTTGAAAAGCTTAGCCATGTAGATTGTTCAGGTTTCGATAATCTAGGCAGGGTTGCCAGCATTTGTGGAAACGTAACCCAGAATGAGCTAGTGCCTTTAAGGGATTGACCGGAGACATTGGAAAGCTTCTGTGTCATCTATGATTCATGGTGAACACTCAAACGTCACCAACAAAAACAAAACGTCAAGTCAGAGAAACCCAGTGAAGCTATTTAAAAAAAAGTTTTTTTTTTTTACTTTTACTTGCAGCAGGTAAAGAGTAAAAGCAATTAAAAGGGGCCGACAAAAAGGTGGAATCAGAACCTCCGAGCAACAAAGGACGACTTGAAATGGGGATCATTTGAGGACACTATTTTTCACTCCTGATTTAAAAAAAAAATCTTAAACCACTGTCAAAGGAGATGCTGTTCTTTCAGTTACTGTGCCTGTATATGTGTTGATTGGCACAAAGTGAAAGCAAATGCACTAACACGTTGCCTTGTATACACATTTCTTTTCAGCTTTACTTCATATTTGTACATTCTACAAATTTCACATGCTACAGTACAATATGGGCAGATGGTGGATTGTCCATCCAAAAAGTCTCTTGACCAACCCAATTAAACTTAAACATATTTCAGTACAGCTCTGAACCACACACACTTTTTATAAGAATCACACGGAATACAATTTTGTTTTCACTTGTTTTCCTGATACAGGACCAAAGTTGAAATAGCTGGTATCACAGTTGAGTGTGTCTCAGTTTTAATATAATTTACAGGAACATTCCTGTCTGTAACTAGAAATACTTAAAGTGACTTTTCACCTGTTAATAAAAGGGTAGGAAGCACTTAATGTGCAAGAAAAGGCAAATGTTGCATTGGAGATAAAGCCCAGCATAAATGCACACCAAGATCCTTTGGAATCCTTCTAGGGCAGCGGATTCATTTCTTTAAAGGTCAAGATTAAACAATACTTTCAAGAAACAATATGTACATATCAATAGTTTTACCCTAGGGAACATTTTTAAAAAAAGTACAGTTGTACAAAGTGTGCACCAGTTTAGAAGTGTAATACTACAAGAATTTACATCCTAAAGCCCCATTGTTGCATAAATTATAACTTAAAATATGAAAATACAACTAAATCACATTTTAAAATTAAAACTTGAGAACTGGGACAAATGCCCCAAATTCAATACTCTAGGTTATGTACTTTTGAAAGTCATTAAAAAATTTCTAGTTCAGACAGTAACCCAGTATAGAGAAGTCACTGTACCGATTTCGATCAAATTTAAACTATTCTACTTCTCTTATGACTGCTTTGTTCATGAAAAACTTTGGATTCATCAAAATTTAGTGCTTGGTTTATTCAAACAAACCAATGATTTCACAGTCTGTTGCACTGTTCTGGTTTTCAAATAGCCATTTCCTGGTCCTTTTTTTTTGCACCAGTTTGCACCCGATATTTAACCACTAAAAATGACACACAACATGAGTAGTAATCAAACCTGAGTCTGTGGCTGAGCAGCATTCGAGTCTTTTAAAAAAAATTCCAGGGTGACCATTTATAAATTACAGATATTTATACAGTATTTGTACAGTGTTCATCAAGGAACAGAAACTAACAATCCATTTCGGATTTTTCACTAAATGTGTAAATAAAAAAATTTTTCCAAGAAGAAAACGACAGTTTTCCCACCCAGTTGGTAAAATTCTGTACAGTATTTTAAGGAATAAAGCACCACGTTCAGGATAGCGAAGTGAAAGTTCTTCGAAGATTTCGTCTCTTGCAGAGATTGTTTAACCTAGTCATATATCTGAACAAAAACAGAGAAGATGATATAATCAGACTCCGCGTCAACTAAAATGGAACAAGTGGTTTCCCTGCTACCAGGGCTCTTTGTGAGCAGAGCGTCGAATCTTGTTGAAATTCCTACTCACTTACAGTATCTGAATTTTTTCATACTACTGTACATGAGTTATGATTGGTTGCTGACTCAGCCAGTGACGTAGATCCACCTATCAAGATTTGGGTATCTAATGACACAATAGTGTTACAGGACCTGCTGCCTGCAACATGTCACTGGTGCAAAAAACAAAAACAGCAAAACTAGGCAGAAAGCTTCTTGTGTGCCACAATGCTTTGCAATATCAAACTACAGATAATTAACTAGGATGTCTGCGATGAACAGCATCATTACATGTTTAAAACACTGCTTTTAATATTTTGCAATTTAAAAAAAATCACCAAATTTATTAACAAAGTGCAGAAAATCTGCTAAATGAGGCCAAAAACCAGAAAAAAAGGGAGACACTTGGATCAACAAATGGTCACAAAGATGACAACAAGTTTCCAGGGAACACAAATACAAAATGAATTCCTTAGTGCTTCAGAGATCACTGACAGAAGGTAAAATGTTCCATAAGATGTAGGACACACAAAAAGAATATGATTTCAGATGTTGCAATCAGGGATTAGCTAAGGCAGTTGAAGGTAAGCAAGACTCTGGAGCTATGGGGATGATCTAACACAGTAAACCCAAGGGAAATTAATAAAAAGAAATCTAACAGATTATTAAAGTAACAAGAACAAGAAATTACAGGAAAAAAATATATAATTTAGATCAGCACTGCATCACCACTCACCAAACATTTAACAATGTGATTACTCTTAAATTAATGAGTAGAGAGTCACCAGCAGGAATAATGACCAGTTAATTTTGTTTTGCTGCTTCTCAATTTATTTTTGAAGTATTTGATTTATATCTGTAAAGATGACACACAGCAAACAGACCGTGGCATCAGTTGGGGACAGCCTAGGAAAACTGCAGGTCTTTCCATTAGACCAGAGTTGGTGAAGCACTGTTTAAAATTAAAGTTCTTTTGGATGAGAACCATTTTGAATGGTACTCAGAACCACATGGCATAGACTTAAGATTGTCATGAGGCAAAGGGAGAATTGAGCAGAGGTTTTATGTAATACAAAACATAGAACTTTTTTTTGTAAAGCTATTAGGAACTTTTATCCCATCGGATAAAGATTCAGAAAAACATTTTGGAGGCCAAGGGAGGGACTCTGTACAGCCATATCAGCGGCAAGCAAAGAAAAAAAAATTGAAGATTCAACCTCAAATCCAATAAAATACAACCCATACCACAACACAACCTCATACGATGACTCGGTTACCTCCTCTGAACTCTAGGATGTTAAAATTTCACTTCCTAGGTACAAGACTTGCCTTGCTACTCCCTATGATACCTTGTATAGTGTATCCAAAATTCTAAAGTATTTTCTGCACCAGCCTCAAGTAATTTAATCATTAGGATATTTGAGCCATTAGGCAGTGTCAAGTGTGTACCTTCCAATTTTACAGAATATTAGACTACACTCGGCTGTCTTTGTGCATGGTTCCAATACCTGTAGAGCTATGAAAAAAATATCATTTAAAGCATCACTCACTTCATCCTTTAGTTCCTTGAAGATTCTAGGCTACATCTCATCTGGTCTAGGAATCTTCAGGATTCTTAGGCTTTTCAGTTTTTACATAGAATATTTTTTCCAGCACGTCTGTTTACAGAACACCTAGGCTCAGTAGCAATTACTGGAATCTGTCTACAATCTGTCCCCCTTTGGGAAGGAAGGCAGATTCCAATTGCTACATCATCCTGAGTTTCGTGCATTAGATTTCCCAATCTGTCCTTTCATCTTCAATCTACTATTAACTTTAAGGTCTTATAGGCCCTTTGGTGTTAACTAATTTTCTCATTTTCTAATACTTTCTTCAGTTAATCCTTAGATTCCATCTGACTAAATCTCTCTCCTCAGCATTTGTTTATTTTAAAACAATGTAAAAAATTCCTTCCAATCCGTTATTAAACCACTTCGAATCAAAAACATGTTGAGTTTAACAAGACATTTCTTTTCCCCCCAGTCTGGCTGTTTTATGACCTTAAATAGTATGGATTTTCTTCCGTTCTAATGTAATGATTTGCTCATTAATTTTTCCCAATTATCAAAACACTTAAAACTACACTTTTACCAGTTCACTGTTTCTAGCTCCAGCTTTGACTTCAAAATCCATATTTTATAGTACAAAGTTTTCTGGCTCTCAAAGTTAATCTCACATGTTCTGGTACAAGAATTCATGCAACTAGATAAATTATCAAAGATTCATGAATTTGTAGTTTTTAATCACTAACCTGAATTAAAATTTCTTTTGCATGCAGAGTCAGTGGGCTTTCTGCTCTTCAGATCTCTTTTCACCAGTCTGTTAAAAAAAAAAGTAACCATCCATTTCATTTGCTTATGGTTTTCTGGGTCATGGTCCATAATTAATGCAATGTGTGCAAGTGCGTTAATTCGTGAAACACTTGAAATACTGTTATTTACACTAGTGAGCGTTTTTAAGAAACAATTCTGAAGGGTCCTTCACCAAATGATTACTTCTCAGGGAATTTTTACAAAAAGTGTTGAGCAAAGTTGGAAAATGGGACATTTGCACTTGAAGGCAGCCCCCAGGTTGTGCATGTGTTCTGCCCCTGAGTCTGTTCGCAAGTTGATTGTTCGCAAATTGATTTGTACGCGAGTTGGAACACAATGCAGGACAGCAAAAAGCAGATGCTCGTTAAGTACAGGAAATGTTTGTATGTCGGATATTTAAAATTACACCCCTGTACAGGATCATGTTAAGTACAAGCTTTCGTAAGTCAGACATTTGTTAATTGGGGACCCTCTGTATTTCTCATCAACTTTGAACACATAGATCACAATCTCAGAACTGAAAGGAAATATTTTCTGGTTACTGAGTTAAGAGCAGTTTTTTTTTTATAAGCAGAAGCACAGATATAATGAACTGAATGGTCTTCCTTCTCTGCTCTCTCATGAGTCCATAGCTCTCCACTGGCGGATCTGATTGGCCTATTACTACTCCCACGTCTTACCATCTTAAGGATAGAAGATTGAAGGATTATAAGATGAAATGTATTTTTTAGGATTTTTAAAAAATATACAATGAAGCAGATAGAGACAAATATTTTCCTCTGGTGGCGAACTTGAGAATGAACAGACATGTTTCAAAATTAAAACTAGGCTGTTTGGGGAAAACTAGAAAGCAGCTTTTCCCCCAGGAGTGTATTAGAAAATTGGAATTCTCAAATCTCTGGATGTTTTAAGATTAATAGCTATAACTTTTTTTTTTTTAAAAGAGTATTGGGGAAACTGAGCTATAGCAAATCTATCATTATGGACTCATTGGGCCGAATGGCCTGTTTCTCCTCTATAGGGATTCTATATGGAGTTAAGGTATAGATTATCAATGATCTAGTTGAATTGTGCAGCAGGTAAGGAGGATTGAATTGCCTGTTCCTGTTCCCAATTCCTAGAGGTAACATTTTGTTTAATGCTCTAGCTAACTGCCACTTATCAGATAGGGATTTAAAACATTGTAGTTTAGTTTGTTGCTAATCTGAGCAATACACAAACACACAATCAAAATCAGATTGTCACAAGAAATCCATTTGGGAAATAACTAGTAAATAAATATGTGCTCACCTTCCACCTTGTAGTATCCCTAAAGGAACTAACACTAGTCAGATCGTTCCTATTGTCCGCTGGACCACATTCTTTGTAGCCATGTGAATACTGCTTTTCTCGTACTAGCAATAGATATCACAATAAAATTTACTTCAGTTATTAAAGCATTTAATCAGTTTTCAAATGTTCTATTTTTAGTTAACTCAGAATTAGGACCTGCATAATAAAAATAAGACTGCACAAAACTAAAACGTGGGTTAAAATGGTACAGTCCCTGGAGGAATTGCCATCACGTTTATAGATAGAACTTATACAAACAAAATAGTAAGCTCTTCAGCTGACAGAACCACACAGAAGGGAACAAAGTTAGTGCGCAGGCAGCTTATTCTTCAGTCTGCGCAGTTGATGTGCTAGGAGTGCTAATTTTAATAATTGGAATACATAATTTTACATTACTGTTAGAATGAAAAGATATAAAGATTTTAAACAATATTGTAAAATCACTTAAATAGGTTATTGGAGTACAAGTAAAAGTACTCTAAAATTTCATAGTCTGTCTTTCAACCTTAGCTCTCGGCAACTAAGTTTTAATTCTCCATTTGGGAAAAAAAACAAAATAAACAACTTTAAATTTCAATCCTATGGGGAGCACAAACTAACCAAACCAGTTCATTGGCTTAGAATCAGCTACCTGTTTGCAACAGGGAATGTAACGACAGAAGGTAACTACAGGAGGGCAATCGAAAGTGAAGCTCTGTTGCCAGGTCACCCATGTAGTAATCAACAAAACAGGATTTGAGAGTAATTTAAAGCTCTTGCCAGTGGAGGAAGCACTGTAGATTTCTCACTGTGCAACCTCTGCAGGCAACAAGTAATTCCAAAAGCATGATGGGCCAAATGGCTTTCTTTTACTAAAGTAAAACAAAGAACTACGAATGCTGGAAATGTGAAACGAAACAGAAATTGCTGGAGAAACTCGGGTCTAGGCAGCATCTCGGGAGAGAAATCAGAGTCAGTGTTTCAGCTCCAAGTGACCCTTCTTCAAAACTGATAGTAGTTGATTTTTTTGGGAGGCACTGGGAAGTGCGTGAAGGGAGATGAGAGTAAGTGGTAGGTGGAGAGAGAGCCCAGGGAGAGAAAGCCAGTTAGGCAGACAAAGGGATGGATAATAGTAAGCCAAGGAGAAAGAAAAGCTGATAATAAATACACAAGTTGGTGAAAATGGGATGGGTGTGCTGAAAGCAGCCCATATTTGGGGGGTTACGGAGGTGGGTACAGGACACAGGGGTGACATCCAAGCCCGAAAATTATTGAACTCAATATTGAGCCCTGAAGGCTGCAGGGTTCCCAAGCAGAAAATGAGATGCTATTCTTCTAGCTTGCACTGAGGCTCGATACAGCAATCTTGGCCAGGGAACACGGAACTGTGTTAAAGTGCAGCTGTAAAATGAGTGTTTTGCAAAGCAGTCATCCAGTCTGAGTTTTATCTCTCCAAAGGTCTCTCCCCACAACCCCCGTCTTCAGCATATATACACCACCATTTCCTAGCTACTGTCAGTTCTGAAGGAGGGTCACTGGACTTGGAATATTGACTCTGCTTTCTCTCCTCAGATGCTGACAGACCTGAGTTTCTCCAGCAATGTGTGTTTTGGCTTCCTTTTACTCTTTTAAAAGGAACATTAAACAAGTTGGACAGCCCTGGTGGCTTTACATAACAAATCAAATGGTCAATGGAAACTTATCGAACTGAAACAGAAACCTGTCAAAATGAAATCAGAATCTTGTTACCAGGAATGAACAGCTTCTTTCTACACTAAGATTCTATTACTTAAGTAAGAAACAAAGAACTGACCATTTGACCCACCATTCAGTATAATTATGGTTGCCATGTTCCCTTCTATTATGCATATCCTTTGATTCTGAGACTACATGTCTTCCTCAGTCTTGAAGAAACTCATGATGGAGCTTAACAACTCAAGATAGACAATTCTTAATATTTGTAATCTGGGTTTTTTTGGTTTCTGGTCTTTGACCCAAATGATTGACCACATTTACCTGTGGCTATGTTGTAGATACCCCAGATTCCTTTCCCTCAAGAAGATTCAGCGCCCATTAAAACTGAAGTGTGAAATAAATACCAAAAAATTGTAGTCACATGTAGGCCAGACCAGGTAAGGATGGAAGTTTTCTTCCCTGAAGGACATTAGTGAACCAGATGGGTTTTCCCCGACAATTGATAATGGATTCATGGTCATCATTCGGTTCTTACTTCCAGATATTTATCGAATTCAAATTCCACCATCTGCCATGTTGGGATTTGAACCCGAATCCCCAGAACATTATCTGGGTTAGTAGGAACTGCAGATGCTGGAAAATCTGAGATAACAAGATGTAGAGCTGGATGAACACAGCAGGCCAAGCAGCATCATAGGAGCAGGAAGGCTGATGTTTCGGGCCTAGGCTCTATACATTATCTGGGTCTCTGGATTAACAGACCAGTGATAATACCACTGGGCCATCGTCTCCCCACTGTGTAGCTCCAGACTCAGCAATGTGGTTGACTCTTAACTGCTCTCTGGTTAAGGGAAATGAGCAACTAATGTTGGCAATGCTAACAATACAAACATCCTATGAAGGAGCACAATTTTTAAATAAACTGCCCCAGAGACTCAATTCTGAAGAGGTGTCATGTCAGATTGAAAGGTTAGCTCACTCACTCTCCACAGATGCTGTCACACTGCTGAGTTTTTCCAGCATCTTCTGTTTTTATTTCAGATTTCTAGCATCTGCAGGACTTTGCTTTATTTCAATTAACAGGAATAGATTGCTTCTCTTACTAACTCTGGTATTGTTCAGCAGATCACCTTTTTAAGTGCTGAACTTCTCATGTGTAGACTTAACAATTCTAACCTCTCAGCTAAGGACTGATAAGGAAGCAGAAACACTGAGGAAAACTAATGTCAAATATTAACATAACAATAAGCTTACAGTGTTCTTTATCAAATTTTGAATAGGGTTTATGAGAATCACTTCCATTTTCCAACCTCTGCCTGGACCAGTCAGAAAGAGATCCTGATCCAACATAGTCCAAAAGATGTCTGTTTAAACTTCCATTATGCTCGTTCAACATTTCCTCTGAAACTAAACAGTAATAAGGAATCATTAGAGAAAGTGGCATCCAGAATTTAAACATATGAAGAATATAACAATTTAATACGATAATCGAACAGTTCCACTGGCTTTACATTCACCATATTGTAATAAGTTCAATTTTTAAAAACAATGATTACGAATAATTGGAAGCTGATATTCTTTATTTGGGACAGGATAAGAACATAGAACAGTACAGCACAGTACAGGCCCTTCGGCCCACGATGTTGTGCCAAACTTTTACCCGAAACCTAAGGTCTATGCAACCTCCACCGCCACCTTATACTATCATTCATATGCCCATCTAATAGCCGCTTAAATGCTCCTAATGAGGCCGACTCCACTACCCTCTCCAGCAATGCATTCCACGCCCCTACCACTCTCCGAGTAAAGAGCCTACCTTTGACGTTTCCCCGATATTTACCTCCTTTCACTTTAAACCTACGTCCCCTCGTAAAAGCTACCTCCACCCTCGGAAAACGTCTCTGGCTGTCTACTCTATCTATACCTCTGATCATTTTGTACACCTCTATCAAGTCACCTCTCATCCTTTGTCGTTCTAAAGAGAAAAGCCCTAGCTCTCTCAACCTGTCCTCGTAAGACCTTCCCTCCATTCCAGGCAACATCCTGGTAAATCTCCTCTGCACCTTTTCCAACGCTTCCACATCTTTCCTGAAATGAGGCGACCAGAACGGGACACAATACTCCAGATGTGGCCGAACCAGGCTTTTGTACAGCTGGAGCATAACTTTACGACTCTTGAACTCAATCCCTCTATTAATGAAAACTAACACATCATACGCCTTCTTCACAACTCTATCCACCTGGGTGGCAGCTTTCAGGGAACTGTGGACATGAACCCCAAGATCCCTCTGCTCCTCCATACTGCCAAGAATCTTTCCGTTAACCCTGTATTCTGCTTTCAAGTTTCTCCTTCCAAAATGAATCACCTCACACTTTTCAGGGTTAAACTCCACCTACCACTTCTCAGCCCAGCTCTGCATCCTATCAATGTCCCTTTGTAACCTTGAACAGCCCTCCGCACTGTCCACAACGTGACCCACCTTCGTATCGTCCGCGAACTTGCTAATCTACCCTTCCACTCCTTCATCCAAATCATTTACAAAAATCACAAATAGAAGAGGACCCAGAACCTTGTGGTACACCACTCCTAACTGAGCACCGTGTTGAATATTTTCCGTCCACTACCACCCTTTGTCTTCTAAGGGTCAGCCAATTCTGAATCCAATCTGCCACATCTCCCTCTATCCCATGCCTCCTTACCTTCTGCATGAGCCTACCATGGGGAATCTTATCAAACGCCTTACTTAAATCCATGTATACCACATTCACTACTCCACCTTCATCCACGTGTTTGGTCACCTCTTTGAAGAATTCAATAAGGTTTGTGAGGCATGATCTACCCCTCACAAATCAAACTGTGCCTTTCCAAGTGATCAGAAATCCTGTCTCTCAGAGCCCTTTCCAATAATTTGCCCACCACTGACGTAAGACTAACTGGTCTGTAATTTCCGGGGTTATCCCTGTTCCCTTTTTTGAACAAGGGAATGACGTTTGCCTCTCTCCAATCTTCCAGCACTATACCCGTGGACAGTGAGGAAGAAAAGATCATTGCCAAAGGCCCTGCGATCCCGTCCCTTGCCTCCCATAGAATCCTTGGATAAATCCCATCAGGCCCGGGGGACTTATCTATCTTCAAGTTCCTCAGAATTCCTAGCACATCTTCTTTACTAACATCAACCTCCTCTAGCCTACCTGCCTGTTTCACAACGTCCTCCTCTACAACTAGGTCCCTCTCAGTTGTGAATACTGAAGAAAAGTATTCATTAAGGACCTCTCCTATCTCTTTAGGCTCTGTGCACAAATTTCCTTTACAATCCTTGATCGGCCCTACCCTTTCTCTGGTCATTCTCTTGTTCTGCACATACGTATAAAAAGCCTTGGAGTTTTCCTTGATTCTATCCGCCAAGGTTTTCTCATGCCCCCTTATAGCTCTCCTAAGCCCTTTCTTCAGCTCCTTCCTGCCTAACCTGTATCCCTCTACAGCCTTTTCCGTTCCTCTTTTCCTAAACCTTACATAAGCCTCCTTCTTCCTCTTAACCAGTTGTGTGACCTCTCAAGAACCATGGCTCCCTCACTCGACCGCATCTTCTCTGCCTGCTAGGGACAAACATATCGAGCACATGCTGTATGCATTCCTTAAACAATCTCCACATTTCAATAGTGCTCTTTCTTGACTGCATCTGTTCCCAATTTATGTTACCCAGTTCTTGCCTGAATTGTAATTACCCTTCCCCCAATTATAAACTTTACCCTGCCGTATGTACCTATCCTTATCCATGACTATCGTGAAAGAAACAGAGTTATGATCACGACCGCCAAAATGCTCTCCTACCAACAGGTCTAATATTTGGCCCGGTTCATTGCCAAGCACCAAATCCAAAGTGGCCTCTCCTCGTGTTGGTCTATCTACATACTGCGTCAGGAATCCTTCCTGAACGCACTGGACAAAATCTGCTCCATCTAAACTATTACAACTAAAATGTTTCCAATCAATATTTGGAAAGTTGAAGTCACCCATGACTACAATCCTGTGACTTCTGCACCTTTCCAATATCTGCCTCCCAATCCACTCCTCTACTTCTCTGCAACTATTAGGGGGTCTGTAAAAAACCCCCAACAAAGTGACTGCTCCTTTCTTGTTCCTGACCTCAACCCAAACTGACTCTGTAGATAAAGATAATCAACTATTTCAATAAGATTCTACTTATCACAAATGCGTAGAACGCAAGATAGACAGGGAACCAATTCTTCATCAGTCAAGGTTTTCCTTTAAGCTATGAATGAAACCAGCTTTGCTATTAATACATTCGAAAATACAGTCTTAAGTTGATTACCGAATGTCTCCTGAATATGCCCCAGGAAACAAATCCAATTCGGCCCAGTCTACTTTTGTTCATCAGAGAGAGGCTGGCTGGGTATTTTCAGCTCAGCTCAAAAACTTTACAAAAAAAATGTATTCAATATGGTTTCATGTAGTTAGCTATTCTGAAAATATGCATTACTTTCGATAATTGCTTTCAAGAGTTATTTAATTCAGCCAGGAAATCTAGTCCAGTGCATGCATAAATGTTTTTCCAACTGACTAAACAGTTTGATACTGGTTCATGTAATGCAGCTTTACTTGGGCATTGGCAAACTGTAGTATTTCTTTATGCTTTTTATATTTCATATTCTGCCCTATCTTACCCTAGCTCCCCTGAAAAACCCGGTGACTCTGCCTGGAATACTGTACAAACATTTCCATATCCTGCACTATGATAAGGGAGAGAATAGCAAGTACTGGTCTACTACTGGTATCCTACTGCTTTCAACAGTGGTTTTGGAATTGGCATTAAGCAAACAACAGGATCTAGTGCAAATGTTCAAACAGCCCAAATTCTTGTAATACCAGATGGAGCATCAATTAAGGATCACTAAAGAAATTTGGTTAATCTGTTTGCTATACTGTTTTTGTATCTTTAATGCCAGAAATAAGGACTCCAAAAGAATGAGTTGGTTTGGTTTAACCATAGGCTGTGAGGCGGTTGGCATTCTCTCATTTCTCTAGTTTTCTTCAGCCTCCCTCAGCCCACATTTCAATGTTAGTTATCCACCTGATTTTTCTCAGTCTTCTGTTTTTTCACTTGATTTCTTCAATTTTTGTTGGGACAAGGCTGTAGGGTCTTTGTCTCTAGTGTCTGTACTTCATTACCTTTTTCTAACTGTACTTAGCAACCTTTTAATTATAGAACTTCTACACTTGATCAAACCCATTTATTTGTCTTTCTGTCCACCCAACTGATTCCGAGCATCCTTTGCCACACTCATTTTAAAAGCTATTACTGTTCTCTCATCTATTTTCTTCAGACTCCAACTCTTGCAATTATCTAATGCAACACTCGATACTGGTCAGTTGACTAGATGTTTCTTCAGCTTCATGCTCATGCTTTTGAACTTCCAGACTCTACTTAAGTCACTGGTAATGCTTATTGCCATAACTAATCAGAACTTAATTCTAGAACAAATTTAATGTTCATCATCAAGCCACTTGAATTTGCCAACTATCTCTATCTCAGTGCTTCTAATCTTGACTTTTCTGTTACCATCTGGAAGAATAATGTTGGTCATTTACCTCATTTACATTCATCCAAAAGACTCACTGAGTCTTTTGACCATGTTCGTCAGAGTCCCTAGTTCTCTCCGTTCTGGTGATGTGTGTTGTCATCTACATACCTGAGAGTTCATACGCTAAAACCTCCTGAGACTGCTGCATCTCTATGGTAACTCTGTCTTTACCTTCTCTCCCACAATAAACAGCATGGGTGATGGCAGAAACTCCTGTACGAGTCCCTTCTCAAACTGGAATTCAGTTTGTATGCCTATCACTAACGCTGCCATTTCAGTATAGCTCTCTCTCTTATCAGTCACACAAGAAATTTAGATGCAAAGTTTGCTAGTGTCTTCCACATGCTGGGCAGTGTCAAGAGCTGTGGCACAGTTTGTGAACACAAGACAAAGCTCTGCTTCCTGCTTATTTTCACATTACTCCATGAGATTTATAAACAAATGCATACATCAACTGTACTCTTTTCAGGAATGAAGCCAAATGGCTTCTCTGCCACAGGGGTGTAAATCAGTGATGAAAAGTAGTTCTTTAGATGAATGACTAAGTTGAAGTGTTCTGAAAACATTCTTCAGATACATTCAAGAGTACTGATAGGCAGAGGGATCTGGGTGTACAGGTACAGAGATCACTGAAAGTGGCAATGCAGGTGGGGAAGGTAGTCAACAAGGTATATGGCATGCTTGCCTTCATCAACCAGGACATTGACTTTAAAAATTGGCAGGTAATGTTGCAGCTTTATAGAACATTAGTTAGGCCGCATTTGGAATATTGTGTTCAATTCTGGTCGCCGCACTACCAGAAGGATGTGGTGGCTTTGGAGAGGGTACAGAAAAGATTTACCAGGATGTTGCCTGGTAGGAGGGCATTAGCTACGAGGAGAGGTTGGAGAAACTTGGGTTGTTCTCACTGGAACGACGGAGATCGAGGGGGGACCTGATAGAGGTCTACAAGGTTATGAAGGGCATGGACAGACTGGACAGTCAGAAACTTTTTTCCAGGGTGGAAGAGTCAGTTACCAGGGGCCATGGGTTTAAGGTGCGAGGGGCAAAGTTTAAAGGTGATGTATGAGGCAAGTTGTTTTTTTTTAAACAGAGAACGTGGTGGGTGCCTGGAACTTGCTGCCGGGGGAGGTAGTGGAAGCAGATACTATTGTCAAGGGCGTCTTGACAAATATATGAATAGGATGGGAATAGAGGGATACTGTCCCCAGACGGGTGAGGGGTATTAGCTGTGATGGGCAGCATGTCGGTGCAGGCTTGGAGGGCCGAAGACCTGTTCGTAGTGTAATTTTCTTTGTCCTTTGTTCTTGTTCTAGATAATATCTGCCTTTAAAGATCAGCCTCGTGCTACAATGTTAAGACATTTACATTATGACTTGAAGTACAATAGAGTTATATTTAAAATGGAATCAAATTAGCTAATGGAATCAACATTGGCTAATCTCCAATGTTGTTCCCTTGTTTAAGAAAGGGAGCAGGGATAATCCAGGAAATTATAGACCGGTGAGTCTGACATCTGTGGTGGGGAAGCTCTTGGAGAAGAATACTCAGGGACAGGATATATGCACATTTGGAATAAAATGGACTAGTTAGTGACAGCCAGCATGGTTTTGTATGGGGAAGGTCATGTCTCACCAACCTGATTGAATTTTTTGAAGAGGTAACAAAGATAACTGATGAGGGAGAACTGTGGATGTAGTTTACATAGACTTTAGTATTATGATAAAGTCCCACATGGCAGATTGGTACAAAATCACATGGGATTCGGGGTGGGCGAGCTAGATGGATACAAAACTGGCTTGGTCATAGAAGACAGAGGGTAGTGGTGGAAAGGTGTTTTTCAGAATGGAGACCAGTCAGTAGTGGTGTTCCAGGGATCAGTCTGTTGTTTGTAGTATATATAAATGATCTGGAGGAAAATGAGGGTGGTCTGATTAGTAAATTTGCAGATGACATGAAGATTGGAGGAGTTGCTGATAATGCCGACGATTGTGAAAGGATACAACAGGGTATAGATAGATTGGCAACTTGGGCACAGAAAAGGCAGATGGAGTGTAATCCAGACAAATGCAAGGTGATGCATTTTGGAGGATCAAATTTTGGTGTGAATTATATTGTTAATGGGAGAACCCTTAGGAACATTAATATATAGATGGATCTGGGCATGCAGGTCCACAGTTCCCTAGAAGTGGCAACACAGATGGCCAAACTGATTACAGTGGCATATGGCATGCTTGCCTTCATCGGTCAGGGCATGAAGTACAAGAGTTGGCAAAACATGTTGCAGCTATATAAAACCCTTGTTCAGCTGCACATGGAGTATTGTATGCAGTTTTGGTCGCCACATTACCCAAAGGACATGAAAGCTTTGGAGAGAGTGCAGAGAAGGTTCACGAGGATGTTGCCCGGCCTCAAGGGCACTGGCTGTGAGGAAAGGTTAAAAAGACTAGGATTGTCTTCATTGGAAAGACGGCGGCTGACAGGAGACCTGATACATGTCTACAAAATTATGACAGGCATAGATAGAGTGGATAGTCAGATTCCCAGGGTTGAAGTTTCAACTACAAGGGGGCACAGGTTCAAGGTGAGAGGGCAAAAGGTCAAGGGAGATGCACGAGGAAAGTTTTCCACGCAGGAAGTGGTAGGAGCCTGGAATGCCATGCCAGAGGTGGTGGTGGAAGCAGGCACATTGATGACATTTAAGAGGCATCTGGATGGTTACATCAATAGGGATGGAAAAGAGGGATACGGACCAAATAAAGGCAGGTTTGTTTTTTTTAAGTTTAGTCAGGGCATGATGATCATCACAGGCTTGGAGGGCTGAAGGGCCTGCTCCTGTGCCATACTTATATTTTGTTCTCTTTATAGTATATAAAATATATTAACTGAAGTCTTATCCATTGTGTGTGCTTTGGTATTAATGGAATGTCCAATATTGAGATAATACAAAACCAAACTAGCAGGAACTCTATTTTCAGAATTAAGACCAACGTCATGTTTTACCAAAACTAATCATAACTCTTCACTATATCCTACCTTTGCTGTGGACATAGGAGCCATTTAGCTTACTGTCCAAATGTGCAAATTTTTCTTTCTGTGGAATTTGATCATCAACTGTTTGTTTATGTCTATTTATCATCTTATCTTCAGAATAGGCACCTCGGGTTGACTCATTGAACCTTTCCCATTTGTTACTGGCATGAGGTGATTTCATGCTATGGTGTTTCCTGGAATGATGATGTTCTTTCTGATAATGGCAGTCTTTGTCACTGTGATGGCGTTTCTTTTTTTTCTTCTTTTTCTTTTTCCTGTGCTTTCTTTCATCAATGTCACAGCTTGCCTCAGATGCTTCAAAAGACTGTTGCCTAGAAAATGCAGATTTTATAGATCAGTCAATGGCAAAATTGTAGATAATACAAATAAAAATCTCTGTTACTGTCTACCTAAAGTTCACTGAGGAAGAAAGGGCCATTTTCAAATTTTTGTCAGTGTTGCTGCTGCTAATGACACATTCAAAATCAAAGCCTCAGATATGCAAATAGTCACTTGTACTGAATGACATTCTATTACCACAAATTTCTCACAACTGATTTCATTTTAAGTACTTCATTATAATACTTCAGAGGGAAGCTCTGAGAAGAAAAATGGCCTGTCTGCTATAGTCACAAATCCAACAATAATTAAATCCAAACAGATGTCTTTATTCTTGCTGGTACTCACTCAGAGAAATGGCAGTCTCACCCGATCTGGCAAATGAAAATCACATTACTAGTTAGGATTCCTTTATCCATCTTGGAGTTTATATAAATAGTGTGGTGAAAGCCAAAGGAGCTTCACCCTAAAGCCAACCAATATCATGGCAGCTCGACGCCAATATTGGTGGGAGAAAAAGAAAATGGCTCCAGTTCCAATCATTTCCATCATTAAATCCATTGATCTTAGATATTCGAGATATTCTAGTATTGGCCAAGATGCACAATCTTGAGGATGGGCATTAATGAGGTCACCTTATTCTCAGCCAACTTACAAATGGGTAGAATGAACAGTATGTCCTGCAAAAATTCAGCTCAGGCCCGGATATCCTAGAGGCTCCTGGAGCTTCTAACTTGCCACCAGCCATGTTACAAATAGAGCACTGCATAAGCAAGCTTGATTATAGGTGGTAAAGAAATAAATATTAAAACTGCTTCAAAATAATCTGGGAACAATGAAGAAACATAGCCACAGGAAGTTTTTGAAACATTTAAACAGTTTTATACTAATGTAGGAGCTGATGAACACAAAAGCTACAACAATCACAAGAAAGCTGTGAATTGTACCTGTGGTTTTTACTTCTGTGTTTGTCTTTTGATGTCCTTTTTTTCTTTGATTTTTTATGCTTTTTCATTCTCCTCTCCTCAGGTGATCGATGCAGTTTTTTACATCTCCTTTCAGAATCACCTCCATCATTCACACTGCTACTGCGTTTTCTTTTACGCTCATATTTGTGTTCTAGTCCATTATATTCAAATTGATTGCTCCAAGTCCTTCCATTTGAGCCAGAACTATATTTCTCTCTGTAAAATCTATCTTGATAAGGATGATAAGCTAGCAATGAGTTTGCCTTTGAATTACTGTAGTTTTGCCTATCAGCTGGACACTCGTTATTTCTTCTATATTTATCAATTCGACCATCTTGATAATAATCTTGCTTGTGGGAACAATTTCTGTAATTACAACTTGCTGATTTTTCAAACTCCCTTGTGTGTTGATGTGTTCTTCTATTTTTGTGTTCTCTAGATCTGTGTCTATAATTGGACTCACCCTTATAACTATCCTTTTGCAAAGCTCTATTCTTTTCCACACTAGTCCTTTCTCTACATTGAGATTTTACATCGACAGAAATGGAGTTTTCTTTCATCTGAAATTTCTTTTCCTCTGGACCAGCTATATTCCTCCTGGGTGACATAATCTCATCTTTATAAGTACTACCCTGTTCTGAAATGCTATTCTTATTTTCATTCAAATGTTCCTCAATGGGAGATTGCACAAAATTAGTTGGTAGCTGCTCTGGTTTCTGCTGTATGTCTTGACTTGGTTCCTTCTCTTGATATTGATTTTTGTTGACAAGTTGACGACTGTCCTCAATTACCCAATTTTTGACTTCATTATTTGTCCCCTCATCAGACTGATGTTTTTTGAAGCAATGATCATCCTTTCCGGTGAAGAAGTTTTTATTTTGATTAGTCCTTCCCTTACTAGAGTGTTCCGTGCTAGGCTGACTTTCATTTTCCAAAATACTTTCCTGGTTGCTGTTAGATTGAGGTTTATTACTGTGAATTTCCAATTCCGGTATCTTGTTGCCTAGATCTTGACTTGATTGCTTATTTTCAAAACCATGACCATTGGTCTTGTGGTCAACTTTCTGTGCCTCCTCTTTGATCTGACTAGGCCTCAATTTTTCTTGGATTTCAGTAATTTCTGGAATTGCATGTACTTTGTGGACAGGACACTGGTCATGGGAACTACAGTTAACATGACAACATTCAGCAACATTTCTCTGAAGTTCAATGTTGTTTTTAACAGGATTGACTGTGGAAAATGTGGATGGCCCATCAATTGCTCCTTTTAGTTGAGAGATCAGTAGATTTGCTTGCTTGTCAGCCATGTATGTGTGTACCGTGTCTGCATCACCACCACCACCACTACGATTTATTGCAGAACTGGCCTTAGAAGACATAAGCAATTGGTTTTGATTTTCCCTGTAACAGAAAATGTTATTGATGGCTTAAAAAAACTTCTCAAACACATGAGGACGTCGCTGAATAAATGTGGGCAGGATATTAATTCCCACTTTCTAGTCAATAGACTGTCGTGGACCACCCTCTTTCTCAATCAACAGTCCAATGAAACAGAGAATGCTGGAGAAATTCAACAATCCTGGCAGCATCTGTGGAGAGAAAAACAGAGTTAACATTTCAAGTCCATTATGACTCTGCAGTTCTGAAGTGTCATACTGGTTTTGAAAACAATAACTGTTTCTCTCTCCACAGACGTTGCCAGACCTGCTGTGTTTCTCCAGCATTGTTTATTTCAGGTTTCCAGCAACTGCAGTATTTTGCCTTTATTCAACAATTAAAAAAAACCTGTTTGTACTGATGAAATCCTGCATAGAAGAACCTATTTATATAAAACTACTTTTTGCAACGGTCACATCAACCAGCTTGGTCTGACAATTATACTGAAAATGTTAAGAATAGGGCTATTCCCTATAGGAACCATCAACATTTGAACGTACAAATGCAGAGCAGGAGTAAGCCATTCACCCCTCGAGCCTGCTCTTCAATTCACTAAACACATGACTTATCTGATCACTCCATATTCCCACCTCTTGCTCATCAAGAAGCTACCTATCTCTGCCTTAAAAGTACTCTAAGTCTCTCTCTTCCACTGACTTTTGGAGGAAGAGAACTACAGAGACTTACAACACTTAGAAAAAAAATTTCACATTTTAAATGGGTGACCCTTTATTTTGAGATTAAGCACTAGTTTTAATTTTGGTTTTAAAGAGAAAAGACCTTTTCCACATCCAATCTGTCAAGATGCCTTAGGATTGTATATGTTTCAATTAAGTCATCTCACTCTTCTAAACTCCAGCTAACTGACCTCTAATTTGAATTAATACTTACATTCACTATTTTCTGAGCTAATGAAAACTTCCTTAAATTTAGGGAGTTTTGGATAATTAAAACCAACACATCAGCTATTTAATACCCATTTCTTTTAATTCTCTAGGCTGAAGTTTGTCAGGACACAAGGACTTGTCAGCCTGTAGATCTAACAAGTATCACTTCCTTGGTGACTGCAATTTTCTTAAGTTCTTCCCTCCCTTCCATTTCTTGAATGTTACTTGTATCCTCTCTAGCAAAGACCAATGCTAAAACCCTGTTAAATTCAGCTGGCATCTCCTAATTTTCAATTAGTAATTCCCAGACTCACTTTCTTTAGAACCAATGATCACTTCAGTTCTTTTCTTCTCAAAATTTCTGTGGAAACTAAAAGGTTAATGAGGTGCAGCAGTGGGAGAAGAATAGGCCATAGTGTTAAACTGAGAGCATTGCTGTCTGTGTGAATCCCAAGCAAGTTTTTCTAAAAAGAGAGATTTCTTCAAGTCCTGGTCAACATTTCTCTCTTAACCAATTGTTGCTGGTTCTGCTAACTGAGATTTGATATTACACAAAAATGAGTTCTATTGTTTGAAATGCAGATTAAATATGGCGACATTCCGTAGTGTTCATGCATCAAAAGCTAAATCTTTATGAGCCAAGATTATAAATCCACCTTTCAACGTGACGCTAGTCGTTCTTCTATAAATACTGCAATTCAGGGCCACTGATCTTACCTGACTTCTTCTGAAGCTTTCTCGTGCTTTATACTGCTTGTAGAGATCTGTGTTATCTTTTCAGTGTTTGGTATTGGAGGAACAGTACTAGCCTGGAATGATAAAATATTTGAAAGAATTACAAATGAATCGTAACAGTATTAAAGCATCACTAAATATATCAAAATAGAAATCTGCTTTTCATGTGCAATGGCAGAACTTTAGCAATGCATAGTGATTAAAAAGGGAAAGTACAATGCAAACTGTTAGAATCAGGAATGATATCTCATCTCCCAAAGGCATTCACGCTTGGGCTGTTCCTGGTTAATGTATCTTGTCACAAAAACTAAAAACTAAGTTAAAAAGAGAAGGACCACTTAATGTCAAAAACATACAGACTGAGCCAAGACTACTTGCACACTACAAGCTACTTATAATTAATTAAATGACCTGTGACATTGCTCATACATGGTTCAGAACTCAGCAACCATTTGGTATGTTTATTACAATACCATTGGAGTTTAAATGAGGTAAACAATGTTTCTCTAGTCATTCTAAATACCAGAGTTTAGGAGAATGACAGGTGATGTCCTTGGAATATATAAAACTCTTATAGAGACAACAGAATTGATGTTTGGTGTAGGCTACTAGAGACTATGTATCAGAATAAGAGATCAGTCATTTAGGAATGAAATAAATGCTGTGAGTCTTTCAAATTTTCTATCCGAGGACCATGGATGCTTAGTTACAGAATACATTTATTAAGATTGATAGATGTTTTGATACTAAGGAAATTGAGTGAAGGTAAAAGATCAGTAATGATATTGAGAAATGTTGGAGCTGGCTCACAGCAAAACTGCCTATACCTGCTCCTTTCATTTCCTTATTTAGAAAATTAATAGAGGCAAAATTATTACACTTAAAACGCGTGGCAATTAAAACATGGAAACTAGCATTCAGTTTCTACCCACTCAAATTCTGAGTGTTGATAGTGGGAGGCAGTGGCACTGTGATGTTACTGGACCAGTAATCTAGAAACTAAGGCTAATGGTTTGGGCACATGGGTTCGAACCTACCATGGCAGATGATGGAATTTGAATTCAATCAAGTATCTGGAATAAATACTTGAGCCTCCATGACAACCATGTCAATCGCTATCAATTATTGTAAAAGCCCACTGGGTTCACTAACATCCTTTCCTAAAGGACATCTACCTTCCTTACTTGGTCTGGCCTACGTGACTCCAGAACCACAGCAATGTGGCTTGCTCATAATTGAGGGATGGGCAATAAATGCTGATTTAGATAGCAATGTTCACATCTCATGAATAAATCTAAAAGGTTGTTGCCATAACCATGAACTCAGATTGTTTCTATAACTGTGTAACTATATAAAGCTATTTCTCTCATTCTCTGTTGTCAAACAGTAAAAAAAATTCCTTCTCCTCTCATTCAATAGTCTCATTATGACTTCTCTCTACTAAAACAAGAAGTTTTTTTTTCCTTCTAAATATGGAGGGCTCATATACTGGATATGATCTGGCCTACCTGGTATCCTTTATTCATTCATGGGACGAGGGCATTGCTGACTAGGCAGCATTTATTGCCCTTTGCTAATTGCCCAGAGGGCAGTTAAGAATCAACCACATTGCTGTGGGTCTGCAGTCACTTGTAGGCCAGACCAGGTAAGGATGACAGTTTCCTTCCCTAAAGGACATTAGTGAACCAGATGCGTTTTTCCGAACAATCGACAATGGATTCACAGTCATCATTAGGTTCTTAATTCCAGATATTTTATGGAATTCAAATTCCACCATCTGCTGTGGCAGGATTTGAACCTGGGTCCCCAAACCATTATCTGGGTCTCTAGATTAACAGTCCAGCGATAATACCACTAGGCCATCGTCTGGTATGAAAAACCCAGAATGAGGAATGCCAAAGAACCCCTGTTAT
Organism: Rhincodon typus; assembly: GCF_021869965.1. Taxonomy (NCBI): domain Eukaryota; kingdom Metazoa; phylum Chordata; class Chondrichthyes; order Orectolobiformes; family Rhincodontidae; genus Rhincodon; species Rhincodon typus. The sequence goes on along the minus strand of NC_063352.1, from coordinate 19,139,021 downwards.
GGGCTACAAGAGTAAAGAAATAAACTCAAGGTACACAACAGATTTACAAAAAATGGTTAGCACAAATGCTACAAGTAATTTAGTATTAGTTATACAATTATTGATTGAACATTAATTCAAAATGCAATATTCCACTTCAAATAAAACAGACAGGCAGTTACATAGCATTGCACATCGTTAACGAGCACTGTTTAAAATAAATCAATTATAGTAAAATGTCCCTGTGAAATTGCATTTTCTGGTCAAGTTTTCTTTCTGTTAGTTAAGTTTTGAAAACTTGAGTTTAAAATTCAACATCTCATCATTTCATGACACAATATGGAACTACTAAAAAAAATTCAGAAACATCTGCTGCAATTGCATTGATAAAGTTGTACAAGCTACAAAAGATACTGGTACCCAAGTGTAAGATAATGATAAAAACTGAAAATTGAAGTTGCATTGAAGGACGTAATGTATTGTGGTTGGATGGATTGTAAATAAAATTTGTTGCACTTTTGGCTCATTTGATCGAATTCCTTGTATTTTCTAGACTGTAACATGCTTTTATCCACAGTTTAAACCTTTAGCAATTAAAACCTCAGTGTTGGTGCATTTTGCATAGCTAGCAGCAATAATGAAAGCTTTATTGTTCAGCAAAGTTGAGTGATTCCAATACATCTGTGTCTGCTGCCATCTTCTGGCCAAAACCTAATTGAGTGCAACAGTACAATACTTACAGTATACTCAATGTTGCCCACAATATGCTTGTTTTAAGATGGTGTCAAGCCATACAAGCACCACAACAACAGAACATAACACTCCTGAATATAATCTACTGAACAGGACTGAATAAAACATGATTTATTGGAATCCTGTTACCCGAAAGGATTTTTAACTTTGAGTTCTTAAAACAAGAACAATAAATTGGACTTCTCAGGAAAGTGGAGATAACCATCATCCAGTCGTTGAATATGCAATTAGTGGAAGCCTTTTAGATTGTAGACATTACCATGAAACTGCTCAGTCAGTAAGAGGAGTCAAATGGAAAGCAACTGCTTCAAAGGGTTAATAAGGAAGTGGTATAAATAAATAAATCTAACTCTTCTTCAGACTACTTACTTTATCTGCAGATGATTCCTTTGTAGTAGATAATCCATTTGCAGAACGATTCAGGGACTGCATCTGAGAAACAGTGGATTCACAGATTTGATGATTCTTGTCACAATCGCCCACTTCCTTAAGCACATCAGTTTTAGTTGTAACTCTCTCAGACAGATTCTCAGAATGGCAATTGTCACTAGTGGCCGTAGACAAAGAGTTTATGTTGAGATGTGTACAGTGTCTAGTTCCATTAAGTGTACCATTTATACTTTTCACATAACCATTTTCCTTAACCAAGCTCTTAGGTTCCTCATCAGAGTCCTCTGAAGACTCCTCATTATAAGGGACCAAAGAACTGGATGATCCTTTGGGCTGACCATTTACTATTAAATGAGAAGAGGCAGTGTTGGATGCAATTGGCTTAGCAGCTACAATGGCTAAAGCAGTTGGAGCAGAGGGTGGGGATCCTGTGGCTGAAGTTCCTGAGGTAGATGGAGACACATTAGTATGGGAAACAATGGAAGGAGTTTTGTACAAGTTCTCCAATGGACTACAATGCAGGTTGGTCTGGGTCGGAGCTTGTCTTGTTCCTTGCTTGGAAGGCTGTATACTGAAGGAGAGTTTTTGCCTTTTGGAAGATTCAGGTATCACACTTGGTCTGGGCAATGACCGACTCTGAGAAGGTCCAGGGGAAGTAGAAATGGTCCTGATTCCACTTGTGCTGGGTACTGCACTGCCAGGAACTTCTTTTTGAGAACAGTTTCCATTTGCTAAGTGGCTTGAGTTCTGCAATGCAGGAACAACAATTAAATACAAAAATGTTTAGAATATTTTAAAAGTTCACACTGATAGAGCTATTTCAAATTTGGTATTAACCTTCACTCCATGAACAAATTTAAGTAGGACAGACTACTCATGAGCAATACAGCTAATTTGCTCTACCGTTCAATTCTTGTATACAACAAAAATGGAAATTAGCCCTCAATTTCAATACCAGGTCATTTAATCAAAACTTCTGATTTAAATACAAGATCTCTACTTCACCAAACTAGATTATATTAGCAATTCCAATATTGGTTACACAAAAAGAAACAGAAGAGTTACCAGCTATTTCGACAAATATCCAGAGTGTAACATTTGACAGAGGCGGAGAAGCAGATTTGTGGCATTTTACTGTCCAAAACTATGCTGTCCCTGCTATGCAGAATGTCTTTTTGTTCAAAAGCCACGAAAAAAATTGACCATGTGATAACAATTTAGAAAACTCAACTATTTTGCTCACCAAGTTGCCACCATTCAGTCCACATACAAGTCACCCAATCCTCATAACTTAAAAGTTCAAATGCAAACAATCTGATTATTCAAATTCTTAAAAATTCCCTTGTTTGATATTTATTTTGCTTAAATCAAATTATTAAATAATTGTTTTAAAATCAATTTCAAGGATTTTAATTGTCCTTAAATTAACTCCCTTCTGTGAGCATCTATTGCCGATATCCATAGAGCTGTGAAAGAAATTTTGTTTTTTCTATAGGTTTTGAGATTGCGCCCACTAGTCCTTTACTCAATGCCCATGTTAAACAGCTTGCTTACCCTCAAAAATTATTCAAGAATCCCCTCAAAATTAGCGAAAGTATTTAGTTTCAAGAATCTTCAAAACTTATAAACTTTTAAAAACTGGGATCATCACTATTCCCTGAACCCTCTCCTATGCATCAATTTGCTTTTCAATGAGGTCGAGTAAAACTGACCATCTCATTGAATTTTACCATGTTATTATAAACTCTGACTTGTTTTCCTAATGTACTGCAGTAGCACCTCATTTTACAGAATTATAACTGCTGCTCATAAGCAAATAATTTCAGTACATGAACAGCAATCACATTCAAATTCTGGAATTAGTGGAAAACAGAATCAGTAGTGTACCATGCTAGTAATTTAGATGTTTATACACTAGGGTAAAGGTTCAAGGATTGTGGGCTATTAGAGACGCATATCTCATTGTTTGGAACAAAGAAATAAATTTTCAATTTTTTTTTGTTCTGTCCACCAGATGATCTTTGAACGTCACCTCAACATTGAACAAAGGGAATTTGAAAGCTGATGAGACAACAGTTAGTGATGCCGTGGTGACACAGAGGGAAGAAGATAGTGAGGGAAAAACAGGCAAGACGAAAATCCTTGGGGAATGGAAGAAATTAGAATCTTACAACACAGGAACAACCCATCTGGTCCCATCACACTTGCTGTTTGAAAGAACAATCGATGGTTCCACTCTCCTGAGCTTTTGCAATAGTCTTTCAACTTTGTCCCCTCAAGTATTTATTCAATATCCTTTACAGAGCTATTGAATTGGTTTCTACTGCTCATTCATAAAATGCACTCCAGATCGTTATTCCAAGCTGTATACAATGATTTCTCAACTCCCTTTTATTTCTGATGCCAATTACTTTAAAAGCAAAACATAAAATATTAATAAGAATAAAACAAATCTCAAACATGCATTCTGCTAGGAATGTAGAAGCAAATGTTTATACATAAAACTGTGTTCCATACAAGGTGGCACATTATTTATAAACAGTTGCACTTATGGTGGATTGCATAATGTTATACCTCACTAGGGCAGCAATCTGGAAATCAAGCTATTCTCAGCGTCATCACACAAGCTTAGGAATTTGAAGAGCATGCAAAATTCCCCAATTTACTTGCTTTAGACCCACGTTGACAGAAAACACACCAGGTATCTGTACTTGCCAAAAATAACTATATATTGCAAATAATTAGACTTTAGCTACAGGTAAACAGTGATGAACTACTGGCATATAACTCAATGAAACCTCTTATAAACATCTATTTACACACACACACGGAGACACCTTAAAAAAAAAATAATTATGGGTGTTATGGATGGAGGGGAACTGGGAAAGCAGTTCAATGGTCTTTTTTCACAGGACCTTCTGAGAAAGCTCTTGTTGTGATCAGAACACTACTTCTTAATCTTCCTTTTCCAGATGCTGCCACCAACTTGCGAGAGGCACAGGGTGGTTGGTTCACTTATTTAAAGGTAATTTATTAAAAAGTCACAGCTTATAGCAACGGCTGAAGGAAAAATAAATAGATTTTCTTCAGGCTTAAAATAGCTTCTACTGCAGAGAAGAGAGCACTCTTGACCTGGAGGTCTGAAGGCTTCTCACTGGATCACAACCCTAGCTGTTCAGTTACCAGAGAATAAATCACATATTTATTAGCAGGCAATGGGCTTCTGTCATCGATAACTGGTCACCAGTACACAGACAAACCAGCTCCAAAACTCACTCTGTACACAAACAACTGGCTCCAGCTCAGCTACGACCACACTTCAATCACTAGTTCACAGTGAGTGTGAAGATTACTTGCTTTCAAAACACACAGAAAGCTTCCAGCAGTACATGGTTTTTAAAACAGCTCTTTTCTCATTTCAGTCCACAATTAAAAATACATAAAAATAAGAGAAAATGTCTGCTGCTAGTCCCAAAACACTCTTAGCAAGCACGTGGTGACTTTACTTGATGAAGGAGAAGTGCTTCAAAAGCTTGTGATTTCAAATCAACCTGTTGGACTATAACCTCGTGTCGTGGGACTTCTGACTTGTCCACCCAAGTCCAAAGCCAGCAGCTCCACATCATAAAATTAAAATGCTCAGCAATCATTATCTTGATTCAGAAATTACATTTCCAAGTATCAATTTCAAATTTGGATATTCACTCAATGTTTTTACATTTAAATAAAGTTATTGGGAATCAAGACAGAAGTGCTTCAAGATTATTTATAGCACAGTTCATGCAGCCACTGCAGAAACAAAAACTTGTTTGACAATAGATCCTACCTTGGTCCTGTGTGGAGGGAGCTGTGGTCCAATAAAACCAGATACAGTTTGATTGTTAGTCAATCGTTGATTGACAGATGGCCTTGGAGATGAGTGGCCTGGATGATTACAATGTTCTGAGCTATTTTTTGTATCGTGAGATCTGAAAAATTATGAATCTTTGTTTAAGTACAAGACAAGTTAAAGTTCTGAGAATAATTACATTTCAAATGTTAAAAGAATTCTTTGAATACCTGATGTAAAAGAGCACGTAGGCTTGTTGGTTTAGCACTGATCTGATGTCACTTGAAGATACAACAGAATCATTCATCTGATACCACTGTCCATTACTAGCCTGAGAATAAATTTATTTCCATTTTTAATTTGAAATATAGCTGTTAAAGAATGAAGGCTTATGAAAGCTGGTAATTGCCACAACAAAATTATACCAATAATATTAAATTACATACTGCATTAATACAAAAATCTACAAGTCATACATCGGATATTCTATGTAACTTACATTCAGATGTTGATCATTTTGAATAATTACCTTGATATAACAGTAGTAATGCCCTGCATGGCAGCTGAATCCTGAATGCACCAATACTGCATATAACACATAAACAACTGGTTCTCCATTGTTCTGTGACATATAGGGTCGAACATCCAAATATTCAGAGTACCTCACTTCCTAAAGAGAAAGACTTAAATTACCAATTCACCTACTAAGTGTTAGACTTCGTTCCTCGGATTATGCCCAGATTATTCACCATTCAGAAGATTAAATGCTGTCAAACTCCTGAATATCAGTTCACTGAAACTAAAACATTACAGCAGAATTGACTTGTCAGCGTTCAAATTTATTAAACTTGCAGCACTGTACTACTGAAGCATTATTATAAGAGATACCCCTGAACTTAGTTAATAAACCACTGAGAAAGAACCAACGGTGTCTCACTCCAAGTAAAGTGGCGAACTGTACAGTGAGGGACACGGACATCAGTGGAGGGTGCAGTGGCAAGGAGGAAGTGATAGGGCAGCTAGAAAGCTCTGGCAAGACCACATGAGAACCACTATCTGCACATGAATGGATGAATAGCAGCCATCCTGGCATTAACGACACTCAGTTTGTTAAAAGGATCAACCATAAGGAGTCGAAAGATATTTCTCCACACTTAAAGGATATTTCTACATAAAAACAATCACTATACTTCAAAAATAGTACATTTGTTGTTAATGAGATAGTAAGAACCGCAGACGCTGGTGTCAGAGATAACACAGTGTGGAGCCAGAGGAACACAGCAGGCTAGGCAGCATCAGAAGAGCAGGAAAGTTGACATTTCAGGTCAGGTCAGAAATGGGGAGGGGCAAGGGAGCTGGGAAACAGAGAGAGGAGGGGTGAGGCTGGGGAAGGTAGGTGGCATGGTGATAGGTGAGTGCAAGTAGACAGTGGTGGGGACTGGTCAGTAGGATGGGTGGGGCACATAGGTGGGAGAGAAGATGGACAGATTGTGTCATGTCAAGGAGGGGAGGGGGGAGGAGAGGGAGGGGTTAGACATGGGATGAGGCTGGGGGTGGGGAGATTTTAAAACTGTTAAATAGTTTAAACATAACCTAAGGATATAAATTGTCATATAAATGCAAGTTTTTATTTAAATGTCCATGTTTTGGCAGATCAACACAATGAAAATTACAGCATCTGTGGAAACAAACCATTTTGATGAAAGATCATCAATATGAAATGTTAAAGGTTTCTCTTCAAACAGTGGATTTTTACATCATTTCAATTTTTATTTCAGATTTCTACCATCTGTAGTATTTCGAGTTTCCACAACAAAAATTTCTGATCATTGTAATTCAAAGCAATACAATGCCTTCCTCTTCATATTATCCCAACAATCTTGCAACAGCAATCTGCAAGGATTGGAGAGGTCCTGAATCTTGCCCCAAAAAGACAAAAAATGTAGACTTTGTTGCGCTGCTTAGGAAACAGAACAGTCCCACAGGTCCATCCATGTCTGATGAAAGGAGTACCCTTGGGGGTGCTGTCACAAAATTCGAGATATTCCATTTGAAATAAAGCCGTCAACAACATTAAGACCTTAATTTAACCATTTTCATCCCATGTCAGATCAAAGAACTTAAGTCTTAACAGAATTTTAAGATGGTACTATTGTTCTTCTGTGGCTAGGTGCTAGATAATATTCTGGCAAAGAATATATATATAATAAACTCAAATTTAAATGGAGGAAATTGTATTGCCAAGAAACAGCAACACTGAAAATGTCCAATTTGCCACCCTGTTTAGAGTTTGTTTTTGCGTCTGAAAAGCTGACTAGAAAGTATTAGGACAAAAGTTAGGATATTTAAGGAAGGAATTCTCATAACTACATAAAGAAGATAGAAGTTGTGAAAGACAATTCACTTTAAATGTTTTAATGTGATCATGTAGAGTAAACTCCCTCCCCCAACCCGTTGGGAGCTCCTTACCTCAAATGCTTGTTTACAACAAATAGAATTTAGGAAAAATAGAATTTTCAAAATTGAAAAGTACCTTTGTGATCTTTCCACCTGTAAAGTTTGCAAAGCGCTTCAGAGAGAGTGTCAGCACATTTGAAGCTCGATGGATTGTGAATCTTTTCGAGGCTGGCACCATTTTCTTACACCTGGTTTCATTATGAAATAACTTTAGTATCAAAATTCACAACTATGCAATAAATTCAAAAGTTATGGTGGAATGCATTATATTTTCATTGATTATAATTGTAAAAGGTATTACTCTATTTATGATTTTCTTTCCGTTCAGGAATGTAATACTCAGTTGCAGCTAGGAACTAAAGTGTTGACCTTACAATTGAAAAGCTGCCACATAATTTTCTCAATCCATTTGAGACAATCGAACAATTCTTGTCTTGACTATTCCACTGTATTATGCATTCTCCTTCATTGTTACACTCATACATTCAGGCCTCTGGATACCATGATATATGGTACCTTGACCGATTTAAACTTGTTAGTAGTATAGGTGTTAATAAGATAACAAACCTCAGATTAACTTCATAGACGATTAATTATATATTGACAACATTAGTTGTATCAAATTATAAACTGGGCAGAGATATCGATTCCAATTGAACTTAGTAGGAAAGATTGGTTCAGTCTTTTTCTTTTAACTGATATTTATAAAATAATTAAAGCTGTCAAAGTAAAGGCACACTTTAAATTGGAAGAAAATATAACATTCACATTTGTGCTGTTGATAGGTTCATACAAACATACGAACAAGGGGGAAAAGAAAAAAAAAAGTAGGTTATTTGGCCTTTCGAGCCTGCTCTGCCTTTTAATAAGATCCTGGCTGATCTGACTTTAATCTCTACTCTACACTCCTGTCTACCACTGATAACTAAGGGGATGAAACTATCAAAAATCTATCGACTTCTCTCTTAAATATTCTACTTTCACTGCCTTTTGAGGAAGGCAATTTCAAAGATTCTCAACCCTCAGAAAAAATGCTTCTTCAGTTGTTTTAATTGGTGACCGTTACTTCTAAATTATGACCTCTAGTTCTGGATTCTCCCACAATACGAAACATTCTTTCAACATCCACCTGGTCAAGTCTCAAGTTTCACGTAAGTCACCTCTATGATTTCTAAACTCCAGGGGATACAGGCCAAGCCTTTCTTCATAAGGCAATCCACTTATTCCAGGTATTAGTCTAGTAAACTTTCTCTGAACTGCTTCCAATGCATTTAACATCCTTCTGTAAGTATGGTGACCAGTACTGTGAAGAGCACACCAGATGTCATCTCACCACTACCCTGTATAACTTAAGCATAACCTCCTTAACCTTGTATTCAACTCCCCTTGCAATCAACATCAGATTCTATGAGCTATCGTGATTACCGGCTGTGTCTGGAAAATGATGCTGGAGAAGTAGTAATGGTGGATAAAGAAATGGCAGAGGAACACAATAGATACTTTGCAGCAGTCTTCACAGTGGAAGACACCAGCACATATCAAAACTTCAAGAGAGTTAGTGGCAGAGATGAGTGTAGTGACTATCACAAAGGAGATGATGTTGGGAAGCCGAAAGATCTGAATGGGGATAAATCACCTGGACTGGATGAACTACACCCTAGGAGTGGGAAGAGATAGCTGACGAAGGTGCTACTCAGGAAGCTGCTAAATAAAAGTTCATGGTGGCAGAGACAGAGTAATGGCTGACTGGCAGAAGGAAGACAATACAGATAAAGGGTTCTTTCTCAGGATGGCAGCTGGTCACTAATGAAGTTTCACAGGGGTCAGTGTTGGGACCACAACTATTCACATTATACATTACCATCTGGATGAAGGAAATGAGGACATTGTTGCTATGTTTGCAGATGACACAAAGATAGATGAAGGGTCAGGTAGTTCTGAAGAAGCAGGGAGGTGGCAGAAGGACTTGGATATCCTAAGAGACAGGGAAAACATGTGGCAGATGGAATACAATGCAGAAACATGAGGTTATGCACTTCAGCATAGATTATGCTGAAGAGAGGCATGGATTATTTTCTAAACAGGGAAAGACTTCGGAAATCTGAAGCATAAAGGGACCTAGTTCAGGATCCTCTCAAGGTTAACATGCAGGATCAGTTGGTAATTAGGAAGCAAATGCAAACTTAGCATTCATTTCTAAGGGACTAAAATACAAGAGTAGGGATGTACTGCTGAGGCTGTATAAGGCTCAGGTCAGACTGCATTTGGAATACTGAGCGCAGTTTTGGGCCCCATATCTAAGGATGGATGTGCTGGTCTTGGAGGTGGTCCAGAGGAGGATCACAAGAATGATCTCAGGAATAAAGAGTGAGGATAAAATTTACAGAATACCAACAGGCCTGGATAGAGTGGATGTGAAGAAGACGTTCTCACTAGGAGAGACTAGGACTCGGGGATACAGCCTCAGAGCGAAGGGACGAACCTATAGAACCTAGAAAAGAAGGAATTTCTTTGAGAAAGCGGGTGAATCTGTGGAATTCACTGCCGCAGAAGGCTGTGGAGGCCAAGTCATTGAGTGTCTTAAGGATAGGTTTTTGATAAGTAAGGGGGTCAAAGGGTTATGGTGAGAAGGCAGGAGAATGGGGTTGAGAAACTTATCAGCCATAATCGAATGGCAGAGCAGGCTCGATGGTCCAATAGCCTAATTCTGCTCCTATATCTTAGGATCTGCATCCCAAATTTACGCATTAGGATACAGAGATCTCTCTGCAACCTCTTACCATTTAGATTATATGCTTTTTTTATTCTTTCTGCCAAAATGGACAATTTCACACTATCCCATGTTATACTCCATTTGCCAGATCGTTGGCCACTTACTTAACCTGTCTCTACTCTGAAGGCTCATCTTCATTTTTCTTCCTATTGTTGTCATCAGCATATTTGGCTACCATGCCTTCAGTCCTTTCATCTAAATCATTTATATAACCTGTAAAAAGTTGCAGGCCCAGCACTAACCCATGGCATACCATTTACGACATCCTGCCAGCCTAAAAATGACTCACCTTTTCCTAGTCTACCCTGCCTGTTAGCCAATCCTTTATCCATGTCAATATGTCACTCTGTACACCATGAGTTTTCATTTTCTGCAATAATCATTTATGTGGCACCATATCAAATGTCCCAAGCACAATACGGGCAGCATGACAGTTCAGTGGTTAGCACTACTGCCTCACAGTGTCAAGGACTCAGATTTGAATCCAGAACTGGGTGACCATCTGCGTGGAGTTTGCACTTTCTCCCCTTGTCTGCATAGGTTTCTGCCCAGTGCTCTGCTTTCTTCCCACAGTCCAAAGATATGCAGGTTAGGTGGATTGGTCATGCTTATTGCCCTGTACTGTCCAGCGACGTGCAGGTTAGGTGAATTAGCTATGGTAAATGCGGAGTCATGGGTATAGGGTGGGGATTGGGTCTGGGTAGGATATTCTTCAGTGGGTCATACAGTCAGAGGGCATGGAAACAGACCCTTCAGACCAATTAGTCCACGCCGACCTGTTTCTTCTTCAAATTTACTTCTTCAAAGGGCTCCAATAAATTCTTTAAACTTAGTTTCCTTTTGACAAAACCACATTGGCTCTACCTGATTACCTGGGACATATCCAAGTCCCTTGTTTACTACTGGCTTCTTACATTTTTCCTTGCGGGATTGTAGGGGTGCAGAATTAATTGTTTAATAGAATGTTGGTATATAGTTAAACACCTGCAAGGTGTTCATCTGTATACAATTTCAAACAACCTACCTTTTGACACTATATTCTACTGAGAGACCATACAACATCTTAGATCCTGGCTTGCTAATACTTTTTTTATTTTTGCTTTTTTTGTATAACTTCTCTTCACGTGAAGCTCACAGTACAAAAGCCATCCACTTGTCCAATTTGGATATCTGTTAGCTGCTGCAACAGGCAATTCTTAGTTATAGTTCTGCCAAAAGGGGATTGTTATGGCCCAGACCATGTTACTTTGTCCCATCCAAGACTCATTCCCCCTTACGCTGCATGTTGCATTTAGTTTTTCCCCTTTACTAACTTTCCTTCAGGATTGCACTTGTCTTTCATCACCAGGAATTTCCAAATAGGGTAGCTCTCTTGGACCTTCTTTCAACTCTTCATGTTTCAACGTTGGTCCGTTCAGGCTCAATTGTCAAAATGGAACTTGAACCACCAAGAACTTGATCTTCCAAACCTTAAGTGACGACTTCTGTCAGTCAACAATCCAGTGACAACCGTGCAGCAACACACAGGATGCAAACTGCAAACACTTGTAAAGACCAATTAAGAAAGTGAAGTAATACAAGAACAAAACTGTGCAGCATGACTTGCTAGAGGCAGAGGAGCCTACAAAGAGTCGTTGCCCAGTCCTCAATTCTTATTGGGATCTAGATAGGGAGAGCCGTTGTAAAAGATGAAACACAGAATTGGAAGCCGATCATCTTCACATTGAAGCCAGATCGAAAGAGACTGGAAAATGGAGAAGGTCCACATGACCAAGTTTGCTTAAGAAACCAGAGAGGATCAATGTAATCAATTTGATCTGTCCTTCAGAGAAACAAGAGAAGACTGAGAATTTCACTCAAACAAAACAGATGAGAGAGTGTGGAATAAATAAAGATGCTGGACTAAGACAAATCAGTTGTAGTCAATGTTTGCTATTGCTTCTGAGAATTTTGAGGGATTCTGCAGAAGGATGCAGTTAATATCAGACCTGACACTTGAAAATTTTGTATGACAGTTCCTTGGATTGCACACTTCAAGGTATTGCAGAGAGATAGGTTAAAGAAAAAAGATGATTAAAAGTCTACAGTGAAATTTAAAATTGCTGTGGGAAAGCAAGTGCATTCAGCATTTCTTGGTATTATTTATAAAAGAAGTGGTTGTTGAATTATTCAATTAATCTCTGAAAATGTGTGAATCTGTGAACACCTGCAGCTTGAGGTTGTTGAAGTTGGTTGGTTCGCCGAGCTGGTTTCTTGTTTCACAAATGTTTCGTTACCATGCTTGGGAACATCCTCAGTGCAGCCTCTAATGAAGCGTCGGTGTGCTTTCCTGCCTGGTTTTTAAACTCTGGGATCCATTGAGATGGATTGCCTCACTTCTGAGTTTTCTTCGCAGTGGAATATATATGGGGTCGAGTTCAATGTGTTTATTAATAGCATGCTTCGTGGAGTGCCATGCTTCCAGCAATTCTCGTGTCTGTCTCTGCCTAGCTTGTCCCAGGATCTTGGTGTTGGCCCAGTCGAAGTGGTGATTCTCCTTGTCCATGTGGATTGAGATGAGCGAGTATTGGTCCCATTCCTGGACATCATGGTAGAGCGCAAGACAAATGGGGAACTGCAAACGAAAGTACACCGAAAAGCCACACACAGACCAGGTACTGAACTTCAACAGTAACCATCCCAGCACACACAAACGAAGATGCGTGCGAACATAGTTAAAAGGGCAACAACACACTGCAGCAACACGGAACTAGGCCAAGAAGAAGAATACCTCTCCCAGGTTTTCAAGGATAATGGATATCCAAAGAACTGGGTCAGAAAATGCCTACACGAACAGTTTCAGAAAGAGACTACATGCCCCGACACACTCATCGCACTACCCTATATCAGAAACACGTCGGAACTCACCACAAGACTCCTACAACCACTGGGCATCAGAGTGGCACACGAGCCTACGTCAACCCTACGACAACTGCTCACCCGAACCGAGGACCCACTCCCTGCCATGGACAGGACTAATGTCATCTACAAGATCCCCTGCAGAGACTGTGAGAAACACTACATCGGACAAACAGGAAGCAAACTAACAACAACAGTACATGAACACCAACTGGCTACAAAAAGGCATGACCAATACTCACTCATCTCAATCCACGTGGACAAGGAGAACCACCACTTCAACTGGGACAACACCAAAATCCTGGGACAGGCTAGGCAGAGACAGGCACAAGAATTCCTAGAAGCATGGCACTCCATGAAGCATGCTATTAATAAACACATTGAACTCGACCCCATATACATTCCACAATGAAGGAAACCTGGAAGTGAGGCAATCCATCTCAACGGAAGCCAGAGTTTGAAAACCAGGCGGGAAAACACACCGACGCTTCATCGGAGGCTGCACTGAGGATGTTACCAAGCATGATAACGAAATGTCTGCGAAACAAGAAACCAGCTCGGCGAGCCAAACAACTTGAACAACCTCAACACCCACAACCTGAGCTACAAATCTACTCCAAAACCTTAGAGACCTGCAGCTTGTCACACAATCCTGAAGTTAATAGAAATATTGTCAATTGATAACTTGTTTATCAGAAACTGCTGTTTTCTGATTTGGGCAAGTCGCTGGATTTTAAACTAAGGATTTGTAGATTTGCATACCAGTTACACAAGCTATACAAATACTTCTACAGTTGTGCTATTTGGGATTAACACGAAAATTTTGGAATTTGGCATTAAGTTCATAACTGATTGAATTACACATTTAAAATATATGCAAATATAGAGTGAATGTTCTTTTCAAGTAAGCACTGTACTCCAGAAGTATTAAAGTTATGATGGAAAATAGGTTTTGTAAATGGCATTTTAAAAAAGTGCAGCGTAGATTAACTTCAAAAGTAAAAACAAAAATTAATTCAGCAAACTGCTACTGCATGATTAGCTGCACTTCCACTAAAATAGAAAGCTTGTAGTGATACACAGATAATTTGCTGCTAGACGAACCAAAACTTGGAAAGATCTGTATAAAATCATGGATAACTCGGGAGAAACAAAGCTGAAGATGACCACTCACAAATGTTGAAAAGAATCCATGGGGTCAATGTCATGGAATCAATGTAAACCCTAACAAAAAGGATGCAGCTGCTTAATTTAAAATAAAATGAATTGGACATTTGGTCCTGCATCGTAGGCAAATGATGATCACAACTATGGAAACAATATGTAGAAAAGATAATCATGTGATGATGGAAGAACAAAAGTTGAGATTTTTTGCTAAAAACAAGAGTATTCAATAGAATCATAGAATGGTTATAGCACAGAAGGAAACCATTTAGCCTGTGTTGTCTGTTCCAGCTCCCTGCAAAAGAAACTCTGCTAGTCCCACTCCTGCTCCTTTCCCAGCAAGTGACTAGAAAAGAAAAACCCCTTCCTGTCCAGTACAAGTTCAAAGGAACTGAAACAAAAGAATTAAGAACTGCACTACATAATATTAACATAATAAGATTGTACCAATTGTGTTTACTGGAATGTGTTGACAGAATTATGTGAAGGAAGTTATTCATACAATGAAGAAAATTTTAGAATTAGTAAAACAACTGCTAATAGAAAAATGGAAAATTGGACATAGGAGTTGTGAAAGATGAGACCATGGAGTAAATTACAAAGGAAAGCTCTGGCTAATAACGGGAGCAATGGTAGGATCAGAAGTAAATGGAATATGTATGGAAAGCATTGTGGGTCAATGAGAGATAATGAACAGACAGTTAGAAAGATGGGCAGCAAAAATTACATAAAAATGGTTGACAACCAGAGTACTACAGGACACTAATCATCCGGGGGGTTATTTAAAAAATCTTCAAAGGATTTAAGAATAAGAGAACTAATATACACAAACAAGGTCAACTGGAACCAAAATCTTGCTAGAGACATCAAGTATAACTTGCAGATAGCTTTTGTAAGAATAAGGAAAATAAACATATCCCCTTGTTAAACCTTACAATGTAATTGAAGTGACTCAATTATAATGAGAAATATGATTAAGCCAAATGGACAGGCATTATTGGTCCAATGGGACGAGGATGAGGAAAAGAACATCATTTGTCTGGCACTGGCATTACCCTTGGTAGCAAAAAATGGAAGTCAGTTTTGAAAAATGCATCAGGTAAAGTACAGCCAAGTGACTAAACACTTGAAAATGGATACAAACAATGTAAAGAACACCATGACCATTTAACAAAAGTGGCATAACCTGGACAACACCAGACATGAAGAGCTTCATCCTATAAATGGTGCAATGTGGAACACAATGCGCTATTCTGGCCAGAATGTTCACCACTGATGAGTAATTGGTTAAGAGGTTAAAGCTCTGAGAAGAGGTACAGTCTAATAAAGTGTATAAAAGGAAAAAAAAATTGCTTGATCAATACTGCTACCTGTATGATTGGTGCAGTGACAAGATGCCTATATCAAAGAATAATTATGCATGACCCTCATTGGGAATAGGCGGTACCAGTGAATCATTGTACAATAACTGCTCCTTGGAAAAGAGAGCATCCAACAACCCCACATTTCAGACTCTATATTGTATGCCAACACTAAACCCAATCTTAAAATCTATAATTCAGGGATGAATTGTGAATGTGTGAATGTGCTACATGAAAATAAAACAGACAGGAAGACATTAATGGAACCAGGAAATTGTAAGTGGTGGGAAGCTAGTGTAGTTAAATCCTTATAGTGAATAAAAAAAGGCAAAGGCATTGGTTGAGGTTACCATGAAGGCCCCGCCTTCCCAACCTCACCACTCACGGAGGCATGGTGACTTTCAGGTTAAATTCACCACAAGTCATTTTCCTTCACTGAGACAGCAGCCCTATGGTCCTCAGGGACTATGGTGACTTTATTAGTAATTATACTAATCATGGTGTACATGCTATGCAAGAGTATTTGAGAAGTAAAATCTTGGACACCCAAGGCAGTACAAATAACCAAGATAGATTTAATTGCTCTTTAATGTTCAAAATTGGCACAGAGTCAACAAGATTAAAGAGGTAAACAAATGACTCAAAGATTGATGTGGGAGAAAAATGTTCAAATTCATGGGACACTGGCACCAATACTGGGGAAGGAGGCATTTGTTCCGATGGCTCGGGATCCACGTGAATCATAGTGTGGGTGATGGGTTCAACTGCATGAGAAAAGTTGAGGAAAGAGGGCTCAGCAGAGGTTATTAAAGTTTTCAGAACAAGTAGACAGTATGGAAAGGTTCAGGAATCTAACTTCGGGCACAGCAGATAAAGGGACAACTATGAGAAGGGGTCAATCAATGCAGGACTGAGGGCGTTATACTTAAATTCACGCAGTATACAAAACAAGGTAAATGAGCTTGTAGTGCAAATTGAAATTGGCAGCAGCTTGCAGCATACTGTACTAGGAAACAGTGGTTTTGGTGGTGTTAAAAGACAGACTTGACTGGGGAGTTTAAGGTGAAAGAATGCCAGGGGGGCAGTGACCATAATATGATAGAATTCTGTTTTTCAAATTTAACCTATTTTTCTAATCAACCTGTTGACAGATGTTATTACATACCTCTAGAGCAGGTGGGACTTGAACCAGGCCTCCTGGTCCATGGGTAAGGTCACTACCACTCTGCAGTTTAAGGGAGAAGCTGGAATCAGATGTAACAGTATTACAATTAAGGTTACCACAAAGATATGAAGGAGGAGCAGGCCAGATGTGATTGCAATGGAAGCTGACCAGGGAAGAGGGTGGAGCAGCAATAGCAGGAATTTCTGGAGGTCATTTGGGAGGCACAGCGGAAATTCACCCCAAGGAAGAAATAGCATACTACGGGCAGGATGAGGTAACCATGGCTAACAACGGAAGTCAGGGTCAGTAAAGAAGGAAAAGGAAATGCATACAAGATGGTGAAGATTAGTGGGGGGCCAGAGGATTGGGAAGCCTTTAAAAAACAGAAGATAACTAAAAAAGCAAAACAAGGAGTGAATACGAAGTACGAGGTTAAGTTAGCTTGTAACACTATAGAATATTGCAAGACACATAAAAGGTAAGAGAAGGAGGCAAGAGTGAACATTGGACTCTTAGAAAAAGCAGCTGTAGTAGTAATAGGAAACAAAGAAATGGCAGAGAAACTGGATCGGTTCTTTGCATCAATTTACACAGTTGAAGACACCAGGCACAAACCAGAACTTCAAGAGTCTGGTGGGTGTAAGTGGTCATCATTAAGATGATGCTGGGAAATGGAAAGGTCTGAAGATGGATAAATCACCCAGACCAGATGGACTATACTCCAGAGTTCTGAAGGAGATAGCTGAGGAGATTGTGGAGGCATTGGTTACGATCTTGCAGGAATCAGTATCAGGGAGGGAGGTAGAAGACAGGAAATTATAGGCTGGTTAGCCTGGCCTGAGTAGTTGATAAGATTGCTAAGATTTGAGCCTAATATTAAGGATGAGATTGCAGAATATTCGGAAGTCCATTTAAAAAAATAGGGCAAAGTCAGCACATCTCTGTCAAGGGGAGGTCATGCCTGACAATTCTGTTAGAATTCTTTGAGGAGGTAACAAGCAAGTTAGACACAGGAGAGCCAATAGATGTGATCTATTTGGACTTACCAAAGGCATTGGACAATGTATCATTTAGGATACTGCTAAATAAACTAAGAGCTCATGGTGTTAGGGCAAGGTACTGGCATGGATGGAGGATTGGCTGATTGGCAGAAGGCTGAAACTGAGAATAAAGGGTTCTTTTTCAGAATCACAGCCAGCGACAAATGGAGCTCCACAGGAGTTAGTGTTGGTACCACAACTATTCACGTTATATATTAATGATCTGGATGAAGAAACTGAGGGCATTGTTGCTGACACAAAGATAGGGGAACAGACAGACAACGTTGAGGAGGCAGGGAGATGCAGAAGGGCCTGGACAGGTGGGGGGAGTGGACAGAGAAGTGGCGGATGGAATACAATGTGGTAAAGTGTGAGGCATGCACTTTGGTAGGAAAAATAGAGGCATTGACTATTTTCTAAACTGGGAAAGGCTTTGGAAATTACACGATTCTCTTAAGGTTAACTTTTAGGTTGCAGTTAGGAAGGCAAATGCAATGTTAGCATTCATTTTTGAGAGGGCTAGAATACAAGAGCAGGAATGTACTGCTGAGGCTGTGTTAGCTCTGGTCAGACCGCATTTGGAATATTGAGAGCAGTTTTGGGCCCCATATCGAAGGAAAGATGAGCTGGTCTTGGACGTAGTCCTGAGGTGGTTTACAAGAACGATCCCAGGGATGAAGGCTTGTCATATGAGTAACGGTTGAGGACTTTGGATCTGTCGAGTTTGGAAGGATGCGGGGAAATCTGACGGAAATTTACATAATACTGAAAGGCCTGGAGACAGCCGGCATGGACAAGATGTTTCCACTATTCGGAGAGATGAAGACCGAGGGCACAGCCTCAGAGTGAAGGAACGACCCTTTAGAACAGAGAAATTTCTTCAGCCAGAGGGTGGCGTATCTGTGGAACTCATTGCTGCAGAAGGCTGTGGAGGCCAAATCATTGTGTCTATTTAAAACAGAGATAGATAGATTCTTGATTAGTAAGGGGATCAAGGGTTAGGGGGAAGAAGGCAGGAGAATAGGACTGAGAAATATATCTGCCATAATTGAATGGTCGAGCAGACTCTATGAGCCGAATGGTCTATTTCTGCTGTATCGCTTACGGTCTTATGGTCACAATAAAGTAAGGAATGTTGAACCATGGTAAGTAGTAGGTTGGAGAGAGTTAGCCTGAGGAAGTTATTCACATTAAAAGCCAACTCTGGGCATGAAGAAAGTTCACTTAAGTGGTGGGGGGGGAAAATCAGTTAGCTCATAAGGTTGGACAGCTGGTTTGTGGTGCAGCGATGCCAACAAGTGTGGGTTCAATTCCAGCACCGGTCGAGGTTACCACGAAGGACTCGCCTTCTCAACCTCGTTCCTTGCCTGAGTGATCCCTATGTTAACAGCCATCACCCTAACGAGAGAGTGGTCCTGTGGTCCCCTGGGACTGTAGGGACTTCACTTAAGAGGAAGCCACAAGGCAAAGTAAACCAAAGAGGAGAACAAAGTTAGCATTATCATCAATTCATTAAATTGTAAAGCAAACTTTTGTTTTAGTGATGAATGCAGACTGGGCGAACACTTTGTAGAACACCTATGTTCCGTCCTTAAAAATGACCCCAAGCATCTGGTTGCCTGCTTTTTCAACACACCACTGCATTGTGTGGCCAACATTTTTGCTGAGTGAGAGTCAGTGCAAGCTGGAAGAGCAGTTTCTCATTTTTAGCTTGGCAACCCTGAAGCCTTCAAGACTCAAGATCAAGTTCAATAACTTAGGACCTGAACACCACCTTCTTTTACACACCCCTTTATTCCTGGTCCTGTCATCATCTGGGTTACTTTCATCAGAAAGACTGAGGAGTTTCTCCAGCAATTTTATTTTTGTTTCAGATTTCCAAGATGCACAGTTCTTTGTTTTTTGTTCACTAGGATGTTGCCTTAGCTGGAGTGAATCAGCAATGAAGAGAGACTCGATCGGTTCGTGGTGCTTTCATTAGAGCAGATAAGAGCAAGGGGGCACCTGTTTGAGGTTATGAAATTATGGGGCACATAGTTAGGGCAGACAGGGACAAGCTTTTCCTCTTTGTAAAGAGGTCAACAACCAGGGTGCACAGTTTGAAGGTAAGGCGCAGAAAGTTTACAGGGAATTTGAGGAAGATAATTTTCACTCAGAGTGGCAAGTGCCGAAAAGGGTGGTAAGAGGCAGGAACCATCAAGACATTTAAAAAGCATTTAGACAAGCACTTGAACCATCATAGCATATAAAGCTACAGTCCAAGAGTTGGAAAATAATGTTAGAATAAATAGATGCTTGATGACCTGCACAGAAACAATGGGCCAAAGGGCCCTTTTCCGTGCTGTAAGAATTCCATGACTATGATATCCAAAGGAGTGTTAGTGTTTCCAGTTATGTTGTATCTTTGACCTCTGTTGAGACAGCGCTGTGTGCAAGTGAAATAGCCAAATCAGTAGGATTCCAGGTTTAACTCCTGGCTCTGTGCTGAGTTAGCTTCAAATAGAATAGTGGAAGGAGAATTTTAACACCACTAGGATAGGAAAGGGAACAGGAAGGGGCAAGCCCATTTCTATTCCTATGATGTATGCAAGGGTGGCTAGTTACAGCCTCCAGAGTATTTAATATTCACCTTATTTCTTCTGAGAAAAGGACGGTGCATGGGTGTTGGAAAACAGCTGGGTTAGAGTATCAGTTCTGGCATTCATCCAAACTTGAATGTGTTTGCAGTGTCTACTGTGGTTCAATTGTGGCATCTTCACCTCAAAGCCACAACTTGTGGCTTTAAGATTCCACTCCAGGACTTAAGTTCAAAAATTAAGGCTAACACTCCACTGAAGTACTGAGGGAGTGCCAGGCTGTTGGGAGGCACTGCCTTTCAGAGCAGATGTCAAACTGAGGTCCCATCTGCCCCAAAGGTGGATGTAAAAGACTGCCATGGCAGTTATCCCTGGTGCTCTGGCCAACATTTATCCCTCAATTATAATCACAAAACTAGTTACCTGGTCATTATCATACAGCAAGCTGCCACAAACTGTAATGTACAAAAGGCACATTTTCTGATTTCCTAAATTAAAATAGAGACTATGCTTAAGTACTTTATTGGATGTGAGGTGCTTGCGGACACTTTGTGATTGTACAAGGGCGTTATGTAAATGCAACTATCATCATCTAGCCTTTAAGAACTTAAATAGGACGAGTAGCCCATTCAACTCTTTGACCCACTTCAGCATTTAATGAGATCATGGCTGATAAATCAGCTTAAATGATTTTTCTGTACTACCCATATATCCCTTGATTTTATAACTGTGTAGAGATTTATCAATTTTAGTACTGAACATACTCAACAACCAAAGATTCATCACCCTCAGTGAAGAAATTCTCTCATCTCAGTCCTAAATGGCCTGTCCACTATTCTGAAACTAGGTTCTCTGGTTCTGGACCTTCCAGTCAGGGGAAATATCCTTTCTGCAGCTACTCTATCAAGCCCTTTAAGAATTTTGTACATTTTGAGATCATCTACTATTCTTCTAAACTCCAAAGAATACGTAGTCCAGACTACTTAATCTTTCCCCAGGAGATAACTCCAGCCCAGGAATAACCCGACAAACCTTCACTGAACTTCATCTATGGCAAGTGCAAGTTTTATAGAGTAAGACTACCAAATCTACACAAAGACAGTGACTGCATAAGGTACATATAAACAGATGGAAGGCAGATGGAGTTAAAATTCAAGCTAGCTATTACACAATCAGGGATGGAAAATTGAATGGTTTACTCCTGTATCTATTTTCTATTAACGCCTCAACACAGCATACTTCATTGGGCTACAACAATGGTGGGAACGGGCTATTTAATCTAATGGTAAATTATTTCGAGGATAGGAAGTGACACTTCTTCAGTGCAAGAGGAACCCTCAGGAGCTCCAAGGATCTAAGCAAAAGCAGTGAAATTTTCACATTTCCCAAGGTTTTGCTCTATCACTTTTCAGGGAACAAGTGCTGAATTGTACATGGCTTCCCGTTGCCTCAGTGCTTGCAGAAAGATCTCTCCAGTGAGAGATGAATTTCATTGAATAACATGAATGAATCAACTGGACTCTTGTTTAAGTTGAATGACTGACCCTTTGACCTTACAAACTTGATCATGTCTCCTAGACAGACCCCAAGTATATGCTAACCTCCAGAAAAGACATGAATGTGATCCAAATGATTTATCTGGAAATAGCAATTAAATGGCAATACCCAGCCAGAAAATATATTTCCAGGTTTATAATTTAGAAAAAAAAACCTTTTGGTCCTTAATGAAACTGTGGAAAAAAAAACGAGAACTAAACAAATGCATTTAAATTTTAAACATTGTTTGCACGAGCATCAGCTGGTGGCACTATTGCTCATAGAATCCCTACAGTATGTAAACAGGTCATTCGGCCCAACCCAAGTCTACACCGATTCTCTGAAGAATATCCCACCGAGACTCACCCCCCTACTCTATCCCTGGAACCCTGCATTTCCCATGACTAATCTACACATACCTGGACACTATGGGCAATTTAGCATGGTCAATCCACCTAACCTGCACATCTTTGAATGGTGGGAGGAAACCCAGAATCGAGGCTAGAATCAACCCTGGGTCCCTGGTGCTGTGAGGCAACAGTGCTAACCACTGAGCTGCCACACCATGCTGTGTCATAAAAATGTATTCCAGGACTTAAGTCCAAAACACAAGGCTTAGAGATGCCATCACTTGGAGCTCTCTCTGCCTGATGTAAAAGAAACAATAACAATATTTCAAAGAGGAGAGGGGGTGCTACCCACTGTGTCTAGCCAAAGGTTTACCCCTCAATCAACACCACAAAAACTTATTATCTGGTTGCTATCACAAGTTGTTTGTGGGATAAAGTAGCACAATAGAAAAGCTGCAGAATAAACAGATGGTTTGCTTGTGACCTGTCCAATGCTTTAGGGTTATTCTCTAGCCTAAACACGGGGCTACTTTATTTTGGAGTTGAAGTGCTAACTATAATTTATTCCATTTATGTGAAAGCTCAGAACTGCACATAGACTACTGCTGGGCAATTTTTGGACTGCACATGTCTTCAGCTCCTAACAGATGTCTATGGAATTGTTCAATTATATATACTAGACAGTCAAGAACTGTTCCAAGTTTGTAGCCCAATTGAAGGGTTCGATGACAACCAGTAAAGCTAGTTTATAAACATTTGAACTGCACAACCGGATTTTATAATTAATCACTGTTCGATACTTAAAAATTACCACAAACACATTGTTTTATCATGCTTTAGGACTATCAGTCTATACCTGGAAGTTGGCAGTTTGTGCATCTACAGTGAGCGACTTTGGGAATGATGGGGCAAGAAATAAAACTTTTAGTGTACCAAGTTGTGTTGGATCTTTACTATATTACATTACATAGCCATAGGAAACAGCTCTGAAGCTACTGTACTACTAAAATGTAAAGTTCATTCAGCCCAAGGCATTTTATAAGTCACTAGGTACAAGCCAGACATCACTTCAAAAGAAGAATGAGCAGAAATATGTTGCTACTTCATGCATTCAGATATTATATTGCTCATATGTTGGGGAGGACAACACATCTTCCTTCTGGCTTGGTACAGTTTAATCTACATTCCTCTCCCTTTACTACAGAACAGTACTAATGTTGTATCCTTCCCGTCTCAAATAAAAGGTGTTAAGTTGGCAGTCTTCCAAGCGTCTGGGACTTATCCAGAATTTAAGGATTCTTCGAAGATTACTACCAATGCACCCACTACCTCTGTTGCTATTTCTTTTAATATGCTAAAGTGTATCCTATCAAGTCCATAGGACGTATCGGTCTTTGCCTTATTAGTTTTGCTGGTACTTTTTCTTTAGTGATAATTATTGTATTTATATATTTTTTATTGCTATTAATGTATTCTATGTGAAGGCTGATGCAGAGTATTTATTCGACCTCTCTGCCATTTTCTGGTTTCCCATTATTTCTTCCCCGTACTTGTTTTCTTAGCAGCCTGTTAGCTTTGGAATGTCTTTTCCTTTTTAAATATTTAAAGAAGCTCCTGCTGTCCATCTTGATATTACTTGCATGTTTTTACCCTCAAAGTTAATCTTGAAGTTCTGTTCTTCTTGGTTGCCTTTTAACAGTTTTTAAAAATTCAGAAGGGAGGAAAAGCACCAGATCTTCCAGCATTGCTAACATTTCCCTTGTTTGAAGTTTAAATGCTAATCTTCCCAAAAGTATTTTAAAAAAACACTTAATACATCAATGAAAATGTTTTTGGGCCTGATTTTTAAAAATTGCTGACAAGCTCAGTGGACAAATATACTTATTTCCAGCTGCATTTTATACTTTTTTTCCCCAAGTTCTGTGGCAAAATGATACTGCATTGACGTGTTCAAAGTACGGCAAGTATTTGTGACGTTACATGCACATTTATACCTGGCCTGAATTTTTTTTATTACTTTACAAAATACACACAATATACATAAGTTTAAAATATCACATATACAGAATGCAATTTTGAAATTTAGAAACTGATTGGCCTAGTTGATCTTGTTGCACTAAAACTATGAAAAGATGCAATTAGTGCTCTCATCAACTGCCTCATGTTGGTGAAGGAATGGTTAGTGAAAGATAACCGTTAGTGATTCAGTATGCAGTCTCATACTTCTATGCATCAACATGGTTATTTATAATTCTAAAACTGAAGGCAAATGTACTGCCTAATATTTCACAAGAAGTCCATCATGATTACGCATTCTGTTACCTCCTGACCTAGCTAAAAATTGTCTTATTAGTAGTTTTAATTCTATACTTGAGATAACTTTTTAAACATTGTATCTATTCTGCAGAAAAGCAAATAAGGTTGCAAACTAATGAACTGGGCAATGCTAAGATAGCAAGCTGTGTTACCAACTGGTTAAACAGTACAATGACATCAAGAACAGAATGCTTCAGTATCTCTGGAAGGTCATGCAATGGTCAGGAAGAAATTAGTGTGTTACACACAAAAGAGATCTTCAACAACTTACGAATAAATCTTCATTTTTGTAATGAGAACATTGACTCACTTTGTGCATTTGTAGGCATTTTCACCATCCAATTGTTCAGGCTTCACAAATTGTTCCAGAGCTTTTGTGATGTTTGGTGCAGTCTATAAAATAGTTAAAAATTTTCACAGATAATTAAAATGTTTTCAAATGAGAACTCAAAGAAGTTGATATTTTGGAAGTTTAAAATAACTTCTGAATCAAAAATGTAGATGACATAGATCATTTTGGATTTAAGGCAATCCTTCAGGAAAATCTAGAGTTGAATTTCATCCTGTGCATATTACAGCCGAATTACAGCACATAAATCTTCAGTAAACTAACTGACATTAATCTAATTATAATAATGAAAGCAAGGTAAAGAAGATCAGAAATACATGTCCTTTAGTTAGTTTGCAAATGGGAAGGTAGGAGACAGAGAGTGGTGGAGGAGGATTGTTTTGTGGACTGATGACCTGTGACCTGCAGTTTGCTGCAAGAATCTGTGCTGGGCCCACTGTTTTTTGTAATTTATATATATGATTTGGATGTGAATATAGAAAGAATGATTAGTAAGTTTACAGAGGAGTACAACAGGACCTTGATCAGATGGGCTGATGAGTTGCAGATGGAGTTTAATTTATACAAATGTGAGGTGTTGCATTTTGGTAAGATAAATCAGAGTCCTGGGGAATGTTGCTGAATAGAGACCTTGGGGTGCAGGCTCATAATTCCTTGAAGATGGAGTCACAGGCAGACAGGGTAGTGAAGGCAGGATTTGGTACACTCTGCTTCATTGGTTAGTGCATTGAGTATAGGAGTTTGGATGTCATGTTGCAGCTGTACAGGAGACTGGTTTGGCTGCTTTTGGAATACTGCGTTCAATTCTGGTCTTCCTGGGCAAACACAGATGTTGTTAAACTTGAAAGGATGCAGAAAAGATTTACAAGAATGTTGCTAGCGTTGGAGGGTTTGAGCTATAGGGAGAGGCTATTTTCCCTAGTGTCGGAGGCTGAGGTTACAGAGGTTTATAAAATCATGTGGGGCATGGATAGAGTGAATAGCCAAGGTCTTTTTCCCAAGGTAGGGAAGTCCAAAACTGGACGGCACACGTTTAAGGTAGAGGAGAAGATATAGAAAGGACCTCATGGGCAACCTTTTCATGCAGAGGATGGTGCATGTATGAAGTAAGTTGCCAGAGCAAGTGGTGGAGGCTGGTACCATTATAACACTTAAAAGGCATCTGGATGGATTTGGAAGGAATATGGACCAAATGCTGACAAATGGGACATTCAGCATTGAAGAGAGCATTAGGCCCATCATGCCTGTGCCAATCCTTTGAAATAACTAACCAATTTGTCCTACTCCACTTTCTCCCCAAAACCTTGCAGTTTTTTGCTTTCTCAGCCCTGCAAATCTCCTTTTCACCCTTTCCAAAGTCTTGATATCCTTCTAAAACATAGTGCACAATATTGGTCACAATATTGGTCCCGAGACCTGATTTATAAGGTTTAATATAAATTCCTTGCTTTGTACTCACATACGAGTGCATGCTTCTACACATAAAGCCAAGGGTCCTTTTTTTTGCTAGATATAGCTTTTTTGTAATGTGATTTAGCTAACTGCTATGCAAATACTACGACCTCTCTACATAACTATCTGGAGACAACTGGGGATGCTTGCTTAAAATCTAGACATGGCTTACAAAATAGTTTGAACAATTGTTGAGTCTGAACAGTGTCATTTCTGCAAGTGGACTTCTCCATCAAAAGAACAAAACCCACTCTTGGCAAATGCAGCACAAATTTAGAGAGGAGAAATGGCATCTTAAAAATGCAAATCAGAGCAGAGCTAGCAGGGAACAAAGCATTACAATACCTTTATTTCCAGAGCAATATCCAAGTATGGGTCATATGTGTCAGAAACTCCTTTGCAGTTTAAACACTTTACTAAAATAGGAAAACATCATTAAAAATGCTCTGCAGGACAGTATACAAATTCATATAAGAACACTAAAGATTCAACTATTTAATGTAATGCAGTTAATACAGAACAGTGGTAACTGATTACAGAACAGTAAGGCAATATGCATGTTTAATTTGTATACACATCTATTGTCATAAAACGACAAACGCATAAAAGCACTTTTATTCTTAAATAAATAGAACATACCTCTCGATCTCAAGTAACCTCCAAAAATTTGATATATCATTGTGGTGGCCTGAGTTTGTCTATCCAATCTACAGAAGTAACCAAAAGAACAAATTTGTATATTTTCAAGGTCCAATCAAATTTCAATTAAAATTAAATATTTTATTTCAATGCGATTCGTGACATGACTTATTGCTTTTGAGGATTTAACAAATCTCAAGCTCCTAATCATCCTCAAGTCATCAGAAAACAACAAGTACAGGTGTCACCTTTCCAAAGAGTGGAGCACGGAAAAACAAAAGTAGAGAGAGAGATTAGAAAGATGCAACTTTAAGGAGTCTCTCAATTTGAGCTCTCACTGTGGCAACTCAGCAACGGGGAGTGTCCCACATATTCCAAACAAACCTCAGGCAGAGCTACAGGACACACCACAGAATGACTGTAGTGAATGAAACCTTATTCAGAAACATTGACATTTTAGTGAAATAGAACTTTGCCATGTATTATTTTATTTGATTTGAATCTATGAAGTAAAAACTTATACACGTCCCAATTGTAGAAGTGACAGCCACTTTCTTTGCCAGTTGTTTGTATTTTTAAGCTGGCATTGTCAAACTATGGCTGTTTGATATCTTTTGTCGTGCGGGCATATTTGACAATGCAGTATATACACCGCCTTTCTTTATATATAAATAGCCATTGAAAATAAATAAACAGTTGTTTTAAATATTCAAATTTTCACTTCAATTTGTACTCACTTGTTACTTCCATTTAGGCATGCTTTCTGGAGAGCATCAACAGTGTAACGCAAGAATTCATGTGCATCTTCCTGATTTCCAAATCGAAAATGTTTTGCTATTCCTAAAAGAATGAAAATTTAAATAATGGATACTAATATTCAACTCCAAAATTATTTAGAGAAATTAAACTTAGAGTAAGATGTAGATAGATACTGTCACTTCAAATCCTCTGGGTACCTTCTCTATCATGCCCACAAATTTGAAAGATGAGTAACAATGACTTGTGCTGAATTGGTTGACCATAGACAGGGCAGTCACAGGGCACTCTGAACTAGCATGAGAACTGGGGCAAAGAAATGAACAAGGATTTTCACTCCCCATTATGTCAATGACTCCTGCTGAAATATAACTGAAGGAGGATCAGGTTTTGCTGTGATGCGCTCTATGTCTAAAGTCTGTCAACATGACAACATTGATTACAAATCTTAAAGGAGGAGGTTGCATGAACTGGTTGATGAAGCTATTCACCTGCGAGGGAAGTCATAGCCTGATCCCAATGACTTCGTTGCTAACAGGAGAATGCAACAAAAAGTCATAGGTTTCAATTCCAGTATGAAGTCAATGAGGGTTTCAGGAACATTGGACTAAGGCGTAGGAACAGACCATTTGGCTTTGTGGGTCTTCTCTACTTGATAATGCCATTCACGGCTGATCAATCAGAGGTCCTTAAGCCGTCTTTTCTCTGTCCCATTAACCCTCATTTCCCTTGTCTTATCAAAAATATATCTAACTCAGCCTTGAATAAATTCAACGTTCCAGACTATACAGCCTTCTGATTAAGAGGATTCTATAAATTAACAACTCAGAAAAAATTTTCCTTATCTCTGTATTAAAAGGAAAGCCTCTTATTCACAACAGCGTCCCCTGGTTTGTAGCCTTTCCACACGAGAGGAAACAACTTCTAGGTACCTTCTCTATCATGCCCCTTCAGGTTCTAAATATCTCACTATGATGATTTACCATTCACTCTTCTAAACACCATGATATAGACCCAAACTGTTCATCCTTTCTTTATAAACCCTTCTTTCCAGGAATTAGATGAGTGTACCTTTTTTGAACTGCTTCTAACATTTTTCAAAATTTTCAAAAAGAAAAAAAATGACAAAACTGTAGAGTACATACATGTGGACCCTGAAAGCTGCAGTAAAACTTCCTAACTTCAATAATCCTCTTCCCTTGCAATAAATGTCAATTTTCAACTCACCTTCCTAAGTCATTACATTGGGTCCAAAGAACAGCAATGAGCCAGGGTCCACTGTCTGTTACTACCCAAAAGTACTTATTGCAAACGTTAGAAATCCTTGACTTCAGGATTGGCATTAACTGCGAAGTCTACCCCAAACAATCTTGCTGTCTAAGCTTGGAAGTGAACATTTTCTCAAGGAGAAAGGAAACATCATTTGCACAGAATCATATTGTCTCAAGAGTATTAGATCAAAATCAATACTCTGATCAAAGTAATATTTTAGGCAACTTTCAAGTCTCTGCATTTCAGAATAAAAACAAAATTAAGTGTTTCCACAATTAAAATCAAAGCAGAGTAGAAAAATCCAATGAGTATATCAAATCAACCCAATACCTGCCATTGGCAATCTTCAAATGAAGGACTAATTATTGACTTGACTACAACCTATTGTACACCATGTGGGTCAGTGTTGGATTCTAATAGCTAATAGGTGTGTAGAGTCACAATACAATCAAAAAATACACAGTCAGCAATACATTATATTTATGATTGTCACAATAGCTACTCTAGTGATAACAGCTTAAGGCCTTAACTAAATTAACAAACTCATGCAGTTACACGTATTTCACACACATCACTGCACAATCAGTAATGAAGATTCCAATTTGGGTATTACCAATACATCAGCACCAAAAACAGCAAAGCTAACCATGAAGCAAAATTTTTGAAATAAACTGTCAAATTAGAACAATGTTTCTGATTTATTATTTAATCATATTTTTTCTGGCATAGTAACAACAGAATAGAAACAATTTTCAAGAGGGTCTTCAGGTACACATCCTGTTTACTTTCATTGGTAACAAACTAGAAGAATGAGGATATAGCAATTTCCAAATTCATAGAGGGAAGAGTCAGGATTTTGTTTGATACTAAAACAGTTTGTGTTGAATACCAATAACAGCTCTCAGTCAACCTAGATAGACCAAAGGTAAGCTGGTTTATTTGCATTACCGAAAAGTGCTCTTAGACAATTTCCTTGAGTGGTTCATTTACTATTTTTATTTAGTGACAGAGAGCTTATTCTTCACAGTACTTAATTTGTATGACATCCTTGTCTTGCTTTACACAGCTATCTAGGTCAACCAGAAATGTGCAAATCACTGGTATCATTCACAATGTTTAATGCAAAATGACTAAATATAATGGATAACTGCATGAATTATAACGCCATGAGTACAGCTCAACATAAAGTAATGAATCCAATTAGACAGATATTACTTAATCTTTTAAACTGACACTAACATGCAATACAAAGTGTTTTTCAAATGCTGGGGGGTTGGTTGGCTCATTTAGCTGGATGGCTGGTTTGTGATGCAGTGATGCCAACAGCGCAAATTCAATTCCTGCACTGATTGAGACTATTGTTGAAGGCCCACCTTCTCAACTGCACCCTCTCTCTGTCTGAAACGTGAAGAACCTCAGGCTAAACTGCAACCAGTCATCCTTCTAATGACAGATTAGCTCTATGGCAACCTTATCTGTACCTGCAAGTGTTTTTTCCCCCCAATTAATACCAAACATAATTCATTAAATTTGTAAAAAAAAAATCTTTTTTTGTTTTGTGGGATGTGGATATCACTGGCAAGGCCAGCACTTGTTACCATTCTTAATTATCCTCAGAAGATGATAGTGAGCAGACTTCTTGGATCCTTGTCCACACTTCAGTGTTACTAGAGAGATCAAGAATTTCGTTTCAACTACAGTGAAGGAGAGGTGAC
The DNA here is from genome assembly GCF_021869965.1 of Rhincodon typus. NCBI lineage: Eukaryota > Metazoa > Chordata > Chondrichthyes > Orectolobiformes > Rhincodontidae > Rhincodon > Rhincodon typus. The sequence continues at coordinate 19,108,251 of NC_063352.1, read as the reverse complement.
AAGGTTCCAAGTCAGGATGGTGTGGGTTTTGGAGGGGAACATGGTGGTGATCTCATTCTTCTCCGCAGTAAAACAAAATGAAATTCCAATGGTGGGGTGACAAATGAGAGAAAAGTCAAACCCATACTGAGGGAAACACTGTGAAGAACTGCTCAAATCAGATTGTTTCAAATTCTCACTGCCAAGCTCCTCCAACCATTCTGTTCCCTATGCCTGGTTTCTGTTGCTCCTCAAGAGACTGAATTTATTATTGGTGGAGCAGCAAGGAAAGGGCGAAAGCACCCACAGCTGGCGGGGTTGGAGCAGATATTCTGACTGGTTTCACTGACATCACATGGAACCAAAACCTGGACAAGATACAGCAAGAAAGCAACAAGCAGTGGGAGGTTTCACTTAACAACGTTCATCCAAGATCAGCTAACGCAGCGCCAAAGTTGGGCTGGCTCAGGTTCACAGAATGGATGGACTGGGGTTGGAGGAGAGAAGCAACAGCAGGAGGGGCAGTCACAGGCACAAAAATGAAGAAATTCTGAAGCCTCCATCTGAATGAATTAGACAGTTTGACTTTCACATTCTTTAAAGACCTAGACAGCTTGATCTGCAGGTAGACTCTCAAGGGGACTATTAATTTTGAAGCTCTGTGCTGTATTTGGATATAGAGGTGACTGGAAGATCTTTCACATCAAATGTTACGTGTTTCAAGCGATAGACAAGTTCAAGGAAATGATGGCTGCCTGGTGAATCAATGATGTTGCTGTTGTCAGCAATGCTACTAGTGGATTTTCAGCTGAATGGATTTGTTTGTTTTCCACCCCCATATTCTAATTAAATTCATTCTAAAACTTACCCGAATTCAGCCTCTGGCTGTAGTGGGAATTGAATTTAATAAATCATTAATAGCTTATAGGAGGTTGTGAAGAATTGGATTAGTGTTTAAAGGATTATTTTAACTCTGGTTTGCTGTCCATGTCCTTCTAGGTGGTGGAGGCTGAAAGTCTGGAAGATGCCAAAGGAACCCCCAGATGTTAACAGTGGAAGATTCAGCAATGTTATTGGAATGCTACCGGAGATGGTTAGACTTGCTCTTGTTGGAGATGGTGGTTACCTAGAACTTGTGGCAGAAATGTTACTTGCTACTTATCACCTTGAAACTGAATTTGACCCAAGCCTTGATATCGATAGCCTGGATATAGTCAGTTGGATACAGTATCAAAAAACTTTCAAATGGTTGATTATTTTCAATCACCAATCATCACCTCATTTCTGACCTTACAGAGTGTGCGCGTGCGTGGGCGGGCGGGGGTCATTGATGAAAGACCAAAAATGCTGGGCCTATGACAAAATCCTGAAAATCTCCTACAGCAATGCCCCAGGACTGCAATGATTGACCTCATGCACAACTATCTTCCTTTGTGCTAAGTACAACTCCAACTAGTGGAGTTTTCCTCGATTCTCATTAGTCCCAATACTGCCAAGGTTTCTTGATACCAGACTCAGCAAGTGCTGTCTGTCATCCTCACTTCCACTCAAGTTCAGCTCTCATATAAGGCTGGATTGAAGCTACAATTCAATCAGAAGCTCCGTGGCCTTGATTGAAACTAATCTGAGCATGTGAGCAAATTATTGCTGTGAAAACTGTTGACAACATCTTCTGTCACTTTGTCGATGATTTAGAGCAGGCTGATAAAATGCTAGGTTCATGAATTGGATTTGTCTTGTTTCAAAATGCACAGATTTCTAAAATTTGCCATCATTGCAACAATCAGCAAATGAGGTTATTTCTTCCATCAAGTGTGCAAACACTTAATTTCAAACTTTTATCTAAGTGTCCTCCATCTATTTCTGGTCAGATTCAAATTCTTTGCTGAGTGTTCTTATTTTGTATATCCTACATCATACTCATTATAGTAGACTTCTCTGGACAAAAAAAAGAAATTGGCTTAAAATAATGCACTGAAAGCTGACACGACAAGTGGCACCACAGAATAGTGGCCATTGATGATACCTCTTAAGCATCAAAACTTCATGCCACACCGGTTTGGAAAGATGCTGAGCAACCATATTCTGGACAGCCTAATTTTGCTGCATCATCCCAAACAATAAACAATTTGCAATAATGAAAGCAGCTGTTCTTTAATTAACACTAGAAATGGATTTCTACATTAAGTCATTATTGATTATATATTTAAATCCTGAAATTTTTTCAGAGAACTTAAATCAACTCTTCACTTTCTTGCCGTAGAAATTTAAACTAATGATTCAGAGTGTTTCAATCTTCTGCAGCGCAAAATTATTTTCATAGAGTCAGGAGAGCAGAAAATTTTATAGGAGAGTATAAAGAAAATAAGAATATATGGTCCTTAAAAGGTTATCTTAAAAGAGGGCCTGATTTGCAACAATTCAGTATTCGCAAAAAAAATGTGTATGCACTTTTGTGTATGCATGTCATTTTGCATTATGCATTCTGGTATAATATGGCAAGTTGCAAATGTGTGTGTCGGGCAGGGATCAAATCAGTATCACAAATGCAAAGTTTCTCCCATTTTAATGAACGCATTAAGTGTAGAGGAAGTTCCTTATAAGTTTGGTAAAAATCTAATAAAGTCTAACTTACTGAGGTCACGAGTCAGTGCTTAGGTGCTGTATCCAGTTCACCTACTGATTTATCAAAAGGTACCACGAGTCTGAAGAGAAAAATCACTGATCAAGTTTGGTGAAAATCAGATAAAATGATAAGTTATGAGGTGATAAGTTAGTGTTCATGTATAAAGGTCTACAGAAGCACAGTCCAGCACACTAAGCATGCCCATTTTCAAAAGAAATCCCCCAGATAACAGATAGGAAGTCACAGGTTCTGTGAAAGTCCTCAAGTTCTCGGGTTGAGATACAATATAAATGAAGCTAATAAACGAGGCTTCTTTTATTCACAATACAAAAAAATCTGTACATCAAAATCTCCTTAAACTTAGCTTGTATCTGGTACAGCATTTTTAAGAATCCCTCCCATATCAGCGGGTCTACTGATGTAGAGGGATTATTAAATCAAATTCCATTTTGCTACAAGGGATACTGGGAACTTTTGAAGTGAGGATTTTAGAAGTGTATTATGCAAGGCCACCCATACTTCCACAAAAATTACAAACCAGTCATTTCAAGTCATGAAAGGCGTTAACGTTTTAAAATTTGACACATATAGTAGAACATCCATTATCCGTGTTTCATTTAACAGCTAAAATTCTGTAAAACATTACTGCACAGCTCATTAGTAGCAATTTCTTCCTCAGTAATTTAACATTACTGCACATTTTATTTATGTTAATTGCATTGGATTATCTTTCGATCCTTTATTAGGAATATTCTTGTCTCATACTTGTACTATCAAAATTTGGGCACAATGTCACCAACCAATTTTCAACATTGTGTGTCACCAAACCGTGAGAGAGATTATGGAGGTTGCAAAACACTTATTTTGACCGCTTATTGGTGTTATTGCAAGTAAATAAATCTTACGTCGGAGGTCGTTAATGACAGACACAGGCTTGATGACATTTCCAGAACTGGAAAAGACCTGGGTAATATGATTCTGCATCATACACATCATACAGAATCCTTGTTCATTACCTGCAAAAAAAAAATAATAATTTTTATTTGCTTAAAATGAGTAAGACGATTGCTGCTTCACAGCAATAAAGTAGCAGAATAATTTTGTACAAGTATACAATTATATGGATGACCTTTATCAAATAACACCTTCCATTCAAACTTTTTTGCTCTGACATAATTGGAAGTGTCCAAGTCTCCCACAATCATCCTGACATCCTCAACACCAAAAAAGTGTCAAATGTTCCAAACTTAAATCCCTTCTATTATCCTCTGTGACCTTGATACTTTGTTTCTTCAATTCCATTAAATTTGCTGCGGTTGACTACGTCACATTCCTCCAACTCCTATCCTTGTTCTACTGTTTAGATCTGCTCTTTAAAAGTTCCACCCTTACCCATCTAAGCAATGCATCTAAGAACTGCCTTTTTGACCCTTGCAGTCCTCTTCAAAGAGCCCTGAGAACTTAACTTTTGCTCATTCTTCATTTGCATGCAGCCCCACAGTACCATGAACTACAGACATGAGGGGGAGCTTTCAAATTGACAGCAGTGACAGCTAGCTTTACACCTGCACAATCTACATCGACACTATGTAGTTAGATCATCTCTGTACTGAGAGGTTGCTTTGCTAACAACTGGCCGTGTAAGAATCTCTGGATTCCATCTAACCCACCACGCATTTAAGTTAAACCAGCCTGTCTATAACCATCACATCCTGTTCAGCTTCAAGTTGAACTACAACCCATATCCCCTCAGAGTGCCACTCATTTCCATTTCTGTAACATTGCCAAACTTGTCTGCCACTTCCAGCCTCAATTAATCTCTGGCTTTCCTCTCTGACCTTCTGTAAACTCCAACTTTGACAAAGTTTTGCTGCATGTATTCTGCCTCATGTTCATTTGTGATCCCCATTATATTAGCTCTTGGTGATCTACACTTGGGTCCTCAATCCTCACCACACAGAGTTAAAAGGCTGCAACACCCGTTTTCAAGCAAGTCATGTTTCCATGTAGGGTTAGTGCGGCCCACGTGGTGCTCTTACCCAAGTTGAAGTCCCACTTTAGGGTTTGAGCGCCAAAATAAGTATTGACTCACCACTGCTGATTTGAGCAAGTATGGAACTGTGAAATCGACCAATTCCACATCATGAACAAAAACAGCAGTCTTGTGTGACATCTGACTACCCTTACTCAACACACACACCAATCAATCTACACAGACAAACCAACCAGCAGCAAGAATCTTAATTTACTGACCTACTGGAAATACACCAGCTTGACCAATGAGCAGTAAGATCCTGCCAATATTTCCATCCACTATGTGCAACTTTCACCTGTTCCCAGTTATTCCTCTAGATGATGGGCAGAGAAGAATGCTGCCCAAAATGCCTCCGTTCTACTCTTTATGGATAGACAGACAATAAAATGCAAGAGCAAAAGTAGGCCACTCAGCCCATCGAGCCCATTCTGCCATTCATTGAGATTATGATTGATCTGATAGCCTGCAACTCCATTTTCCTGACTTATCCCCATAACCTGTGCTTCCCCTTAACAATTAAAATCTATATCTCAGCCTTGAATTTGCCAAATAGCACGGTAGCTCAGTGGTTTGCACCTGCTGCCTCTCAGCACCACTGACCCAGGGGCGATTCCAACCTTAGGTGACTGTGTGCAGTTTGCACATTTTCCCTGTGTCTGCGTGGGTTTATGCCAGGTCCTCCAGTTTCCTCCCATAGTCCAAACATGTGCAGGTTAGGTGAACTGGCCATGTTAAATTGTCCGTAGTGTTTAGGGATGTGCAGACTATGTGGATTAGTCATGGGAAATATGGGGTTACAGGGATAGGGTACGGATCCGAGTCTGGGAGGGATGCTGTGTGGGGGGCGTGGAGGTGGGGGCGGGGTTGCTCTTTGGAGGGTCAGTGCAGAGTTGATAGTGCTGAAAAAGCCATTCAGCCTGTGAGGGTTCTACGATACTAAACGTTTCAGCTTCAAAAGCCCTCTGTGGTTAAAGAATTTCACACATTCAGCATCTTCAGTGAAGAATATCCTTGCCAGTCTTAATTGGGGGATTCCTTACTTTGGGATTATGTCCTATGGTCCAAGGCTGTCTAAAAAGGGGACACAATCTCGTTGTATCCACCCTGTCAAGCTCCTAAGAATCTTACATATTTCTCTACGGTCTCCCCTCATTCTTCTAAACTCCAATAAGTACAAACCCAACCTACTCAGCCTCTTCTCATAAGAAAATTTCTCTATATCTAGATTATCCTAGTGAACCTTCTCTGAGCTATGTCCAATGACAACACATCATTCTTTAGTTATGGGGTCTAAAGATGTTCACAGAACTCCAGGTGCGAACTGACTAGTGCTTTGTATAGTTTTAGCATGGTTTTCCTATTTTGAGACTCTATTCTCTTTGAAACAAAGGCAAACATTCCATTTGCCTTCACTTGCCCGAACTTGGATTATTTTTGGGTACAGCACAAATTTTACGTGTAACTGTAAATGTTTCTTCAATATTTCCTAACTTAGTCAGGGATTTATGCGCATGACACCCATACAATGATATCCTGATGTCAGTCATGCTAGCAGAACACCGGACATGACTCAAGGGGAGGCGATGGCCTAGTGGTGTGTTATTTCGCAGGACTGTTAATCCAGAGACCCAGGAAATGTTCTGGGGACCTGGGTTCAAATCCTGCCTTAGCAGGTGAATTAAGAGCCCGATGATGACCATGAAAACATTGTCGATTGTCAGAAAAACCCATCTGGTTCACTAATGTCCCTTAGGGAAAGAAACTGTTAATCCTCACCTGGTCTGGCCTATATGTGACTGTGGACCCACAGCAATGTGGTTGACTCTTAACTGCCCTCTGGGATGGGCAATAAATGTTGGTCTGGCCAGGGAGACCCTCAACGCATGAATTAAAAAAAGACAAATTAAGGAAATGAAAACTCAGGATTCAAAGGATGATTCATATCATTCAGCAACTCTGGGAACTGGTCTGCAGTGGATATATGATGTGGGGAGACAAAAGGTGAAGCAACAATCAAACTCAACAAAGAAAGATTGTATATACATACATGCTCTAGAATGTTCCCGGGAAAGCATGTAATTTGCAAGAGGTGGCGTATAAGTCAAACACTGCAGTGCAGAGTTTAGGAAGCAGGTGTTGCCCAGATTTTGGAGGCCAGCTCCTATTTTGTGCATCTGTTGCCATTTCAAAGAGATTTTTTCTGCAGGAAACAGTATTTTCTGTGGAGGTGCTATTCCATCACCACTGCCAAGTACATCTGAAATTAAAAATAATTTTATATATCAGAAGTAATGTAGGAAAACAATGTTAAAAACTTTACAATTAAACAAAGCACATCAGAGGAAACTATTCACATTACAAAGTGTTACTGCATACAACATTGACAAAACAGAGTATCTCCTGACACCACGCTGGCAGAGGAGGTTGGCACTGCTGATCTCATCAATACTTGCCAAGAGACAGAAGCAGGAGCTGACTCCACCTACATGCATGTTTGAAATTCTACTGATACCCGAAGAACACTCACCAGCACTGCTCTGCTGGACAGTCTCTGTGCTCAACCCTCCCACTTCCCACACTGCTTGGCTACCTACCTCACTCAACACATCTTTTGGCAACCTCCGCCCCTTCATTTGGCACCCTAACCCCATTGCCATCTCACTTGCAACCCCCCCCTCACCCAAGTCACTCCGCTCCCAGTTCCCCCACTGCCTCTCTCCACTTGTCATCTTGCTTCCAGGGATGATGAGCAGTAAGGCAGCAAGGAGTTAAGTGAGAAGGAGGCAGTGAGGGGTTAGAAGCAGAGCTGCCAAGTATTTGGAGTGGAGCAGTGAGCAAATCATAATCCCAGGACCGGAATTCATTTAAAATATTTGGAAAACACTCATTTTATTGACTCAAATTCTTTGATACACAATATTGCTGCTATATCACTGCTGCTGATTGTGACATTATAGTCTCTGTCTGTATTGGCAGTGAGTGCACCCCATTCAGAGCTGTGGTAATAGCTTTTTACAAAATGGTATAAAATAGTGCAATAGGCAGAAAAATGGCAATTCCTTACCTAGGAGTGGTGGCAGCATAGTTAAGAAGAATTGCCCTGGGAGCTCTCAATATTGAGTCAGGTCCACATGAAATCTCATGGCATCAGGTTAAACATGGGCAAGGAAACCTACTGATTACCATGTACCATCTTCCCTTAGCTGATGAATCAGTAGTCCTCCATGTTGAGCAACACTTGGAGGAAGTACTGAGTGCAAGGGTGCAAAATGTACTCTTGATGGGAACCTTCAATGTCCACCACCAAGAGTTGAGCTGATCGAGCTGATCGAGTCCTAAAGGACACAGCTGCTGGGCTTCTGCGGGCGGTGAAGGAATCAACAAGAGGGAAAAACATACTTAATCCTTCCTCACCAATGTGCCTGCTGCAAATACATTTGTCCATGACAGTATCGGTAAGAGGGACCACCGCACAGTCCTTGTGGAGTTAAAGTCCCACCTTTTCAATGAGAATACCCTCCATCGTATTGTTAGGCACTATCACTGTGCTAAATGGGACAGACAAACAGGTCTAGCAACTCATCCATGAGGTGCTGTGGCCATGAACAACAGCAAAATTGTACTCCAGCACAACCTACACTTCATGGCCCAGCATATCCCCTGCTCAACCATTACCTTCAAGCCAGAGCATAAACCCTGGTTTAATGGAGAGTGCAGGAGGGCATGCCTAGGTGCAGCACCAGACATACTGAAAAGAAAAAAATGGGTTGTCAACCTGGTGAAGCTAGTAAACAGAAGAACGTGCATGCCAAACAACATAAGCAGTAAGTGACAGACAGAGCTAAGTGAACCTGATCTACAGAAGAGATCCAAGGAAAAAACCCAAAAGAACTACAGATGCTGTAAATCAGAAACAAAAACAGACGTCGCTGTAAAGCTCAGCAGATGTGGCAGCATCTGTAAAGAGAAATCAAAGTTAACTTTTCGGGTCAGATAGCCCTTCCTCAGAACTGACAGTAGCTAGAAAGGTGGAGGAACACAGCAGGCCAGGTAGCATCAGAGAAGCAGGAAAGTTGACGTTTCGGGTCGGGACTTTTCTGAAGGACCATTTCTGAAGAAGGGTCCCAACCGAAAACGTCAACTTTCCTGCTCTTCTGATGCTGCCTGGCCTGCTGTGTTCCTCCAGCGCCACACTGTTATCTCTGACTCCAGCCTCTGCAGTTCTTACTATCTCTGTAGCTAGAAAGCTAGAAAGTTATATGCAGAAGATAGGATAGGGGGAGGGGATCAGGTGTGAATGATAGTGGGGATAGAGCCCAAGAGAGAAGAGCAGTTGGACAGTCAAAGGAATGGATAATGATCTGGCTAAGAGGCTGAATAGCTGTTAATGGAGACCGTTAGTGGCTTACAATAGGTAAGTGTGTAATGGCAAACTATATGATAATAAGGCCTAATGTGTGAGGTAGAGGGCCAGGACATGGGAGAGTTTAGGCCCTAAAATTATTGAATCGATATTGAGTCCAGAGGGCTGCAGGGATAAGATCCAAGCTCTGTAGACGTGCCATATCTAGCCATGAATGGTGGTGGGCAACTTAACAAGTCACTGAGGAGCTCCACAAATATCTTCATCCTCAATGATAGAAGAACCCAGTGCATCAGTGCCAAAGATAAGGCTGAAGCATTTGTAACAATCTTCAGCCAAAAGTGCTGAGTGGCTCATCCATCACAGCCTCCTCCAGTAGTCCCCAGCATCACAGATACCAGTCTTCAGCCAATGCGATTCATTCCACATGATATCAAGAAATGGTTAGAGGCCCTGGGTACTGCAAACAGTATGGGCCCTGACAATATTCCAGCAATAGTATGCAGGCTTGTGCTCCAGAACTTGCTGCTTCCCTAGCCAAGCTATTCCAGCACATCTACAACACTGGCAACTACCTGACAAATGTGGAAAATTGTCCAGGTATGACCTGTACACAAAAAGCAGGTCAAATCCAACCCAACCAATTGCCGCCCCTCCTTCTACTCTCGATCATCAGTAAAGTGATGGAAGGTGTCATTAACGTGCTATCAAGCAGCACCTGCTTAGCAATAATATGCTCAAACACTCAGCTTGGATTCCACCAAGGCCACCTAGTTTCTGACCTCTTTACAACCTTGGTTCAAAAGAGCTGAATTCCATTGGTGAGGTGAGTGAGACAGCTTTTGACATCAAGGCCGCATTCGACTGAGAGTGGCATCGAGAAGCCCTACCAAAATTGGAATTAATGGAATCTGGGGGCATCCTCCGCTGGTTAGAATCATACCTGGCACATAGGAAGATGGTTGAGATTGTTAGAATCAGTCATCTCAGCTCCAAGACATCTCAGACATCTCAGCTTCATCTCTGCAGGAGCTCCTTAGTCAGAAGTCACAAGACACCAGGTTATAGTCCAACCATCTTCAGCTTCTTCATCAATGACCTTCCCTACATTACAAGGTCAGAAATGGGGTCGTTCGCCAATGACTGCACAATATTCAGGACTCTTCGCAATTGCTCAGATACTAAAGCTGTTCATGTTCAAATGCAACCGGTCCTGGACAATATTCAGACTTGGGCTGACAAGTGGCAAGTGGCAAGAAACTTTTACACCACACAAATACAAGGCAATGACCATCTGGAAGAAGAGATAATCTAACCGCCACCCCTTGACATTCAATGGTGTTACCATCACAATCTCCCATTATCAATATTCTAGGGTTACTACTGACCAGAAATTCAACTGGAATCGCCATATAAATAGTGACTACAAAAGCAGGTCACAGGCTAGAAATACTGCAAGTAACTCATTGCCTGACTTCTCAGACCCTGTTCACCATTTGCAAGGCACAAGTCAGGCATGTGATGCAATACTCCCCACTTGATTGGTAGAACATGCATAACATCCACTCCCTCCACCACTGAATCCAAGTAGCAGCAGTGTGTGTGTAATCTACAACAGGAAATTCATCCAAGATCCTTAGACAGCACCTTCCAAACCCACAACCACTTTCAAAAACAAAGTTGCTGGAAAAGCTCAGCAGGTCTGGCAACATCTGTGCAGGAGAAAACAGAGTTAACGTTTCGGGTCCGGTGACCCTTCCTCAGAACCCACAACCACTTTCGTCTTAAGTGGAAAGGCAGCAGCTACGTGTGAACAACATCACCTGCTAGTTCCCCTCCAAGTAACTCAAATGTCACTGGCTAGGCCAACATTTACTGCATATCCCCAATTACCAAGGTGATAGGATGAGTTACCATCTTGAACCACCACAGTCGTTCAGGAACAGGCATGCCTACAGTACTGTCAGGAAAGGGGTTGCAGGATTTTGACACTGCAGTGAAGGAATGGTGATAGGGTTCAAGTCAATCAAGTAACTTGGAAGTGAACTTGCAGTGGTGGTGCTCCCTTGCATCTGCTGCCTTGTCCTTCTAGACGACAGAGGTCTTCAGTTTGGAATTACTGTATTACTGTAGTGAATCTTAAAGATGGCACACAATATTGCCATTTGCACTACTAGTAAAGGAAATGAATGTTGAAGGTAGTAGATGAGGTGCCAAGCAGGTGCTTTGCTATAGAAGGCACTGAACTTAGTATGGATGTTGGAGCTGCACTTATCCAGGTGAACCAGATGAGTTTTTCCAACAAATGACAATAGCTTTACATTACAATTTGACTGAAATCAAATTTCACGATTTGCCATTTCCGGATTGCCACAGAAAATCAGTTTAGGGCTCTAGATTACTGGTCCAGTGTCTTTAACACTATGTCACTACATAGCAACAAAAAACATACTTTAATGCTGTTTATTTGTCTAAGGTATGGCAGTTGATTCAGTGTAATTAAAAAGGGGAGAAGACAAAAAAAGTAACTATTGGCCAGTTATTGTATGTTATTGAGAAAATGTTACCGTCTTATAAAATATGTAATAGCAGAGGATTTAGAAATACATAATATTATCAAGGAGAGTTAACATTGCTTTATGAAGGGGAAGTGATGCCCAACAAATTTACTAGAATTCTTTGAGGAAGTAGCAAGCAGGATAGACAAAGAGGAAGTAGTGGATGCAATATATTTTGATTTTCAGAAGACGTTTATCAAGGTACCACACATCAGGTTACTTAATAAAGATATGAGCCAATAAGAGATAACACATTAGCATTGATAGAGGATTGGCTAACTATTAGAAGACAGAGTTGGCAAAGAGGACATTTCACGATGGCAAGCTGTAACTACTGGAGTGTCACAGGGATCAGTGCTGGAGCCACAATTATTTACAATATATATGAATGACTTGGATGAGGAGAGTGAACATATAGTCAAATCTGTGGATAATACAAATAGGTGGCAAGACAAGTGGTACGGATGACACAAAGAGTCTACAGAGGGATAGAGACAGGTTAAGCAAGTGGGCAAAAACTTGACAGATGGAATATGTGGGAAAATGTGGTATTATGCATTTTAGCAGTAAGAGTAAAATGAGCTGAAGACTACTTAAGTGGAGAAAACCTGCAGAAAGCTACAGAAGAGGGATTCGGGAGTCCTTGCCCATGAATCACAAAAAGCTAACATCCAAGTTCAGTTGGTAATAGGGAAGGCAAATGGAATAAAATAACTTTAGTTCAAAGGACAGTGAACAGAAAGCAGCTGTTCCCTTGAGTCAAAAGGTTAATAACAGGGGATCATAACTTTAAATTGAAAGGCAGAGAGGGGATTTGAGGAAAAATGTTTTCATCCAGAGTGATAGGTGTCTAGAAGGTACTGCCTGGGAGGGTGGTTGAGGGTGGTAACCTTACAACCTCTAATAGGTACTTGGATGAGCATTTGAAGTATCGCAACATTCAAGGCTATGGGCCTATAATGGGAAAGTGGGACTAGTGTGGATAATAGTATATTTTTGGTGGTACAGACTTGATGGGCCAAATGATCGCTTCTGTACTGTACAATTCTATTATTCCAAGGTTCACTCAGCAGATACCAGATATAGAGGGTCAGGCTGAGTAGTTTGTCCTGTACTCGGGAATATAGAATGAGAGGCAACCTTATTGAAACACACATGATGATTAGGGGATTTGTCAAGGTAGATGTACAAAGGTTGTTGGCTCCCCGTGGGAGGGACTAGGACCAGAGGGCATAATCTCAGAATAAGGGCTCACACATTTAGGACAGAAATGAGGAGGAATTTTGTCTGAAAGTAGTGAATCTGTCAAATATCAATGAATGCAGAAGCTGCACTGTTAAGTGCCATCAAGACAGAGACAGATGAATTTTGAATTGGCAAGGGAAACAAGAAAAGTGGAGTTGAGGTCTAACAGATCAGCCATGATCTCATTGAATGATGGAGCAGATCCAATGAGCTGAATGGCCGACTCCTGTTCCTACACCGCATGGTCTTCTAGCTTTTGTCACCAAGCAAATTATTGGATCATTTCTGAAGCATTAACTTCCTACTTTACTGTTGTTTACATTGAATAATTTTGAAATTATCGAATAGTACAAGCATAGTAAATTGTAAAAGACAACATACAGCCTGCTTTGAGCTCCAACAGATTTTGCAAGAAGTACTGCAGTTTATTCACTGGAGTTTAATATTCCACAAGACTGAAATATTCTAATATTGCACGCAGTCTGCAAGTTACACCATGTCTGATGAACGGTACAAAAATTGGCCTCAACAATATTAAATTAACTTTTACGAATGAGACCAACTATTTATTCAGTTTGATTTTTATGCATGTGCAAACAAGTATAATACAATGTCTTGTTCTTTCTTTATAAACTGCAATGATGCACTGTGAAAAACATTGACTTAACAGCTTGTGCAAACACCATTGAATTCCCCACTCATTTAGCAAAAAGACTAAGCAGTACAATAATGCAACAAAACACTGCTCTTTTGGAGTTGGGAAACTGACAACTTAGCAATAAATCCAAAGAAAATAAATTTGATTCGATTAGTTAAAGGGATGCGCAAAACAAGTATGACCTGAAACAAAGCAAGATTCAGAGATAACATTAGTCATTGAAATTAAACAGAAAAACTGAAATATTCACACACAATTAAACAAAAAAGATTTAATAAACAAGAAAGGACCCAAAAATGCAATGAGGAATCACGCAAAAGCCAGTTTAGGACAATTAGAAGATTTAAGAGAACAGTCGAGGCTGACTGCAGAGAGCAATATGTTAAGCTATTCAATTATCGCTTTGGTTTAGCTGGTACCATTCTTGCATTGGGCACAGGTTAAAAACACAATGATCTCAATATACACCAGTAAATTCACACTGGGGAGAGACGGTTCACCTGCTCTGAGTATGGAAAAGGTTTCTCGAGGTCAACAATATATTCTTTGAACCACAACGATTGGATTTTGCCGCTAATCACATTCAGGACCTAACAGCATTCATTGCAATTGGTTTCTCCTAATTGTTGGAAATTGTAACAATGTTTGCATTCTGGAGAAGATTTTGCTGTAAAAAAAAACAACACAACTAATCTAGGTTGACAGCTCCGTGCTTTAAACAGAGTGCTGCAATATTGAAAGATGCCATCTTTCAAGTGTAATGCTTAGTGGAGGACCGGTTTCTGATTTAGAAGAAAGCATACAATGAAGATGAAGAATAGAGATTTAAGCAATCTTGCACCATAAACAGACCAACTACTCATCACCAGATTGTGGGATCTTGCTGTGCATAATTGACACTTGTATTCATCTGGCTACATGTCAGGGGTAATTGTGAAGCAAACAAGACTTTTTATCTTAAATGTTCATTCATGAAATTACGCCAATATACAATCTACGTGAGGATGAAACGAACAGAACAATGTGCTGAAAGGATGAGATGAAAATGGGTGGCAGAATACTTTTCTGGAGCATAAACCAACTGCAATTAGTGGCATGTTTTTGTGCTGTACAGACCAAGTAATCGCCTCACTATTGCAGAATTCCCAACCAATGACCTGCTGGTGCAGCCACAGTAATTATATGACTTGTCCAGTTAACCTTCTGGTTAATAACGACCCCTAGGTTGCTCTGATGAGAGTTTTGACAAAGGTAATATGATTGTATTATGAGGGAGGTGTTTGAATTCACTTTTGTTAAAAAGAATCATTGGTGCCAGCCAAGTGCCAAGCAATGTTACTCGTCAGCCCAAGCCTGGGTGTTGTGCAGTTGTAGGCAAGAAGAATTACTTCTAGTATACCACAGACATGCAATTCTGGAGTCTTTAAGATACTCAGAAATATGAAGACATCATTTCTCATATTATACAATCTACTTATGATTATAAGGGAGATTCATACCATTCTAATAAATCTGGAATCATTAAGCTGATGCTGCAAGGGATTTAATACAGATAATTGTATTTGATGAGCAGCACAAAAGAAGGCCAAACCAACTGTATGTATAATAAACGGACATGTATAGTATCTGAACATTAGAGAGGCACAGTCATTAGTAAAAATGAATAAGATCCTAGGTGCAGGCACTGAATGTTTATTGAAAAATTTCTATAGATGGAAAACTAGTAGGAAGAAACAGGATTGAGATGACAAGTGGAAACAGCGGCTTAGTACACAAACTGGACAATTGTGCTCCCCAAACCTGTCCATTCCCAAGTCCGTATCGCCCATCATAAACCCATAGTGCTGCCAATTAATGCAAGTTCTATCTAACTTTTGTTCATTACGATTTCTAAGTAGATTTTTTTTTCAGTAAACTTGGTTTTTGTTAAGAATGTTTTGATGAAGACAGTCTCATGATAAATTAAGGTAGATGGACAGTGCAGCAATAGATGTTGTGAAAAGTCAAGCAGCAGCATTAGCATCAGGAATGAAGAAGCACATTGAAAGCACCTGAAAAAGCTCATCACAAGATCACAGTATCTGTAAACTTGGTCTATAAATTTGAGACTAAGTGATTGTTGTCAGGGAAAGGTTAGACAGAAGGCCAACAGGGGGAAAGAAACAGAATATAGAACTTTAAAATCTTAAATGAAATTTAATAAAAATTAAGTCATTTACTTGGAATTAGAAGCACAGAACTGAAGGATATATGGATGAAATTCTGCAGCCCGAGAGATCACAGCAGGCCATGACAAGGAGATATCCAATAAATGCAGTGATAATTCATTCAACACAAAGCTGCATCCATCAAACTTACTTTGATCTTTTTGTACTAGTTGCTTCGGTTTCTCTTGTAGTGCACTTGTGAACAAAGCAGCTCCAGGTATAGGTCCTAAGATTTTATTCTTTGGTACCTCTGTAATAGGGGATGTTGCAC
>NC_063352.1:19071213-19091809 GCF_021869965.1 Rhincodon typus | reverse complement strand
GTGCCATTCTAGTAAAACAAGAAACATACATTTACATAGGACCTTTTATCACCTCTCGGGACAGCCTGAAGTGCTTTACAGCCAATTGTGGTTTTGGTTCAAGTAAGATTACAGTCCTGTTGCAATATGGGAACCACAGCAGTCAAACTGAATCCAGACTGAGTGTGACATCAATTAATCCTAGCAAACCTTACAGTCAGTGGGAATCAGGGAAAAGAAAAAAATCTCTGCTGTTTGAAGTCTTATCTCACCTAAAGGATGATGTTTGGGGCTGTTAGGTCAATCATCTCAACTCCAGGAAGTCACTGCAAGCGTTCATCAGGATGGTTTCCCAGGCCCAAACGTTTGTTTAATGATTGATTGAATGATTTTCCTACCAACACGGATATTCGCTGATGATCGTATAATGTTAGCACCATTCACGACTCCTCAAATACTGAAGCAATCCGTGTCCGTATGCAGCAAGACCTGGACAATATCCAGGCCTGGGTTGAAAAATGACAAGTAACATTCACACCACATAAATGATAGGGAATTGCCATCTCCAATATAACAGATCTAATCATTGCCCCTTGACATTCAATATCATCACTACCTCTGAATCCCAAACCATCAATATCATGGGTTTTAGCATAAGCGGAACTGAACTAGCTGTATAAATACTGTGGCTTAAAGGTCAGTTCGGAGGCTGGAAATCTTACAGAGAGTAACTCATCTGACAGTGTTCCCTCCATGCTGCATGGCTGCACAAGCACTCCGACCTTCTGCATATAGGGAATCACTGTTCTGATGTGGATTGCAGCATTGACTTTCAATTCTGGAAGTCGCTGCCACACACAGACCTCGGAGGCCCATGCAACTAGAAAGAAAATTAGTAGGAGTACTAAGTGGGAGTACTCCTGACTCCCCAAAGTCTCTCCACCACAGGATACAAGTCAGGACTGTGATGAAATACTCCCTACTTGCCAGGATTAATATATCTCCAAACTCACTCAATAGGCTTGATATAATCCAGGACTAATCTATTGGTGAGGAGATTTGCTACAGCTGCTAGAACTAGTAATGGGGGCGTGGGGTTTGGGACCCAGGGAAATAGTGAGGAAAGAGATCAATCTGAGACTGGTACAGTTGGGAAAAGGAGCAAGTCAAACAGTCAAGGCAGGCAGGAACTAAGCACAGGACAAGGTAAACCTGATTAATTAAACTGCATTTATTTCAATGCAAGAGGCCGAACAGGTAAGGCAGATGAACTCGGGATGTGGTTGGGAACATGGAACTGGAATATCATAGCAATTACAGAGACATGGCTCAGGGATGGACAGGACTGGCAACTTAATGCTCCAGGGTGTAGATGCTATAGGAAGGATAGAAAGAGGGGCAAGAGAGGAGGGGAAGAGGTGTTTTTAATCAAGGTTAACATTAAGGCTATACTTGGGGAGGATATTCCCAGGAATACATCCAGGGAAGTTATTTGCGTGGAACTGAGAAATAAGAAAGGGATAATCACCTTATTAGGATTGTACTATAGAACCCCCCACAGCAGTCAGCAGGAAATTGAGAAACAAATTTGTACGGATGTCTCAGTTATCTGTAAGAAAAATAGGGTGGTTATGGTAGGGGATTTTAAGTTTCCAAACATAGACTGGGTCTGCCATAGTGCTAAAGGTTTGGATGGAGAGGAATTTGTTAAGTGTGCACAAGAAAATTTTCTGATTCAGTATGTGGATGTATCTACTAGAGAAGGTGCAAAACTTGACCTACTCTTGGGAAATAAAGCAAGGCAGGTGACCAAGTTGTCAGTGAGGGAGCACTCTGGGGTCAGTGACCATAATTTTGTTAGTTTTAAAATAGTGATGGAAAAGAATAGACCAGATCTAAAAGTTAAAGTTCTAAAGTGAAGGAAAGCCAATTTTGACAGTATTAGGCAAGAACTTTCAAAAGTTAATTGGGAGTAGACATTTGCAGGTAAAGGGACGACTGGAAAATGGGAAGCCTTCAAAAATGAGATAACAAGAGTCCAGAGACAGTATGTTCCTGTTAGGGTGAAGGGCAAGGCTGGTAGATGTAGGGAATGCTGGATGACTAGAGAAATTGAGGTTTTGGTCAAGAAAAAGAAGGAGGTATATGTCAGATATAGACGGCAGGGATCGAGTGAATCCTTAGAAGAGTATGAAGGCAGTAGGAGTGTACTTAAGAGGGAAATCAGGAGGGCAAAAAGGGGACAGGAGACAGCTTTGGCAAATAGGGTTAAGGAGAATCCAAAGGGATTTTATAAATACATTAAGGACAAAAGAGTAACTAGGGAGAGAAGAGGGCCCCTTAAAGATCAGCAAGGCAGCTTCTGTACGGAACTGCAGGAGACTGGAGAGATATTAAACAAGTATTTTGCATCAGTGTTTACTGTGGAGAAGGATATGGAAGATATAGAGTGTGGGGAAATAAATAACAACATTTTGAAAAATGTCCATAATACAGAGGAGGTGGTGCTGGATGGCTTAAAATGCATAAAGATGGATAAATTCCTGGGACCTGATCAGGTGTATCCTAGAACTCTGTGGGAAGCTAGGGAAATGATTGCTGGGCCCTTTGCTGAGATATTTGTATCACGGATAGCCACAGGTGAGGTGCCGGAAGACTGGGGAGGTTGGCTAACATGGTGCCACTATTTAAGAAAGGTGGTAAGCCGGGAAACTATAGACCAGTGAGCCTGACATCGATGGTGGCCAAGTTGTTGGAGGGAATTCTGAGGTACTGGATTTACATGTATTTGGAAAGGCAAGAACTGATTAGGGATAGTCAACATGCCTTTGTGCATGGGAAATCGTGTCTCACTAACTTGATTGAGTTTTTTGAAGTAGTAACGAAGAAGATTGAGGGGGGGCAGAGCAGTGGACATGATCTATATGGACTTCAGTAAGGCATTCGACTAGGTTCCTCATGCTAGACTGGTTATCAAGGTTAGATAACATGGAATACAGGGTGAATGAGCTTAAAGGTAGAAGACAGAGGTGGCAGTGGAGGGTTGCTTTTCAGACTAAAGGCCTGTGACCAGTGGTGTGCCACAAGGATTGGTGCTGGGTGCACAGTTTTTCATTATTTATATAAATGGTTTGGATGTGAACATAGGAAGTACGGTTAGTAAGTTTGCAGATGACACCAAAGTTGGAAGTGTAATGGACAGTGAAGAAGGCTACATCAGAGTAAAACAGGATCGTGATCAGATGGGCCAATGGGTCGAGGAGCCGCAGATGGAATTTAATTTAGATAGATGTGAGGTGCTGCATTTTGGAAAGGCAAATCAGGGCAGGACTTATACACTTAATGGTAAGGTCATTGGGAGTGTTGCTGAACAAAGAGACCTTGGAATGCAGGTTCATGGTTTCTTGAAAGTGGAACCTAAGGTAGCTAAGATAGTGAAGAAGGCATTTGGTATGCTTGCCTTCATTGGTCAGTGCATTGAGTATACAAGTTGGGAGGTCATGTTGCGGCTGTACAGGACATTGGTTAGGCCACTACTGGAATACAGCATGCAATTCTGGACTCCTAGCTATAGGAAGGATGTTGTGAAACTTGAAAAGGTTCAGAAAAGATTTATGAGGATGTTGCCAGGGTTGGAGGGTTTCAGCTATAGGGAGAGGCTGAATGGGCTGGAGCTATTTTCCCTGGAGCATTGGAGGTTGAGGGGTGACCTTATGGAGGATAGGGTAAATAGACAAGGTCTTTTCCCTGTGGAGGGAGAGTCCAAAACTGGAGGGCATAAGTTTAAGATGAGAGGGGAAAATTTTTAACGGGACCCAAGGGGCAATTTTTTCATGCAGAGGGTGGTGTGTGTATGAAATGAGCTGCCATAGGAGGTGGTGGAGGTATGTGAATAGGAAAGGTTTAGAGGGATATGCGCCAAATGGGAGTAGATTTATCTCAGATATCTGGTCGACATGGATGAGTTGGACCACAAGGTCTGTTTCCATGCTATACTGCTCTGACAAAGCACAAACTCCAAAAACATTCACTCTTCTCCACCAATGCAGTGTATACCAACTACAAGATGCACTATAGACATTCACCAATGTTTCTTAGCCAGCATCATCCAAACCCACAATCACTACCAATTAGAAAGACCAGGGCAGCAGATATACCTGCAAGTTCACCTCCAAGTCACTCACCATCCTGTCTTGGAAATACTTCACCAATCTGTTACTGTCAATGGCTCAAAATGCTCAATCTGAATTGTAGGATGTTGGGTGTACCGATAACAAATAAACTGCAGTCGTTCAGGAAGGCAGCTCACTATCACCTTCTCAGGAGCAAAAAAATGCTGACCCAGCATATCCCCTGAATGAAGCAAAACAAAATCAACTCCCACAAACAGCAATAACCAGATTATCAATATTCTCTTTTTAGTGATGTCTGAACGACAAACATCGGTCATAGGTACCAGGCAGAACTCCAAAATACACATCGTCTAAAGGGACTTCGGTCCATCTAATGGGGCAGATGGTGTCCCAACTTAATGAGTCATCCAAAAGATGACACTTCTGACAGAATGGCACACCCTGCTGCAGTAAAGCATCAACCAAGATGTTGTGCTCAAGTCGTTTACTTGGGATTAACCCTAACCCAACCATTCATGGAAATTATGAAAGTTAATAGCTGAGCAAGAGCTAACGAGCATAATTCTACTTTCCAGCTCTTAATCTTGTCACCTTGCAGTTTCTTATACTTCAAGTATATATCCAATGCCTTTCAAATCTGATGAGGGATCCTGCCTCTAAAGTACCATCCTATCAGACCCCCACCTAAAATGCAACAGTGCTACCCCTCACTGACACCAAATTACTGTTGCAAGTTACGATTCGGATTTGGGCATTTTTACCACCACCTCAACCTCTGAAAAACTGAACAACAATACCAGAGTTACAAATTACATTGCAGGCACAAAACGTATGGGATTCATTGAGAGACATTGCTACAAATCATTGCCTATTCAAAAATAAAAGTTCTCCAGAGTAGCATTGCCTTTTTTATATAATTAAACTGAGGTCCTGATAACTACCTCGGGTGGATCCTATGTCTGCTTCTTCAAGTGAGTTGGGGACTTCTCTATCTCTTAGGCCTAATGTTTATTCCTCAATCAACAACGCGCAAGAATAAATGATCTGATCACTATCATGTTGTTGTTTGTGGGAGATTGCCATGCACAAATTGGCTACTACATTTCCGGTGTTCCAATAGGGACTAAAATTCAAAAAGTACTCAACCGGCTGCCGTGTGCTTTGGGACATGCTGAGGCTGTGAAAAGCATTTTACGGAAACATATACTTGCTCTCATAGAAATTCTCATGGGGCTTCTCTTCTCTTTCTTTGCCCTAGGGATGCCTTGGGCCGAACAGCACTGCATCTGATTATTGTGCACTGGCCCAATATAGTCCAAGACTGGATCGTACCAAAGACCAAGTTCGAGAAAGCCATGGCGGGCATGCAGAGCCGGGCTGAATGGTGCCTGCAGCTGCTGTGCCAGCGTGGGGTGCAGGTCAACGTGGCCACCCAGACCAGGAGTCGGGACACAGCGATGCACCTGGCTGTGCGTCATGGAGCCTGGCGGGCAGTGCCCATCCTGGCACGGTATGGTGCCAACCTAGAGGCAGCTAACCAGCATGGCATGACCCCACTGCACATGGCCAGCGGGCTGCTGGACCGGCACATGGTGGAGGAGCTGCTGGGCCGGGGAGCACGGGTGAACAGCAAGGTGGTGGGCAGTGGCAGCACACCACTCCAGTTGGCTGTCTGCGCCGCCTCAGGCAAGGGGGCGCAGCAACTCGGGGCTGGGCTGGACTGCGTGCGGGTACTTCTGGCAGCAGGCGCCAGCGTTGATGCCCAAGATCAGCAAGGGAGGGCAGCAGTGCACGAGGCATGTTTTGGGGGACGGCAGGAGCTCATTGACCTGTTGTTGGAGCATGACGCTGACTTGGGCCTGCGCACCAAGCTGGGCGAGTCGCCCCTCTCCCTCTTCCTGGAGCGCCGGCCCAATCTCCGGTGCAGCCACCTGCTGGCCAAACTGCTTAGCCTCTCCTGTCCTCTGCGGATTGCCAGTGGGCAGGGGGGTCAGCTGCCTAGCGGGCTGCTATGCCCAGAGTTCTGCCAGCACCGGGAGTTCCTATTAGCCCTGAGCCAGGAGCCACCAGCCCTCCAGGATCTCTGCCGGGTGGCAGTCAGGAAGGTCTACGGCCACCGGCAGAGGCAGCGTCTCAAAGAGATCTTGCCCACTTCAGTGTGGCAGTTTGTTTACGGTTACAGGGACTATGCTAAGAGGCTGGCAGAGATAGAGGCAATAGAACAACTGAACTGTGAGGGTCAAGGGGACCTGGCCAACAGCCTGCTCCGCATGCACCTCTGAGTGGATACTGATGTTACCAACGTACTTTTTAATTTATATTTTCATGCATCCAGTAGGAATTGGTACTGGAGCCCAAGTAGTTTTTAATATCACTCAGTGATGGAGAACAACTCTGACAATGGAACAGTCAGAACAAAATAAAGCAGTTTTGATAAGATTCCTTCATTTATAAAGTGTTTACGGCACAGAGCAGATCATTTAGCCCAACTGCTAGATCAGTTTTTGTACTCCACAGGAGCCTCCTCCCATCCCTCTCTATCTTCAGCACGTTCTATTTTTTTCAGTTGTGTGTTCATTCAGCTTCCAGTTAAATATAACTATTCAACTCAATCACAATTTGTGATAGCAAGTTCCACATTCTCTCTGCTCTCAGTAAAAACATTTCTCTTCAATTCTCAATTGAATTTATTAGTAATGGTCTCATATTTATGGGCTTTAGTTCTGGTCCCCCTGCCACAAGAGGAAACACCCCTTCACATCTTCCTTACAAACTCTTTCATAATCTTAACAAATTCCATTAGGTGATCTTCTAGGACAAGAAACAGTTCCAGCCTATTTAATCTTTCCAGATAGGTATGACCTCTCAATTCTGGTTTCAGTTCTGTCAATCCAAATTTCTCCAGTGCCTCTGTATTCTTTCTATATTATGAATGATTACTGACAGTACTGAAGACAGTGAGTAGTCTTCTATACATGAAGCAAAACTTCCCTGCTTTTCAATTCTCTCTCTACCTGTTTACCTTTATGGCCTTGTTAACCTTGTGTCCTCAGTTTCCAGTACACCAAAAAAGAACTGTCATTTGTAAATTTTAAATTTGTACTTCTGAATCCATGTGCAAATTATTTACATAAATGGTGATCAAGAGTGTACCCGGCATCAATCCTTATGGAACATCACTCCACATCCTTTAGTAGTTTAAGTAACTATCTTTCAGCCCTACTCTGTTTCTTATTTTGTAACCAGTTTGCTACTTTTGCCCCACATACTCTGACATGGCTCACAACTCTACTATGTGGAACCTTATCAAAGGTGAACACATGTTTTCTGTAAATCATCTGATATGTCAATCCCTTTATTTATTTAGTGGGAATTTTTTGCAGTTTTGCTCTCCTGAAACAAACTCAGATCTGACAGAGATGGTATTTGGTGTGCCTTTTGCTCACATCGTGCATTTGACTAAGGTTTCAAGATATTGTGAACCAAATCTAAATATTTTCCCAAACATGCCACTGTTTAAGTGAAACACAACATTCATACTTTTAAAAATAAAACGTTGTTATCTAACTGTGGTTCTTAATTTCATGATAAAGAGAAGGTATTGTGGGTTGTTCTAGAAACAAAAACTGAGGAACAAAACATTCACAGTGTTACGTGAGATTTCTGAGTGCATAATGACAGTACTTGTGTGAAATTTCAGACAGTCACCTCCATCATCTGATTGGACTGCAGGAGCTCAAACATTGTCCTTACAGCAAGGAGGACAAGGTGACGGATTGATAAGAGGTGTTCAACATTATGGTGGAGTTTTGAAACAATAAATTAGAAGAAACTGTTTCCATTGGTGGGAGATTCTATTAGCAGAAGTCACAGATTTGGGATAATGACAAAAGAACCAGGGGAAATGAGCTGAACCCTTTTCTTTTTAAAGATGTCAAATGGTTGTGATCTGCAATGAGAGTGGTGGAAGCAGCTTCAATAGCAACATTCAAAAGTGAATTGGTTAATACTTGAAAAGTAAAGATCTGTGGGGCTGTTAAGAATGGAACTAATCAGTAGAATTGTTCTTTCAAAGAGTCAGCATTGGCAAGACGAGCTAAACAACTTCCTTCAGTGCACTGGTAGAGGCTTGCAAGAGCAATGCAATACATACTCACCTTCAGGTCTCTGTGCATGACACCCTTGGAGTGGATGAAATGCACTCCCTCAAGCAGCTGCCGGAATATGTGAATAGTGCATTCTGGATCCACAAGACTAAATGGATCTGAATTATATCAAAAAGATAAAAATTAAGATTTGCAATTTCATTTAATTTTGTTGAAATTAAAATTTATTTCATATGAAATAATAGGGATAGAATCAAGCAAATTAAATAATTAACAAATGTAAAAGAATGATAAAGAATTAAACAACTCACCTGTAAGGGATAGGCCCTCTGTTGATCTCCTATTCCTGTCCAAAATCCAATCTTGAAGGGATCTCTCACACAACTGCATTTGTATATGCAGCATGAGGTGGAATTGCACCTAAGAAATGAGAGAATCGGACTTGAATTTCTATGACACCCCAAAGTGTTTGTCAGCCAACTAATTAATTTTTGAAACATAAACAGAAATTACTGGAGAAACTCAGCAGGTCTGGCAGCATCTGTGGGAAGATAGCAGAGTTAAAGTTTCGAATCCAGTGACTCTTCATCAGAACTGTTTGTACCAAGTATTTTTGAAGTGTAATCACAATGGAAAGGTAGTAAACATAGCAGCAAATTTGCAGACAGCAAGCTCCCACAGACATCAATGATTTAGGCAATCTGCTTTAATAATGTTAAATAAACATAGATAAGGTCCCTAAGGAGAGGTTCTCCTGCTTTTCACAACAGTGCCATGGGATCATTCATAACTATCAGAGAAGGAAGACTTAACATCTCAATGTTTAGTTTAATGTCTCATCTGAGAAACAGCACTTCCAACACTGCTGCATCCCCTCAGTACTTCACTGGGAGTATCAGCCTATATTTCCATCCTCAAGCCACATTTTAGACACATATTCAATTATAAATATGTTTTCCACCAAATCCAAGATGCTTTTAGGGACAAGAGGAGTGAAGTTCAAATCTATGTAATTTAACTCATCTTTTGCTGATTGTACTTTTGATGGTTACACAAATAGACATCACAGAAGTGTAACAGTGCAGAAGGCCATTTGGCTCAACGTGTCCATACTCAGGTTACATTTGTATCTTTTGAAAATTACTTGAAATCTGCACCTCCGGTTCTTAATCTTTTATCAAAACCTTCAATATTAAAAGGGAATTAGCCTGATCAATTGTAAGCAATTACAATAGACCATTCAGCTCAAATGAACAGTTCTGAAGAAGAGTCATATTCGACTCAAAACATCAACTCTGCTTCTCCCTCCACAGATACTGCCAGACTCACTGAGTTTCTCCAGAACCTTCTGTTCAGAGCGCCAGCATCCACAGTACTCTGTTTTTAGCTAGTCTACATGCCTTGTGCTGTACATACCCTGGATATTTTTGATGGGACAATGTAAAAGAAACTTTACTCTGTATCTGCCTGTGCTGTAATTGACCTGCTCACTCTGATTCTGATATTATGGGGAATTATCCCCAGCACTAGCAATCCCTTATGTTGAATTTCAGCAAAGTGATTCTTGAGCATCAGAATGGATAAGCACGCTGGAAATCTTCCTAATGAATGCTGCTTCCTCACCTTGGACTCATCGTGCATGTCTGTGAATAATGAGCCATCCTCCAGACTTGAGTTAGCATTAGCGTAGGAAGATGATCCTGAAATCTCCTCTATGGCACCGGTTACTTTTTCCTTATTTCTCTCAATGTCTTCTGTCTCAGTTTCCACTGCTTCAACCAATGGGTCCAATTTGTTCTTTACTACACATGTTTCAAAACTTGGACATTTCGAAGAAAGGAGTGAAGAGTGCGCCTGGATATTTTTCACTCTCGGGAGGGAAGCTGGCAGCTGATATATGCCAGCATTTACACAGCTTGCTGCACAGTCCCCATCATAGAAGAAAATTTGATTGTCATTTCCCCATGATGTGTTTGTGCACATCTCCTCCTCAACCAGCTTGCTCCTTGACAAAGTCCCTCTCTCTCCTGCAACAGAACTTGTTTCTGCAAAAATGATACTCGAGGAACTGGTTTCTATGTTCTGGATGGAAGAGTCTCTGTGAGAATACAATTTTGAAATCTTAATTAAGTTATGGAATTAGCAAACTAATCTTAACGACTGGTAAAAAAAATTATAAAAATGCTTCCTACAGCAATAAAATGAATCTGGGCCATAAATCCTCTCGACTGAAACTTTGCGTTGTCATTCCCCCACCCAAAGTGTTTTCTTACCTCTCATATTTCCTTCATTACCACAACATTTATACTTCAGACTATTTCATTGATTATAAAGAACTTTGGGATGTTGCAGGAACCACGAGTGCTATAGCACTCTCTTCTCTGAGAGAGACATTTGTGGGTTCAAGATTCACTTCAGAGACTTGAGCTCAAGATCTAGGTTGACAGACCTGTGTAGCATTCAAGGAGTACTTCATTGTCGGAGATGCCGGCTTTCAGATGACACATTAAATTAAAGACACTGCCTGTCCTCGCAGATGGACATATAACGGTTCCCTGGCACTATAAAATCATGAGGGGTATAGATGAGGTTAATGGTAGGTGTCTTTTCCTTAGGATGAAGGATTTCAAGGCTAGGGGACATATTTTTAACGTGAGAGGAGAGAGATTTAAAATAGTTATGGGCAAACATTTTTTACATGGACGGTGGTTCGCATATGGAATGAATTTCCTGGGGAAGCAGAAGATGCGGGCACAGTTACCACATTTAAAAGACATTTGGATAAGTACATGAATAGGAAAGGTTTGGTGGGGATATAGGCCAGGAACAGGCAGGTGGGACTAATTTAGAGATTATGTTTGATATGACTGGTTGGACCAAAGGGTTTATTTTCGTGCTGTATGACTATGACTCTGTTCAAGGAAAAGCAGATGAATTCACCGGAATGTTGTGGTCAGCAATTATCTCTCAACCAACACTATAAAAACAGATTATCTGGTCATTACCACATTGCTGGGTGTGGAAGCTTGCTGTGTACAGATCAGCTGCTGAATTCTCTACATTAACACCGACTACACTTCAAGTATTTTATTAGATGTAAAGTGCTATGGAATTTTGAAGTTGTGAAAGGCGTTCTATGTAGGCTTTTTTCCACGATGACCTGGATTAACATTAGGGTTTGGTTCTGCAAATACCAGCAGCTCTCCTGTAATCTTAGTTGATACTTTGGATTTGAGTGCATAACCTAGGCTGACATACCCAGTGCAGAAATAATGGAGTACTGCACTGACAAAGGTGCTGTCTTTCAATAGAGATATTAAATTGTCAAAAAAGATAGATGAGCAAAATCTTAAAGCATTAATCTGGAGAATGAGCAAGGAATTTCCAAATTTTCTTGGCCAATATTCCTCCTCCAATCATATCCAACAGGAGGAGCTTACATGGTCATTCACTATGATGTGCAGACTAATTTTTTGTTTGCCCGCATAAAAGAAATCAGAGGTCAGGAGAAACCCATTTGATGTAATGAGTTTTGGAACATCCTGAGGCTATGATAGGTGCATTGAGTCATACAGTACGGAAACAGACCCTTATGTCCAACTAGTCCATGCCAAACATAATCTCAAACTAAACCTATCCCACCTACCTGCTCCTGGACCATATCCCTCCAAACCTTTCCTATTCAAATATCCATTCAAATGTCTTTTAAACATTGTAATTGTACCTGCATCCATCACTTCATCAGGAAATTCATTCCACACGAGAACCACCCTGTGCAAAAAAATTTGCCTCAAGTCTTTTTTAAAATCTTTCTCCTCTCATCTTAAAAATGTGCCCCCTAATCTTGATATTCCCCATCTTAGGAAAAAGACAACTACCATCAACTCTATCTAAGCCTCTAATTATTTTATAAACTTCTCTCAGGTCACCTCTCAACCTCCTATGCCCCAGTGAAAAACGTCCTAGACTATCCAGCCTTTCTTTATAACTCAAACCTTCATACCCAGCAACATCCTGGGAAATCTCTTCTGAACTCTCTCCAGCTTGATAATTTTCTAACTATAACTGGGCGACCAGAATTGGACACAGTATCACAGAAGAGGCCTCACCAACGTCCTGTACAACTTCAACATAACATCCCAACTCCTATACTCAAAGGACTGAGCAATGAAGTCAAGCGTGCCAAATGCTTTGTTAACCATACTGTCTATACGTAACGCAAACTTCAAAGAATTATGTATCTGCACCCCTAGGTCCCTCTGTTGTGTAACACTACCCAAGGCCCAACCATTAACTATATAAGCTCCACCCTTGTTTGTTGTACCAAAATCAATACCTCGCATTTATCCAGGTTGAATTCCATCTGCCTTTTTTCAGCCCATTGACCCATTTGATCAAGATCCCTTTGTAATCTTAGAAAATCTTCTTTACTGTCCACAATGCCACCAATTTTGGTGTCATCCACAAACTTACTAACCATGCTTTCTATATTCTCATCCAAATCATTTATATAAATGACAAACAAAACAGGACCCAGAACTAATCCCTGTGGAACACCGCTGGTTACAGACCTCCAGTCTGAAAAACAACCCTCTACTATTACTCGGTCTCCTGCCATTAAGCCAATTATGTATCCAATTGGCAAGCTCATCCCAAATCCCACGTGACCTAACTTTACTAATTAGTCTACCATGTGGAACCTTGTCAAAGGCTTTACTAAAATTCAAATAAACAACGTCTACTGCTCTACCATCATCGATCTTTTTGGTAACTTTCATTAAAAACTCTATTAAGTTTGTGAGACATGATTTTCCTCGCACTAAACCATGCAGACTATCCCTAATCAATTTCTGCCTCTCTAAATGTCCGTAAATCCTATCTTTTATAATCACATCCAACAATTTACCCACAACTGAAGTCAGGCTCACAGGTCTATAGTTCCCCGGTTTCTCCTTACAATCTTTCTTAAACAAAAGTACCACATTAGCCACCCTCCGGTCATCAGGCACCTTACTAGTAATTATACATGATGCAAATATTTTGGCAAAGGGTCTCATAATTTCCCTCTTTACTTCCCACAATGTTCTGGGATACATTAATTGAGGTCCCAGGTTTTATCCACCTTTATATTCTCTAAGATCTCCCGAACTTCCTCTTCTGTAATGTGAATTGTTTTTAAAACATCAAAGTTTATTTCCCTGCATTCTCTAGACTCTGTTTCTTTCCCTGCATTCTCTAGACTCTGTTTCTTTCTCCACAGTAAAAACTGATGTGAAATATTCATTTAGTATCCCATCTCCTGGAATCAACACAAAGACAGCCTCCTTGATTTATAAGAGGCCCTACCCTCTCTCTAGTTACTTTTAATGTATTGGTAGAATCTCTTTGGATTATCCTTAACCTTATCTCCCAATGCTATCTCATATCCCCTCTTTGCCTTCCTGATTTCTCTCTTAAGAATGCCCCTTCACTCTCTATATTGATTAAGAGATTCAATTGAACCAAGTTGTCTATATTTTAAAAAAAAAAGATTCTCTTTTACTCTTGACTAGAACTTCATTATCTTTATTCATCCATTGTTCCTTAATCTTACCAGCCTTACCCTTCACTCTAACAGGAAGAAATTGTTTCTGAGCTCTCGTAATCACACTCTAGAACATCTCCCACTTGTCAGACATCCCTTTACCTGTGGACAGTCTACTCCGATCAACTCTTGAAAGTTCTTGTCTCATACCATTAAAATTTGCCTTACTCCAATTAAAAACTCGAACTTTTATCGAAGGCTTATCTTTTTCCATAACCATTTTGAATCTAATAGAATTAAGATCGCTGGACCCAAAGTATTGCCCGACTTTCACTTCAGTCACCCACCCTGCCTTATTGCCCAAAAGAAGCTCTAGTTTTGCTCCTTTTCTAGTAGGAGCATTCACATACTGATAAAGAAAAATTTTTTGAGTACATTTGACAAATTCTTCACCATCCAAACCTTTAACACTATGGTAGCTCCAGTCGATGTTTGGAAAATTAAAATCCCCCATTATTACAATCTTATTATGCTTACATATATCCGAGACCTCCCTACATATTTGTTTCTCAATTTCTCTCTTTCTATGGGGAGACCTATAGTACAATACCAACATGATCTTTTCTTTCTTATTTGTAATTTCTGCCCATATATTTTCACTGGATGATTTTTCAGAAATATCTCCCCTAGTTACAGCAGTAACGTATTCCTTAATCAAAAATGTCAGCGCACCCGCGCCCCCCCTCGAACACCCCCCCCCCCCCCCCCCCCAACCCCCCAACAATTGTATAATTCATTCTGTTTTCTTAATCATGCAATTGCAAAGAGAACTATTTAGCCCATTGTGCTTATCCAGTTTTTGAAAGAGCCATCCAATTACTCCCACACCTCCACTCTTTCTGATGGCCTGCATTTTTACTGTTTCTTCTTTTCAAGTACTTAACATACGCTCTTTTAAAAATTGTTACTTCCCTTTTAGACAGCAAATTCCAGATCATAAACAATGTGGAAGATAAAGTCATCTTCACCCTAATTTTTTGCTAATTATCCTCAATTTGTCTTTTGATTAATGACCCTCCTTGCAGTGAAAACAGTTTGAATGAGGAGAAACTACCAAAAAGCTCCTCGTAATTGAGAAGGTCTATGTTCAACCTCCCTCAACCTTTTCTGCTCTAAGGACAGCAATCCTTATTTCTCCAGTTTCTCCATGTAGTATTTCTTTCCAACTTTTGGTATTTTTTCTCAACTAATTTAAGAAAATAAATGTACCTGCAATCTTCTTGACCAGAGGGACCTTTTAATGCACATAAATTGCTGACAGGTATTTGGTTACCTAAATGACATGAACAGAGGAAAAGTGTTTTGGTTAAGATGTGTCAGTGGAAGATGGCATACTTTTATATTCATATTGGCTTTTGTAGAGATACAGTTTAACGATACTTTTCAGAGGTGGCGGCTGTATATGCTCCATCCAAGCAGTGTGATAGCCAACAATGTGTGGATGCTGTAGACCAGCCAAAACTTTAACCTCTCTGAGCACCTAAAAATTAAAAAAAATTCCAGTTATGACTCCAAACCTAGAATTCTCACAAACAACTGACTAAGAACTAACTCTTCTTTTTTATTTCTTTGATTCATTCATGGGATGAGGGTGTCACTGGCTGTGCCAACATTTACTGCCCATCCATAATTGCCCAGGGGGCAGTTAAGAGTCAACCACATTGCTGTGGGTCTGGAGTCACATACAGGCCAGACCAAGTAAGGATGGCAGTTTCCTTCCCTAAAGGACCTTAGTGACCCAGATGGGTTTTCCCCAACAATCAGCAATGGATTCATGATTCCAGATATTTATTGAATTCAAATTTCACCATCTGCTGTGGCAGGATTCGACTGTTATCTGGGTCTCTGGATTAACAGTCCAGCGATAATACCAGTAGGCCATTGCCTTGCCAACTGAATTGTAGAAGTCTAATGATATTGAACAGATTGTATCCCTATGACCAAAGCCCTACTGTCACAGTTACAGTTCCATGGGCACAAAAAGTCAGTCTCATACCCACTGCAGGTTCACAA
Source organism: Rhincodon typus (assembly GCF_021869965.1). Taxonomy (NCBI): domain Eukaryota; kingdom Metazoa; phylum Chordata; class Chondrichthyes; order Orectolobiformes; family Rhincodontidae; genus Rhincodon; species Rhincodon typus. The sequence continues at coordinate 19,075,994 of NC_063352.1, read as the reverse complement.
TGAGGTTACCACCACTTTCCTTGGCTGTCCTTAACGAAGGTTGGTATGCATTGTGTTTTCGTATGACCCTGGACTGTGACCATGACTGAAGTCATCTCCTCCCTTAACAAACTTATATACAGTACAGGAATTGGCTATTTGTTACAGACAAAAGGAAATGTTTGAGAGGGTTTGAGAGGGAATTCCAGACTGAAGGCACAAAAGCCAAGGGTGCAGCTATAAAAACTGTTGATGTGCAATGAGCCACAATTGGAAGAGTGCAGAATCTCAAGGGAATGAGATTACATATGTTGGGAGTTCTACAATTGTCAACAAATTGACTTCAAACTCAAAAATACAAATGGCAATTTGTTATGTAAATATTAGCACCATCCCCCTTAACTGAATACCTTCATGCAGTCATATCTTGTAATCTTCTTCATAAGAATCTTCTTTATGGCATAAAGCTGTCGATCCAATTTATTTCTAACCTGGAATAAATAGAGAGATATAAAGGGTAGAATTTCTAATTGAAGAAATTTAATGCATGCTACTCATGTTTATGTTTTCATTATAGAGACATTAAGCCATCAAAAAACAAATAAAACAATTATTTGACGGGCAGTGCCTTAAAATTGGGCATAGGCTGCTCAGGAACAAGGTTCAAGAAATTCTTCTTTATGCAAAGGGTCACGGAAATCTGGAACTCTTTTCCCCCAAAAAATGTTGAGGCTGGAGGGTCAATTGAAATGTCAAAACTCAGACTGATAATATTTTGTTGGAAAAAGGTGGTTAAGAGTTATGGAACCAAGGCAAGTAAATGGAATTAAGACATAGATAAGCTATGATCTAATTAAACAGCAGAACAGATTTGAGGGATTAACCTTACTTCTGTTTTGATGTATAAGGTGTTAACATTCTTCCCACCACCACCACCACCACCACCACCACCACACCACCCACCACCCACCATGAGAAAACAGTGCCTTTCAGGAGATGCTCCGTATCTTCAGGCTAATGTCACTATATCTGAGCCTTAAAATGCCTGTGAGGGGAAAGATAGCACAAACGAGGGGGTCCTATGTCACTTGCTGTTTCTCCAGCTCCATGCATTACTATCTCCGATTCAAAAATTTAAATTTAATTTATTTAGACCAGAATTATAAGATAGAAATCAAAATAAAAGATTTTACCACACACCTTATACACTTTTCCGTAACTACCTTTTCCCAGTCTTTCAATCTCTTCAAACTCATTCATGTAGCGAGATGTCTGTCCCTGGAACAGGGCTTCCCTTGTTCTGGATGCAGATCAAATTATTTCAATTAACAACATTGTAAATAATCAGACTACAGTAAAGTTGATCAACCACATTTTAAGGAAAGAAAAAAATATAGAATCATGTATAGAATGTAGTATAGCCAACTTTTACACAAGAAAGCTTCAATACTACTGAATGAATAGTAGTCAAAACTTCACCATAGTGCTGCTGGAGTGGAGGCACAAAGGTGCCCAGTCTATGTGAGGATTGCAGGTTTCCTTCCCCACTAGGATGTTAGTGAACCAACTGGACTTTTAAACAACAACCAATAGCTTCATTGTCACTTTCACTGACATGTATATTTTATTTCCTGAAGTAAAAACAAAATTTAATACAGATTCTCAAATAGACCATGGTGGGATTAGAATTCTGATCTCTGGCTTATTATTCCAAAAACATAACCACTGCAATACAAGAGTCACTATGATCAGCTCATACCTGTAGGAGAGGTGGGTAGATGCGTCTCCATTGATAGCTTGTCCCTAAAATCAGGAATACAATGTAAATTTGAAATAGTCATTGTTTACTAAAAGCCCAATTCTCAACAAGTGTGTAACACCAACACCAGCTAGATTTCCAGCGAAGGTTTAATCATTTCTTAGCTGTGATTTCCCCAATTTCCCACTGTATCACTCTCCAAACTGTCATGACAACAGATAATTAACAGAATCACAGATTTGTTCCAGCCCAGAAAGAGGTCATTGGCATGAGGTAATAGAACCTGTGCCCAAGCTACTGTCTTTTCCCCATATCCCTGCACACCATTTCTATCCAAAAACTCATCCAATGTCCTCTTAAATGCCTCAAATAAACCTGTCTCCAACAGATTTCCACGCAGGAACAACAGCAAACAAGCAGGTCCATAATTCCCAATTGTGGCTCAACACAATTTCTGCGCAAAAGAAAATGTGCATCTCAACTAAATATAAGATTAATACTTGTTAGACCGAACAAGTTATACGACTGCTCTATATAGTGCTAAGGGAGAATGAATCCAGGAGATTTCTGCAGGCCAACCTTCCACTCGCATGGGAAATGTAACTGGTACTCAAGTGTTGTACTCAGCAATTTGGACTTAGGAACTTTCAATCCAAAACGTGCTCTGAACCAGCTACAAATAGTTTCACAGCCACTTTCTGAACCTTTGTCACAAGCAATCCGTGTAGCCAATTTGAGCACAACAAGAATAATGACCAGATAATCTGATATAGGGTTCAAGTCTCACCCAAGGCTTAACTACATAAATTAGGCTGTCACTCTCAGTACCATACTGAGGGAGTGCTGCACTGGCAGAGATGCCATGTTTAGGTAACATAAACCAAAGCCATGTTCAGGGTTCAGGTCAGATGGACATAACTGTTTTCACCGCACTACTTTGAGCAGGGGTGTTATCCATGGTGTCCTGGGCCAATATTGATCTTTCAATGATAACTAAGACATTTTTTCGGGTTGTTATCACTGGTGTTTGTGGGAGCTTAAAGTCTGCAAATTGACTATGTTACTTGCATTAAGTTCAAAGATGTGCAGGTTAGGTGGATTGGCTATGCTGAATTGCCCATAGTGTCCACAGATGTGCAGGCTAGGTGGATTATCACTGGGAAATGCAGAGTTATGGGGATAAGGTTGGGGGTGTATCTGGGTGGAATGCTTTTCGGGGGGGTCAGTGTGGAGTCGATGGGCCGACTGGCCTGCTTCCACAGTGTAGGGATTCTACAATTCTATGAAGACAGCGACAACAATTCCAAAAGTACCTCATAGCACATAAAATGCTTCTAGAGTTCTGTGGTTATGAATAGGTGCTTTGAAAATGCAAGGTGTTAACTTTCAAAGACTTCATGAGACTCAAAGTAGAACTAACTAACATCAGCTGGCATTGCACTCACCTGTCGATACAAGCCGTTGCTCACTGCTTGTAGCAAGTTTGTAAAAGCCTGATTGTGCTGCAGCCTAACTGTGCTAAACTCATCACTGAAGGTGATTGGTGAAATCAAGTGCATTCCTGCTAGTTTATGGCACAGCACTGAAAAAGAAGGACAGATTTAAATTATAAAGGGCCTTTCATGACTTCAGGAGATTGTAAGAGTGTTTATAGCCATTGGTGTACTTTTGAAGGTCTATAATTATGGTAATGTATGGAAAACAAGATCCCACAAACAGCAACTGAGCAATAAATAATCAGCCTAGATACCAAATTTAACTCCCATGATCTTCTCCAAAACATGCCATTGAATCTTTTACATGGACGAGAGAGGGTAGATAAAAACTCTATTTAACATCTCTTCCAAAAGATAGTATTTCTAACATTGTAACATTCCGTCAGTGGAGAAATGTGAGTGTCCCCTGGTATGGGAGTTCAACCAATAATCTTGTGACTCAGAGGCAAGAGCGTATTACCAACCGAGGCATGGCTGATACACGAGGCTGGATGAGTTTATAGAGATCAAGAGAAGCAAAACTATGGCGTAATTTTACACAAAAGTCAACATTTCAAAATAAAGGCATTTCTATACTGAGAGAAAATGTAAATCAGCAAGCACAGGGGTGATGGATGAATGGGATTTGGAAGATAGAAAACAAGTGAGGAAGTAAAGTTTTCAATGATCAAGATCAATGTCAATGTCAAGGTTTTTTTCTGAAGCAAAATACTTCACTTCTCTAAAATTGGAATTTCAGGACACCAAAATAGGCTATTTGCCCAAGAAATCAATAGCAGAACTGGAGAAGTTCAGAGATATCCCAGGATTGTCGGAGGCCACAATGATTTAAATTAAAGTACTTGGAGTGCTGTACGCTGTTTTAGTCTCCATATTCAAGAGAAATATATACCTCCATTGGAAGCAGTGCAGCAAAGATTCACCAATTAGTCACTGGGATAAGGGGCTGCCCTTATGATGACAGGCTGAGCACATTAGATCTGTATTGTCCAGTGTTCAGTAAAGAGAGAGGTAATCTCATCAAAACATGCCATATTTTGAAGGAGTTTGATTGAACAGATATTGACAGAATTTTTCCACTGGTCAGGGAATCCAACATGCAGAGTCTCCCTCTGAAGGGACAAATCATTTAGGACTGAGATGAGGAGAAACCTCTGCACTTGTAGGGTTTTGAATTTTTGGGATTCTCTAGCCCAGGAGGTTGTGGAGACTCCAAGGTTGAATACATTTAAGACTGGAATTGACAGATTTTGGTCTCAAGGAATATGGAAGCAGGCAGGAAAGTGGAGTTGGAGCACAAGCCCAAAATGCATCAGGATCATACTGAAGGCAGAGCAGGATCAACAGGCCATGTTATCATCTCCTTTCCCTATTCCTCATATTCTTGTGTAGCCATTGATTAATTTATCAAGTCCCCAGGATATAGTTTTTGTAACATTATGTTAATCCTTCTTCTCTTTATCTTGACTTTATTACTTCACCACCCTGTGATTGTCAGTGCTGTAGGAGCTTGGTTTCCTTAATTTTCTCTTTGTTCCGCAATTTAT
>NC_063352.1:19052071-19070713 GCF_021869965.1 Rhincodon typus | reverse complement strand
AGAGAAAATTTAGCTTAATCTCTGTTTTAAATGGGCACTCCTGATTTTTTAAACAGTGAGCCCTAATTCTAGATTCTCCCATTAGACAAACCATCCTTTCAAGTCTAACCTGTTAAGACCCATCTGGATTTTATATGTTTCAATCAAGTCGCCTCTTAAACTTCTAAACTCGAGCAGATACAAACCTAATCATTCCAGGTATTAGTCTAGTAAACCTTACTTGAACTGCTGTCAACGCATGGACATCTTTCCAGATGAGATCTCACAAGTGCCCTTATAACTGAAATATAAACTCCGTAATTTTGTATTCTGATCCCCTCACAATAAATGATAACCTTGCACTAATTTTATGCATTAATGCACGAGGACACCCAGAACCCTCTACATCTCAGCTTTGCAATCTCACTATTTAGATAATGATTCTTTTTTATTCTTCCTGCCAAAATGGGCAATTTCACAGTTTCCCATGTTATGCTCTATTTTCCCCCTTAATTAACCTGTAAATATCTTTTTATATCCTCCTTGTGTCCTCTTCACTAATTACTTTCCTACCTATCTTTGTGTTGTGAGCAAATTAAGCAGACGTACCTTCAGTCCTTTCACCTAGGTTATTTACATAAATTGCAAACAGTTGAGCCCATCAATGATCTCTGTGGCATACCACTCATTACATTTTGCCAACCTGAAAAAAACCTATTCACACCTACTCTTTGCTTCCTGTTAGCCAGCCATTCCTCTGTCCATGCCACTATGCTACTTCCTACACTGTGAGCTTTTATTTTCTACAATGATCTTGACGTGACACCTTATTTTTAAACCAGCTTATGATGAAGAAAGTGCTTTTGCCCTTTAATCATTGGTCCATAATAATTATTCCTAAATATTAGCCCACCATCTCATGATCATTTTTATAGACCACTTAAACAAGCGGATGGGATTTCAGTTTAACATCACATTTGATGTGCAGCACTGCAAATAAAGCTGTGCTTTGTTGGTGAGGAAAGGAGTGTTAGCGAGTAGTACTGTAGACCAGGTTAAATTAAACTAACAATATATCTCTTCAATATAAAATTTAAGTTAAAAAAGTCTGATGCTTTAGCAACTGTTTTCTTGGAAACAATGTAGATATTTGTAACTTAGCCCCAACCATATGTTATTGAGTATTAGAGCTCTGCTATATCTTGCATAAAGTCTTATTTAGCGATTGGAGTAATGGCACATTTTCTTCTCTGAAGCACTTTGCGTTAACCTTGAATATTCGGTGACCTTGTCTTGTACTGTTCGCAGCAAAGACAGGTTTTCCAGCATGGAAGTTATTGGTCAGTTCAACTTGGGATTTATCATCACTAAGCTGGATTCAGACCTGTTCATTGTGGACCAGCATGCCACTGATGAGAAGTACAATTTTGAAATGCTGCAGCAGCACACAGTTCTTCAAAGTCAAAAGCTAATAGTGTAAGATTTACTTTTTGTTGTTTGTTATTTTTGTTATCTGAAAGAAATCATTAATTATTTTGTAAAATGCACTTCTCACTAAAACTTATAGTCACAGGGGGAGAAACAGTTGGAACTTTCTCCTCAGGTGGCTGACAAGCTTGAGATCAATACCTTTTGCTAGGATTACGGGCCAAGGTTGAAGTGCAGACCAGCCATTACCTAACTGAATGGTGGAATAGACTTCAGAAGCTGAAGCCACAAAGACGTGGCTGCAGGATGGCAAAAAATAGGACATAGAGTTGTAACAATCGCTGGAAAGTTTCAAAACAGAAATTGAATGGACAGACTGCCTGGCACCAACCTAGCAACAGAAGCAACAATGGCAAACTCAGCCCAGTTGACCTGAAAAGTCGTCCTTCCTAATATCAAGGAGCTAGTGCCAAAATTGGAAGAGCTGTATCACAGAACATTCATGCAACAGCCTCATATAGCCGTATTTGCAGAACCATACCACACAGGCAATGTACCACACATTGCCATCGCTATCCCTGGGTATATCCTGTCCCACCAGCTGACCAAACCCAGCAGAAGTTGCAGCACAGTGGTGTCCAGTCGGGAAGGACTTGGCCTGGGAGTTCTCAATGTTGACCCTAACCACCAAGGTGGGGGTGAAGCTCCTGTCTTCATACTGAAATGACCTCATGTTGCGTGGCACTATCACTGTGCTAACTAGGATAGACTTCAAACAGATCTAATAACTCAAGACTAGACATCCTTAAGGTGTTGTGTGCAATGAGCAGCAACAGAATTGTAATGCAACAAAACATCATAGCCCAGCATCCCCCACTGTACATTAAGCCAAGGGATCAACCCTGGTTCAGTGGAGAGTGTAGAAGGACATACCAGGAACAACGCCAGGCATATCTGAAAATGAAGTGCCAAGCTGTTGAAGGTACCAAACAGGACTTCCAGCATGCCAGACAGCTTAAACAGCAAGTGATAGACAGACCTAAGTGATTTCACAGCCAAGGGATCAGGTATAAGCTCTGCAGATTTGCCATAGTGAATGGTGGTCAACAATGAAACAGCTCACTGACGGAGGAGGTTCCACAAACAATTCCCACCTTCACCGAGTGGGGAGGCCAACATATCAGTTGGAATGATAAGGCTGAAGCATTTGCAACAATCTTCAGCCTGAAGTGCTGTGTAGATGACCCATCTCGGCCTCCTCTAAGGATGCCAGCATTACAGATGCCAGTTTTCAGCCAATTTGATTCCTCTAGAAGATATCAAGAAATGACTGTAGCACTGGATAGGCTTTAGGTCCTGACAACATTTCCAGTAACTACTGAAACATGCCCCAGAACCTGCAGCATGCTTAGCCAAGATGTTCCAGTACAGCTACAACACTGGCATCTACACAACAATGTAGAAAATTGCCAAGGCCAAATCCAACCTGGCCAATTATCGGCCAATCGGTCTACTCTTGATCATCAGTAAAGTGATGGACAGTGTAATCATCAGTTCTGTCAAGCAGCACTTCCTGAGCAATAACTTGCTCACTAACACCCAGTTTGTGTTCCACCAGGTCCCCTCATCTCCTGACCTCATTACAGCCTTGGTTTAAACATGAAAAAAAGAGCTGAATTCAAGAGATGGAGAAAGTGACTACCCTTGACATCATGGCCATATTTGACCAAGTGTGGTATCAAGGTGCCCTAGCAAGATGGGATTTGGAAAAAAAACTCTTCGCTGTTTGGAGTCATACCTGGCACTGACAAAGATAGTTGTAGTTTTTGAATGTTAGTCATCTCAGTTCCCAGGAGTTGCTCAGTGTAGTGTCCTCAGCCGAACAATTTAAATCTGCTTCATCAATAATCTTCCCTCCAGAAGTGGGGATGTTTACCGATGATTGCATAATGTTCAGCACCATTTGCGACTCCTCAGATACTGAAGCAGTCCATATCTGAATGCAGCAAGACCTGGGCAACATTTAGGTTCGGGCTGAAAAGTGGCAAGTAATGTTTATGCCACACAAATGCCAAGCTATGATCATCCCTGACAAGAGAGAATCTAATGATTGTCTCTTGACATTCAGTGGTGTTACCATCACTGAATCACCAATTATCAACATCCTAAGAGTTACCATTCAGAAACTGAATAGGACAAGCCACTGTAAATATTGTGGCTATAAGACCAAGTAGAAAGCTAGGGATACTGCGGTGAGTAACTCACCTGACTCCTTAAAGCCTATCCACAAGGCATAAATCAGGCCTGTAGTAGAATACGTCTCACTTGCCTGGATGAATGCACCTCAAACCAAACTCAAGAAGCATGATACCATCCAGGACAAAGCAGCAACCTTCCCTTTCCATTCATTCTGTTCACCATTGACATTCAGCAGCAACACTCACAAGATGCGCTGCAGAAATTCACTGAGGTTCTTTGGATAGCACCTTCCAAACCCACAACCACTTTCATGTTGAAGGACAAGGGAAGCAGGTACATGGGAACACCGACATCTGCAAGATCCCCTCCAAGCCACTCACCATCTAGAAATATATTTGTGTTGCTGGGTCAAAATCCTGGAACACTCAGCTTGGTGGCATTGTGGGTCTATCTACAGCAGCAGTTCAAGAAAGCAGCTCACCACTATCTTTTCCAAGGGCAACTAGGAATGGGCAAAAAGTGCTACACCAGCCAGTGAAGCCCACATCCCATGATGCTGCTACTACACAGTAGCAGAATGAATGATGCTTGTCAACTGCACAATGCTGCCATTGATCCAAAAAGCCTTTTGCCTAACACAAACGATTAATGTGGTGTATGAATTTCAGTGCTGGTGTGATGCCAAGTATGTCCCAAAGACTGATGGATCGTATTAAACAGCATGCTCATTTGGCTGTTTGTAACAGGCGAGGTATTGATCATAATCATCCCCGGCTTGCAATACTCCCAACACAGTTGCTAACATTAGATGCAATTCAGCAACTGAACAACATTTGCTGGATAATCCTGAACATGAAAAGAGTTACACTGACAACCAATTTTGAATTATCAGTCTGGACCTCTGTGTGGCGTACTTGCATGTGCTGGAGGTTATATATACACAGGGCCCTGTTCTTTACAGATAGAAAGAACATGTACATGCACTGCACCTGTTTCAAATTGTCAATTCTCAGTTGACCTGACAGATTCAACTTGCTTGGTTTGAAATTTTAACAAAGCCTGGGTTTTAATTGTTAATCAGCATTAATGGGTGCATTTTCCATGTTGATGTTTCTGCCATTCAGCGTTTTCTTGCCAACCCATCAACATTATCCTCTGTCATCCAATGTACATGTTGGTTTTCATCTTAAATTAGTATCCTTGTGAAATGTTCCAGTGAGTGCATCGTGGAAAGCCTAGACGAAGTGTCCTTTTCTAGAAATGTATTAACCAATTTGTTGAAGTTTTTCAATAAAGTAACACACGTTGTGGGTAAGGGCAAATCAATTAATGTACTGTACTTGGATTTCCAGAAGACATTTAAGGTACCACATCAAAGGCTTTTGCAGAAAATGAGAGCTCATGGGGTCATGGATAGAAGATTGGCTAGTTGACAGAAAACAGTGTAGAGGTAGAGATCATTGCTCAGGCCTCGATCTTCTACATTTCTTTTAAATTACATGAATGAAAGGACTAAATACCTGATTGCCAAATCAGCTGTTGACACAAAGTAAGTTATGAGGAGACATAAAGAGGCTACAAAAGGATGGTGATAGGTTGTGATTGGGCAAGGATCTAGCAGATGGACTATAATATGGGAGCATGTGAAATTGTCCATTTTGGCTGAAAAAATCAAATAATAGCGTAATTCAGAAATGGTGAGAGATTGCTAAATCTTGCGATGCAGAGGGATCATGATGCCCTTGTGCATGAATCACAAACGATGAGTGTGCAGGTACAGCAAGTAATTAATAAAGCTAATAGAATGTTATTGATCATTGCAGGGCAATTGAATACAGTAGTTGGGGAGGTTTCAGTTATATGGGGCACTGGTGAGATAACATCTGGAGTACTGCATCTAGCATTATCCACTTATTTAAGGAAGAATGCAAATGCATTGGAAGCAGTTCAGAGAAGGTTTACAAAACTTAATACTTGGAATGGGTGAATTGACTTCTGAGGAAAAGTTGAAGATTAGAGTTTAGAGTGAGCGGTGACTTAATTGAAACATGCAATATTCTGAGGGGTCTTCACGAGGTGGGTGTGGAAAAGATGTTACCCCCTGTGTGAAAATCGAGAACTAGTGTCACTATTTAAAGTAAGTGGTTGTCTATTTAAGATTAACTTGGGAAATTTTTCTCAGAGGATTGAGAGTCTTTGGAAATCTTCCTTAAAGGATGGTAGAATCAGAATCTTTGAATATTATTAAGACGGAGGTAGACAGATTCTTAATAAGGAAGGGAGTGAAAGGTTTACAGGGGAGAAGTTGGGAACGTAGGGTAAACCAATCAGACTTGCTGAATGGCATAGCAGGCTTAAAGGGCCAAGATGTAAGGTGCACTGCAGAAATTCACCAAGACTCCTTTATACAGCACCTTTTAAACCCATGACCACTATTATCTCGATGGACAAAGGCAACAGATACATGGGAGCACCATTACCTGCAAGTACCCCTCAAAGTTACTCATCATCCTGACTTGGAAATATATCGCTGTTCCTTCAGTGCCTTTGGGTCAAAATCCTGGAACTCCCTCCGTAAAGGCATTGTGGGTGTACCTATAGCAGTGGTTCAAGAAGACAACTCGCCACTGCTATATCAAGGACAACTAGGGATCTGCAATAAATGCTGGTCCAGTCAGTATTGCCCACATCGTTATGACCTAAAAGTGAATAGAATAATTGGATACATTATATTTAAATTTAATCTGGGAGGTTAATTGCCCATAACTGTCTTTTGCTATGCACAATCTATAAACATTTCTGTCATCCTGTTACAGATGAATTCTGAAAATGGAATTTAAGTTGGACTTGATCCTATTTCTTTTTTTAAAGAATATATTCTTCTCCATTCATATAGTTAAATATTGTTTTTAACTTCTAGGCCCCAGAGTCTTCATTTAACTGCAGTGAATGAAACTGTACTGATGGAAAACTTGGACATTTTCAGAAAGAATGGGTTTGATTTTATTATAAATGAAGAAGGTTGGTTTATCTCCTTGTATTTAAAACACCAGACATAAATATCCTTGAACAAAGTTAAGTTGAGGTCAATAACTGGTTTTGTTCAATACCTGCTTATAGAATGTGTTTTTGTTTTGTTTTGCCCATGGTGGTTTTCAATAAAGCCGCTCCCACAGATAGAGTGAAGTTGGTTTCCTTGCCCATGAGCAAGAACTGGACATTTGGTCCTCAGGATATCGATGAGCTGATTTTCATGCTGAGCGACATGCCCGGTGTGATGTGTCGGCCATCCAGAGTCCGGCAGATGTTTGCTTCCAGAGCTTGTAGAAAGTCGGTAAGTGTTCCTCAGAGCATTTCTAATAAAGTGCATTTAATGATCATCACTAATTTATTGTGTTATAAACCATGAAATTGTATTATAAATCTTAAGTGAAACTGAGCACCTAAGAAAAGGACACCACTGTATTTGTGCCCCTATTAAATCGAATTCCCCTGCTGTGTAATGCTGTCAATTTCACAGAAAATGGCCCCTAGGAGTCCGAAGTAAACTCCCCTTATGGTGATCACCTACATAACTGTGAGCTGCATTTGACCAATGTTTGAAGTTCAAATCTTTACGAAGAGTATTCAATCATTAGAAGAGCTACTTATCCCAAGAGATTCTTCCCCAATACTCAGAAATTCAGCTCTGTGCATGTTGGGCTTTGCTTTCCTTACTGCATGTAGCTGTTGACGTCTCCCTTAAATTTTTACCCAGCTCTCACAGTTAATTAGAGTGCATGGACCATATGCCATAATATTCAGCCATACAAAATGACTCAGATTTGATCAGCTTTGGTTCAGTTGATAAGCAACAATGAACTTAAATTCCCTTTAACAAGACCAGGAAGGAACCATCTAAGCTTTTTTTCATGATTGTTATTTAATGATTCCTGTTGTAAAGCATAGTAGGTAAAGAGATCAGAAGCAGAATAAACGGTGATGACCCCAGCAGCATAATAATCTTATCAGCACTCATTATTTTGGCTTTCTATTAAGGAATAAGCAGTAGGATTAGATATTGAGGGGACCACTGGCATAAACTGAAGTAAGGAGGTTGAAGGCAGTACTGTTGTGCCTTATATTGTGCAACTTTTTTTTCCACCCCCCAGGTGATGATTGGGACTGCGCTTCATATCAGTGAGATGAAGAAGTTGGTTACACACATGGGTGAAATAGAGCATCCCTGGAACTGCCCACATGGGCGGCCAACCATGAGGCATCTAGCAAATTTAGACATGATATCGGTGGAATGAATGGCTATATTCATCCCATGTATATTATACTATAATCATGGAATGTTATATTTCTTGAAAAGCTTTCATTTTAAAACGTAATCATCAATGCTTTGTAAATGCCATCTTTTTGGAATGCTGTATGAGCTTAACTGCAATTTTAATCAGTATTTTAGTTGTGGAAATTACTTCTGTGAATTTAATTTCATTTCCATTTATTATTTAAAAAATTATATATCTCTGTTTAGTAAACAATTTGTTTCTTGTATTTGTGCCTAGAATGTGACTTTTGTATGCCAAAAAATTCTGCATTCCTCAATGCCTCAAAGACCTGCATTTCTGGAACTGGCTTTGTGAGCCAATCCTATGTCCATTGCTTTCTCTGAGCAAATCAAAACATATTTCAATCTGCATAATGCTAGAATCAAAGTATTTGCTTGGGTTAGTTAGCCTGTTTTTCTTTCTTTCTAGTGTAAAATCTTGCAGTTATGCTGTAATAATGAATCATCAGCTGGACTCAGTTCGTGGCTTTCTTGTCTGAGTCATAAGGTTGTGGGTTCAAATTCCACACCAAAGCATTGAGCAAAAATGTTCTAGGCAAACACTGCATTTGATTACTGAAGGAATGCTGCACTGTTGGAGGTGCTATCTTCCAAATGAGACATTAAAGGAAGGCCCTGTCGGTTTTTTCAGTTGGATGCAGAGGATCTTGTAATACTATTTTGAAGAGGTGGGAGAGGTGATCTCAGCTTCATGGCCAATTTTTATCCCTCTGTCGTCACTGAAACAGATTGTCTAATCATTATCCAGTTGCAGTTTGTGGCAGATGGCTGTATTGAAATTTTTTGTTACCTTTTCTAAATTACAACAGTGACTGCACTTCCAGAATACTTCATTCTGATGTGTTTTGGGATGTTTTGAAGACGGTGTATTAATGCAAGTTTTTTATCTTAAGTATAGATGATCTTTTGGAGTTTCTAATATTTGCAAGTTGGTGTAAGACAATGCTGCTTACACATGTAAAGGAATGCTAGGGAATTCTAGCTAGTCCTTCCAGCCTGTACTATCATGGTGTAATTTTTGAGCATAATGCCTACTTGTTCTCCATTCTCACACTGGGACATCCTGTCTCCCAGACGAAATGTCCTGAGTTAATTTAGAAAAAAAGTGTTTGGAAAATTTCTGTCTACCCTCAGTCAATTAAACAAGTTCAAACGGGGAAATGATCATTAATTAATTAAGCAGTCCGGTTATACTTTTGTAGCTTGAAATATAACCAGTACAAAAATATTTTAAACTAAGCTCTGAATTAAAGCATAATGTTTTGCATCCATCTTGTTTTTACTCCTTACTGAGGGACAATTCTATAGCCATGGATAGTCTTTTATTACTAGCTTCCTATATAGCCATTCCTCATTGCAGTCTCAATGGTTCATTTTTGGGAAGCTGGTTAAGCATGGTGGCAAGCTAGTTTAATAACTATCATAGGAAAAAATGCTGAAATCTTATAAAGGAGGTTATAACAGGGCACTTAGAGAGTCCCAATTCATCAGGCAGGGTAAACAAGATGATTTGATGACAGGGAAATTGTATCTGATTGTTATAATTAATTGAGAACTAACAAGCAACAGAAATAAAGGGGATCCTGTGGAGGTGGTATACTTCGATTTCTAAAAAGAGTTTGACAAAGTGCCGCACCAAAGGTCATAGCACAAAATAAGTCAGCTTATGATGTAGGCAGTAAGAAATTAGCATGAGTATAACAGGAAGCAAAGAGGGGTTTAAATGGATTATTATCAATTTTGCCAGTGATATGCCACAAGGATCAGTGTTGGAGTTTCAACTATTTATAATTTTTATCAAGGACAAGGAACTGAATATGTGGTTGCAAAATTTGCTGATGACACTAAGATAGGAAAGAAAAGAAAAATAGCACTTTATTTAACGGGAGAGAGATTGCAACACTCAGGATCCCATACATCAATCACACAATGTCAGTATGCAGGTACAGCAAGTGATTAGGAAAAGATATTGTTGTATATTGCAAGATGAATGGAATATAAACGTGGGAATGTTTTGCAATAGTTGTACAGGATGTTGGTTAGACTACATCTAGAGTACCATGTACAATTTTTATCTCCTTATCTAAAAAAGGACACAATTGCATTTTGAAAACTGAAAGAATTGCGGATGCCGTCAATCAGAACACTAAGGAAGGGTCATCGGACATGAAATGTTAACTCTGATTTCACAGATGCTACCAACATGCTGAGCTTTTCCACCAAGGATCATAGAGACTTAGGTGTGCATGTCCACTGATCTGTTCAGGTAGTGGGTCAGGTGGATAAAGTGGTTATGAACTCGTGTGGTATACTTTCCCTTATTAGCCAAGGAATAGGGATGTTATGCTGGAAGTGTCTAAAATGTTGGTTAGACCAAGCTAAAGAACTGTGTATAGTTCTGGAATCCACGTCATGGGAGGGATGTGATTACACTGCAGAGAGTGCTGAGGAAAATTTACCAGGATGTTGCCTGGACTGGAGAGTTTTAGTTATGAAGAGAGATTGGATAGATGGGGGTTGTTTTTCTTGGAGTAGGGGAGACTGAAAGGGAATGTAATTGAGGGGCATAGATAGAGTGGTCCCATTGGTGGAGGAATCAGTGAGCAAGGGGTATAAATTCAAGGTAAGGGGCAGGACGTTTAAGAAGGATGTGGGGAAAAATGTTTTCACCCAGAGGATGGTGGGAATCTGGAACTCACTACCTGTAAGGATACCTATAAGGCACTGTAACAATTAAGAAGTATTCAGATGTGGCTTTGTGATGGCAAGGTACACATGTTATGCGCCAAGCGCTGGAAAATAGAATAGCTCGTTGTTTGTTTTTGATTGGTGCAGACTGGATGGGCCGATGGTTTTCTTCTGAGCTGTAGACCTCTATGAGTTTATAATATGTAGTGAAAATGATTGCAGATATAGGAAGATAAAAACACATTCTTGCTTCAAATAAATAGTCTGGAGGTTGCACAACAGGTGACAATACATCAAGTACATGTTTTGAATTCTAAAGCGCGTTTTGGAGCATTTGTTTATGAGTCTTGTGGTGACCTGCCACCCATTTGTGCGCAGGCGCACGGAATTGCCTAGGTAACCGCGGAGCCACGTTGCTAGGGGCGATGGCAAGATGGTGAAAGGAGCAGACAGGAAGAAGAAGAAAGGGAAGGAGGAAAAGGAGAAAGAAAAGGACAAAGAAAAACTAACGAAGTTGAAGTCCTCCGAATTGGCAGAGGAGGTCCTGTCAGAAGCGGAGCCGGTGCATTCCGAAGGAAATCTGACGTGTCGGATGGTGTCGGAACATCAGGATGAAACCACTCCAGACATGTCCGAGGGCTCCGAGCGCCATGGCCAGACGCAGGAAACCTCGGCGGTTTTCTATGAGGAGCCTATCCTGACCAAGTTAATAATAGAGAGGTGCGGCCCTGAATGGTGTTTGACAGCTCGATCACTAGCTGACACTAAATGAGCCATGTCTCCACACTTACTACTGACCAGTTACTGAACCCTATCTACCTACCTTCACTATCAGTCTCTGATTCTGGATTGAACCTGCATCCTACTGCTACATCAAATCTCCACTCCAGTTCTAAATTTAAGGACTGACCAACCTTAAACCCTTCTGCTAACCAGAATCTTAATCTGAACTCTAAAGCAAACTACTTAACCAGAACTTCAACACCTACTACTGACCTTAACCCCAATCCCTCGTCCAAATCTTAATCTGAATTCTAACTCTATCTCTTTTGTTGCGTGTTTAATGCCCATAATCATGAGTTTGGTCAAGGAGAAGGCAGTCTTCAGGAGAACAGTTTTCAGGCTTAGACTTCTTTATAACATTTTATTACATACGAGTACTAAATATTACAATTCATGGTATCCAGAGATATACGAGGCTCTTACTGTTACAGGATAGAAAGACTATTCCATAAATTCTTCTACCTAATGCTAGATGGTCTACTTACATATTTTTCTACAAGTGTTTCAAACATGCACATGGATAGACTTCAAGCTTCTGCCTAGCTCTCCTGGTGCTTCTCCTTTTTTTTCCCCCTAACTTTGCCTACACTTTACATCTAATGAAGAAGAACTCAGTGAGATCATCAGAGTGTTGCTCGAGCCCTTACAGAAAACCCCTCCTAAGCTTTTTTCTCCCACCTTAAATTTTGATTAATATTTATATACATTCTCAAAGTTGCCCAGATTACATTTTTTTACAATATCTAATGCATATTTTTCCTTATCGCTCCCACCTCTCTCCAAATCTTTGACTTGTTTCATTTGTGTCATTAGATGGGTCAGGAAAGTCTATGACAAGGTTAAAAAATAGCTGAGGTAAAGTTAGTAAGCCTTTTTTTCTCTCTGCTGACTTCTGTTAGATCAGCAGTGCTCACTGAAGGGTCTTGCATTGATATAACTGCAGGAATGCATGGAAAAGTTGGGTTGTTTCTTCTTCTCCATCATTAACATCTAGATAAAATAATATTGTTAATTCTTCATGAAAGGAGTGAAGTCATTCATCCATTGATGCTTATTTCCTATAAATAAAAACTAGTGGCATTAACCTATTCTTCAAGGTTCTGTTCCAAGGCATGAATATACATGTTGGCATACAAATTATTTGGTTTGATGCTTGTTATATTCTTTAGACTATAGCAAGTTTTTGAGAAATTACCTCTTTGCCTACAAAGAATATACTATTGGTGTAACAATGGGCAGTTTGTCTTTGCTGATGTGGGTTTTGGAACCACACCTGTGACAAGATATTATAGCATTGTATTGCCTAGGACATTGAATTGATGTTCTCACATATGGTATACTTTTTGGATGAGAGGTTGTCTCCGCTAGTTGCATACTCTATCATGTTTAAAATATATAATACTCTCTATAGAATGTTCTGCATTAAATTGAACTTTTACTTTTTAATGTTTCTTGAACATTTTCCAGACTCTGTATCTACTGTTATTTGAACGGCTAGTTGTAAATTTGAATCATCTTTTGATTGAAGAAATTCAGTAACTGATTTATCTGAGAGACCAATAACTACTCTGTTGCAAATGAGCTCTTGTTGCAAATTTCCATAATGGCATGGTTCAGATTAGCTTCATTAATAGCCTGCATATACTTCTGTAAACTGTTCTGGGAGTTGGTATCTGCTACTGAAGCATGATCCTGTGTCCTATCTATTTTTGAGGTAAAATATAAATCAAAGATTATCAGGAAGTTGTCGAACAGATGTTTCTCATCAATCTATTGTCTATGTAATATGTGATCTAGGGCCCTCTTGTGGCACAGTGGTTATTCTCTCTACCCATTGACTGAAAGACTTGGGTTTAAGACCCACCTGTTTCAGAGGTGTGTAGTTAAATCTTTGAACAGGTTGATTAGATATTAGGTAAAATTTTAAAAAGTACCACATGATCTTATTTTTTTCCCCATATAGTAGAGCGGTATGCTAACCTGTTCTGCATTTGATTTGGTGCCTAATCTTGAAGCTGTTTGAAATCTTGGGAATTGTACTTTCCATATTTGCTGATTTATCAAGTGGATCTGAAATTTTTTTTTCAGTCTTCTACAAACAATTTCAAATCTGTTTATTGATCTTCATTGTTGTCATGATTTTCTAGGATCCTGTCACTGCTACCACCTTTTTATTGTGTGGCCTTATGCCCAAATCCATGAGTTTGGGTTCAAGGCAGGCCAGTCGAGGAGAAGGCAAGGTCAAGAACTGTCTTCAGTCTTAGGCTTCTTTATAGCACTGTTAATTACTACTAAGACAGAAAGCAGAATTTTCCCAAGCCCCAAATAACTGGCAGGCAAGGCCTTTGTCAATGTTGGGAGCATCAAGTTGCATTTTCCAACTGATTTCCAGATATCACAACAAGATTATCACTAGTGAACAGTATGAGACTGATTAATGGGGATTACTGCTCATTATCACTCATTGTTCCTTTAAAAAAAAGCATCGGTTGAAAGACTGTGGCACAAGCTGTTTGTGATAGTGGGAGGTGGCAGAAAGTTGGTGAAATCTCTTGATTGAATGAGTAGGCAGTGCAGAGAGCATACAGTATTAATTATGTGGGGAGACTGCGTGGGTAACAGGGAATTAGGGAAGATATTGCATGCAACAGTGAGAATGGTAGAGTGTGAGCCTTGGTGAGTGGTAAATGTAGTGACAGAAACAGAATAGATAGAGTGAGGTAACAGAGAAGGTGGTAACACTTACCCTGGCAGATCAGAGAAAGTCCTTGACCTTTTTCTACACTAACCCAGGTGTAACCCAGGCTGGCAAGGTCTGATGGCATAGCAGACTTCTGCTGGTCGTCTAGGACTAATTCCTTTTTGCTTCTCTACAGTCTATGCACTAATTACAAATATAGTCACCAAATTCCTTAACAAACATCACTCTAAGCCAGCTGCTCAGAAATTGCATTAATTGTTTTTGAAGAAAAATCTTTTAAGCTTTTGTGTGACCTTAACAAAGCTACAAAATTTTATGGAAGTGGGAGTGTGAATGAATACCCCATTTATAAATGATGTAATTTAGTGAGAAATGACAAAGTTATATCCATAAAGAAGTTATGAAATAATTGTGTTGATCAGTTAAAATGAAACAAGCAAATAGATTTCTACCTTATAAAAATAAAACATTTCTTTTAAAGCTATGAGGGAGAGACAATACGAGGTCTTTACGAAGGTGTAGGAACTGCCCATTTCCAAGGAGGTCATGTTTACCAAGTGAGTGGAATTCTGCTTTCAGCTCTTTTCTTGTTCAGCATTTGCCTTTACAGTAGAAGTTTGAGTTCTCTGTCTGATCATTATTGCTAAAGAATTTTCTTTTGGAATGTGTATGGTCGAAGGAGCTAAGATATATAGACCCAATTTTCATTCCTGGGCTCGATAAACAAAATTGGGAGAAACTTCTTCTCTGCAAACTCAAATGTTATGAATGGCTACAAAAGCAGTTGGAGCTGTCCATCAATAGACAGTAAAGACTCCAAAATTCAGTTTCAGTGCATGCATAATCTATTTTCTGACCCTCAGTCCCATCCCTACAAAAATGGTAAATGCTGAGACTGGAGTGGGGGGGCAGGATTTAGGATTCTTAACTTTCAGCATTTTTGCCATAGCAGAGACATTGTCTGTCAAGGCAAAAATTGAGGCCTTAGATGCAGGGGTAGGCGAAGAGCTCTTTGACCTCCTCTGCCATTCAATAAGATTGACTAAACATCACCTCAATTCCTCTTACCTGTCCAATTCCCATATCCCAGTATTCCTTTTTTGCTCAAAAGTTGACTAATCTCCTGGTAGCTCAGTGGTTAGCACTGCGGCCTGACAGTGCCAGGGACCCGGGTTTGATTCCAGCCTCGGGCGACTGTCTGTGTGGAGTTTGCACATTCTCCCTGTGTCTGCGTGGGTTTCCTCCAGGTGCTCTGGTTTCCTCCCACAGTCCAAAGATGTGCAGGCTAGGTGAATTGGCCATGCTAAATTGCCCATAGGGATGTGTAGATTAGGTGGGTTATAGGGGAATGAGTCTGAGTGGGATGCTCTGAGGTTTGGTGTGGACTTGTTGGGCCAAAGGGCCCATTTCCACACTGTAGGGATTCTATAAAAAAAAATTATAAGATGCTCATTTATTTAGTATTCATGCATATCTGGGATATTGAATTCCATACGATCCTTTGAGTGAAGAAATCTCTCCTCATCTCAGCCAAAAATGTCAAACCTGTATCCTGAGACTATGGTTCGATTTTCATATCAAACTCAGGAATTCGAACACCTAGAAAAATTCCATTTCTTGACTCCACACTTCAAGTGACTTTATTATTAAATGTTAGAGAGAATAAACAATTAGAAAAAAAAATTAAAGCTTAGAAATAAAAATGTAAGATAAGTAGAACATTGTGGTATGAAGAACATTGAAAGACAATATAAAATAGGAGATAAAATACAAAGAAGAGTGCAGGAGCAGAGGTACCTGCACAGATCATTGAAAGTGGCAGAACAGGTCAAAAGAGCAGCAAGTAAAACATACAGTATTCTCAACTTTTTTACGGGGACATAGAGTATAAGAGCAAGGAAGCAATGTTGAGTTTATATAAGACACTGTTAGGAAGAAGAAACATTACTAAGGGGAGAACTGTTAAATAAGAGCCCATAGTATTAGGGGGCAAGCTACAGGCATGGATAGAGGCTTGGCTGACTAGCAGAAAGCAGAGTGGGGCTAAAGAGGTTGTTTTCAGGATGGCAGCCGGTGATTAGTGGAGTTCCACAGGGGCCAGTGTTGTGACCACAACTTTTCACATTTATACGTTAATATTCTGGACAAAGGAACTAAGGGTATTATTCGAATCAGAGATAGTAGGAACTGCAGATGCTGGAGAATCCGAGACAACAAGGTGCAGGGCTGGATGAACACAGCAGGCCAAGCAGCATCATAGGAGCAGGGAGGCTGACGTTTCGGGCCTAGACCCTTCATCAGAAAAGGGGGAGGGGAAGGGGGTTTTGAAATAAATAGGGAGAGAGTGGGAGGCGGATAGAAGAGGGATAGAGGAGAGGATAGGTGGAGAGGAAACAGATCCTTCAGAAGCGTTTCTCCCTGCGACTCCTGAAACACACACTTGCAGCAATGCGCCGGCATCTCCAGGCACTACAATCAAGCCTACCCCAGCTCAGAGCCTCCCTCTCCCAGACCTGCAAAGGACCTCTCCTGTTTTTTATTCTACGTAGGATCCACAACCTGAACTCCCAATTCTACTCAGCTTTATTGGACACTAAAAACCGTAAGTACAGTAAACTTACTGGTGCCTACCACCCAAAACGGGCTTCCTCCACCCCCCAAATCCCCAGCCGTACCCAGGACCTTCCCCACAATGGGTCCGCCGCCATTGGCCATGAGGCCACTATCGGAGAACCCACAGATGACGTCACATCCGCCACCGCCGGGTTCCCCACTTCCGGGACAGCAAACACCATCGCTGCCGTTGCCGCCGACACTGAAGTCGCGACCACCCTCACCGCTACTGCCGCCGCCTACCCCGCTCCTCCTACCTCCGACGCCGGTCCGCCCATCACCGACGCGGACGCAACTCCACCCACCGCCGGCGCAACTCCGCCACCGCCGACACCGGCACAACTCCGCCCACCGCCGACGCAGCTCCGCCCACAGCCGACGCCGACACAGCTCCGCCCACAGCCAGCAGCTCCAGAGGAGACAGCAGCACCCAGCCCTGCCGAGTCTTCACCATCCCCCCAGACCTACCCCTTACTGAGGACGAACGGTCAGTCCTCAGTAAAGGGCTCACCTTTGTCCCCCTCCACCCACAGATCAACGAATACCGCTCACGCATGGACATAGAGCAGTTTTTCCGCCGCCTCCGCCTCCACGCTTACTTCTTTAACCGTGAACCTAACCCTCCCTCTACTGACCCCTTCTCCCGCTTCCAACACACCCCCTCCTCCTGGACACCACCCCAAGGCCTCCTACCCTCCCTCGACCTCTTCATCTCCGACTGCCGTCGAGACATCAATCGCCTCAACCTCTCCACCCCTCTCACCCAGTCCAACCTCTCCCCCGCAGAACGTGCAGCCCTCCGCTCCAATCCCAACCTCACCATAAAACCCGCGGACAAGGGAGGTGCAGTTGTAGTATGGCGCACTGACCTCTACATCGCCGAGGCCGGACGCCAACTCTCCGACACCTCCTCCTACCGCCCCCTTGATCATGACCCCACCCCTGAGCACCAAACCATCATCTCGCAAACCATCCACAACCTCATCACCTCAGGTGACCTCCCACCCACGGCCTCCAACCTCATCGTTCCCCAACCTCGCACTGCCCGCTTCTATCTCCTTCCCAAAATCCACAAACCTGAATGCCCTGGTCGACCCATTGTCTCCGCCTGCTCCTGCCCCACCGAACTGATCTCCAACTATCTCGACTCCATTTTCTCCCCCTTGGTCCAGGAACTCCCTACCTATGTCCGTGACACCACCCACGCCCTCCACCTCCTCCAGAACTTCCAATTCCCCGGTCCCCAACACCTCATCTTTACCATGGACGTCCAGTCCCTCTACACCTGCATTCCCCATGCAGATGGCCTTAAGGCCCTCCGCTTCTTCCTGTCCCGCAGGCCCGACCAGTCCCCCTCCACTGACACCCTTATCCGCTTAGCCGAACTCGTCCTCACACTCAACAACTTCTCTTTCAATTCCTCCCACTTCCTACAGACAAAGGGGGTAGCCATGGGTACCCGCATGGGCCCAAGCTACGCCTGCCTCTTTGTAGGTTACGTGGAACAATCCCTCTTCCGTACCTACACCGGCCCTAAACCCCACCTCTTCCTCCGTTACATTGATGACTGTATCGGCGCCGCCTCGTGCTCCCACGAGGAGCTCGAACAGTTCATACACTTCACTAACACCTTCCACCCCAACCTTAAATTTACCTGGACCATCTCTAACACCTCTCTCCCCTTCCTGGACCTCTCTGTCTCCATATCGGGCAACCACCGAGAAACCGATATTCATTTCAAGCCCACCGACTCCCACAGCTACCTAGAATACTCCTCCTCCCACCCACCTTCCTGCAAAAATGCTATCCCCTATTCCCAATTCCTTCGCCTCCGCCGCATCTGCTCCCAGGATGAGGCATTCCACTCCCGTACATCTCAGTTGTCCTCGTTTTTCAAGGACCGTAACTTCCCCTC